>NW_028258305.1:48800000-49400000 GCF_053883595.1 Heterocephalus glaber
TGGAAAAGCAGAGAAGATACTGTATGTATGACCCTGGACTCCTGCTGAGTCTGATTTGCCCTACGAAGCAGCAAGACTTGTTTTAAAAAAGTAAGCGAGAAAAAAACTGTAGAAATTAAGAAAAAAATAGTACTATTTCAGGGATAGAATTTTAAAAACCACAATTTTTTGTTATTAAAAAAACAAATTAAGTCCATGCATTTAACTCAGTGGTTCTGGTGCCTGCCTCACAACCACAAGGTACCGAGTTTGATCCTGGGTACCAAAAAAAAAAAAAAAAAAAAAAAAAAAAATCAGTCAACTAATGAGAACTAGTTCAATAATACATTCTAGACCATTTGGTCATCTACATGGAAAAAATAATTGAAATTTAATCCCTTCTTTACACTATACCCAGTTTCAGTTCCAAATTAACTAAGTTCTTAATTGTAAAAGATTTAGAAGACAGTGTCAGAGAACTTTACTATGATCTTTGTGATAAGGAATGATTTTTTTAAATAAAATAAAATACAAAATATAAAAGAAAATACTGAAAAATTTATATAAGGCTAAAAACAAAACCTTCTATACATCAAATGACACTATAAAGAGTTCTAAGAAAAGCTTCAAAGTAAAAGATTTAACTGGCAATGTCTAATATCCAGCTTATAGAAATACCTGATACAAATTAATAAAGAAAAAGATTTTTTAAAAAATAAACAATGAACCAATAGCCCTACCAGATATTTCATGATGGATGAAATACCAATAACCCAGAAAAATATGAGCAGACCTCCTATCTAGTTATCAATTTGGCAAAATAAAACTGTTTCAACTTCTGCAGATTTAAAACATCTAAAAGCTGCTCTAAAACCTGGAATACTTTGAATAATAAAATGAATAAAGCAGTTCTGGATTATAACCCACAGTGTAAAAGAAATACCCATGACCCCATACAGATTAAATAAATGATTGAGAAATTAATAAATGAAGAGAAAAGACAACCTTTCTATGCTAAAAAATTCCAAATAAATTATGTAAACAATCCACCCTGAAAGAGAAGAAGCATAACTCATCATTCCCTAAGGGTATTGTTTTTACTTTCTGGTTGCAGGGACAAATTACCCAATACCCACAAGTCAGAGGAGTTGAAGTTATTGTATTTATTTTAGCTCACAGATATAGATGTTTCAGTTCACAGTCCACTGGCCCCAAAGCACAGCATCATGGCAGAGGGGCATGGCAGAGGAGAAACAATCCATGGCAGAGAAGGCAGGAAGTAGAGAGCCTTCCCTCTTTACCCTTTTATTCTATCCAGGCTGCAAGCCTATTTTTTGGTGCCACCCACACCAAGAGTGGGTCTTCTCTCTTCACTAACTCCATCATCCACACCCAGAACTGTATTAAACCAATCAGTGGAGTGATCTAGTACCACACACCCATGATCCAGTCACTTCCAAAAGCCCCACCTATGAGTACATGAGGCTTTGGGGACACTCCTAGATATAAGCCTTAATAGGTATGTTTTACACAGTGGCTTCCTTCCATGATACACAGTGTAGAAAAAGGAGAAAAAATATGTTTACCATGGAAAAATCTGATGAATGCTACTTCAGACAGGTGACCAGTGTTAAGATCAGCCGTCCTAAGTCCTGTTGATAGCATGTGCTCTGGATGCAATATGATGAAAACAGCTCTTTACCTCTGTGATATTCCTGCCAAAATCTTAGAATCCCAGTCTAATCGTGAGAAACACATCAGACCAATTCCAAAGGAACCAACCTTATGAATTAACTAACCAGCATTTCAGAAAACTGTCAAGGTCTGCAAACTACAGCCTGTAGGCCAAACCCAGCCTACCATCTGTTTTTACAAATAAAATTTTACTGGAACACAGGTACACTGATCATCCACTGCTACCTGCGGCTACTGTGCTAGGGGCAATGGCTCAGCAGAGGAATCATGGCAGAGACTAATGTGTCCCACAAAGCCAAAAGACACTTACTACTTGGTTCTCTAGAGAACATTTCATTGAAACATCTCATCTTCAAATCCATCAAGGACATGGTTCCAACTTCTCGAACTTCTCCTTATGCCTGAATTTCTGATTCCAGGCTGAGAAACCCTCTTGCTTATAAAGGCTCATGCTGTTAGATTGGGCCCCCACGGCTAATCCAGAATAATCTCCCTTTGCAAGGCCTGTGATCTTAAATACAGCTGCAAAATCCCTTTTGCCCTGTAACAAGACACAAAATGCAGACCTTTGAGTATGGGCATCTTGGAAGATTGCTCCACCTCTCCCATGAGCTCATGGGAAATACTCACCCAGGACCCTGTGGCGGGCTCACGTGATGGGAATCGTGCTTCCCTATCACAGTCCCTGGAAGAGATGCAAATGCATCCTCATCCTCCTTTCTTAATCTCATGCACCCTGGAATTCTTCAATCCGTTTAATAAACACCAGCTGATTAGCTTTAGTCTACATAATAAAATACATTTTCATTAGGGCTCATCTCAGGTTAGGAAAAAGCCCTGGGGAGAACTTGAGAGAGACTATGTGTCACTCAAGTCACTTACTATTTCTCACCTCAGTTTCTCCCCTGAACAGCAGTGATTCCCCTTAGCCTTCTGCACAGAACTTTCTGACAATGGGAACAGGACGGGGGGAAAACAGGCTGTTTGAGGGAGCCCTCCACACGCCAGGCTCTGCACATTTGTTGTTTAACCAGAATCCTTGTATCAGCCCGAAGCTCAGTCTCGCTCTGCCTGCAACAGCTGAAGAAGACCCAGGTCCAGGACGTTAAGGGACTTAGAGTAGCACAGCTATCCAGTGGCAGAGAGAGGGCTGAGCCTCACCGGACCCAGCCACACCCTCTCCCGGCGGAGTTAACTCTGTAACACTCCGGGGGCAAGGTTTGTGTCGGCTGTTGTTCCTTCTTTCTTTTGGACTTCTCCTCGAGGGCCGTGAACTGCCTGGCCAAGGGCGGGTCTCTGGAGTCCGTTAAATGTACCCTGGCGCGCAGTCACGTCCATGGGGGCTGCTACTCTCCGTGGCGGCCTCGCGCCCAGGGGCCAATTCTCAGCCTGCAGCAGCTGCGCGTCACCGGGCCTGTCTGCGCAGACCTGCCAAGCCTGAGCCTCGGGCCCCGGCAGCTCTGATGCGCACGACTTGGCTGTCTGCACGGAGTTTTCGGCCTTGCCGAGGTCGCGTCTGTAAAGCGCTGAGCCTGACGCCCACAGCCAGAGATGGAGACAGGAGACACCGTGGCACTTCCAGTTCCTCTTCAGACGCGAGTGGCAGACTCCTGGAGAGTCACCTAGGAAATACTTGCTCCTACAAAGCAGTGAGAATTAGTAGATTTTAAAAATCTTTTTTCAAAAACATGCACGGCAGAATTGGGATTTAAAAAGTGAGCATGGGCCGGGGATTTAGCTCAGTGGTTCCACCGCCCGCCTGCCTTACAAGTGCAAGGTCCCGAGTTCGATCCCCGTACCAAAACAAAACAAAATAAAATAAAAAGGTGAACATTTTCCCCAAGGTCACCTGGAGAGACAGAAACAGAATCGAGACTGACTGCTGCAGGCCCGTCCAGCCCCACGTGGCAGCTCAAAGCAGGGGCCACCTCAGGAGCTCAGCGAGGTCCTCGATCACTTCGGTCTTTGCCTGTGACCGAGCTGGCTGAGAGCTGGGCTCTGAAGGCTGCTGCCCAGTGAGCCAGCTAACCGCTCTGCCCTGGGTGCTGAGGGCAGGAAAACGTGATGCTCAGCTGCAAGGTGTTCACCCCCCTCCCACTGAAAAGAAAAGAATCGTCCAGCGGGGGATTTAGCTCAGTGGTTTCAAGGCCTGCTACTATGCAAGCTCAAGGACCAGAGTTCGATCCCCGGTACCAAAAAAAAAAAAGAAAAGAATCGTCCAACCAAAGTCACTCGAAGGCCATTTTAAACAGGTCTGAGTAGGCTGTTCACGGCCACGTGTTCTCGGCATTAGTCACCTTGTGTCTTAAAGGGACAGGAAGCACCTGCAGGGACAGCCAGTCTGTCAGTCGTTAGTCTAGGTTGACAACACCTTAGCACAGTGACACTGTCAGAAAGACCCTGCGGTACCCGGGCGAAATGGTGCACACCTGTGATTCCCGCACTCGGGAGGCTGAGGCAGGAGGACTGCGATCTGCAGCCCAGCCCAGGAAATTCAGTGACTTAGAGAGAGCCCATCTCAAAGTAAAAAGTTTTAAGCGGATGGGGACATGTAGTTTAGTCCAAAGGCCAGGTTCCGTGCCGAATATTACAAGAAAAAAGACCCGGTTGTCCCTGTGGACAGCACAAATGCGTGGGAACAGCTGCGCAGTGACTCCCGCGCCCGCACAGGGCTCCCGAGCTCACACGGGTGAGCGACGCCCGCCAGGGTGGATTCTTCTCCGAGGCGTCGAGACACCCCAGAGTGCAGGCCGGGAGGAGCACCCCTCGCGTCTCCGCAGAGCCGAGCCGCACCCGGCGCCCTTGGAACCAGAGCCCTGTCCGGGAGCGGGGCGGGCTGCCGGGCCGCAGAAGAGCCCCCGGAGGGCCGTGTGCGGCTCTGTGCACCTTCCCATACGTGTCCCTTCCCTTGGTTTTCCCTTCAGGTCAGTGTGGGGTTTTTTAAAGCTTCTTTTCCTTTTTTACATTTATGCGTTTTTACGGGCAGATGTTTGTGCAGTCATCGTGGGGAGGTGGTACATGCACCTGGCACTCCTTAATTCTCTTTAAACCCCCTCCCTTCCGCCCTCCGCCTCTCTTGGAGCCCTGCACTTGCCAGGCAGGCGCGGCCCCGCTGTGCTGCATCCTGGCCCTCACACATGAAGTACGGTCGCTTCCTCCTCGTCGGGACGCGGCACATGCACCCAGCACATGCACGCAGCACTTCACAGCGCCTTTCAACTTCGCCCCACCCTGCATCCCCCGGGCCCTTCCCCTCTGCCTCAGCTCCATGTGCTGGTAAGAGCAGGAGGGGCTCCTGTCTGCCCTGCTGCCTCCGTCTTCCCGAGGCCGCCCACAGGGGCCGCAGGACGCAGGGCCCACCACGGGAGCAGCCTCGGAAAGTGCCGGGCACTGAAGCTCTGGGCGGAACTCTAAGGAGGTGAGCTTGCTGCAATAATAAAACCTCTGAATCTGGTGAGTGCCGCGGACCGTAGTGCAGGAATCTCAGCCCTTGGTTCCTTCTGAGCATAATTTAATTTTGCTCTGTTTTTGTTTTTGTTTTTGTTCCGGGGATGGAACTCGGGTCCTTGCACTTGTACAGCAGGCAGCAAAACCACTGAGCTAAATCCCTGGCCCTGAGCATAACTTAATGTTGAAAAACACAGCCCAACATCTCCTTACATCTGTGCCAGGGTCGCAAATCGGAGGGGCCCCTGTGTGGCCGGGCCCTCTGGAAGCAGCAGCAGGGCCTCTCCTTCCAGAGCCGCCCACCTCCTTGCAGCTCAGGGCCCACCAGAGGGAGGCAGACTTCTTGCTGAGAGAGTCGGATCCTCCGCCTTCGCCACAGCCCGGTGCACTCACGTGCAGGGCAGGCGGCCAACACTTGGCTCACACCTTCAGCCGGGCTTCTGTTCGCCTTCCAAGTCTTTCACACTTGAGAAGAGCATGAGGCCTTCATGCCTTAGTCTCCCGAGTTAACCCTAGAGGTCTCTGCGGAGCCGCAGAAGATTTGGCCCCTGAAATGTGAGCTGAGCAGCCAGTTCCAGCTGCCGTGCTGCGGCTGTCCTCAGAGCGGGTCAAGTGAGCACAGCACACTCTCGTCTCCAAAGAAAGTCAGAAGTCAGGAAAATTGGACAGAACACAGAGAGCTCGGTGGGGAGCTGCAGCCAGCACCCACCTGCCCCTCCCACCCTTCACCTCTGCTCAGCCACACCAGCCCAGCCTCGGGGCCAGCACACCCACCCAGGACACCTTCCCTCCCGGTCCCCCAAGAGGCCCAGTTCTGCCTCTGCATCCTCGGCCGCCTACCTCAGGTGGCCGGTGGCGGGCAGCAGGGCTCAGCTCCACCGAGACCAGGTCTGCCCTCACCGGCAGGACCCCCCAGTTGTGGTCCATCTGTGCCTCCGGCCATGCTTTCCGACCCAGGCTCCAAGGTGCATTTTCCCCATCCCACTTAAGCAGCACAGTGGAGAGGGTGCCGAGCCAGGAGTCTCCCCAAGGCCAGTGTTGTGCTGCGATGCAAGTCCTGCACTTCCTCTACACTTTAATTCCCATACCGGAAGTGGGACAATTAGCAATAACTGTCCTACACACAAGGCTGATGGGAGGATCAGTGGGTGAAAATGTCAACTGTGGGTGGCACTGGCCTAAAGCAGCTTTGGCAGATAAAGTAGTGTCTTTTTCCGACTCTGTTAGGGAAACAGCTTTGCTTTGTCAGCAATGTACTTCTAACAACTCCCGACACCGAGCACTAGGACCTAGGGTCAGAAAGTACACCTGCTCCCAGTGTGGGCTGAGGACCCCTGTACCGAAGTCGCTGGGAAATGGGTACAACACAGATGCCCAAAGCAGGGCTGAAAGAGATAGAGATACTGGTGCAGATGGTCTCAGACTTAAATTCTCCAACTTCACTATGGTGAGAAAGCTACTCAACAACCACTCTATTTTCCGCTTTCAGTATGGTATTCAGTACACCATAGGTGTTCAGCGTTTTACAGTGGTGCCTCAATTCACGAACTTAATTCTCTCCACAGTTCTGGTCCCAGAATTCATTCCATGATTCTGGTTGCAACTGAGTTAATTTCGTGAACCAAGCTTTCACTGTATTATACAGTGGGCTTTGTATTACAGGATGTTGCTGACTGCAGGCTAATGTAAGTGATCTGAGCACATTTAAAGTAGGCTCGGCTAAGCGATGGTGTTTAGTAGGTTGTGCAGTAAATGGATTCTCAATTTAAAATACGTTCCATTTATGGGCTTACTGAGATGTGAGCAGGAAGCATCCGTACAGCAGGGTTCACAGCAGCATTATCACAGTAACCAGAAGATGGGAACAACCTGTGCTCCCAGAGGCAATATTCAGACCATCAAAAAGATGCAAGCTTCGCCAACAAATGGGTGGACAGACAGCATGAGGAATACACAGGCAACAGAATGTTATTTAGTCTTAAAACAGAAGCAAGCCTGACAAGGGCGAGCCTTGGATGTATCTGTGCACATGCTAAGTGAGCCAGCCAGATACAGAAGGACAAATACTGCACAAGGCCATGGACATGAGTTCCTAGAGCTACCGGGCAGCTGTCTTCTCGCTGACACCTGATTCCTGATGCCCACAACCTAAGGAGGAGTTTAAGTGGGCCACCTTTGGGGATTCAGTTGTAGTCAGCTGTGTCGGAGCCAGCGTGGCTGTGTCCGAAGCTGGAAGCTGAGGAAGGAGGTAGGGAGCAGACACCGCCCCAAGCCCCGCGCCCGGCCCACCCGACACACCCACAGGTGTGCTCCACCAGCCTGGGGCAGGTCCAAGGCCGATCAAGGTGACACTGCGCCCTGTGCCTCCCCCATGAGCACAGTGTGACCCACTTTTCCTTTGCTAGTTTGGTAAACTTGTAGGACTTTCAGCCCCAAGGCCTGGCAGCTCCCTGGTAGGTCTAGCATTTTCTGGGCACACAGGCTGGCCCGCTCCTTATTCTGAGACTGAATCGTTGCCTGGTGGTAATGAAGTCCTGCCTGGCTCTTTGTACTAATTAAAAGCCCTCTGCCAAGCAAGCACGCAAGAGGAAAAGCCTGTGGCTGCTGTGGGGAAGGGACCCTGCAGGAACCTGCTCAGCCTCCACCACACAGCGCGGCTGCTCCCACGAAGCCCGCCCCTCCCTTCTGGGACACCACTGGGACTCGCTACCAAGGGGGAGCGGGCCCGGAGAACGGGCAGGAGCACAGGATGTGTGGGTGCCAGGAGGGACACTCTCTGAGCTCCAGAGGAGCCTGGGCTGCCTTGCACGAAGGTGTGGCTGGGGAGAAGGAGAGTAGGTGGATCTGAGTCGGATTTAGAAGATGAAGCCGTCAGAGCCCCATCCGGGGTGGGTGCTGGACCCAGCGGGGCACAGCTGCGTGGCAATGGCTTGATTTGCTAGGGGTCAAGGTGACCCAAGGACCAAGTCTGGACCACATGGGAAAGAAAGGGCCAGAGAGGAGCCGGCTGGGGTCCCACTGAGTGGGGCTCGAGTAACGATGGGACTTGGCAGCAGGACGCCGAGTGGGACGCTGACACTGTAATGGCTGAGGAAGCCCTGCGACCTCCCGGCACAGGGATGCATTTGCCAAGCAGAGAGAACCGGGGAGAGATGCTCAGAGAAGGAGCCCCGGAACATCTGCAAAGGTGTTCTGGGAAGTCTTTCCTCAGGGGATAAAGAAATGTCTTTAAATGAGACCTTGAGGATTTTCTACTCTTCCTCCCTAATGTTGCTGTGCAAAAGGTCAGAAGAGGCTAAGACTGGAGTTTGGGAAAGAGAGAAGCAAGGACAGGTGAGGAGGACTCAGTGCGGCTTCCCCGGGGCAGGGTGCAGACCGGAAGCCGCCTCTATGTATGGAAGGAGCGGAGTCGACACTGTGCCCTGCTGGAGCTTTCAGGGTGACAGAGGCCTGGGCATCACTGTGTCTGAATCAGAACTCGGAGTGACTGTGGCAACTTCCATGGTGAGGGAAGAGACAGGGAGGGCTCCTGGGGCTTACACCGCAGAGTGCACAGAGGCCATCCGCTCCCTTTGGAGACCGCGTGAACAAGTTGAGGCCAGTAAAACTAAAAATGTCAAAGTTTGCTTAGATGCCAAAGACAAAGCTTTGATATTTTTTAAGAAGAAAAGTGGGATGAAGTAACTATTTTTAAAGACCCCTGGATCTTTATATCCCCTGGATGGTATATGAAGGATACACTAAGTGGAGCAAGAACAGAAGCAGAAGGACCTCAGGGAGGCTAGGACAGCCATCAAGCTGGGGACTCTTGCACCTTGGAGAGATGCCATAGCAGCAGAAATGGTAAGAGTCGGCCATGTTGACACACAGCTAACTACTGATGGATTGAACATGGCATGAAGGGGAAGGAGAAGCATCCATAGCAACCCCCAGGTTGGAGTAGACAGGGGACCATGTATTGTGATGAACACAGGGTAATTCACAGAGAGAGGAAGTAAATTGAGAGCTAAGTTTACACAGTGAGTTTAAGATGTCTTGTTAGATATCTAAGTCAAAGGTGCAGTTGGGTCTGTGTGACAGGTCAGAGCTGAGGTGTGACTACTTCTACCATGTCCTTTAAACTCATGGGACTGGATGAGAGAGACAGGGTGAAGAGAGAAAGAAGTCAATCAAGGACAAGCAGCAAAAGCCAAGGAGGTGGGCCAGTCTTGTAAGCGGAAAATCAGGCGGTAGGTACCTCAGCACAGCAGCCTGGAGGAGAGAATGTTCCACTCACTCAGGTGCCAGCAAAAAGTCAAAGGGAAATGAGAACAGTGTAGCATATATATGCAGCTTTAGCCTTGGAGACAGCAAGGTCATTCATGAACTGGAAAAATGCAATGTTTGTGGAAAGGTAGGAATAAGAGCATGAATGGAAAAAGTTGAGAGCAGAACAGGAAGGGAGAAATGGAAATAAAGAACTCTTTTGAGTAGTTTTGCTCGCTACAGATGTTACCGTTTGGCCCGTTAAAGAGGACTTGTTTGGGGGCATGAGACCTAGGGCTTGAGTAAAAAGGGCATGTATGGGACCCAGACCTCATTAAAATAGAAAGCAAGGCAGAAAGTGGGTCATACCAGCCTAAATCCGCACACAGATTTTGTTCCAGTCATAATGGCAACTGCCGTCTAATGGGTGGACTCTGAATTGGCAAAAGTAGGTTCAGGTCAATGAAAAGGAGAAGGTATGGGCTGAGAGCCGGCGGAAGTAAGGAGATGGGGCGATCCCTGCGGGTCATTCTTTAGAGGCAGTGTCTGTGAACAGAGAGAGAAACTGCAAACAGGCTACCGGGCAGACTAGTGGGAAGGGCTCTCAAGGACTGTTGTTTCCCGTGAAGATGCGAAAAGCTCAGGCACACTGAAATGTCGATGGGAAGGATGCACCTAAGGAAAAATAAGGCCGAATACACCAAAGATAATCTAAGGGTAGGTTTTCCGGTACGGTAAGGGCTTGGGCCGCAGGCCAGCAGTGGAGGCACTGATCTGGAGGAGCAAAGAGGCGCTTCCGTTGCAACAGAAACAAGGAAAGAATGATTTGAAAGGATGCAGACAGACTCTCAAGTCTGATGGCAAGGAGGTGTAGGCAGCCCCTTTTCCAGGGTTCTCATCTCCTTTGTGAAACAGGAAAGCTGCTTACAGTGAGGAGTAAGGAAGGTGGAAGTCTGAGAAATGCACATTTCAGAGCTTGCATGAGCTAAAAAGAGGGACAGAAAAGGCAAATCGGCAGGTACAAAGCAAGACGAGGAAGAGGGAGGAGAGGAGGGAGAAGGGGCCAAGGACTGCGAAACAGAACTTAGAGGTTTCCTCTGCCACTGTTCGTTCCGTGCTCACAGTAGGGCTTCTGTTCAAAGTGGCTCAAGAATCGTTCGTGCTGTCGAAAGGACAGTCTTGCCGGGAGACCAAAGCATTTTGACAGTGGAAGCAGCCACAGAGATTTTCTCCTCCGATCTTTGTTGTGTGCAGGTAGGGAAATACACACCCAGAATGGTAAAATCTGACTGTTCATTGCAGAACCACAATTACTACTGCTGTCTTCCAACACCCAGGCCCGGGAGCAGCATGCAAGGAGTCACTGCGGGCCGCCAGGGAGCTGACCAGAGCGGTGGGCTGACAGGGGGCTCCCGACTGCCTGGGCCCAGGCTCGGCCCCCGGCCCCTCTCGAGAGCCTTCTCCATGAACTCACGCAGAAACCGCTCAAGCCACATCCACTTCTCTGCAGAGGGCCCTGCCTCACTGTGTTCAAGAACACAAACAAACTGACAAACAGCAGTTCTTACAGTGAGTTAGCAGAATTCAGGAAGCCCCAGGACTGGGAATACAGAGCTTCTTCATTCAAAGGATCTAAGTCCGTGATGAGTGTCATGGTCACCGTCAACTAGCCTGGAAGCTCGAGTTCTTTTCTTATTTCTCCACCCTTTGTCAGCTGATGTCAGCCATTCGGGTTTCCCTGTGCTAATACACTGCTTCCTGCAGCGGCACACGGCACTGTTTGTATGTCAGCATGCCCCAAGGAGTGCTTTCGGCTGGTGCCTGCTGGCATTCTGAGTACAGACAGAGAAGCCCTCTAGCCACCATGCTTGATATTTCCACACATCACCCCCTTCATCCCCACACCGTAAAGGCCCCAGGCTCATTTCACAGATGGAAGAACTGAAACAAGGTGACCCGTGGACCAGGAACACCAAAGTAGTCTGCAGTGCTCCTGCGGATGCTTGTGACAGAGAAGGTTTAAAACTAGGTGTTACACTGGGTGTTATTATCCTGCAAAATGACACGAAGGCATTTTGAAACAAAATAAAATTGTGTTCATGCATTGTTCAGGATTTGTCACTTCCTTTTCTTCTTCCATAACTGCAGCAACCAAGGGCCCTGTCGATCACCAGGAAAGGCAGGGTCTCAATAGCCACACTGTCTGGCCAGGACAGTGCCTGTCCAGGGACCAAGGCCTTGTCATTATCTCCATGAAACTCTCAGACAAGGCCAAGACTGGGCCAGAGAAGATGAGAATGTTGCCATCTTCTTTGTCACCATAATAATAGCCACAATTATTGTACTTGGGAATGGAAGGCCCAGAACAGAACAAAGATACGGACAATGGAAAATAATATATCATTAACATGCCTTAAAAGAAGCTCCTGGGTAACTACAAGTGCATTAATTTATTTTACATGGCTTTGCACATTGGCAAAGCCAAGCACTGAAGAAAATGAGAACCTGACTCCAATGTTCTCTGTGAAAAGAATTTAAGAATAGAAGGTGGAGCTCTAGGAATATTCAACGTGATATCCCTGTCAGTGAACTGAAGGGTGGTTTTTAGTTCCACAATCCTTTAACAATTAGGTATAATAAATATGAAAAACAGAGATGGTTTCAGAAGATTTGGGTTCAAATCTTGACTCTTACCAGAGACCTCTGCAGTAGGTTCTGATCTCCTGCTCCATGCTACGGTGCAAGGCTGAGAAAAAAACTGAAAGATAGAACTAAAGAGACTGAGAAGCCAGGGAGCCAGGATGGTCAGTGCTGGTGCAACCAGCACAGGCACTAGTCAACCCAAGCCACTGATTTTTATTGGTTTTGTTGTAGTCAGAAGGATTCGGCGAGGGAATACATTAGATACAGGACACATAACTTGTGACGTTATTTTATGATAATTGCCCAAAGAGTCAAATGCAAAGGAGTGCAAGAAATTAACTGCACACTAGAAGCCCAAAGGATTCAACTGAGGGCCTAGGTACCAGCAGTTTCCCACACAAGTCCAGCTAAAGGCTGAGAGTCCAAGGCAGAGTCCTCCAGGAGTCCAGCCAGTGGCCTAGAGCCCACGGCAATGTCTCATGCTTGTCCGTATTGAGGATCTGCACCTGGAAGGCCCAAAGGCCAGTAGTGGAAGCCAGAAAACCTATGCTGGTGAGGTGAAGGATTTGTGCCACCAAGCTGAGGGATCCACATTGGAGCCGGGAAGTGATGCTCATGGTGAAGATCAGAGCTTTCCTGATGAGAACAGCAGCCATTCCCAGGGGCAGCAAGGCCCCGAGCTCCTCCTCTGATGGGAACAGCCTAGTCTGCCTCAGGAAAACCATCCGCAGCAAGCATCTCCTAGCAAATCAACAGGCCAAGATCTTCCCCTCCAGTTCTCTTTTACGGCTATTGGTAACAGTCTTCAGGGGGATCCTCCATGCCTTGACCACGATGATTCACTTCAGCTGGGTGTTACAAGTTGACCATTAGTCAATCCACCACAGTGATCAATTGGAGTAAAGGTGAACTACGTGCTAAAGGGGAACTACATGTGAGGACATGCAGTTGTTCAGTTTCTATGGAAACTAATGCAAGCGAGGCTTGTAAAGGACAAGACAAAGCATTCTCAAATTAGGAACAGAATAGACAAAATATAGGGCTGTAATTAGGACACTGTCCTTCTAGTCAGAAGGTTTCAATTGTGGGAATGGAATTTGGATGCGAGTTACCCTGACCTTGTCACGTCGTAGGCTTCGGCCAGACTCACTTCTATAAACAAGCCAGCTGTGGGGTTAGCGCTTCACAGCCTGCACTGCTTACAGCCTGCTTTGGGCAGAATCGACACTGCAGTCCCCTGCAGACTCTGCAGTTTATTAGTAAGGTAACTTAAGCCTGTACCTAACACTGTAAACCCACTCCATAATTACTGAATGTTTCCATGCTCATCATTACTATATGATGCTAGAGTCTTTTCCAAACCTCTCACTTAACACCCATACATCTGTGATGTGCCCTGACTTCATTATCTGTTCAGCTGTCTTCCTCCTCAGCCCCTGCACTGCTGCTGTAGCGTGTGGGGAATGATTAGTGGATCCTTGCTGTACTCCCAAATGCAGCCTGAATGAAGGAGAAGGCCCCTCTCTGATAGCTGGGGGTCTTCAGCAGTGTGTCAGAGATGAGATTTACAGACCACAGAAAGCTCAGCCCCACACTGAGCCATCTGCACGTCGTGTCCTGCAAATAGCACACACCGGGCCTCAGAAAGTTGAGAGGAAGAGAGAAACAGGGAAGATGCTTCCTGCAGAGGAGAGGTGGGCCTTGGAAGACGGGCAGGACTCAGGTTGCTCCCTGCTTACTTAGACAGGAGTGGACACAAAATAATGGTGCCATGTATCTGCACCTTCACCCAGAGCCCAGCAGATGGGAGAAGCCCAGGTCTGCCAAGTCCACTACATTCCCAAAACCACCCCGAGCCTCCTCCGTCACCAGGGAGAGACCGAGACGTGACATGCTGCCTGTTTGCCCGCGGCATAGAGCCGTGGACTGAGCCACACCAGCCTCCCCACGCTCCCGGACATCACGCCTACTGAGCCAGGCGGGCCAGGGTCCTCCTGCGTGCTGGGAGCAAAGTCACCACCAGACCCAGGGCTTCCGGGGCCAGAAGTCAATCAAGGCCAATGCAGCACAGTTCTTAGTTCTGTCTGTTCAGCGAGAACTAGTTGATGGATAAAAAGCTTATTAAGACATGGTCTTTCTTCCTACTCCCCTCATAGAGCAGCAGCACAAGTCAGGCAAGTGTATGTGGAAGGGTTCGGAAGTAATCATATCGTCAAGCAGAGGCCAGGGAGGCTTCTTGTGGAAGTGGAGGGGGCTCCCTGTCTCTGTCTCCTCATTTATAACATGGGGATCACGGGCATACCTACCCCGCTCCATCATTATAAGCATCGGATAAGTTATTCTATGCCAAAAACCAACACAGCTTCTGGCACGCAGTACGACTCATTTGCCGCGATGTCACTTTTGCTGCTCACTGAAAAGGGCCTTGGACAGTGGGGAGTGTCGCAGAGGCGGAGGAGTGCCGCTCGTGACCAGAGTGAGGTGAGAACTGCTTCACCCCGCTGCTCATCCCATGGCCAAGGAGAAAGGAATCGGAGACTGGAAGGCAGGAGGGTCCAGGCTGTGCCCAGGAGGTGGGAAGCATTCTGCGGGGAGTGGACCAGAGGCCTCGCACGGCACCGTGGGAGGTGAGCCCTGGAAGCAGTTCAGAGAAGACCTCGGCTGCCAGTCAACCCGCAGCCCCGCCAGCCTCCAGAGTAGGCGATGCTCCGGGCACCACATGGCCTCAGTCTGGCAGGACCTGCGGCTGACCCAGGTCCCGGGTGGCGTCAGCACCTGCTCTCAGGCTGGCACCGTCCCCGGGGCGTCAGACTCAAGGCTGCTGCAGAACCGGGCGGAGTCGCTGTCTGGAGCTCTCGCTCACGCCTGTGACCATGGGCTGGACGGATGTGAGCTGCGATCGCCGAGAACCTTTGCCTCAGGCTCCTCTGCAGGATAAAGACCGGCGAACCCGGCCATCCGGGTACAGAGATGCACAGTGCTTGCGATGAGCACAGGCTCCCCCTCAGGCCTGACCCTGAACAGTGGGGAGCAGAAGAAGAAGGAGCAGCGTCACGGAGCAGTCAGGAGGCCCCAGGGATCCAGGCGAGAGCTGTGTGCACCCCTTGCTTCCGGGGAGATGGGGAGGGAGTGCCAAAGATCTGGAAGGCCGGTGGGGCTCAGGGGGGCTTCACAGAGCCAGCTGGCAGAGGACCAGGGAAGTGAGAGTCCAACTTGGCCCACCAAGGCCTCATGAGGCGCTCGCCATCCTGTGCGTTGCAGCCACGAGCCGGAGCCCTGTGCTCACGGGCCCCACGGGCACACACGGAGGAGGCATAGAACAATGGCAAGAAAAGTGGTAAGGGCGCGCAGCTGCACCTTGGTACCTGGCCACTTGGGGCCTTCTCACATTTGGTGCTCAACTCCTGTCGCCGCTGACACTCTGTCCCAGAGCTCGTTGTTTGGTACGCAGCACCCAAGCTAGAATGTGCAGGTGTCAGTGTGTCACGAGGGAGGGACATCTGAAGGGAGCTCTGGAAGCTGTGACCCATTCAGCCACAAAGCTCTGCAAGGCAAGACAGGCCAGCTAGCACGCAGCAAGTCCACCATGGACTAAAAGAGCAGACAAGGAGAGTGAGCCAGCCTTTCCCTTGATTTATGGCAATCTTTGAGAATAAAAAGCACAGCTCAAGCAACATTTCATAGTCAACTCTTAATTAGCCGCACTATTGGAGCAGAAAATTGGTGGATAATTCAAGTATCTCATATTTGTTTCTATTGCACTAAACAGACTTCCTCTTCCAGTCAATGTATTTATCTCTCTTGACTTACTTTGTTTATGTCAGTTGTTAAAATTGTCACTCAAGCACAAGGAACAGTAAAATTCCCTTGCCAATAAATAATTCAACCTGAGGAAGGGCTGGGCAAGAGTGAAAAATAAGAACCGAGAGAGACTACGTAAAGGTGCAAATTTCCAATGATGAATGCCATTATATTGTATACCTAAAATGTACCAATGATTAGAATGAATAATCGATAATGCAAAATAGGAAGAAAAGGTTCAAAGGGGGAGGGGGAGGGGGAGGGGCAGGGGAAAGGAAAGAAGGGAAAGGAAAAATGCTGAGAAATGGAAAAAATGGAAATAAAGTCTTTGTAAATAGGGAAGGGTGGAGGGGGTGAAGGGAGGGCTAGGAATGGGGAAAAATAAGAACCAAGATGCATCATGTAAAGGTACAAGTTCTCAATGAGAAATGTAATTGTGTTGTACACCTACAATGTACCAATAAAAGAATTTAAGAAAAAAAATAATAATTCAACCTGAATAATTCTCCTGACAAAATTCCAACAGAATCCTTTAGACAATAATCAGCATAGCTTGCAACTAAGTGGGACTTTCTGATTTTCAAAACAGTTTAACTATTTCCCCATTTTCTGCTCAGAACTTTTAGAGGACTCACAGTGCCCTGCCTCTTACATATACTAATGGAATCAAGTTCTTGGCCTCTCTGGGGAACTATGTACCTGCACAGTGAATGCCGTACTTCTTACCTAGCAGAGGTTAGTACTGAACAACAAACATTACCTCCTTACGGTCTTCACCTCTTTCCTGATCTTAGGTTGTGAAACCCTAGTTTATCACAGTTGGTTGAGCAATGTCTGCTTTTCGGGCTCTGCCTTTGCTGGGGTGGGGGTGGGTGGAGCAGGCCGACTGGGGAGTCCTGACAAGAAGAGGTTCCCCGGTCCCCTCTGGTGACACTCTACTCACAGTCCCACTGGCCTGGGCTCTGTCTCTTTCTGGATTGGTTTCCTGTGCCAAGGACAATGACCTTGTAAGCGGGGGTTGCTAGTTAAACACTGTGAAGAAAGATCATCAAACTCCAATGGAAAATAACTTTTACAACCAGGAAGAAATCAGCCCTGACAAGTAAGAAGAAAGAGAAATAATTAGAATTGGGACATGTTAGAGGAAGGAGATTTAGAATCAGACTAGATGTTTAAATGTCTTGTTCAAAAAGTAGAAAAGTTACCTAAGTGGTTATGCAGATTTCCTTCAATGTCCAGAAGCAATTACAGTACACTTTATTTTTTAAAAAAATAAGGGCAGGGCTTTGCACCTAACTCCCTTTCCTACAGATAGAATTAGACCCCAGGATTGGATTTTGTTATCAACAGAAACCTGGTCAGTTTGGGGGTCAAGATGGTTTGTTGTGCAACCTCATACACCTGGAAGAGTATCTCACAAGGTAACTCATGGTGACATAATTGCTTAATTAATGAGTAAGCATCTTTCAACCATCATGACTGAGAACTAAGTGTGTATGCATATGAGGAAATCACATATTTTTTTAAAGTTTTTAGAATGTAGATTCCAGAGTGTCACCCTACACCTATTAAAATCAGAATCGCAGATGCTAGGCAACCAGGAAGTTATTTCTACCAAGTTTCTTAAGCATATTTTAGTTGGGGAAGTACTGCTTCATATAATGAGGGCAGATGATTAAAAGCCACAGTAATGCATGGTGCCAAAAATATACAACCATCATGTGCCTGGGATTGAACTAAGACTGTGGAATCTGTAAAGACTTTCTTCCCATCCATGAGGAAGTTGCAGGCAGTTGATAAACGTCCCCTGAGGTTAACCCTCAGCTGCCAGGGAATCTCCAGGTTCTGCTGCTTATCTTTCTCTCCTACTGTTTTGACATTTTTGGTATGTTCAGTTTCAGTTTCCATTTCTGTGTCTTCTTGTCTCTGTCCCCCATATTTGTGATCTCTGACAGGCCCTGTTCTTGGCTTCTCCTTGTCCTGTCCTCTACACAGTGATCTGGGCCCTCCCTTGGTTCCACTCTGCAGCTGAGAGAGGCTCCGCATCACTCCCAGTCTAGCCCCAGAGCCCACCTGCTCCTCATCCCAAAGAGAAGAGCATTGCACAGGCTGCTCGATGATGCAAGCACTATGCTGTACTTGCAGGAGGTGCCGCCGGATCCTGCAGCACCGCAGTGGATGCACTTTGAAGCCTTATTAGTCCATCAGAGTGTGTTCTATGGGCGCCAGCAGCAGCACTGCTGGAGCTTGCTGGAATGTAGAGCAGCCCAGAGCTGTGGAACCAGCTCTAATGTGTGCTCCAGACCCACATTAGAGCATGAGAAACGGTGCTGTGAAACACTTTCCTTGGAGCATTAATGCATCCAAACAGTCTGTGCTGAATCCTCAGTTATTAGCAGGATTCTCGGTGGAATATTTCAAGTATCAGTGTGTGTTATAATCACTGGTATTCTTATAAAAATGCAAGTTCCAAGCTAAGTGTGGACACCTGGACAACATAGCAAGACCCCCATGTCAAAAAAAAACAAAAATAGGATTCTTTAAACCCTAGCTTGGATATTCTGATGCAGTAGGTTTGGAATCTGTGCTTTTAAACCCACCACCAAGTAAACCAATGATCTTCATGGGACAGAAACACTGCACCAGAGAACAGGGACACAAAATGAAGCCAAAGGTCACAGTCACTTCTTGGTTCACTTAGGATGCCAGCTGAGACTCTCAGACTGCTTCACAGACACTGAGGATGAGATGGCCAGTCCTCGCCTCTGCCTATGGAACGTGGGACACTCCACAAGCAACATGAGCCGCTTGCACAAATTCAGAATGAAGTGGATTGCTTTGAACCCTATAACACTTTTATAGAACAACTTTGCAGCAGTGCACATGTATCTTCAATGTTGTGTGTATTTGCCCAGAAATGCATTTATGTAATTGATGTTTGAGTCCCCAAATGCTAGGAAGCTGATAAGTATTTCGTTTTCTCACAGTTTTCCTAGCTGTTACGTTTGCACTGGCATATTCAGCTTCATTTGTCATGGGAAGCTGGTTTGTCTCTTAAGCAGTACGCTGATGGCTTGAAGGCTGAATTATCATTTCTAAATGAATTATATATAAAAAGCATACAGCTTGAATTATATCCAGGTAATTACTCGGATAAATTTAAGGCAAATCAAACCAAATATCAGGACTCCGTGAAGATTAAGAATGAACATCTGTTTCTTTTTTAATTACTTGTGAAGAACAAGCCAAGCAAGTGCACCGTGGAGACTTACTTCTGGGAGCAACTTGGGCTGTTTCTGCTCGGCTCTGCTCGCCAGCAGACCCAGACACAGTTGAGGGCCTTCAGGGTTGAAGGACTCCGACCTCCGACGGTCCTCCCAGCCTAGCTGCACCTGGGGACCCCATGCTGTTGGCCCTGCTGTCCGCGGCAGCCAGCACTCCCTGCACCTCCTGGGCTCGTGCTGGGGCCACTGCCACCCGTGCCCTCTCCAGCACTGCTCTTGGCCGGGAGCCCAGCCCACTCCCACTCAACCCCCGCAATCCTGCAAAAGGCCCCACAGCCTGTACGGGGCAGCTGGTCTGGCCTCGAGTGCAGAGCTGTCACTCTCAGTTTGTTCTGCAATGAACCCGTCCTGCTGAGCTCAGGCCCTCCTCCTTCTTTTCCTTTGTCCTAACAGAGCTGATGATTCTAAAGGGTGCACTTAGAGAATATCTTTGTGGAAAATACTTATCATTAACAAAAAATACGAGGATAGTGCTTCTGAGTGGATGACAAGCAAATTATTTAAATACCAGTATTGAAATGTACCTTATATACCATTAAAAGTCACCTTCTCCCAGGTGTGATGGCGCATGCCTGTAATTCCAGCTACTTGGACGTCCAAGGCTGGAGATTTGCAAGTCTGAGGCCAGCCTGGAGATAACTCCTGAAGACCTTGTCTCAAGTGAAAGATAAAAAGGACCATGGTTATAGCTCAGTGGCAATGCACCCCTTGCTTTGGGCCCCAGTGCTGCCAAAAAAAGAAAAATCACCTTTTCTCAGGGTACAATTCCAGGATTTGTAGAGAAGTTCCTCAGTTGTACAACCACCACCAAAAGTCCATTTTAGAACATTTCCATAACCCCCCAAAATCCATTCTACCTATGTAGTTGCAGTCTGGGTTTGCAAGGGAAATAGATTTAATACAGGACACTTAACTTATAGGATTATTTTATAACAGTCACCCAAAAAGTCAACCTCAGAAGAGTGCAAGAGATCTAGCCGTGAACTAGAGACCCAAAGAGTCCAGCTGAGGGCCTGGATCCCACAGCAATGTCCCGCACTAGTCCAGCTGAAAGCCTAGAGCCCAAGGCAGTGTCCTCCACGAGACCAGCCAGAGCCCTAGACCCCACAGCAATGTCTCATGTTTGTCCATATCGAGGATCTGATCCCAGAAGGCCCAAAGGCCAGTGGTGGAAGCTAGAAAGCACAGGTCGGGTGAAAGGTCTGGGTCACCAGGCTGAGGAACCTGCACTGGAGCCAGGAAGCGAGGCTCATGGCAAAGACCAGAGCTCCCCCAATGAGGACAGCAGCCATCCCCAGCGACAGCGAGGACCCGAGCTCCTCTGACAACTACAACAGCCAATTTCACATCAGGAAAACCACCCAAGGGAGCTTCTCCAAGAAATCGCTGTTCCTACCCACATTCCCGGCTACTACTAGTCTAAAGCAGACTATTTTCCAAGCCTCTCTGTCAGGAAAATGAGTGTTTTCTCCTGGATTCTCTTGGCTCGGTCATCATGGAGAAGAACGATAGAAACCGTGCAGAAGGGCATTCTCTCCATAAAAAGAACCAGCAGGCTTACACCCAGAACCCACTTGACTATACTGAGAATAACAGATATTCCACAATATGTACATTTAACTATTATAGTTAAACCCAAAATAGAATTCATGGGCTAGGTACCAATTTTGGAAAAAATCTTTATACCCCAAAAGACATTTACCAGTAATTTAAACCCAGACGGAATGTGGGCAGTTCAATAAGTTAACCTGGAAGGGGAACCTGCTCCCTGGTGAAGTTTGTAACCTACTTGAAGGGCTTCTGAAAAATCTGGAGGAAAAGGCACGGCTTTTTGAAACAGGAAAAATATTTTTATAATAACTTCACGTCTCCATTAGATGGGTGTTCTCATCAACATTGATTCACTTAAATACCTGATGCTCACTGTGAGATAAGACAAGATCGGGCGTGGGCGGAGCAGGGGGAAGAGACTTGCTTCATAAGTGCTGCCGTCAAAGGACTCACAAAACGGATACCTCTCCTCCCTTTGTGGGGTTTAAAGGTAACCTTCCGGGCCTGGAAGAACTCAGAGAAATCAGAATCACACGCAGGTCAAAGCCAAACAGCAGTGTGCACAACTCGCCAGCAGTTAGCGGCTGTGTGTTCCGTTCTCCGGCCGGCCTTCGTCATGTGATGGGTTGAGACTTTCAGAGATTGTAGGACAGGACCGAGGACTTTGCATGTGGGACAGACGTAGACCTCTGGAGGCCTAAGGGTGGAACGTGGTCATGGTCGGAGGACAGTGACCCTCAGAGGTGCCCACGTCTTAAGCTTGCGCTACCTTGCATGGTAAAGGGGGTGCACAACTGCAGTGAAGACTACAGATTCTGAGGACGGAGAGACAATCCCAGGTGACAGGTGAGCCAAGTCCAATTAGGAGTCCTCTAAAGCGGAGACTCTTTCCCAGCTGCAGTGAGAGAGACGGTGGAAGGTGAGAGAGACACCATGGAAGGGCTTCCCGCTACGATAGCCTTTCCGACTGGAGAAAGGAGTCAAATGCCGAGGACTCCAACTGGCTGTAGAAGCTAGAAAAGGTAAGAAAGCGTTGTCCTATTAACAGGTCTAATGGGGCTAAAATCAAGGTGTCGGTCACCAGAAAAAGAACAAGTCTCCACCAACACCTTTGTTTTCACTGGGTCAGACATGTTTTGGGTTTAGTGAGCTATAAAACTGTCAGTTAATGGATCTGTTTATTGTTTAAGCCACTACAACCGTGGTCATTTGTTATGGCAGCTATAGAAAACTAAGATATCAGGCAACTAAAAACATCTCCAAACTCAATTTTCATCTCCCTACAAAATGAGGGTCCTGATGCTGATAAAATTGTCCTGAGCACCGGCTACGTCAGTCACTGATAATGACTCCGAATGTTCGCACTGTGGCTGCCCAAGGACTGCTCAGGAACAGGCTCAAAAAACGTGAAGCGCTTTTCAAAGTAGGAAGCAGAAGTACTACTTCCCACCCCAAGACAAAATACAGGCCTAGACTTTGGCCCAGGAGCTGGAGCCAACAAGATCTGTGTGAGCATAGGCCGCTCGTGTGCCCTCTCGGGCAGTAGCTGTTCCAATGAGGAATTTGAACTAGAAGATTATTTCTAAGGCACTCATGTTCTGACACGAATAATATAGAAGGGAAGCCATAAAAGGTTTGCACTGAGTGAAGAAGTACGATTGGCAGGGCTCTAAGTATCACTGGAGGAAAGTTGGGGGAACGCAGTGAAGAAGTGAGAGAGACCCTCCAACCGCCAACTGATGGAAAGTCTGTGTCCGTGGTAGGGCCCTGGAATATCCCCCCAGCTGGTCAGAGAACAAGGAGACTTTCTCCCTGACCGGCTGAACTCCAAGTTCAGAGCCAGGTGTGGAAGGGAGCCTGCGGGGCACCCGGAGGGGTGGAGAAGGCTCTGAGGAGCATCCCGGCCCCCAGCAGGCCCACCGCAGCCCGAGAGGCCCTCTGTGGCCATCTGGCTGTGATGCTGCAGCCGGAGGCCGCTGGAAGCTGGGCTCCTTCAGGGCCAGGACCCTGGCATCGAGGGTTCTCCCGAGCAATTCGCTTGTGTCCAGTTTTGCTCTTTCCTTGGATTAGAAATATTTGCCGTTTACCTTTTTGTTTCTTGCCTTTGGAAATGCAATAAAACAACAAAAAAGGGGTTTTAAGGAAAATTACAAGAAAGCTAAGAGGAAAAGGTTTTTCTTGTTTTTATAAGTCCCGGGGCTATAAATAAATCCATAGCGTTATTCCATGAGCAACCTAATAAGCTCAGTTTTATAAATTGTGTATCCTTTGGCCCACCCGTCCCACTTCTGGGAATGTATCCTGAGCAGTTATGTGTCAAAAGGTATTTATTGCAACATGGTTTGTTCCGTTTTAAAAATGGCAACAACCTAAATGTCCATCATCAAAGGATTGGTTAAATATATGTGGGCACAAACACATAGATGAAGTATTCTATCTTTGAGATGCAGAGTATTTGTTATATGTACTATGTGTTAAATATATTGATATTTGTCTAATTTTTTAATTTTAAAAGCATATTAGATAGCATTAAATATAATGAAAAGCAATTTGTATAAGGAATACTTATATTTCCCTATTAAATCTAGTGAAGCTAAAAGGTAATCTACAACATTTAATGGGGTCAACGAAAAGGTAATAATTACGTGTCGTGTAATTTTAACATGCGCAAATTACAGCGCAATAATCAATCCGCTGATTCCATTACGTTCCTCAGCCCTGGAAGCAGCTCCTGGTCCTTAGCCTGGTGGGGCCAGGTGAGCAATGGGCTTAGGGCTGTAGAAGTCAAACTACCTCCTGGACAGGGTTTAGGGAATGCAGAGTTCCAGCAGCCAGATTCGGAAAGAGAGAACAGAAGATGTGCTGAGGAACCTGCCGGGAAGCGAAGAAGGAGACAGACACAGGGCCTGCAAGGTCACCTGCCCGGGAGCCAGGAAACGGCCCAGGAGCCCAGACAAGTGAGGAATGGGCCAAGGCCTGAAAGCTCTCAGGGGCTGAGAAGACCAAACATTTGGGTGTCGCAAATTGAATTATTTTTACACTCACAGCTTCCGGATGGCTTTCCTTTCGCTCTTTATGTTTATGTGTGCAATTGTGGTAGATTTTTAAAAGGCCCCAATTCTTTGCCATAGCTCCTGTCAGGAAGCTGTGCGGCACTGGGGGGTGAAAGGCTCTGCCAACAAGGCCGGGCCAGCAGCCAGCACCACCGACTCACAGGCGAGCAAGGCCATCGTGGCCTCCCCAGCCATTCAGCCGTCACCTGGAAGCACAGGTAAAAACTAAGGCCAGAATGACCACAAAAATCCAGAGCAGTAACAAATCCGCTTTAAGCCCTGAATTTGGGGTACCTTGTTATGTAGCCATAAGGAATTATGCTAGTAATTACTAACGCGCCTTCTGTAAACTCCATGCAAACTTGCCTGTGCTGTGGAGTAAAAGCACTGATCGTAAAAGCAGAGAGTAAAATGTTAAAACACAATGCAAAGCCCTTACTCTTAGCCATTATTCAACACTTCCTCTCAAATTGTGTGCTGCTTTCTTGAACAATCCATTCAATGAGAAATAAGTCATACAAATGCCTAAATCTAAGTTTTCTCATGTACAAAATTGGAGTAATGACAGTGTTGTGGCTTGCATTTAAATGTCCTCCTAAGGCCTCATGCATTCATTGGTGGGGCTTTTCAGAGGTGGATGGATGTAGGGTATGTGAATATGGATTAAGGGTGTGTGATTACTAAACTAGACCACTGATCAGTTCTGGGTGGGGTAATGGAAAGACCTGGGTGTGGGATGGGATTAAAAAGGAAAGGGAGATTTGCTGACTGCTGCCTCCTGCCTACCCTGCCATGGACTGTTTCTCCCCTGAGATGCCCCTGCACCATGCTTCCCTGCCTCAGAGCCAGCTGACAATGGACTGAAACCTCTACACACTGTAAGCCAAATAAACCTTTCCTCCTGACACTTGTGGGTGTCAGGTATTTTGCCCCAGCATTGAGGAAGTAACTAAGATAGACAGAGTTCATCTCTCAGGATAATGTTTTTATGAGGCTTACATGAGATAGTGTAGAAGCAATTTGACATAGGGTCTGGCCTGTCATAAGCAGTTAGTGGTAACTACTTACAATGGGGACAGCAGCAGCTGTGATGGTAGTGAGAGAACCACCAGCAGCAGCAGTCTCAAAAGGAGTGAGATCTCTCTGCTGTGATGGCAGCAGTTGCCAACAACAGACCATGTCTGAGTCCTTGACTTGGACCCATGAATCAGTCTCTATCATAGTGACCCTCAACAGAGCTGCTTTGCCATGTAAATTGCTAAGACCTACACTTTAGCTTCTGAGAATGAGGAAGAAGCAGTTCACTACAGTTAACAGATCTGCAGTTCTTTCTTTCCTGGGCCCTTGTCAGCAGCTGCAGGATATAGATTCATTGTTCTTGGCTGACTGAGACAGAATTATTTACAGAGTAATTCAGGCTCTTCTGGCTATCAAGGCCCCAAAATTATGCTCTGGCTTTTATCTACTCACTTCCTGCCAACTTTTCATTTGTTATTTTAGATGATCAGTCAAATTTGAAGATAACTGGGTTTTGTTTCATACATGGTGATGTGTATGCCACATAGACTTTGGACCCAGAATGTTGCTAACAGGAGACACACCTGGTGTTTGCTAAGAGGCACTCACTACTTCCATAGACCTCTCTGGAGTCAAAACCCTCACATCTAAACATCACTGAACTTGCTCTGCAGTCAGTGATCTAACTAATTGCATTAGGAAAGCTTTCAGCCCTCTAACACTCTGCTTCCCAACTATTATACAAGGGCTTTGGGAAACTGAAGGATTCTGTTAATTTCCTAAAATATCAGATTCCCCTTTTGATACTGACTACTCTTCACTCAGTGAATCAGTCCGCTCTTGAATATCTCTAAAAGGCTTGCTCCCCAAGTGACTACTGGAGCCTTTAGAAGCTGGGGCCTCCTTGGAGATCTTCAGGTCTTCAGGAGTGTGCTCAGAGGACGGTGGGACTGTGGCCTCTTCCTCTGCCCCTTTTGCTTCCTGGCCACAAATGAGCCTTTTGGCTCTGTCACACACTCCTGACATAATGTGCCGCTTACCAAAGCCGGCCCAAAAGCAGAGGGACCAATTGCTTCCGTCCTGAAACTTCCAAAGACACGAACCGAAAGATGTCTTTTCGTTTTATAAACTGACTGTCTTGGGAACTGTTATAGTAATGGGCCATTGACTACCACAGAAAATGGCAGGTGGGGCAGTGGCAATGTAAATGTATTGTCACTCAGATATTTGTTGGAATCTTCCTGACTTTGGAGATCTAAATAAAACTGTCTTGAACTTCCAGTCCTCATCCTGGCGAAGTTCATTGTCATCCTTGAGAGAACTGTGACTCCCTAGAACCACATTCCCATGTAATCGCCACTTCCCACTCTTGCCTTCTGAACTTTCCCCTCACGACCTCTTGAATATTCCCCACTTCTCCCCACTCCGACTCTCTTTTCTCTTCTACGCACTGACTCAAAATGAAAGATCAAAGCTTTTCCTTGATTTCCCCCACACTGAACTCTGAGACCTTTGGTGTGGGGAAATTTCCTTAAACCATAGGCTGGAAGTAGGAGGATATCATGTACCGATGATAAACTTAAGACAGAAAAACTAAGCTTTCTTGCTTTTCAACAATTCATCTGACAAAACTTCCATAGGAAACTTTCTCAGGTCACATTTATTCCTAATACCTCCCTACTTCTTGCAAAAGATAAGCAATCTTTTTTTTTTGGTAAAGGGAGACAAATACAAAATTTCCACCAATATCTTGTGCAAGAAATAAAGTTGTCTCTTGGTCATGCCTCCTGCCACCTCTCTAATACATAGTGTCTAATATCAGATTTGTCCATTTGGGTGTGTTTCTAAACAAAGATGTTTCTCCTATAGAGAAGAATTTGAATGTAGTAAGCACTGTATAAGTGAAGCTGCATTATTGATTGGAAGAAGTTATGAGCTAGGAATCAGAAGATCTAATTTTGATTACTTAGTGCTATTTCTTAGTTTATTTTTCTTTGAAAAAAATAACAATATCCTTGAGCTTATCTCTTCTTCAGAAAGATGTATCTAACAAATTCTTCACAGGACTCATACTGGGCAAGTGATGGAGCAGATAATGAAACTAAATCACAATGCAAGTAAGAGTGATCTGGAAATGACTATTACACGCTAGGCAGTTTAGGTGACACACAGCACATACTAAAGAATTTCACACTGCTCTCAGGAGCTTACATGGCAGTTGATGAGAATAGGAGATGTCTCCAGGGAGGCCAGGAGCCCAAAAAAGCGTGAGATGTGTCACAGGCTGCAAAAGGAAAGACCAGCCTCCTGGGGGCATGGGCAATGGCTGGAGCTACTCTGAAGAGCATAGTAAGTGGAACAGCAGGACCACTTCAAAACAAGGTGAAGATGTCAAGTTGAGGCCACACTTCCAGGTCTCAGGAGATGAATTCAAGATCTATGTAGAGATCCTTAACCTTAACACCCAAAAGCATTTTTTGAGAGACTCATGAAACATCTGCATACATAGAACATGGTGCATGCCCTTATGGCTTGTATCTAGATGACCCAAAAACCTCATGAGCTCATAGGCAGGACTTCTCAGAGGTAGATGGATCTAGGGTGTGTGAATATGGATTAAGGGTGTGATAAAATAATTAGTCTGCTGATCGGATTAGCATACTTCTGGATGTGGCTGAAGGGATTTATTGAAGACAGAAGATACACTCCGGGTGTGAGGGGCACCACCCAATAGGCTTGCATCCTGGATGGGATGAAAAGAAGGAAGGCTTGCTCCTGCTGCCTCCTGCCTGCCCTGCCATGGACTGCTTCTCCTCTGTGATTCCCCTCTCCCATGCCACCCTGTGTGGAAGCCAGCCTGCTCTGAAACCTCTACAAACTGTGAACTAAAACAAACTTTTCATCCTCTAACCTGTGGGTTAGGGTATTTTGTCCCATGAGTGAGACTGTGACTAAGACACTTGCCATTTCAGTAAGCTCGCTGCACCTCTGAATCCTCTGGGTCCCAGAACTTTGTTCTCCTGATTCCAGACTGGACTGCACATTTCCTCTCTAGATTGAAACTTTTCAACTTGGGGTATGTCTACATAGACTTTTTCCTTTGGGTTATTTCTCCATGTAGGACATGTTGGGATTTTATGTAGCCCCAAAAATGAGGCCCTTGTTTCTTGACCATGGCCAGAAATAATTAAGAGAGGAAGGAAAATGGCCACGAAAATGGAGATCAACATATCATCTTCATTAGTGAGAAGATCTGTGTTGGGTTATGTGGCTTATAAATGCAGCCACAGTGAAGCTCATCATAACAGCAAAGGTGCACCAAAGTCTTGTGCAGGCCTTGTACCAGCACACTGGAGCAGGATATTGGGCCTACCAACCACATGTACTTAATCAGGACCACGGCATGCACCGCTTGAGGGGAAGAGAGTAGATGGAGAGTTTTACTTGCATAGGATTTTGATGAATTATCTCTATCCAATCAAGGCACATGTGCAATCACTGGGTCACCTTAGCCAAAGAACTGAGTTGACTTCTCAAGTGCAGAACAGCACCTAGAGCAAGAGAGCAGGAATATTTGGAGGAAGCCTGATTATGTGGTGGAGGATATGGGAATAAAAGCATGTGCTCCCAAAAAGGACCACTTCATTCATCTACTTACCCAGTTAACAGTGAGGCCCAAACCCCAGCGTGCTGCCAGTCACTGAGCTGAGCCCTGGGGGTGAAATGGTGAGGAAAATATGTTGTTCTGTGCCCTGAAACCAGCGGTGAAGAACCTATGGCACGTGTGTTATTTGTTTTTCTTTTAAGACAGAAGATGTTAATGTATGAGTTCTTTTTTCTAAACTACAACCTCTGTATTCAGGTTTAATAGCAGAGTTGGCACTTTTTGATAAGTAAGTGGATTTGGGGTTGCAGTTTGTGCACTCGTCTCTAAAAGGCTTGCCACCACTGGACGGGAGCATTCTGTCAGGGGGATGAGACAGAAGCTGAACAACTAAGCCTACTGAACAGTCGGCTTTGCATTCTGTCAGTGGCTGAAGCTGTGAGGGTCTGTAGCAGGCAGGCTGGTATAGAGGGCGAGACTGGACAGGGAGCACTGAGTCATTCTAGATCTGTGTTGGATCCTCAGAAGAAGGCAGAAGGTGAGTGGATAGAAGTGGCAGTGGATTAACAATATCCAGAAATACAACCATCTTATAAATAAATTACGTACAAATTATTATAATAAACAGTTGGTGGCCAATATAATATAATAACCCAAAATAAGGAGTTAACTGAAAAAGGTCTATGGCTTGAATCTTGGCTGTCTTCCAGAGTGCCATTGCTGGAGAGCTGGTTCTCAGTGAGGTGCTGATCGGAGGTGCTGGAGGCTTTGGCAGGGCCTGTGGGGGGCCTTGAGTCACTGCGATTGTACCACTGAAGAAGATTAGCGGCCCTGGCCCCTTCTCCCTCCTGCCGCTTGCTTCCTGGACATGAGCAGAGCAGTTGGCTCCATCTGAGCTCCATCCCATTGGCATCCACCACCCTCCCCAGAGGCCTAGACAAGTTTCACCCAGTCATGGGCTGGAACCTTCAAGGCCACAAGGTTGTTGGAGAAAGAAACCTTTTCTCCTTATAAGTTATTTTCCTCAGATATTTTGCTATAGTGACAGAAACCTCACTAACACGGAAAGGATTTTACATCAGTAGATCAATAAAATCTAGAATCATGAATCGCCACAATAGAATAAGCAGCATAATTTGTACATGAAAGTGCCCACCTGTTTATAAATTCTAACAAAACATAATTCTAAAAAGATGCACATAAGAAGACAGATATAAAAGAGGTCTGATACAAAGCTTCCCCCATGCCTCCTCTGAATGGCAGTCAAAAGTAACAGAGAAGTGAGAACAAAGGTGAGCTGCTGATCTAGCTGGACAGCGAAGCTGAGATGCCCTATATCTTGCAGTCCAGCCTCAGTAAGACAAGGACAATGACACGAGGTGGGCTTGCTGATTAGGATATCAGGGGTGTCCGTGGCGATCCAGGGCAGGCCACAAGCATCACCCTGGAGGTGACATTGTTCCCCAGGGAAAACTCGGGAAGAAAGAGGGAAGATGGGGCCGGAGATGTAGCTCAGTGGTTCTGCCGCCTGCCTCACAGGCACAAGGTCCCGAGTTCGATCCCCGGTACCGAAGGAAAAAAGAAAGAAAGAGGGAAGATGGGAGGCTGAGGTCCAGGACAGAGGGGAGAAAACTCAAGAGCGAGGGGCTGGGGCTCAGGCAGCACAGAGCAGCGCGTTTCATGTGGCAGTGCCAGTCGGTGTCGGTTCTCTGAGAATCCGTGGCCTTTCTCTACTCCTGCCCAGGCTTTCTCAACACTGTTAACACAGAATCCCAGGTTCTGGAGCCTGATAGAGGCCATCTGGTAAGAGGGTTCTCCAGCTTGTCAAACGAAAGGGTCCAGACACACGCGGACCGGAGCCACAGCACAAGAGAAAATACAGGAAGACAGCATTTACCACACACATTTCAGTGTTCAAAACTACAACCAGAGCACAGGAGTGTCATTCTTCCCTTTATTCCTGAGTAGGGAAACTACAGATACATACGATATGGTTGTGGGAAAAGTAGACGTGAAATCTACTGATCAAAACAAAAATTAGCCAAAATGATGTCATACCAGTAGATAAATGAAATATGCAATTCCGGATTCCATGCCCTTTTCCACAATCGACCCTCTATTGTTCCCATCCCTCATCCAAAGTTCACACTGTATATTGGTCTGACAATCACTCCCCTCGGGTGAAGATAAAGATAATGTGGTTTGGCATCCTCAGTACCACCAACCCAGTCATTACTCAGAAGTAACAGCTGGGATATAACAAGTTTTGAAAGCAGAGTAACACTCCATCATCACACCACTGGAATGTTTTATAACTGGGGAATAAAAGTATCTAGTACTTCCCTCTTAGTATTATAACTGGAAACTTTCACTGACTCCAAAGTCCAGAGAATATCAGGATATTGATCACAGAAATAAAAACCACTAAAGTTTAGTTAGCAGAGACTTCTTCCATCAAATTCCTACAATTTAAAAGCCAAAGTAATGAGTTATGTGTGTAGACTTTGGTGAGCCTACAGAGTTTAAGATCGCCCCCAAATGTCAATAAAACTGTATATATTTTAGTAACTGACAACTGTACTTTTTTTGGGCTGGAAAAACGTAGGGACATAGAATATCAACTTTCTCCAGTTTGGGTAAAGTCATCTAAACAATTTGTCTTCCTTCAATTTACTCTATGTTCCTAAACAAAAATAACTTTCATTGAAATACCATTGTTTATATTAATTTCAAAACTGAAAATTTCTTTTAAGTGCCGATCAGGACTTGATAAATCTAGCACCCTATACACTGCTGGTATCAGTGTGGACTGGAATAACCTACTTTGTGGTCATAAGACAATGACCTTTGTCCTTTTGGTCCTGGACCAAGAACTTCTATGGGTCTGGATAGCCAGTGACATGTAGACTTAATCTGCAGCATCCTCAATATTTTTATGAGGACCCTCAAAAATCCCATTTTCAGACCCAGTTTTGCCCTGAGAGCAACCAGAGAGAAGCAAACTTGCTAAATAAGGAAAGATAGTCACAAAGAGGAAAGAATGAAAGAAAGCAAAGTAAAACACACAAAAATAACAGCAAAACCAAGATATATGTGTAACAGAAATGAAGAAATCTAGTGGTGTGAAGCCTTCAAAGTCAACAACTTAAAAAAGAATTCACTCATGGAAAGCGCAGAAAATATTAAAATACCTATGCCTAGAATGCTTAATTTCACACATTAATGTCTTTGCTAGCAAAAGTCCATCCTTTCAGTAGAAAGGAGGGAACGAAGGAGCCAGGGAGGAGGAGTGGCAGAGCTAGGTGGTGGCCAGCTGTCCAGGACTGCAGGGCCCAGTATGGCAAGTGCCCTGGTCCCGATTCGCCTCCATGTGAGTGCTTTTGTATCTGCACAGCTCTGTGCAGGAATGTCTAAAGTAGGTAGTGGTGGCAGCACGCGTGCGTTCTGCAGTGACAGCTAGCATGTGTCACTCTCCCATTTGCATGCAGAGAACTCTGCATTCAAGAAGGAACATCCCCCCATGAAGCTCAAGGCATTTTATAAAATCTCATCCCAATCAACCACTATAGTGGGCATAATACACTACTGTTTATAGAGAATAGTCTACGTAGACAGGTAGACATTTGTTTAAAACTTTGTAAATAGCTATATATGTCTCTTTCCTCAATTTCTCAAATAAACCACTTTTTAAATTTTAAGACATTGAATAAGCCATACTACAGGAAGCGATGTAAGCTTTTCTTAAATAACAGAAAGAAAGAAAAAGGAAGAAAGGGAGGAAGGAAAGAAAACGTTCTTTAGATTTTATACTCAGTACTTTGGGTTTTCAGAAATCTTGGATACACCAAACTGTCAAATGTCAAAGTACAGAAGGAGAAACCTTAAAAACAAAAGCAAGTGCCATTGGCCTTGTATGTCCATGTATTCTGTATCCATAAACTGAAATATGAGTCAAAACTATTTTTAAATGTCTGTACTGAATGTGTACATATATTCTTCTTGCGTTTATACTTAGTCCTTTAAGTAATCTGGAATGGTTTAAAGCGTATGCAGAGGACGCTGCAGGTACACCCAGGTCCTCTGTCACTCTGTGTAAAGGACTTGGGCAGCCACAGGCTCGGGGCTCCCTGGGGCCCACCTCGCGTCCGCTTCCCGCCGCCTCAGCCTCTCTGCAGCGGGCCAGCTGCTGTGAACACTGCTCCGACCCCTCCCTCCCCGTGCCTGCTGGCTGCCTGCTGCTGGGCACAGCGAGGTGGCTGCTCCCGTCTGGCGGCCGCTGGAAATGTAGGGCCCCTTCTCCCTTTTTGCCTGTGTTTCCGCCGTCCTCAGGCTGCACACTCACAGGGACGGCCCACCTCTCTCTTCGGGCCGGTTAGTCATCAGGTGCCTTCCGCAGGCGCTCGGTTCCCTCCTTGACCCTAGAGTGACTGATGTCTCAGTCTGCTGGGTGACAAGGAGGGAGCACCACAAGCTGGGGCCGTGGACAGCAGCAACGCGGTGCTTGTGGTGCCTGAAGCTGGGAAGGCCATGGCAAGCCAAAGGCACACGCAGGGTCTGCCGAGGGCCCGCTCCGGGCTGTTGACTTCTCCCGTGCGCTCGGCTGCTGGAAGAGGAACGGAGCTCTCTGTGGTCTCTCACAAGGGCACCGACCCCGCCCCGGAGGCTTTGCCCTCGTGGCCTAACGTCCCCAGAAGACCCTGCTTCCAGCGCCACGGCAGGGGGAGTCACGTCCAGAACACGAATGGGGTGGAGGCCGAAACTCATCTGCAGTTCCGTGCTCTGCTCCGGCATCCGGGTTATGCCAAAGACAGCACCAGTGCTGGGCCGGAGGACGCGGGTCCCTGCCCTCACGGAGGACCACGGTGCACTGGTCGCGTCCCCTGCAGAGAGGTGCGTGCCGCCTAACCGCCTGCCTACCTGTGAAGAGCGGTGGGCGGGCTTGAGGAGAGGGGAAGCTGAGAGAACAGGAGCCAAGGAAGAGCTGGAAGCCTGGAGAGACCGAGAACAAGGCCCTTAACCCGCGCTGCTGCAAGGAATCACACGCAAATTTAAATATCGCATGGTTTCTCTCATACAAGAAGCCAAAGTAGAAATAAAGAGCAAAATAAGAGAGAGACAGCAGGAAGCAGGGAGATGGATCTTCCTCAGATGGGAAGGGGACCCAGAGGTAGAGAGGGGGGACAAGGGTAACAAAAAGAACTGGGACATGTTAGGAGCCTGAACCGACTACGCTCAAGGAATGTAGCCATTATGGACTGCAAACATGTACTAAGAAAATATGAAAAGAGAAACATGCAATACTGCGGTGTTATCCACCAGGCGGGTCTGCAAGTCCCGAGCACAGGTCGGCAGGTGCAGAGGCCCTGCAGGGGTGCAAGCCAGGGGACCGATTCTGAGAGATGCCCTGGGGACAGGAGGGGTCACCTGAGCAAATTAAAGAGGTGAAGTGAGCTTGGACAGCCCTCTGGTACGGACAGATAATAATTTCTTAGGGATGAAAAGGGACCGATATGAACTCAACTCACTCTTGCAGAGTTCACATACAGGGGAAACGTCAGACATCCATAATTACTAAAATAATTTAATTTCCATATTCAGCAAATCTAGTTAAATGTAATCTGTAGCATCCTGAGTGAATCCTCTTCAAGCTGTCTGGCTGGAATTAAAAGCTCCCTTTTTAGAACCCAAAGAAGCTACATTTTTTATACCTGAAAATATCTGACACAGGTGCATCTGGCCAACCACCTGTTTATTTAATAGTTACCCAGGCAGGGAGAGACTCTGCCCAGCGTAGGTGGCAGAGAGAAGTTATGAGATATGTAACTGATCTCTGAAAACAGAGTCATCCTTGTAGGCAAAGGACAGATGGAAACACAGCAAACTGTCAGAGCTGAGAGCGGGAAGGGGCCACTAATATCCCCAGGCAGTCTCCTCCTGCCGTGTTACAGATGAGGTCCAAAAGCCCTGGGGACTTCCTTCCTCTCCCGGGACTTGAATTCGGGTCTCTGGGTGTCGCGAGTGTCCTGTTGGGTCAGCACAAGTCGTTAGCACAACATCTACTTCTCAGGGTGCTCGCCTTGGACAGTGGACTGATCCTTCGGCTCTTGCAAACCTGAAGAGCTCCAAGGTTGGGAAGATGGTCACATTGCTACATGGATACATTGTTAACATTTCTTGAGAGCCTATTATCTGTTTCACTGAGAAAAATCACAAGTTTATTGTGTCACGGTAGAGCTTCCTTTTTAGATTTGTATCACGAAAAAATGCCAGTGTCTCCGCTCAAACCTGCCCCCCTTTTGGAACCAGTCATTCCACCTGCTCACTGCGAGAGCATAGATTGTTCTGAGAACTGAAGTGGCATTTATTGACATCTTCTTGTTTCATGGATACAAATTTCACAGGAGCCATGAGGCAGGAGCTGCCCTCTCTGGAAGTCAGCTCTACAGTGTGGTTTGGGCTGTCCCTGAAGGTCCACGGGGGGCAGGGTTTAGTCCCCAGCAAGGGGGCGGGGCGGGGGGGACCCCTAAGTGGGAGGGTTGGAGACCATCGCAGGTGCACCTCCAAATGAAGCAGAGCCATCCCTTCCTCGTGATCACACTCTGCTTCCCAGCCAGGAGCTGGGAGATCCTGCTCCACCACGAGAACTGCCATGATTTCCCGCCACAGCCCAGCGCAGCACAGCTGACCAATCATGACTGAAACCTAAATCTGTGAGTCAATGTCAGCCTCTCCATCATCATGCAGGATGGCTCGGGTGTCTGTCGCAGGAAGGAAAAGCTGACTGACAGGCTGACATGGTCTCCCCACCACTGGGCCTCCCTGCCCTCTGGTGGCTTCTCCATGTGACTCCCTTGTTCCTGAGTCTGTGTTGGGTGCATGCTGACACTGCTGGAAAAAATAGGTAGGCTGAGTTATTCCTAAAACGCAGAACCGAAAGCTTTTATGCCACAAATTCCTGAGTTTTTCTCAGACAAGAAGCCCAATTTTAGAGACATCTGTGGCACTCATCAACTAAGTAGACATCCTAAAGTTTGTAAATACCAGCTTGACTGTATGTTTTGTACATGGTGAACCAAATTATTGTATATTGTATCTCTCATTTATTGTATACTGTAAACATAGGAGAATTAGCTACATTAACCAGAGGTCTGTCAGGACCAGAGCAGTGAGATAATCCTAAGGACACAGCGGGGCTCCGGCGGAGTCTGGGGTTAAGATCGCCAGTGGCAGCAGTTGAGTGGGGGGTGAGTCACAAGTGGACCTGAAATACAGAACAGATTCCACTAGGAAAGGAAGAAGACGAGTCCAATAAAGTCATCAAAACCCTAAAAAGAGAATCCAAGAGCCACTTGGTCTCGCTTGGGGATTGCTGAAAGCACTAAAGGATTACGGGCAACTTTATAGAAAATGCCACCCCAAAGAAAAGCAAGAAAATTAGTCATGGCAAGTTCCTATAGTTCACACATTTCTAGAAGGAAAGAGAAAAACAGACAATGCCTACTACTTTTTCTATTTTAAAATTTATAATGCTATTGGGGCCTAAATTTGTTCAGGCAGATACTGATTACTGGATTCCACAGACTAGAAAGCCAACTGATTCTTTTACAGCCACCCCGCTATGGAAGGGGTTCTCGTGAACTACAGTCAAGCTTTCCTAATGGCAGTGAGGCTGAAAGAGCACAAAATAAGAAGTTTTCGATCAAGCAGCACACACCTGTAATCCTGGCACTTGGGAGGCTGAGACAGGAGGATCACAAGTTCAAATTCCATTGGGGAACTTAGCAAGACCCTGTCTCAAAAAATAATTTAAAAGGCTGGGGATGTAGCTCAGTTCAAAGAAATTGGGTTCAATCACCAGCACCACCCCATGCACATACATACAAACGCATCTTAAAAATCTGTCCTGAGTCTGTTAGTCAGATTAACCCTTCATCTTTCTGATTTCCTTGTCTATAAAACAGTTAATACCAACTATTTCACAAGACAGTGGTAAGAATTAAATCAGATACATGTGTGTGTAAGCTATCAAGAACAAGTTATATAGATGTGTGCTTATCTCTCCTTTGCCATCATTTGTCAGAAGTCTTTAGTGAACATAACTGAACTGTTTCAATTTATCATGAAAATATTCAGAGATTAAATAACGCCAAGAATTCCCATACATGTCATCAATTTCTTTTCTTCCGCTCAAAAATACAGTGGTACTTCAGTTCACAAATTTAATTGTTCCACAATTCTGCGGAAGATGCCACAGTTTTGTTCATCACCCGAAGCAGAGTTCATGAACAGAAGAAAAATTTTGCTGAATGTTTCTGTTTGCAAAGTGAATTGTTTCTGAACAGAAGCATTCGTGAGCTGAGGTATTACTGTAACTACATCACAAATAAAAGCATACAGACCACCCATTATGTGCAGCCCAAGATGCACTGCACCTGAAACCCAGTCACCTGACTCAGCATCACCGTGCTTTTGTATGCTTACAGCAGCCAGGACACAACCACAGCAGAACACTGGAGGCAAGGCAGCATTTTATCTGAACGAGAAGGTTGACCCCAAAGTCTCTGAATGTTTCTCAGACTGGTGAGAATCAGCCTTTAAAAATATTCCCAGGCTTCAGCTCGTAATCCCTGGGAATGCTCAACAGCCAGATCTATGACGTGGCCATCTACACAGCAGGGCATCTGTCACATTTCAAATGGCTGAAAGAAGCAATCCCAGTGACATAAATCTAGGCATAACAGACTTTCTATTTCATAATTTCCCAGCCACTCCATTACCACCATCACTGTTAATCGCGGCCATCATTCCAGATGTGCTTCCTTTGGAGGGAAGCTCACATAGTCCCAGCTCTCGGGGAGCAAAACACAAATGTGGCTGGCTGTTGTGTACCTGCCAATGTGTACAGCAAAAGGCTTTGCTGTTAGCCTGAGGCTTTAAGGATCAGCTTGTGCAAATCCTCAAGTCTCTTCTCATAGCTTAGGAATCTCAACACTCAATGCAAAAATACTCAAAAATGTTTCTAAGACACTAAAGAAATAACTGGAAACGCACACAAAGGGAAAGGACAGGAGGGACATCTTCGTGTTCCCCGGCCTGGACCTGGGCTCAACAACACCTCTGTGATCTACGTATTCCTCGTGTGGAAAACAGAGATATTGATGAGTCTTGGGCTGCGATTTAGTAGCTGCCCCCGCCATGTTTTAGGCTGCTGATTTCCCAAGTGAAGCCAGGAGGGGTCCACTTGTGCCCCCATCACATTCACATGCACAGGGACAATGCTAAGTCCTCAAACCAGAGTCTTGCCTTCACCCCCGCTCCCACTTCACGTCTCTCTCCCTGGGTCATTTCCTTTCAGTGCCCAGGCAGAAGACGTGGATCTAATCAGACTGGGCTCAATTGCTTTTCCTTGACTTAAGGAGATAGTTCACTGTTAGTTACACCACAAAGGAAGACATTCCTCTGGTCAGGTCTTAAGAATCACCTTTAGAATCTCTCTAACTTATTGTCCATTGTGAAGCAAAATAGACTTGGACTATAACCCTAAGCATAGGCAGCATAACTTAATTTTTTCCCAAAGGGATATGCTCCTAATAATTGGTAAGAACACTTTTCTTCTCCTCCACCAACTCCTATCTCATGAGATAGTAACAAATTTTATAAAGCCCTCTAAGAAGAACAAAAAACATGTCAGTTATTACTCCCGTTCTAAACAAAAAATGCACTGAATTAGCCAAATCCTTAGCCCTTTGCGATACATCTGTATATATAATCAGATCTATCCTAGCTGTAAATTCTCAGAGCCTGGCAGAAAGTAAACACTCCAGCGATGATAAATAGTGGGAAGATTTTGGGTACAGGAGGGCTTTCCCAAGTGCATTATGACAGAAACAAACCCCAGGAGACAGGTGCTGTAGTAACCCAGAGTATATGCTTAGGGTACTCAGCCATGGTAGGGTGCTGGAATCAAAACCATGAACTGCTCACCTTAAACTGAGGAAAGATATACTTTAAATGTACCCAGAGCCACATCCATTAGGGTTACAGTTTATGTCTAGGTGTGCCCCAAAGCCTCATGTGCTTTTGGGGGTGACAAGATCATGGGTGTGTGATACTGGGTTAGTCCACCCAGTGATGAGTTTATAGTTGACTTATAGTTGACGTTGGGAGGTGAATCCTGGTGGGAAGAGAGGATCACCATGGGCCTGGCTTGGAAGGATATATATCTCTTTCCTCCCTTGATCTCTAGCTGCTTCCTGCCTACCCTGCCATGGACTGCTTCCCCTGCCACCCTGCCTTGCAGACAGCAGACTATGGACTGAAACCTCTACAAACAATGAGCTAAAATAAACTTGTGGGTATCCAGTATTTTGTCCTGGCAACAAGAAAGTAATGAAGGCAATCAGGTAAAATGTGTCTACAGGCTGACAGGAAGCCTTCTTTTGGGTCACAGAGACTGTGTCCTGACAGGCCACCTGGCTCTCGGCCCCCGCCCCTCACAGTGCCTTGTTCGGCTCAGCTGCCCACTCTGATTAGTCTTTCCAGAAAAGGAACTGGGGAAGGGAAGAGGCAGGAAGAATAAAGGAGGGGTGGGCAGAAGAGGAAGGATTTTTCTTCCAGATTAACGGGGATCGAGGCCAGCTGCCTGCAGCCCACCCTGGCCAGGTTCCTGAAATGTGTCACCTGGCCTTGGCAGGCCACCCTCAGTGCTGCCCTTGTCTCCAGCCAGAGGTTGACTGGAAGGGGCTGCTGGCAGTCAGGTCCAGGCCCTGCGCCCAGCCCTGCTCGACCCCTGTCCCTGATCCACTCCCAGGAGCACACACCCTTCTCCCTCCCTGCAAGCCAACAAGGAAGCTCACCTTGGCCATGGACAGAGTCTATCCGGGAGGGCAGCGGAAGCCCTCTGATATGTGCAGCACTACTCCTTCTGTACAGGAAGTATCTGCCAGGGAGCAGCATAAAGGCAACAGTGCTTGTCTGGCCTGCAAAGCCACTGTCAGCCTGACTCCTCAGTGCCACACATCAATGCTCCCTGCACTGTACTGCTCTCCCACAACCCAGACTGCTGGTCACTCAAGCTGGGCCGGCTGCAGGGCAATATCTGCATCCTGCCCCGAGCCCCTTCCCTTGCTCCCACTGCACTGCCCCCTGGATCACCCCTCCAACCGGGAAGTTGCGAAAGGAGCAGCACCACATCTTACTGGCTCTGGGGCTCACACCGGTCTCAGGGTCTGGCTCTGCCGACACTGCAAACAGCTCCTCTAATGGGTGTCCGTGAGCAGAGTGCAGCTTGGGATGAATTCAGATGGCAAGAACAAGGCGGTAGCTACAGCTGAATTTAGACCCAAGAATGCTTCTTCCTTCCTCTTTCTGTCCTTATTTCCTCTTTTTTTCTTTGTTTCTTTCTTTATGATTTTATGTAAGACACGTCTAAATGGATAGGGTAAATCTCTCTAATGGAATGAGGGGTTTACTAAATGAAAAAAGAAAAAATAGATGACAACATGGATAAAGATTATGGATGAGGAAGAGGAAATTGAAGGACCCAGACTGATTCATTTTTATTGATGAAAACTAAGGGATACAAAGGAGAGTCTTCAGATGGGGCTGTAAATGATACGAATTGAGGATCATCGCTGTTAGTGTTGCTCAACAGTTCTGGACAGGCTGGCCAGGGACAGAGCCTAAGCGGAAGGATCGGGAAGCCGCAGAGCGGTGTGCGAAGGAGCAGGCCCGGTTTCGGGGAGATGGGGGTGCTCAGGTCCTCGACAGGGAAGGGACTCATGGCGCTGAAGAATGTGCAGGTGGGGGCCGGGAAGGGAGACTACTGCGTGCAGGAGGTGCAGGAAGCGTCGGCCGAGCCGCCGGCTGTCTAACACAGACCATGAAGCCACAAATGTGGTGCAGACCCGGAGAGCCCCCAAAGCCTCAGTGACTGGAAGGCGACTGGAGCACGGGGTGCTGCTCACAGGCGGGCTAGCCCACCGGCCAGCCCGGAGCTGCACGCGCTGTGCGTAAGTGGGGGGCGCCTCTCTGCTGCCACAGTGCCCACATCCCATTCTTCCCGCTGCAGGCTGCAGGCGCCAGCCACGTTGACTCTGCCTGGGAAGCTGCCCCCACCGGCCACCGCCTTTGGACTTCTGCCCCTCGGCTCCCGCTGTGAGGACCACACTCTCATGCCAGGCAGGTCAGCACATGTGCTCTTGTCTACTCAAGAGCCCAGTCGGAAGCCTGGACCCCGGGCACCCACTCTGCACAGAGGGAGAGGCATGGGAACAGTGCTGTTTCAGGAAGAAAGAGACGCAGTTGGCAGCGGTAGCAGTGAGGGGATGGGCCAGAGGAGTGGAGGTCTCCGTGGGCGTGGAGGCCACACCAGCGACCGCTTGGTAACAGCCCCAGACCCTTCACTTGGAGGTGGGAATAAACACCACTTGCTTTGGGAGCCAACGGTTTGGCTGGAATATGGTGAACTATGTTTAAACTGTCCCATGTTTTCAGCTAAACTGACAACCTTGAAATAAAGCAGAGAGCTGGGGAAATTTCTTCAAAGCGCCCAGACGTTTCAGGACCGGGGCTCCCTTGCACATCCTCCCACCCTGCTGCTGCGTGGGCCCTTGGCCACCCGGGCTCACTCTGCACCACAGCCACACCTGGCTTTTACAGACAGAGGAGGGATCTGCGCTCAGTCCCAGAGCAGGAGTGTGGTGGGGCATGGCCGCCCTGCACACCCTCCTGAACACCAGGCGCCCTTTCCCATCAGGGTGACACCACTGGAGGGAACAAAAAGATTCCGTTCTGCAGAAATGGCTCTTTCTCCCAAGCACTGTGATTTAACAGTGGTAATGCTTTGCATTATTACTGGACATGAACTGCTCGAACAGCCAGCTCCTTCGCCCACCTTCCCCGTAAACTCGCTTCTCTCGCTGCCTTCCAGATTCCAGGCTAGTAGGTAATAAAGTGCTGCGGGGAGGCGGGAGTATGCTTGTACCCTGACAAGGTTCTGTGGAAGGTGTTTGACATACTTACAGCAGCTGGGTGGCCCCAATTTCCTGGGATGGTGTGACATCCAGTACTCACATGTTACATCCAGAATTGCAAACCCATTTGAAATCAAGCCCAATGATAATAGAAAAGAGGTAATAATAAAGATAGGAGACATGAATAAAACACAAGCAAAAGGAGAATAGAGAAAATTTACAAAGACACAGACAGTTCTTTCAAGGGCTAGGGATGTAGCTCAGTGGCACAAGCTCAAGGCCCTGAGTTTGATTCTCAGTACCCCCAAAAGAGAGATTAACAGAATAGATGACCTCTTGGCAAGAATGATCAAAAGAGAGAGAGGGGAGACAAACTGCCAATGTAGGAATAAGAAATGCACACAGCATGATAGTGTGTGCAGGACTACATTAGAAGATAATAAAAAGATACTAAAAATAGTTACATAGAAATAAAGTTGAAAGTTTAGAAGAAATGGGCAAATTCCAGACAATCTCAATGGTATGTGTCTATTGAATATATAAATTAAAAGTTTCCTTTAAAATCAGAGAAGAAAACTCCAAGAGAAAATGGCTTTACTACTGAATTTTTCCAAACATTTTGGGAAAAAATAAATAATAACAATTTTCTACACATTCTTTGAGTAGGACGAGAGGGGACATTTCTCCACTCATTTCATGAGGCCAGCATGACTTTGGTACCAAAGGCCAAAGCCACTGACTGCAAAGCCTCACAGAAAACTAAGAAGAGAAGAGAACTTTCTTAAACTCATCAAAAATATCTTCAAACAGTGATAGCCAACATGACATTGAGTGGGAAATCCCGAAAGCTTTCTTCTGAGATTGCAACCAAAGTCCTGCTACGTGATTTCTATTTAAGCGTGTGTTGGTACTTCAGCCATACTGCAGTTGTGCTCATACACGGCTATGACACAGTAAAGTCACTATTAGGCGTTCACCCAATGGAAAGTTATGTGACACTCACCCAGTCCCGCATTCAGGAGGGTCCATGGCAGCACAATATCGAAAAGGTGGACCTGAAATGCACGCCAGCAGCAGACAGAGTAAGAGGCAGCTGGAGTCACATAACAAGGAACAGCATTTAACGGGAAAATGAAGACTAGTGTTAGATGCAGCATCATAGGCGAATCTTGTAATAGTTGAGGGGACAAAGTCAGAACGCAACACTTTGTTTCACTTATGAAAGGTTTAAGGACAGGTGAGGCACCTCAGCGCTGCAGCGGGCAGGGCTCCTGCTGCCCCTCTCTGCAGACCCCAGGTGGCTCTCACCGTGCAAGGCTCACCGCAGGCTCCCCCTGATCTGTGTACTTTTATGCTTCAATCAAAATCTTTAGTGAAATAAAAATATGTAAAGAAATACAAAATAAATGCTACTCTGGAGCCTAAAAACCCTTGTGTGTGCCCTCCAGACCCTGCCCTCAGAAGTACCCAGGTGTGAACCAGATGCTGCCTCCTCTCCAGGAGAAAGGGACCCATTAGAGGAATTAGCTACAATCCAGGTTGGGATGCACAATCTTAAACAGAAAGCACAGGCCTCACCAGAGTAGGGGAAAGTGAATCCCCTGGCAGGACTGCTCTGCATTTCCAGTGAGTTCTCATCCCAGCTGAACTTGAACTGAAACCCACCTCTGACCCTTGGGTGCTCCAGGGCATCCTGACCGCGGCTCCAGACAAGGCCAGGAGCTGAGCCTGGTCCGGCCCGAAAACGCTCAGGCTGCTCCCTCCTGCGAAGGACTGAGACCCAGGAACATAGCCACCCACACTGCAGGGTCCGGGAATCCGGAAGACCAGGGTCATCTGTCAGAGCTCAGTCCAGGCAGACCCAAGGCGAGGCTCGGGGAGCAGAGGCCAGTCACAGGCCCACGCCGGCACTGGCCCGGCTCCACTTGGACACATTTCCTGTTTGCAATGAACCAAAGTCGTGATAAAATTGAAGACCAGTAACACAATGCATTCAGCTTGTACCTGCGGTTAAAAGAAACAGCCATCTGATGTTTTATGTCTCAATTTTCTGTGTACTAATAAAAGTGCCGAAGTGCAGTGAGACTCTGTAGCACTACATGTGGGCGTGACACAGATTTACAGTCTTTGAGGAAAGCACCAAACTCCCCGGCACAGAAAAATCCAGAAATCAGCATCCTTGAAATCACAAAAAGAAAAGAAATTTTCCAACTTTATTAGCCAACAAATTAGAAACTGAGATTTTTATTTCTTGTTTCTTTCCTTCTGTTTTAGTTTCTGGTCTTTCTACTTTGTGTTGTTCTAGTCCGGGTCTCACTGCATAGCCCAGGCCGGCCTCGAACTCTCGGCCACCCTCCTGCCTCAGGCTCCTGAGTGCTGGGATCACTGTGCTGTCACACCTGACTAGCAGCTGAACTATATTTTAACTCATTTTTTTAACTGCTTCATTCAGGACCTTGGAAACACATTTGCGAAACCTGGGCCGCTCCTGTCCTGCTCACGCACCCTTCCCAGCGCCCCGGGGAGCGGACTGCTGTGTGACTGGCTCTGCACCTGCTGCTCCTTGCAGTCGGGTTTCCTCAAGTGAGCCTTTCCTGGACAAAGCAGCAGGGTGGCCATGGCTTCAGACAGAGTGCAGGGGGCAGCCAGGTCTCGTCTCGCTTCGGAGCCCTCAGCAGGGCTTCCCAACCTGATCATTCCCGGCCACATCTTTGGCCTCCAGAAGCCACAGCACTCACCGAGTTGGGACAGCCAGAGAGACCATGGAGACAGACACCCTGCTCTGAAGGCAGATGAAACGTGGCTTTCCCTCGTGGGGCGCCCAAGAGACACGGAAGGAGGGAGCAGAAACAAAATGGACAGCAAGCGCTCACTGTGCTTAGAAGCAAGCATTTCAGCAGCACCGCACCAGGCACTTTCATCCTTTGGCTCACAGCGTCCACCTGACAGCCCGAGAGGAAGTGGATCAGCGCTGTCGCTGCTGAGACAACACAATCTCGACAGTTTAAGCAGGAACAAAACTCAACCCCTCCCTCCCTCCCTTCCTGCCTCCCTTCCTTCCACTGTTGCCTTCCCCACTGTCTTCCTTTCTTCCTCTATTCATAAAACGTTTATTGAGCTCATATACGAACCCATATACGTACCCATTGTTCTGCAGAGGATTGGGAACAGTGAGATGAAGCAATTCTGTTATCGCACTGCATGAATCCTCACCAACTCAGTAGGGGAACAAATACAAATTCTCTCAAGGGGTGTATGAGGAACCCCAGTGGGCCCTGGAGGAAGCTGGAATGAGTGCAAGGCCCTGATTAGGGCCTCAGATCAAAGCACTGTAGACTGCAGCGGGCAGCTCTGAGAGCAAGCCACACCTGTGAACTACCGGAGTGGGGAGGAAGGGACCAGGCCGACCTGGAAGCAGGCAGGCACCCACTCCTTCCCCGAACACCATGAGTCGCTCGCCCATGGGTGGCCTGAGCGCGCCACCAGCCGGCACCAGACGCCCGGTCAGGGCTGGGGAGTGCAGTGAGCCCTGAACCTCCACAAAGCTCCAGGGTTACCGTGAGGCTTGGGGACAGTGAGCAAGGAGAGACACGGGCAGAGGGACAGAGAGCGGCACCAGGGACAGCGGCATTGGGGATGAGCCAGCAGAGGCTTGGAGAGGGGAAATAAAGGGTTGGGGTGAGACAGCCCCAGCAGAAGGCAGAAGTGGTGGAGAGCTGTGTGCTGGGGCACTTACACTGCAACCCACCCACCGACCTCAAGTCAGCTGAGGTGATTAATCTTGGGACAGAGACAAACGTCTACAGCCAGCCAAGCCTAGAGCGTAGCTTGCAACAGGATGCAAGCTGGAAGAGCCACCACCTCCCTGCTCACAGACAGGCAGTTAAGCAGATCGTTGCGGGGGGGGGGGGGTGTTCAGAGACCTGCAACTGAACTCAGACTGCAGCATACATGGGGCCATGAGGACACTTCTGTGCTTTGTGATTCTGCAACCACATGAGGACTGAGGGGTGTTGTTTCTGTTTTCTTTTTTCCTCTTTTCTTTTTCCTTTCTCATCCTCTCTTTCTTATTCCTTTATCTTCCCTCTCTTTCCTTCTTCCTTTCATCCAACACAGGGACAGAAACTTAAAAGGGGTTAGAGAAAAGAAACAAATTACTTATAAAGGTAAGCCCATTAGATTTATACCAGGCCTCTCAACACAAAGCATAAAGGCCAGGAGAGCTTGCTGTGAAGTGATTCAAGCCCTAAAAGAGGTTCAGGGCTCACTGCATTCCACAGTCCAGACTAATATCTCCTGAAAACTGTCTTTTAAAGTTGATAAAGAAATAAGACCTTTCCAAGACAAATAATACCTTAAGAAATTCATGACCATGAAACCCCCATTTCCAAAAAATCTCAAGGATGTCCTAGACTGAGATAATGAAAGCAACAAAGCCAAAAAGTCTAAAGGAATGAATACATCAAGCAGGGTGAGCAGTTAAGCAAATGGGAAAAATAATGAAAACAGCCACATAAAAATACTGCAATGACAAGAATAATCCAATACCTTTCATTAGCAACCATCAGTGTAAATGGTCTCAGTTTCCCAACTGAAAGACACAAACTGGTAGACTGGATCAAAAAATAAAACTCAATAAGATACTGCATAAAAGAGATACAGTTAAGCCAAAAAAATTCATTGACTAAAACACAAAGGATGCTAAACAATATCTCATAGAATGGAGCCTTTATCCTATTTTAAGACAAAGTGGACTTCAAGCCAGAACTGATCAGAAGAGCCAAAGAAGGTCACTACATATTAGTTAAGGGAACAATTCAACATGAATAGACAATATTTATAAATATGTATGCATCAGATACTGGCACATCCTACTTCATAAATCAAATATTGCTGAATATTAAAAATCACATAAATATCAACATAATTAAAGTGAGGGTCCTTAATAGCCCATTATCACAAATAGACAGATCAACTAGACAAAAAAGCAACAAAGAAATATCAGGGATGAACCACACCTTCAAACAAAAGGATTTAATATATATCTGCAGAGTGTACCATTCAACAACAGCAGAATACACATCTCAGCAGCTCAGAGAACATTCTCCAAAGTAAAGTACATACCAGCCCATACAATATGCTTAAATAAGTACAAAGCATAAAAACAATCCCATGTATATTATCAGATCATGGTTCAATGAAGTTAAAAATCAAGGCCAATAGGACACACATGTGTAAATACCGAATAGTTTCTCCAGTATGAGAAACTGAAAGTGTAAATAAGGGTTAAAATGATTAAAATGAATAATTGATAATTTGAAATAGGAAAAAAGGTCCAAAGATGTAGAGGTGAAGGGAGGGGAAGGGGAAAGGAAAGAAGGGAAAGGAAAAATTATGAGAAAAGGAAAAAAAATGGAAATGATGTCCATGTAAATAGGGAAGGGTGCATAGGTAATGGGGAAAAAATAAGAACCAAGATACACCATGTACAGGTACAAGCACCCAATGATAAATGTAAATGAACTGTATACCTAAAATGTACCAATAAAAGAACCTAAGGAAAAAAAAATCAAGGGCAAAGGAATCCACAGAAATTATGCAAACACAGGCAGATTGAACAACACACTCTCAAATAATCAGCAGGTCACAGAAGCACTCAAGGAATAAATAGCTCCTAGAATCAAACAATAATGCAATGCAACATACCAGAACTCTTGAGACACCATCACAGCAATCCTAAGAGGGACACTCACAGCTGTGAATCCCCACATTAGAAAAACAGAGCAATGGTCGGGGATTTAGCTCAGTGGCACCATGCCTGCCTTGAAAGTGCAAGGTCCTGAGTTCAATCCCCGGTACAAGAAGAAGAAAAAAAACAAAAACATAAACAGAACAAGCCCAAATAAATAATCTAATAATAAACATCAAAGTCCCAGAAAAATGAGAACAATCTAGGTCCGAGCCTAGCACAAGAAAAATATCATAAAGATTTGAGAAAAAATTAATGAAATTGGGACTTAAAAAAATACAAAGAATGAATGAATAAAAGAGTTGGTGTTTTGAAAGAATAAACAAAATAAACAAACACTTAGCCAAACATGCCAAAAGAAGAAAAGAAAAGACCCACATCAATGCAACTGGAAAATGAAAAAGGGGAAATCACAATGGACACTGTCAAAGTCCAGAAGATTATTAGTAACTACTTCAAAAATCTGTACTCTGATAAATTGAAGAATTAAGAAGAAATGGATAGATTTCAAGGCACACATGTATTACCAAAATTGAACTGAGAAGATATAAAAGCCATGAACAGTACATTAACAGGCAAAGAAATTGAGGCAGTAATAAAAAAAAACAACCAAAAAAAAGTCCAGGAACTGGTAGGTACGCCTCTGAATTATTCAAGAAGTTCAGAGACCTAATATCAACGCTTCTCAAAATCTTTAATGAAATTGAAAGGAAAGGAGTACTGCCAAACTCATTCTGGAAGCTAACATCCTGATTCCAAAACCAGATAAGGATTTTACTAAAAAAGAAAACCACAGGCCAATCTCTTTAATGAACACAGATGAAAAAATCTTCAACCAGACACTGGCAAACAGAATGCAATAAATCATTGCAAAGATCACTCATCATTGTGATGGAGAAGACTTTATCTCAGGGGTATGAGAATGGTTCAACCTATGCAAATTAACAAATGTAAACACATAAACAGAAACAAGGACAAAAAAATCACAATCATCACAATAGACATAGAAAAGCCTTTGACAAAATTCAACACCTATTCATGATAAAAAAAAAAAACCTGAAGAAAATAAGTATGGAACCTTATCTCAATCTAATAAAAGCCATTTATGACAAAACTACTGCCAACAACATATAAAATTGGAAAAACTGAAGCTTTCTGTTCAATATAGTACTCAGAACTTTAGCCATAGCAATCATGCAAGAGAAAGACATGAAAGGCATAAAGATAGGAAATGAAGAAATCTAACAATCCTTATCCGTGGAGGACAGGATCCTCTACACAGAAGATCCAAAAAGCTCCACCAAAAGGCTCCCAGAATTAAGAACCAGATTCAGCAGTGTAGCCAGATATAAAATCAACACAAAAATAAATAGCATTCCTATACACCAATAATGACCTCACTGAGGAAGAAATTGGAAAATAATAACATTCACAACAAAAACTACAGTACTCTGAAAAAGCTCAAACAAGACACCAGAAAGCTGCTTGTGAATAGCCAGAACCAGTACAGTCCAAATGGCCATGCTTTCAAACTTGTTGTTAAATGCAATACCAACCAAACACCAACAGCATTTTTCTTAGAACTAGAGAAAGCACTCCTAAAATTCATACGGATCCTGAAGAGACCCAGAATGGCAAAAAGAATCCTAGCCAACATGAGCAAAGCAGGAGATTTTACAGTTCCATATTTCAAGTTATATTGCAAAGTGACAGTGATAAAAAGAGTATGGTACCAGCACAAAAACAAACATTAGATGAGTGGAATTGGACAGAGGCTGCAGAAATAACCGCAGGCACATCCAGCCATCTGATCTTTGACAAAGGGGTCAAAAGCATGCTCGGGGGGAAAGAGCCTCTTTACCAATGATGCTGGGAAAACTGGTTGTGCCCATGCAGAAGAATAAATCTATATCCATAGCTCCAGCCATCTACAAAATATAAACATCAAAATGGATCGAAGACTTAGATATTACAACAGAAACACAATCATCTGGAAGGTAAAATAGAAAAAACTGTTGAAGACATAAATGTAAGTAAGGACATTTTTGAACAGAACCTCAAGTGTGCAACAAATAACATCAAGAATCAACAGTGGAATCATATCAAATTAAAAGGTTACTGTACAGCAAAGGAAAGAACTAACAGAGCTACAGAATGGGGAAAATGTTCCCAATGCTTTCTCAGATGCAGGAAAAATATCTAGAATATATAAATAACTCAAAAGAGTTAGACCTCCCCACCAATAAAAGATCCAATCAAAAACTGGGCAAGTAAAACAAGTAGACACTTCTCAGTGAAGAAGTAAAATGGCCAATAAGTACATGAAGAAATGTTCAACATCTTTGGCCATGAGAGAAATCCAGATTAAAACAATGCCAAGATTCCCTCGTATTCCAGACAGGATGGCCAGCACCAAGAGATAAAATAATAACAAATGCTGGCAAGGCTGTGGGGGGAAAAAGGAACCCCTCTACATTGTTCATTAGAATATAAACTAATACAACCACTATGGAAATCAGTATGGAGAATTCTCAAAAAACTAAAACTAGAAATTCCATTTGACCCAGTTATTCTCCTTCTGGGTATCTTCCCAAAAAGTTAAACAGATCATATTACAATGATACATGCGTCATAACCACTGAATCTTGGAAGCAGCCTATATGTCCATCAACAGATGAATGGATAAAGAAAATGCAGTATTTACACACAATGGAGTACTACTCTGCTATGAAGAAGGGGAAACTTCCATCATTTGGGGGATGATGGGTGCACTTAGAGACCATAATTTTAAGCAAAATAAATCAGATACACAGGCTTAAATGTAGTATGATTTCTCTTATATGAGAAACACAGATTGTAAGTAATTGAGGATAATATCAAAGTCAATAATAGGAAACAGGGAGATAGGTCCTTTGTAAATGGGAAGGAGATTTGAAGATGGAGGGAGAGGGAAGGGAATGGCAGGGAAGGGAAAGCTAAAAGAATTAAGACGTGTTGGACATTTATAGCTAAATGGATGCACATTGAGGCCACATTCTTAAGTGAAATAAATAGGACACCATGTGTAAATACCGAATAGTTTCTCTGGTGTGAGAAACTGAAAGTGTAAATAAGGTTCGAATGGTATAATTGATAAGGTGATATAGGAAGAAAAGGTCTAAAGGAGTGGGGGAGTGGGAGGGGCAGGGCAAAGGAAAGAAGGGAAAAGAAAAATATGAGAAAAGGAAAAAATGGAAACGAAGTCTTTGTAAATAGGGAAGGGAGGAGGGGGTGAAGGGAGGGCAGGGGAAGGGGAAAAAATAAGAACCAAGAGACTCATGTGAAGGTATGAGCACCCAACGATGAATGTAACTGTACTGTGCACCTAAAGTAGACCAATAAACATAATGAAAAAGAAAAGATGTGTTATGTACATGTACCCACTTCCCACAAGGAACAGAATCATTTTGTACAACAAATACACACTAATAAACATTAGAAATTAAATCAAAAGCCAGAGCATGAAGCCAAGCTCCATGAGTAGAGCCTCCCACATCCCCTCCTAAGATACAGTCACATCTCTCCCACAGGTAGCTGAGAACACGGAGGAACCCGATGCTTGAAACCACCCAGCGCACTAGGAATTCAGCAGATGGAAACCGCTACTCACAAGCCTCTCCCTCTCCCCTCTGCCAGGGGTCATGTCGGTGTCCCTGGTGATGAGCCAAATAAGAAGACTGAAAATGGCTTTCAAGAGGCCAGGTAGGACCCGAGGCCAGGCTCAGACCAGCCGTGCGATCACCCCCGACAGAGGGACCCTGCACAGCCTGGCCGGCCCAGACAGTGCCCCAGCCCCGACAGGGAGCATGCTAGGGAGCTAGCCTCACTCTAGGCAGCTGAGGGCACCCAATCTCCCCTCCCCACCACCCAGACAGCCAGCCTGGCTCTCTCCCTCCGTCTGACAGCCTTCTTTGCCAGCATGTTCCCCCACTCTGCCCTCTGCTGCAGACAGCTCCAGCTGTGCCGGTCATTTCCAGTTAAGCTTGGTTTCTGGACTAAGCAGCCACCGAGGAGGTGACTGGATTGTGAGCACAGCAAGCTCATCAGAGAACTCAGCTACCGACCCTTAGAAGATGGGGCGGGATTGCAGGAAGTGGTCACAGGGCGGGGCCATGGGGATTTATCTGGTCCCTGGCCCTCCTTGTCCAACTCCTCCTCTGCTGTCCTTTTCCTGGACACCGGAAGGTGGGCAGTGTCCCTCTGCCTGCCCTCCGCCATGACGCCACTACCTTGGAACCAGCTGACTGTGGACTGAATGTCTGTGAGCACGAGCCACAATAAACCTCTCCTCTAAAGTGTGTGTGCCAGGCATTGGGTCACAGTGACTGTCTTGGTCAGGGTTCTGTAGAGGAACGGAATCGGTAGAAATATCTATACACATAAAAGGGGATTTATTAGGTGTGCCTACAGGAAGAAGCCGGACAGCCCGCAGTGACCATCTTCGGTCATCTCCACATTGGAGACCAGAGGATGCAGCAGCCACTCAGCCACGGAGCGAGGCATCAAGGTCAGAGCCTGGAAGCTCCCTGGAGAGCCACAAGTGCGAGCCTGAGTTGGAAGGCTGGAGAACCGGGATAGTGGGAGCCAGCGTCCAAGGCGGCGGCAGCAGAGGACCCTCTGCTCGGGAACACAGCACCCTCTTCCTGCCCTTCCACTGCAACCAGGGCAGCACCCCAGCTTAGCTGCTGGCCTACCTGGCAGTCACCCCCACGCCCAGAGCCATGCTTTCCTGATCTGCCAGGCATTCGTGATGCACTCGAGGTGAGGAACGATGGGAACAATGCAGTGAGCAAGGCTGAGGCAGCCCCCAGGCCCCTCTTCCTGGTGGGCCTGGCAGGGAGATGGCTCCTGTCCTAGGCACCAGCCCTGTGGTGCCGGGCCAGACTGAGGCCAGTCTGGGCCTGTGTTTGTCCCAGTGCAGCGTAAGATCTGTAGACAGAAGTTACTACCCGCCACCTGCCCCGTTAGTTAACCCAGCTCGTGACTGCACTACAATAATCTCAAAGTCCATCATTTCCAACTCTTCTCATCGCTTGTATGAAACTTCATCTGTGGAGGGCAAGTCTATAAGAGTCAACATCCAAATACATAATAGCCATGTTCTTACTTCAAACAAATGGACGTCAGTCCTTCCTTGAATCACTGTGCACACCCCAAGTGACCTGTTCACCAGCCTTCTGTTTCTTTAGCAGATTTATCTTGAAACTTATCACACAAATATTCCATCTTTAGTCAGTCTTTGTCTCATGTTACAGTGAAGAGGGGAAAGAGCAGCAAGCTCTTCAGAGACTGCACTCAGCCTCCCTGAAAAGCTGACCTGTGGGAGCGACTACCCCAGGAAATAACAGCATTTGCCTCATTTTTAAGGAAATCACTTGCAAGGAACCTCCCTGTGCCAACTGTGGCCTTTTTCAAAAACTCTCGGCAAAGTGTCAGGCACGATGCAGACAAAGCTGTCCACCAGGCTGTCTTGCAGCCAGGTCCTGGGAGCCGGGCCCTCAGCCACGGAGTGAGATGCCAGTTTCTGATCCTCACACAGGGAAGAGGCCGACTCTGTGGGCTGAGCAGCGCGTCTCCAGGAGGCCCAGAAAGCGACTCCAGCCAGTGCCACACCTGACAGACACGTCTTAGCAGTGCGCACGTCCTGTGAGGGAGAGGGCCACAGGGAAACCCACAACTGCACGTTACACTCCCACTGAAGACAAGATTTAAGCCCAAATTACCTTTAATTTGGGACCACTTAATGTCTTTCATCAACTCCCATTGTCTTACTTTGACAAATGGGAACCAGTCCCAGCACCCAGAAGGAACCTCCCTGCCTCCATCCCAGGCTCCTAGGGCAGTGAAGCTCAGCCGCTCCCAGCACCCCGAAGGAAGTTCCCCAGCCACCATCCCAAGCTCCTAGGGCAGAGAAGGTGAGCCATGTGGGCGCCAGAAGCAACCCCCCCCATGGAAATGAGAAGACACATAAACAAGCCTCAAAAACAGACTTCTGGATCACCTACAGCAACCCTAAAGGGAAACGAGATGGAACACTCTGAAACTCAACCACCTGGACTCTCTGAACCGGCAACAAAAGAGGATCTGGGAAAAATGAAATCAGAAATAATTACTCAGATAACAACAAAGATTTTGCTCATGGTGCAAGACATGATTAATGAATCTAGAGAGGACACAGATAAAAAAATAGAGGATCTGAAGAACATGATGGAATCCCAACATAGGAAACAAATGGAATCCATAAAACAGATACAAACAGATTTCCAAGAGATTAAAAACCCCATTGAAAGTCTGCACAGCAGAATGAACCAATGTGAGGATAGAATTTCACATATAGAAGATAAGATTGCAATTAGTGAGGGGGGAAAGAAAAATTGCTTTAAAATTGTAAGGGAACATGAGAAATCAATCCAGGAGCTGCTAGATGATGCAAAGAAGAATAACATAAGACTGATTGGAGTCAATGAAGAAAGAGGAGAGAGTGCAGATGACATAAAAAAACTCTTCACAGAAGTGATGGTAGAAAACTTCCCAAGGAGGGGAAAAGAACTTGACATACAGATAAGTGAGGCATATAGGACTCCAGCTAGCCTTGATCAAAAAAAATCTACACATAGGCATATAATAGTTAGGATTCCAGAAATCCAACAGAAGAATAAAATTCTACAAGCAGTGAGAGAAAAGAAACAAATCACATACAAAGGAAAGCCCATCAGAATCACAGCAGACTTCTCAATACAAACCCTCAAGGCAAGAAGAGCTTGGAGTGATGAATTTCAAGCCCTAAAGGAAAACAGCCTCCAACCCAGATTGATGTACCCTGAAAAATTCTCTTTCAAAATTGATGGAGAAATAAGATACTTTCATGATAAAGAGCACCTCAGGAACTTCTTGAATACCAAACCGGCACTCCAAAAAATTTTAGACAATACCCTAGGAAAAGACAATGAGGATCACAACCCCAGGAAACCCAGCAGAATGAATCCATTGGGTGTGACAAATTAAATGCAAAGGGGTAGAATCCAACAAAAAGAAAAGGTCATGACAAGGCTTTTAAAACTTTTAACTTCATCTTCCTAATGAGTGTATAATTCAATCTTATTATTATACAGATTAGTATTTTTCTGATTCTAGAATTGCACACCATTCCTTGTGCTATACTGGCTATTTATCATCTTCTTATGTCTACATTTTAATTGGGTTGTTTATTAATGAGCTCTAACAATTCTTTATATATTCTGCTCATAGGATATATGCATTGGAAATACGGTCTGTTTAAGGACTATTTTTCATTTTAATGATGTCATTTAAAGTTCTAAATTTTGATGGAATCTCATTTATCAATTTTTTTCTATTATACATCATGTTTTTTGTATCCTAGGTAGTTCTTGCCTACCCTGAATTCATAAATGTTTTCCCTTATAATTTCTTCTTAAAGTTTTATACTTTTAGGCTTTCTTATTTAGGTTCATAGGTCCCTTCAAGATATTTTCATGTATGGAAAAAAAGGGTTGAGGTTAATTTTTTATATACAGATACCAGGTGTTCTAGTGTCATTTGGTGAAGACACTGTCTCTTCCTCAGCTCTTGAATTGAGTTTATATTCTATAAAATGCTAATGTTAAATAATCTTTCAAAACTCAGTGGACCATATATGTGTGGTTCTATTTCTAGATTCTCTGTTTTATTCCAATCATCTATATGTCTTTCCTTACACCAACACTGCCTTGATTACTGTAGCTTTAGAAGAAGTCTTAAAATTGGGTGCTAAACGTCTTCCAACACTGTTTTTGTTTTTGTTTTTGGCTTTTCTGGGTCCTTTGTACTCCTACATAACTTTTAAATTTCAATATCCAGTTCTTCATTTATAGCAAGTATACACAGACCTGCATTTTTATATATACCTTGTGTTTTCTAATCCTGCTAAATTCAAGTACAAGTTCTAGGGGCTCCTAGAGATTTCTTAGCATTTTCTCTGTAGATGATCATTTCATCTACATATAAAGATTTTGCTTCTACCTTGCCAATCCTATCCTAGTTGTGTCATTTTATTGCCAGACTATTTTGGTGGGGACTAGGTTTCAAAGTTTAATGGACAGATAAAAAGTAAGCATATCTGCCCTTGTTCCCCACCTTAAGGAGAAAGCATTGTCTCTTCTCCATTCATATAAGGCATTCTCGCTGGAAATATAGAGTACATGTCTTTAATCTGTTGAGAAGGTTCTGTTCTACTTCTAGTCTCCTGATAGCTTTTACCATAAACAGCTGTAGAATTTAGTCCAATACTCTTTCTCCAACTAGTGACAGGATCATATGGCTTTCTCCTTTCCTCTGTTAAAATGATGACTTTTGGGGGTGGATCTTCCAATGCTGAACCAACACTGCCATCCCTATAACAAAACCACTTTCTACATCCTGCCAGATCTGACTTCTAATAGTTCGTTTTGTTAAACAAATGTCTATCTATATTCATACTTTTTTCTTCTATTATCTTTATCCAGCTTTAGGATTAGCACAATGTTGAGTTCCTAAAATGAGGGGAGAAGTGTTCCTTCTTTTTTCTGCTTTAAATGTTTGATATAATTTATCAGTTAAAATGTTTATGAGCCTGCTGTTGTCATATAGGTAGGTTTTCAAGCTAGGAATATACTTTCTTTAATAGGTGCTATTCAAATTTTATAGTTCCTCCAGAGTTAGTTTCATTAATTTGTCTTCTAAGTTACTTCTTAGAAGTTGTCAAATTTATTTCAAAAAAGATTTTGTAATATGCTTTCTATATCCTTTTAAATTCTGTAAAATCTGTGGTAATGTCTCCTAGATCTTAATAGTGTAATTTAAAAAAATGTATAACTGATATTGTGTAACAGGAAGAAAAGGTCTGAAAGAGCAGGGGAATTGGAAGGGGTAGGGCAAGGGGAAAAAGGGAAAGGAAAAAATATGAGAAGAGGAAAACAATGGAAACAAGGTCTTTGCAAATAAGGAAGGGTGGAGGGGGTGAAGGGAAGGCAAGGGAAGGGGAAAAAAATAAGAACCAAGAGACTCATGTAATGGTACAAGATCCCAATGATGAATGTAGCTGTATTTTATACCTAAAATGTACCAATAAACTTAATGGGGGGGGGGATGGAATCACAAATTATGCAATCGACACGAATTGCACTTATTTGAGATTAGAATTCATCAGTGCTCTCCCTATGAATAATTAACACTATAGCTGACCTCCGGAGGAGGCTGGTGGCACGGAAGGCTCGTTTCTGAGCCCAGTTCGGATCGAAATGATCTCCAGTGAATCTTTCCAAATAACATTCAACACAAGAAGTCCACACTGTTTATAGCTGGAAACAGGAAGCAAGGTAAAAATAATTCCAAGGATATTTTGTGCCTGAAATTATAGCAAACAGAGGTATTGTGCTCTTATACATTTCCACGGAATGGAAACTCCCTGATTCTGGACCCCTTGGAGGAAGTGTCTGGGATCAGTTTCCCCCCCTGTGAGGCAGGCATGTGGGGATCTGTGACTCTTACATGCCACTTTAGATTTTAAGTATTTATAACACTTTCAGAGTTTTTAATTGAAATCGTAATTCCCTACAGAATCTCTAGGTAGAACTATATTTCAGTAGTTATTCTTGGTCAGCCTGATGTTTTGTTTTATGCATTTGAAAACATTATTTCGTGAACACATTCATTGCCTTCAGCAGAGCACCAGAGACCCATGTTGCAAAAAGAGGCCAAGAGTCCTGGGTGGAACAGCACCTTCACACACAAAATTAATCTCCACCAAGAAAGAGCAGGTGTGGGAGACGGTGAATCCTGAGGAGGCAGTGCCGAGAGCTCGTTACCAAGTGCCCACCTCGGCCCTCATCTCCGGAGCAGGGCCCCCTTCGTGGGGACGTGGGAGGCTGGGAATCCCGCGTAGCCAGCACTCTCTGCTCACCCAACAACTCCGCTCAATTCCGCAAGTGAAGGGCCCTTGCAGAGAGGGAACACTGGCCCAAAGTCACAGGCGAGAACTGAAGCCCCTAACGCTAAATCCTCACCATGTCACGGTGCCATGTTAGTCATCAGCCTGGAAATGACATAAAGCGACACACTGTCAACAAAATCCACAGATGCAATTCATCATGGCAGGAAAATCAAACTCAATGTAAAGGTCTCATAGGGTGGGGTAGTGGTGAATTCTCTCCTGGGGGGGTCCCCAAATGACTCATTTCCTAGGCTAACAACAGAAATTCCAAAGCCACCCCCAGGACTGCATCGGAGGCATGAACTTCAGTGCTCTGGAGCCTGTGACCACCAGAACGAAGGGCAGCACAATAGCTGAGTCACATCTCTGCAGACGCAGAAGTGCTTTATTCTCAGCTTTTCTGTGATGGTTTCCAAAATAGTCTTGCTTAGAACTTGACACACATGAAAAAGTGAATTTTAAACTTCAGTTTCTTTCTGTACATAGACTGAGAGCTCCCTCACGAGAACCAAGGGGATTTTATTGCCCATAGGATGTTCCAACTGAGGGTAAAACTTAGTAGCCCCTTGATGGAAGAGCAAGTGTGTACCAAGCATTGAGCTGGGGAACATGAAAGCACAGGGCACAGGGTACAAAGTCTTAGGCCAGAAGGGAGACAAGCACATAAAAAATGATAACTGATATTCAGCACAGTCAGAAAGACTGTCCCAGAACTCTTATGCTGCATCCCAGGCTGCCTCCTCTCGGTGACTTTGACAAAGGTCTTTTACGGAGAGTTGATTCAGTCGCAAGAGGAAGCTATCATGGTGCTGGATTACACCAGACACTGATTGGCTAGATCTCCGATGCTGAAGAATAGCACAAACCACAAGTAGAGGACTGAGTCCATCGTGTGGAAAGCTGACGCCCGGTGTAGGCATACGCTCCGTGGCCAGTGGAGCTCAGCCCCGAGTGGATCTCATGTGGTGCAGCTGGTGCCGAACACAGCCAGTCCTGGCTCACGGTTCTGTGGAAAGGCAGGTGTTGTTTAAGGACCCCCAGTTCTGACTTATGACCCACCCTTTTTTTAGAGAGCCTCAGGGTCTTTGAACAGCATCACTTGTTTATACAGAACTGTAATTTTTCCTGACTGTACTTCACGGCACAGTGCTGTAGTTTACGTTCCGCTATACATTACAGTCCTGCAGGTAGGAGCCATGCCAAGTCATCCAGCTGGAGTTTGCTTTGCTCCGATACTGTAATGTACATACCATGTACAGTTTCTCACTCGGCGACTAATTTATTTACTGACCTGGCCTCGGAACCAGAACTCAGTCCTTAGATGAGAAGTGACTTGCTCAACTCAGTCATTCGAGTCAGTCTTTGACTTCTCACCACAGGAAAAACAATAGACTGGCCCAGGGATGTAGCTCAGTGTCACTGAGACTGCCTGGTCACAAGCAAGGTCCTGCGTTTGGTTTCCAGTACCGGAAAAAAGAAACATAGAAAAAATGTAGGGTGGGGAATGAAGAAGGGATGAAGGGGAGGGAGGAGAGGGGAGTCCAAAAAGAGACGAGGGAGGACCGGGTGTTAGCAGAAGAACAGAAACCTGCCAGAGGCAGGGAGACAGCCGGGCTCCCAGGGCGGAGGGCTTCGGACTGGACAGCTGTGCCAGCCGTTGCCCGCCGTCTGAGGAAGGAAGGGCGGGTGAGGCGAGGGACGTCGCCCTCCTTCCTTGGGAGCACGAGAGGACTGTGAGCATGCAGGGGTGACAGGAGGAGGCAGGCCATCTTCCCTTGGCTCACAGAGCATATGAGTCCATCCATCCCCTCCACGCATGTGCCGAGCACGCCACTGAGGTGTGCCTTAGGTCCCAGGTGGAGTAGCAGACTGGGAATAAAGAGGAGAGTGAGTGGATGAGCAAAATTACTCGTCTTGCATGCTCTGTATTGCTTTGGGTCCATTACAAATTATAGAAATGGAATCAGTCTGTGAAGACCCAGAAAAGGACAGATGAATTAACTAATCTCTAGTCAGGTGGCTTCCATTTCCATTTCCCCATTTATGAAAGACATAAGAAAACTTTCCATTTCACCTCCTAAGGTTATTGGGAAGACAAAATGAGATCACTTAAATGAAGTGCTTTGCACTTGCTAAACACAGGCATGTGACAGTATGATAAAGGGAGCATCTTCAAGTTTAACTTGTGACCACTGCATGTGACTGAAGTTCGAGGTTAGTGTTCATCTTGCATCCTCTGAGGTGTCGGTTATATTAATAACATAAACAAGTGGAGGGAGAGGGGGCCTGCTGGCGTGTAAGCCTCTTAGTTGCTCTCAACCACAATTGGTATGCTAATTTCCGATCTTATTTGGCAACAAACCAAGCAAGGTCTTTAAGGACAGTACTTCTCATCTTATTCCAGGGAGCCTGCATATTTGAAGGAAACAAAACTGAATTTATTTGAAAGTGGACTACCACTCAGATGTCCTTCATTCTAGGCTGCCTGGTCACCCAGCCTCTCACCCCTGCCTTCCTGGTCACAGCAGGAAGTATCGGCAGCTGTGACTTTACTGGTGAAGAGAGGACCAGCAAGTCACGGACTCTGCAAGAAACTCTTCTGAGCATGGGATCTCAAGTGTGGGTTCTAGAATGTGAAATCTGGCTGAGCAAGAATTTCAATGGGAGGAGAAGACAGCAGAGGCTAGAAGGCAGGGTAGCCTCTGAAGGAGACAGAGGGAAGAGCAGCCTTCGGGAGCCATCCCCAGACATGCTTCCGCCCACCAAGGCCACTGCCTTGCTCCTGTGACCCTCACATCAAGCCCTGGGGCCAGGCTGGATCCTGAAATCACAGGCAAATGGGGCAACCTGAGGAGCTGCTGCCTGCCTGCCTCCCGAGCACTCCAGCTGGGGACTGTGTTTGGTGTTTGGTGCACTGGGAAGCACTTGACTCTGACGAGCTGGTGAGGTGGGTAGCATCAGCTCTACCTTGAGACTTGAAACATGAAGTAAACGTGGAATAACATAGTGTAAGCATGGAGTAGCATGGAATAACACTGAGTAAACATGGAGTAACATGGAGTAAACATGGCATAACATGGAGTAAACACGGAGTGGCATGGAGTAACATGGAGTTAACATGGAGCAACACTGAGTAAACATGGAGTAGCATGGCGTAAACATGAAGTAAACATGGAATAACATGGAGTAAATGTGGGATAACATGGAGTGAACATGAAGTGACATGGAGTAAACATGAAATAACATGGCATAACATGGAGAGAACATGGAGTAACACCAAGTAAACCTGGAGTGACATGGAGTAGTATGGAGTAACATGGTGTAACATGGAGTAACACCGAGTAAACATGGAGTGACATGGAGTAACATGGAGTGAACAAGGAGTAACACTGAGTAAATGTGGAGTGACATGGAGTAACGTGGCATAACATGAAGTGAACATGGAGTAACACTGAGTAAACGTGGAGTCACATGGAGTAGCATGGCATAACATGGAGTGAACATAGACATTAAAGCATTTCAAGATGCCAACCAAATAAGGACTTTTATATCTGCTTAAAATAAAATTTACCTTTTCATGCTCTTCACTCTTTCCTTTAGATCTGGAGTTTTATCTGGTCTAATTTTATCAGTCTGAGGATCTTTTTATCTTTTTTATTTGAACTCAACTTTTTTAGCTAGTATCTGGATATAAAGCCCGTGTTGTTTTGTTTTGAAGGACACTGTCAGTGGGTATAGAACTCTAGGTTGACAGCTTCAAAATTATTATTCCATTCATTTTGGTCTCTGCTATCTCTGATGAGCAGATAGCTATTATTCAACTCACTGTCCTTGGTGTTCTTGCTTTGGCTTCATTTAGGATTTTCTCTTTACCTTGATGTCACCATGTCTAGGTGCATCAGCTTCCATCATGTGACAGAACACCTGAGAGTGACAGCTCAGAAGAGAAAGAGCTCATTTTGGCTCAGGATCTCGGGGGCTTCAGTGCATGGCCAGCTGGCTCCATTCCTGTGGGCACCTGTGGGCGGATGGGGCATCACAGCAGGATGCGTGGTACAGGGAAGCTGGTTATCTCGAGGCAGCCACAAGGCAGAGAGAGGGAGAGAGAGCAGGGTGGGCAGGGAAAATCTTTACCCTCCAAATGCGTGCCCTCCCTGACTGCTTTCTGGCTCATCAATAGATCGATCCTTTGATGGCATCTGCCCTCAGGATCAATCACAGATCCAGGCCCCACCTCTGAATAGTGCAGGTCAGGCCCTCAATACTATATGAGTCTTTAGGGGATGCTTCATTTTGAACCACAACTCTAGGTATATTTTCTTTGCATTCATCCTGTTTGTGGTTGGCATTTTGAGTCTGTGGCCCAATGCTCTTCACCAAGTTTGAAAAGGTCTTACTGCTGTGTTTTTCAGTATCACTTCTGCACGTTTCTCTCTCTTCTGCTCCTGGGACTGCCATGACATGTACGTTAGAACTTTCAGTGTTGTCCCACAGATTTCAGATGATTGAGTCCTTTGTTTTTTAAAATTCTCATCTTTTTTTAAAAACAACTTTATTATCAAACACACACACATACAAAAATTAAAACCATTCAAAGAAGAACAATGCAAGGGAAAAAAATTACAGTAATATTCAAATACAGTAGAACTCAACCAAAACAAAACTGAAAAGCACTTAACATTTTTCAATATAACTTTAAAAAGCATCTCAAGCACCAACAAGACACCAGAGGATGTGATTTGTTTCAGAAAGATCCCCAAGACCAACACTGAACAAATAATGATCTGGAAAAAAAAACTTCAGTTAGTTAGCAGACTCCACATAAGCCAAACTTCTCCCTAATTTAAATTTCGATACAGTCACACGACACGTGATGGAAACACAATCCGAGAAATATGTTATTAGGCCATTTCATCCGTATGTATCATTAATTACACTTTCAGTTTCTCACACTAGAGAAACTATTTGGTATTTACACGTGTGTCCTATTTATTTCACTTAAAAGTATGGCCTCAATATGCATCCATTTAGCTATAAATGTCTCTAGTTTCTCATTCTTTATGGCTGAGTAGTGCTCCATTTTATTAAAAAAACCACATCTTCTTTATCCAGTTTCCAGTTGATGGGTACTTGGGCTGTTTCCAAGCTTTCACTATTACAAACTGTGCCGTTATGAACATGGGTGCACATATATCACTGTGGTATGATTCTTTTAATTCTTTGGGGAAGATACCCAGGAGGGAATAGCTGGGTTGAATGGGACCTCTAAGCCTAGTTCTTTGAGGTATCTCCATAATGATTTCCACAGTGGTTGCACCAGTCTACACTCCCACCAGCAATGGAGAAGGGTTCCTTTCTCCCCACACCCCCGCCAGCATTTGTTATTAGATGATTTCTTAATAGCAGCCATTCTTTCTGGGGTGAGGTGGAATCTCAGTGTTATTTTCATCTGCATCTCTTGAATAACCAGTGAGGTTGAAAATTTTTTCATATGTTTATTTGCTGCTTTTACTTCTTTGAGAAATGTCTTTTCATTTCAGATGCCCATTTTTTAATTGGGGTTTTGAATTTGGGGGGCTGATTTTTTAAAGTTCTTTATATATTCTAGATAGTAGTCCTTTGTCTGAGGTACAGTTGCTGAAAATTTTTTCCCACATTGTAGGTTGTCTCTTAGCTCTGTTGGTGGTTTCTCTTGCAGTGCAGAAGTTTTTAATAAGATGAGATCCTAGTTATTGATTCTTTGTGCAAGTTTCCATGCTACTGAGGTTTTGTTCATAAAGTCTTTTCCTATACCAATATCTTCAAGAGTTCTACATAACTTATTTTCCAGCAAATTTAGTGTTTCTGTCCTAATATTTAAATCTTTAATCCACTTCGATAAAATTCTCATCTTTGAGTCTCATTTTGGTTACTTTTTATTGATGTCTTCCAATTCATTGATTAGCTCCCCTGAAGCCCAAGCTGACATTTGGTTCTTTTCCTCTTCCCATCCCACCTGAGAAAATGAAGGAACCTTACTCCAGACTGAGACGTATCTTCTCAGTTACAACCACAGCTCCAAAGTCTGTATCAAGACAGAGAAGAGTCCCATGCTGACACCCAAGATGGTAATAGATTGTGTTCAGTAACACGTTCTGCCTTTGCAGGAACATTAATGCACTCAGGTAAATCAAAAGACTACTGCATCAATATTCCATACCATGTATCTTTAAAATCACTTTGGAAAGAGGTTCCGAGGCCAGCACATGGGCCACCTGTAGCTCCACTGTCCTAAACAGAAGCTTCTGGTCCCACTACTTCCCAGCCAGGACATACACTTTGCCCTAGAGCTGAAGTCAGACTCCCAGGTCCTGAACCACCAGCTTCACGCCTTGGCCTGGACCCATCGTGTGGTGTTGGCATTAGGTCACATTATGAGGTGATCGTTGGGGTATCTGCAGAAAACTGAGTTAAAATAAATAATGTTTGATGAAGTGTTAAGTGACCACAGGTCCCTTCGCTTTCTCTAATAAATGCACTTTCTAATTAGCATAGACTCTGTGGAAGCTTAAAGTTACCACGTTGGGAGTTTTCAATTTAAACCCTCTGACTGCTGTTCCTCTAACACATTTACTTGTGATTAAACTGATTTCCATCAAAGGATTACAAGTTCGAGTGCTTGCTGACCCACGGTCTCGAGACACTGGAGAGAATTGCCAGACTCCGGCAGTAAGTCTCTAGTCCCCACCTGCCCAGTGCATGACGCAGGGTTGAAGAAAAACAAGACAGAGTTAAAGAGAAAGTGTGAACTGCGATGGCCAATGCTCCTTTGGCAAAAGGCACTGGCCCGTCTCTTCCACTGAATTCTATTCTTCCCCAATTAGGGTAAAGGTGCACGTGTCGATGTGCAGTACGTGAAATTACCATGGAAACGAACGCAGGCAAGGCTTTAAAGAGAAGTCGAAGCATTTTCAAATTAGAAGTCAGATAGACAAAAAATAGGGTTGTAATTAGAGCTTTGTCCTTCAAGCTATGAAGGCACTGACTGTGGGAATGGAATCTGGGTGGGATTACTCCGACCTCAGCTACGGAGGTTCTCTCGTATCAGCCCCAGAGCTTCATGGATTCGGCTATGGCCGTTAGTGGGGAGGTCATGTTAACCTGTGCGCTACCGCATTGCCCATGAGATGCTTCTGTGAGTCACGGAGCTTCAGTCAGACTCGCTTCTTAAAGTGAGCCAATCGGGGGAGTTAACTCTGCAGCCTGCACTGCTCACAGCACATTTTGGGTATAATCCATATTACGGGCTCTGGCAGAGGCCGAGTCCCTGAGAGACAGCAGCGTGCAGTCCACACAGCTGCAGCAGAGTCCCCGATGCCACCCAGAGGAGCCCCTCGCCGGAGCTCCTCGCTGCTCGCTACCTGACTAGAGACGGCCCAGCCTGACCACGACGCGAGGGCTGTTCTGGACATTACCACTGGGAAATATGTGTTTATGCCAAGCTGTTGATCAACTTTCCCTGTTCCATAATGGAAGCTGTGCAACCCATCATGCTTCATCCTTGCCTTAACTCTTCTGGAGCTCAGCACTAAATGACACGGAAAGCTCGCCAGCTTGTCAAGTACAACCTGACACACATGCACAAGTACACACACCCAACACACTGAAATGTGCACCTGCAGGCAAATACGTGCATTGAAATAGATGTGTGTATATGGCCACGCAAGCAGCTATGGCCATGAAAAGTTGTTCAACATGGACATTAAGGAAATTTACATCAAAATCACAATGAGAGTCACTCCAGACTTACTGAGATGGTTGCAATCTCGGGGAAAAGATGGCAAATAACCAGAAAAAGTGTGGAGAACCCATATGTGTCAGTGATGGAAACAAAAGGTAGCTCAGCAACTCGGGAGAGCAGTTTAGTAATTCCTAAGTAGGTTAACCACAGAGTCAAGTTGTCATATGAGTTGTTAGTCTATGTCAAGACCTATAATCAAGGGAACTGAGACATACGTCCATATACCACAAAAAGTGTATATGAATGTTCACAGCACTCTTGTGTATATAGTCAAAAATGGAAACAATTGATCATCAACTGATGAGTGGATTTTTAAGGGTACATATTCACTTGGAGGAATATTATACAGACATTAAAAGGAATAAAAGGGCTGGGGATTTAGCTCAGTGGTTCCACTGCCTGCCTTGCAAGCACAAGGACCCAAGTTCGATCCCCAGTACCAAAAAAAAAAAAAGGAATAAAATCCATACTGACATATGTTGCAACATGGATAAACCTTGGAAACATTATGCTAGTTGAAAGTAGCAAGATTCCAAAGCCATATATTCTACAATTCCATCTGCATAAAATCCCCAGGATGGCCACATCTAGACATAGAAAGCAGATCGCTGATTGCTAGGGGAGGGAGGAAGTAGTAATGTGCAGGGATTGTTAATGGGAACAGAAATCTTTTGGGGGGAGTTGACTACATGTTCTGGAACTAAATGGTAATGATGGTTGTAAACCTTGTCAGGATATTAAAAAGCACTTAATTGTAACTTTCAAATGTAAATTTTGCAGTATGTGAATTTTATCTCAGCTTAAAACCAAACAACCAAAAACATACTCATATGAGTCTCCACACTTAATGACAAAACATCCGCTCTTTTCATCCTACATCAAAGACAGCAAATGTTACTAAAAGAAATGAAAGAAGACTTAAATAAGTGGGTAATGTTCATACCTTTAAAAACTCAATATAGTTGAGATATACGTTTTCTGCAAATTGGACTAAATGTCCAATGCAGTCCCTTCAAAATTCCAGCAGACTTTTTTGTAGAAATTGATTAGATGATTAAACAATTTATGTGAAACAAAAGATCAGAATAGCCAACATAGTCTTGAAATGCAAAGAACAAACAGAATTTGTAGTACCAGACTGTATGTCTTACGGTGAAACCGAAGTAACCAAGACCCAGGTTTTCTGATTTCAACCTTCCGCAGTGAGAATCTTTCTCTGCTAGAAGAGAACAGAGCATAAACCATACTTTCCTAAAGGCGACCACTAAGGATGAGTCCCTGGAGGGAGGTGGCACTGCTAAATGCAGGCACTGGGCCAGCCAGGCGGCTGAGCTGCCTCGCTCATTTATTAAGGAAACTCTTGGTACCTGGAATCAAACTCAGGGCCTTGAGCTTGCCAGGCAGGTGTGGCACCTCTGAACCACAAGCCCAGCCCTTAGGGTGCTTTCTCTGAGTGCTGCCTTCATGTGAGGCAGAATACAAGAAAGTAGGAGGGGTAAGCAATGAGCATGTGATTCTCATCCTGCAATAGACATTGGGCACGTTTTTCATCTTTCAACAACTTCGTGTGGTCGGCATTACTCTCCCCATTTGACAGAAGAAGCTGCCTCTCGGCACAAGTTCTGTAATTTAAGGGCACACCAGCAGTGATGTGGAGACCGGAGACCAGTCCCCACCCAGTCTGACTCCTGAATCCTGGCTCTCTCCACTGAACTCCACTGCCTCCCACAAGGTTAAGGCAGGGAAAGTGGAGACGAGGAAAAGCCAACACAGCGCACAGCAGCGTGGAGATAAGTGTTCGGGGTGACTCTGCCTGGGGTCCATGGGCGTCCCCTGGGGGCGACAACTGAGTCCAGTTCTGTTAGTGGGTGGGGACTCCCAGCGGAGCCCCTCGGGATGGGCACGGACGCTGGGACACAGAGCAGAAGACTGCTCAGAGATGTCAGAGACAGTCAGGACTGAAATGCTGCAGGACCCGCTGCACTTAATTTGTAGTTAAGAGGGAGAGGCCACCTGGGGACAAGACAGAGGAATTTGAGTATGTCACATTAAGGAGTTTTTATGGAACTTGGTAAGCAACACTGAGTCATTGAAAGGCTTGAATAATGGCTAAAGAAAGAGAGCAGTGGTTCAGGTGTGATTCTGCTGGGTTTGGGGTTGTCTGTAACTTCTACTGAAGCACAGTCTCCATGTAGAAAAACCCGCTAGTCTTAGTGCAGAGCTGGAGAGGTGGTGGCAGGCTGAGCCCGGGAGGCCAGTCACTTGCGGACCCTCTCTGGCCTTCCAGCCCCCTTCCTCCAAGGGGCCTCTGCCAAACTCTCCCACCCTCTCCCACCTAACTTCTTTTGCCCTGCCTTAACTTCACACCAATGGAAGCACTGAGTGTGCATCGTCTGTCCGGCCCATGGGTTTTCTTTCAGTGTTACATTTGTGAGTCATCCTGTGTCCCACACATTTGTCTGTCTTCACTGCCCTACTGTATTTCGTGATAACACAAAACCACATTTTTTTGCCCACTGTGTAGTCAGTAGATAACATGGCGAGTTTCCACTCTGAAAATATTACAAATAGCCTGGCTGCAAACAGGCCTGTGCTTGTCCTCGGAGGAATTTATGTCAGCTGCCTGCTTCAGGCGGAATCTGGGGCGGGGTCAGATGTTGCTTGGCTTCAGGAGAAATGATTGGACAGCTCTCCACGTGGCTATACCAATTCCGTGTTCTTCACGGTAGGTAACCTGGAGATGGCCAAAGAACCAGGAAAATGATGGGCTAGGCCACTGAGACCCCTGAGCAGCATCCGTGGAAGTGAAGGGGAAACAGCCTGGATCTGAGCCCGAGGTGAAGATCTAGGCTGGCCCTAGTGACCAGCAGCAGGATGGCAGAGGCAGGCAGGGCTCCATCTGCAATGGGATCCCCAGGACGGTGCGAGGGATGAAGACTGGAGCAGGCCCAGCCCAGGACCTGGGGCTCAGAGGAAGACAGGGCTCGAGGAGTGGGAGCTAGAGGGGCTGAGAACACCTTCCTTATAACGAGGAGCAGGCAGTCATGTGAGAGAGCTGGATTCACCCTGCTCTTTGGAAACTGACAGGGTATTTAAAGAGATTCCTTACATTATGTTTCCTGAAATCTGAACAGAACTTTCTCCAGCCTGGGCACTCACTGGGGCGTCATCACTAATTCCCTTGGTTCCCCCTGCATATTTGGTATCAACAAGGACTCTCCATGGAGAGGAAATAGCTCCTGGCGCTACTCCTTTCAAAAACAATTCACCCACCTCATCACACCAGAGTTGATGCTGGAGTGTTCTGCACGACAGCTTGACCTACTGCAATGCAACCCTACAGCATGCTACACTGGTTCCTTGTTTGTACTTTGCCTCACTCAAATGCAAGATACTATACCATAATTAAGCTTGTGTGTCTGGTTTATTTCATGCAACATTGCATTTTCCAGGTGAATCCATTTTCCTACAAATGTCTCAAATCTGTCATTCTTTATAGCAGAGTTGTATTCCATTCTATATAGATACCACTTTTTCTTTATCCAGTCATCTGCTGATGGATGTACAGGCTGTTTCCAGGATTTAACTACTGTGAGTTGTGCTGCTATAAATACTGGTATGCTTGTATTGCTGTAGTATGGTGTTTTAAGCTCTTTGAGGAAGATATCTAGCAGGGAATGGCTGGGTCATATGGGATTTCTAATCTTAGTTCTTTGAGGAATCTCCATACTGATTTCCACAATGGTTGTACTAGTCTGCACTCCCACCAGCAATGAAGGAGGGTTCCCTTTTCACCTCATCCATGCTGGCATTTGTTATTGTTCGGTTTAATGATTGCCATTTTTTCTGGATTAGATGGAATCTTAGTGATGTTTTAATTCACATCTCTCTGATGGCCAGGGATGTTGAACATTTCTTTGTATGTTTGTTGACCATTTGTATTTCTTCCTCGGTGAAGTGTCTGTTCATTTCTCTTGCCAATTTTTTGACCAGGTCTTTAATTGTAGGTGGTTTAACTTTTTTGAGTTCTTTGTATATTTTAGATATTCATCCTCTGTCTGAGGAATAGCTGGCAGAATTTTTTCCCGTTCTATAGGTTGTTTCTTCACTCAATGATTGGTTCTTTTGCTGTGCAGTTAGGCTGATTAATCCCATTTCCAATTCCTGCAGGTGGTTCTTATGCACTTGAGGTTCTGTTTAGAAAATCCTTTCCTACACTTATGTTTTCAAGTCTTTTATCTATTTTATCTCCCAACAGGTTTAATGTTTCTGTTTCAATGTTGCAATCTTTGATGCATTTTTACTTCCACTTATGTTGAGAGATAAGGTCCACGCCCATCCTCTGCACGCAGACCACCAGTCTCCCCAGCACTGTGGCTTTTGCAGGCTGTCTCCCCGACACATGCTTTTGGGCCCTTTGTGGGAGATCAAGTAGCTGAATGTGTCTGGGGAAGTTTCCGTACCCTCAATTCTGTTCCACTGATCCGTGCATCTGCTTTTGTTCTGGTGCTGAGCTCTTTTTATCAGTATTGCTTTGTAGCAAAGCTTGAAGTCAGGTATTGCTATGCCTCCTGCTTTGCTCTTGCTGCCCAAAATTCTTTTTGCTGTTCCTTGGTTCCAAATGAATTTTAGAATTGTCTTCTCTAGATCTGTAAATATGCTGTTGTATTTTGATTGGAACTGCATTGAATCTCATAACAGTTTGGGGGAATACGGCCATTTTGACAAAATAGATTGTGTCTATCCAGGAGCAGAGAACATCTTTCCATCTTCTGATGCCCTCTTCAATCTCCTTCTTCAGAGTACTGTACTGTTCTTTGTAGAGGTCTTTCACTTCCTTGGTCAGGTTAATTCCTAGATATTTCATTTTTCTTGAAACTACTATGAATGGTATCATTTTCATAATTTCCTTCTAATCCCATTCATTCTTGGTGTACACAAGTGCTAATGATTTTTGTGTATTGATTTTGTATCCTGCCACATTGCTGAAGTTTGTTATTACTAATTTAAGAGGTTTTTTGGTGGAATTCTTGGGTCTTCTATGTAGAGTATCATGTCATCTGTAAATAACGATACTTTGAATTCTTCCTTTCATTTATGTATCCCTTTTATTTCTTTCTTTTGCCTAATTGGTGTGGCTAATGTTTCAAGAACTGTGCTGAATACAAGAGATGATAGTCGACATCTTTGTCTTGTTTCTTATTTTAGGGGAATGCTTTTAGTCCTCAGTTAGTACATTGGTTAATATATTAGTAAAGTATATATAGCTTTTACCATATTAGGATATGGTCCATCGATATCTGTTTTCTTCAGGATTTTTTTATCATGAAGCAGTGTTGGATTTTGTCAAAAGCCTTTTCTTCTAATGATATGATCATATGGTTCTTGACCTTGCTCCTGTTTATGAGATGTGTTACATTTATTGACTTATGTCAGCTCATCTCTGGGATTAACCCTACTTGATCATGATGTATCATCTTTTTTATAATATACTACAATCTGATAACTTGTTCAGGATTTTTGCATCTATGTTTATTAAGGAGATTGGCTTATACTCTCCTTTTCTCTTTAGTCTTTCTCTGGTTTAGGGGATTAGGGTGATACCAGCTTCCATCAATGAGCTTGGGAGCACTCCATCCCTTCCAATTTCTTTGAACAGCCTGAGGAGTACTGGTGATATAACACCCTTAAAGGTTTTGCAGAATTCAGCACTGAATCCATCAGGTCCTGGGATTTCTTTAGTTGGTAGATTTTTTATTACTCTGTCAATTTCATTGCTTGTTATTGGGTTATTAAGCACACATATCTCATCTTTTCCCCCCCCCATTAACTTTATTGGTACATTTTAGGTATACAATATAGTTACATTCATCATTGGGATCTTGTACCATTATATGAGTCTCTTGGTTCTTATTTTTTTCCCCTTCCCTTGCCTTCCCTTCACCCCCTCCACCCTTCCCTATTTGCAAAGACCTTGTTTCCATTGTTTTCCTCTTCTCATATTTTTTCCTTTCCCTTTTTTCCCTTCCCCTACCCCTCCCAATTCCCCTGCTCTTTTAGACCTTTTCTTCCTGTTACACAATATCAGTTATACATTTTTTAAATTACAATATTAAGATCTAGGAGACATTACCACAGATTTTACAGAATTTAAAAGGATATAGAAAGCATATTACAAAAATCTTTTTTGAAATAAATTTGACAACTTCTGAGAAGTAACTTAGAAGATAAATTAATGAAACTAACTCTGGAGGAAATATAAAATTTGAATAGCACCTATTAAAGAAAGTATATTCCTAGCTTGAAAACCTACCTATATGACAACAGCAGGCTCATAAACATTTTAACTGATAAATTATATCAAACATTTAAAGCAGCAAAAAGAAGGTACACTTCTCCCCTCATTTTAGGAATTCAACATTGTGCTAAACCTAAAGCTGGATAAAGATAATAGAAGAAAAAAGTATGAACATACATAGAAATTTGTTTAAGAAAACAAACTATTAGAAGTCAGATCTGGCAGGATGTAGAAAGTGGTTTTGTTATAGGGATGGCAGTGTTGGTTCAGCATTGGAAGATCCACCCCCAAAAGTCATCATTTTAACAGAGGAAAGGAAAAAGCCATATCATCCTGCCACTAGTTGGAGAAAAAGTATTGGACTAAATTCTACAGCTGTTTATGGTAAAAGCTATCAGGAGACTAGAAGTAGAACAGAACCTTCTCAACAGATTAAAGACATGTACTCTATATTTCCAGCGAGAATGCCTTATATGAATGGAGAAGAGACAATGCTTTCTCCTTAAGGTGGGGAACAAGGGCAGATATGCTTACTCTTTATCTGTCCATTAAACTTTGAAACCTAGTCCCCACCAAAATAGTCTGGCAATAAAATGACACAACTAGGATAGGATTGGCAAGGTAGAAGCAAAATCTTTATATGTAGATGAAATGATCATCTACAGAGAAAATGCTAAGAAATCTCTAGGAGCCCCTAGAACTTGTACTTGAATTTAGCAGGATTAGAAAACACAAGGTATATATAAAAATGCAGGTCTGTGTATACTTGCTATAAATGAAGAACTGGATATTGAAATTTAAAAGTTATGTAGGAGTACAAAGGACCCAGAAAAGCCAAAAACAAAAACAAAAACAAAAATAGTGTTGGAAGACGTTTAGCACCCAATTTTAAGACTTCTTCTAAAGCTACAGTAATCAAGGCAGTGTTGGTGTAAGGAAAGACATATAGATGATTGGAATAAAACAGAGAATCTAGAAATAGAACCACACATATATGGTCCACTGAGTTTTGAAAGGTTATTTAACATTAGCATTTTATAGAATATAAACTCAATTCAAGAGCTGAGGAAGAGACAGTGTCTTCACCAAATGACACTAGAACACCTGGTATCTGTATATAAAAAATTAACCTCAACCCTTTTTTTCCATACATGAAAATAACTTGAAGGGACCTATGAACCTAAATAAGAAAGCCTAAAAGTATAAAACTTTAAGAAGAAATTATAAGGGAAAACATTTATGAATTCAGGGTAGGCAAGAACTACCTAGGATACAAAAAACATGACGTATAAAAGAAAAAAATTGATAAATGAGATTCCATCAAAATTTAGAACTTTAAATGACATCATTAAAATGAAAAGTAGTCCTTAAACAGACCATATTTACAATGCATATAACCTATGAGCAGAATATATAAAAAATTCTTAGAGCTCATTAATAGACAACCCAATTAAAATGTAGACATAAGAAGATGATAAATAGCCAGTATAGCACAAGGAATGGTGTGCAATTCTAGAATCAGAAAAATACTAATCAGTACAATAATAAGATTGAAATATACACTCATTAGGGAGATGAAGTCAAAAGTTTTAAAAGCCTTGTCATGACTTTTTCTTTTTGTTGGATTCTCCCCCTTCGCGTTTAATTTGTCACACCCAATGGATTCATTCTGCTGGGTTTCCTGGGGTTGTGATCCTCATTGTCTTTTCCTAGGGTACTGTTTAAAATTTTTTGGAGTGCCGGTTTGGTATTCATGAAGTTCCTGAGGTGCTCTTTATTATGAAAGTATCTTATTTCTCCATCAATTTTGAAAGAGAATTTTTCAGGGTACATCAATCTGGGTTGGAGGCTGTTTTCCTTTAGGGCTTGAAATATATCACTCCAAACTCTTCTTGCCTTGAGGGTTTGTATTGAGAAGTCTGCTGTGATTCTGATGGGCTTTCCTTTGTATGTGATTTGTTTCTTTTCTCTCACTGCTTGTAGAATTTTATTCTTCTGTTGGATTTCTGGAATCCTAACGATTATATGCCTATGTGTAGATTTTTTTTGATCAAGGCTAGCTGGAGTCCTATATGCCTCACTTATCTGTATGTCAAGTTCTTTTCCCCCTCCTTGGGAAGTTTTCTGCCATCACTTCTGTGAAGAGTTTTTTTTATGTCATCTGCACTCTCTCCTCTTTCTTCATTGACTCCAATCAGTCTTATGTTATTCTTCTTTGCATCGTCTAGCAGCTGCTGGATTGATTTCTCATGGTCCCTTACAATTTTAAAGCAATTTTTCTTTTCCCCCTCACTAATTGCAATCTTATCTTCTATATGTGAAATTCTATCCTCACATTGGTTCATTCTGCTGTGCAGACTTTCGATGGAGTTTTTAATCTCTTGGAAATCTGTTTGTATCTGTTTTATGGATTCCATTTGTTTCCTATGTTGGGATTCCATCATGTTCTTCAGATCCTCTATTTTTTTATCTGTGTCCTCTCTAGATTCATTAATCATGTCTTGCACCATGAGCAAAATCTTTGCTGTTATCTGAGTAATTATTTCTGGTTTCATTTTTCCCAGATCCTCTTTTGTTGCCAGTTCAGAGAGTCCAGGTGATTGAGTATCAGAGTGTTCCATCTCGTTTCCCTTTGGGGTTGCTGTAGGTGATCCAGCAGTCTGTTTTTGAGGCTTGTTTATGTGTCTTCTCATTTCCATGGGGGGGGCGTTGCTTCTGGCGCCCACGTGGCTCACCTTCTCTGCCCTAGGAGCTTGGGATGGCAGCGGGGGAGCTTCCTTCCGGGTGCTGGGACCAGCTTAGCTTCTCTGCCCTAGGAGCCTGGGATGGAGATGGGGAGCTTCCTTCCGGGTGCTGACACACGTATCTCATCTTGAGTTACTTTTGGTAGCTTGTATGTGTCTAGAAACCTGTTCATTTCTTCAGAAGTCTAAGGTGGCAGGCTGCCCCAGAATGGTGCTGGGTCAGAGATCAGCTTGCAGTGAGAACACGGCACGAATATAAGCTTCCAAACCTGGGTAACTCAGCCCAAACCTGGCCTCTGACCGCAGGAGCCAGGTCTGTATTCCCCAGCCCTGCCTCTCAGCAGGACTCCCCAGTCTGCTCCGACTGCCAGCCATCTCCCACGATGGTCCTCCCCTCCCTATTCGGGAACACGGCAGTGAGGCAGCCAAGGGACTGCTGGGGCCCAGCTTCAGACACCCAGCCTTCCCTGCACCAATGTCCTCCCCACTCTTGCTCCATGGTTTTAGCTGTGGGCACTTGTACCGGTCACGCACCGCCTGTTGATGGTGAAGACCGCTCTGGAAGCAGTGTCCCGTGTTTTCCTTGGTCCCAAAGCAGTTCTCTGATTCGCTGGTTCTCTGGTTCTCTGTGAGCAACAAAGTTCTTAGTTTCACTTTGCCTCCCAGCTGGCCAGCTGCTCTCCAGTGCTGCATGGTTTCTCCTCTGTGGTGAGATCTGTGGCTTCCATATCACTTAATCTTACACTTTCTGCTCCTCTGTCAGCTCTCTCATGGTTCCCAGGTCACCTCCAGTCATTTCAGTTCCTCTCTAAGCTACTGTTTTACAGGCTCTAGATGCTTTGTCCTGGGAAGCTGAGTTCCTGGCACTCACTGCTCCACCATGTTGGGACTCACCAGTCTTCACTCAAACACTGATGAGATCCAGCAAGGCAGCTGATGGAAGAATGTGGTGTCCTATTTTACAGCTCATTAAACCACGGGACACTGGCCCAGGCTTCATATTTCACCTGAAAGGATTAGTTGAGCATGTATTTGCCTTTCTTCCTCCGGGATTACTATTGAGTAGCATGTTTTAACATCTAACCCTAAGGTGCTTCTTAGCTGTATATGTTAAGCAGAACTCTCAGAGCAATCATTTACTCTTACTTCCCCTAGTTATATGCCTCTGGATAGGAAGGAGGTCCACTTCCAGAAGTATATCTCCTGATACAGCACCCACAGGGGCCCTCGCTGTACTTCTCTTTGTTATGCAATAGCAGCATCTACTGTGAAGGAGGGCTGCTAGGTTCTAAAGATACAACAGGATGAACAAGGCAGGTATTAGCCATAGGGAGCTCAGTCTAGTAGGAATATAGATACTAGAAACATGTGCGTACATACACACACACAATTAGCAAGAAAACACGATGCATGGCGAGAACAACAGGTAGGTGCTAGTGAATTTACCATGCATCGCTATCTCAGGGTTGGGTTCTCATTAGGGCAGGGCAGTGGAGAGTGGAATTTGGTAAACCCAAGTGCAGACATATATTTTGGCCTTAGAAAGGTACTGGCAGTTTCTGAGCAGGCTCGTGGGCAGAGCTATAATTGAGAAATGTTATTACAGCAGCTTGGGCTTTGTCCATTGAACAGATGGAGTGAACATTTCAAAAGAAGGATTAAAAGACAGAATTGGAAACATCTGCCAGAAAATAATTTTTAATTTTAAACAGTCAAATAAGAAACTGAAATAACATCCCACAGAGAAATGCAGTAGAAAAGTTAGATAAAATCCTGCCATTCCTTGGGAATTGCATACACTCCTCCATGACTACTGAGCAGAACAAATGCAGAGGACAGAGCACCAAAGGCCTGCTAGGTGTTTGGAGGCTAATTACAAAGGAGCTTAAATGTCAAGAAAAGAAATTTAGATAATTCAGTGGGTAATAGGGAGCCAATGAAAGTTCTACAGCCTGGAGGGGGTTTGGGCATCATTATGATTGAGCTTCAGGAAAGTTCAATTGTTTTTTTCAGTACCTAGGATTGAACTCAGGACCTTGTGCTTGCAAAGCAGGTGCAGCAGCACCGCTGAGTTACATCCCCGGCCCGGGAAGGTTTAGTTTTAGGCAGGTGCAAGGTGAACCTGAGCAAGACTGCAAACTTCTGACAGCCTGGAAGTGCCCAGAAAGCTGTGCCTGCCCCTTGCCTTTCCAGTATGACCTTTACACTTGCTGCTTTCCGCAGGTGCACACACCACATGCCTGACGGTGGAGCTGGTCCTCGTGTCCCCAGACATGGCTGGGAGGACAATCACACCCAAACTCACCAGCCCAGCAGAGCCCAGTGCCCAGTCACAGAGATAAAGCCCAGCTCCCAGATGCTGACTGCCTAGAGGACCAGACTGGAAGAAGCCACACTTTCGCCTGCATTCCACTCACTCACATCCCCTTAACACAACTCATCAGGGAGCAAGGTAATGGGAAGTAAGAATCTACTTCCTGGGTTCTGGGCTTGGAGGAAATTGCTTATAAATGCAAATCTTGTGAGTTACGGGAGACATTCATGTACCAGCAGCCATGTGCTCACCTATTCCGAGTTGTATTCTTCCTGATGAGAGACAGGAATACTTAAGAAGCCTTTTGTTCCAAACCTTTGGAAAGCAAAGAATACAGCCCCAATTTGTTTCTTGAGTTTTCCCATGTCAACTTGCTTTTTAAGTAACAAAAGATAGCAAGACTTGTACACTATAAACTACAAAACATTTCTGAAGAACAAAAGACGACCTGATACATGAAAAGATATAGCATGTCCTTGGAGAAGCCTCAATATTATTAAGAAAAAGACCCCAGGCAACTGCAGCTTGTTTATTTACAGTGGTAGAAGTAGGGGAAGCACAGGAGAGGTGAAAGGGCTGGTCTGTAACCAGAGCCAGGAGAGTAGCTAAGGTCTGCAGCACATCGTGTTTGATTTTCTGGCAAACGGGCAGGAGGAAGACAGCCCTCTTCTGGCCCAGGCCTCGCTCCTCCACGCCCCAGGGGCCCTGCCTCATCCTTGAGGGGAGGCCAGTCAGGCCTGGGCGCAGTGACCTACAGCACGGTGCTCCCAGCACATGACAGCTTTGAAAACAGAACCAGGTGTGGCATGTGCCTATCTGATTTTAAAACATTAAAATGCTGCAGTTACTACAACAATGTGACATTAACATAAATACAGACATATGCAGCAACAGAACAGGATGGAAGGATCCAAAAACCGAGTTTTATGTGATAAAGGCACAGTTCCGTAAGGTTCAGCGCCTGCTCCCCGGAGAGCAGTCTGCCGTGCGAGACCCTAAGATGGTGTGATCAAGGCGGCTACGGGAGCCCAGACCTGGGCTACACACACCCGAGGGGTAGGGCGTTTCTCTGGGCGAGGAAACATGTGAGCCCCAGAGGACTAGAGAGGAACGTGTGTGAGAGACAGCAGCCTTCTGGGCACCAACACTGGCACGGAGAAGAGGCACAGACGGCCACTGGGCAGCAGAGACCTGCAGGCCGTTCCCACGGAGCTGACGCACAGTGCTGTGGGAGGCAGAGAAGAGAGTGGAGGAAACCAGAGCCGCGCCGAGAGCAGCCCCGGCTGCAAGGGAGGTCCGAATCTATCCCTCGGGGCATAAGGCCATCGAGAAATGTCATGCACGGCTTGGACGTGGTCAGATAGGTCTTGAAACATCGGTCTGGTAGAGGGATAAAAAGTGAATCGAATCGAATCGGGCAGTCAGGACTGGAGGTAGCAAGGCGGGTGGAGCCTCGCCTGCCTCACCGACGGGAGCGGCAGCAGCAGGAGACCCAGTGGAGACAGGCTATGGTCGGTCGGTCGGTCGGTCTGGAGAGTCCATAGCCATTACAGGCGGGCGACTGACAGCCGCTTTCTCACCCGGGTAAACTGAGTCTCCGATTCTAATGAAAAGTGAAAAGCTTCCAAAGCCCTCTTTCACCGGCCAGACCTGCACCGGAGCGAGGCTGGCAGCACCGGCCGAGGCAGAAATCATCGGCCGGGTCGCGCGCGGCAGCACCTCGCGGGGCCTCAGCGGGGCTCCGGCCTCCCCCGGCCTCGCCCTGCCCTGCCCGCCAGGCCCCGCGTGCGCCTCGCCCAGCTACTGACCCTGCTGTGCGCTCCGCGGGCCTCAGACAGCGGTTCCAGCCCAGCCGGCAGAGGAGACACGGCTCACCCTGCGCACGCCTCCGATTTTCCCTCTCCTGATCAAGCTGCGAGGCCTCGCCGGTCTGCAGATGATTTATCAGCTCAAGTCCTGCCAAAGTCTGGCCCAGCACTCCAGACACGAGGCTAGACGCCCTGAGGAAGTCTCGGGAAAGGCGCAGAGGGGAGGCGCTGGGCAGCTGCTTCTCTTTAGCTCTGCCCGAACCGAAAGGCCTGCCCGGGCCACCCGCTCCCGACCCCGGAGACAGCACAGCAACCGCGTCGCCGGGCGCAGCCCCTCCAAGCCCCTGTGCACGTCCGCTGGGCGAGAGCATTCCAGGGCGCGCGCGGTCAGCGGTCACACCTCCGCCGAAAGAGGAAACGGGCGTGCTGTCCTCGGCCGACCCTGTTCCATGGTGGAGGAGAACGCGCGGCGTGCCAGAGGACCCATCTTGCCGGGCCTGGCGGGGCCAGGGGTGGCTTCTGCAAGCAAAGCGGTCAGCTATGGCAGACTCTCGCCAAAATCACCGCCCCACTTTTTGCTCCACGATGCACATTTCAGGACTGCAAGTGCAAACAGACTTTAATCTGTCTCGTTTTTATTAGTGCACGTTTGCACTTCCCGTGTTTACATTCATCTTAGGGAGTTCGTACATGAACTTAACGCATCTCAATTCTTTTTATTTCTTGTACCCCCCTCCTCCCTCCGTACATAGGTCCCCTTGCCTTTGGCAATGGATCAGTCTCCCTATTTCCTATTGTCCTTCATTTTGTTTTTCAAATTATGTATACTTCAGGTTTCTTACATAAGAGGAGCTATATATAAGCTTGCATATCTGATTTATTTCATTTAACATTATGGTCTCAGGGTGCATCCGTTTTCCTACAATTGGCTCAAATTTATCCTTCTTTATGGCAGAGTAGTGCTCCATTGTGTATAAGTACCACATTTTCTTTATCCATTCATCTGTTGATGGATATGTAGGCTGCTTTCAAGATTTAGCTATTATGAGTTGTGCTGCTACACACATTGGTGTGCATGTATCACTGTAATATGTCTAATTTTTTTGGGAAGATTCACAGAAACTGGGTCGAATGGAATTTCTAGTTTTAGTTTTTTGAGGAACCTCGATGCTGATTTGCATAGTGGTTGCACCAGTTTGGATTTCCACTACAATGTCCAGGGCTCTTTTTCTCCACAGCCTCAACAATCTTTTTAGAAACACTTATTAGCCCAAAGACAGAGTTGAGACTGTGGGAAAACAGACTCTCTCCCAGCCTTGCAGAAGCCTGGTTCAAACTCCTGCTGCCCCAGCCAAAGAACTACAGCGACACCCTCCACCCCTCCTGGGGAATCACTGCTGTCCCACCCACGGTCCCGGACTGGCACAACCTTCCTGTGTGTGTGGTAGGAAGGAAAGGCTTGAACAACACACCCTTGCAGAGGAAGTAGCTGGAGAAGCCCTTCTGTGGGTGACGCTGATATCCACCCCTGAAGGGAGCAAGGATTGGTTGTGAGCCCTGTGAGAGACACAAAGCAGAAAATCAAGTCAAGACTCAGCAGGGGCTTGACAAACGAGAGCTGTAATCACTGAATCAAAACAAAGCAAGAACCAATCACAAAGTCCTGTGCAGTGAGTCAGTCAGCATGGACTGCAATGCCAAGAGCGCCCTAGGATGGGCAGCTTCAGCATTCACTGACCACAGTTCTGGAGGCCGAAGTCCCAGGTCAGGTGCCAGTGGCAGATTCCACTTGCAGCTCAGCATCTTCATCTGTGTTTTCATGACAGAGAGCAGAGAAGGAAGATGCACGCTCTCTTCTGTCTCAAAGGGGCACTGACCCCACTGCTGAAGACTCCACCTTCACTATCTAATCCTTACCAAAGCCCCACCTCCCAGTGAATTTTGTGGGGACACAAACCCATGCCCCATGACAGGTATATACCATACCTTTATTGCTTACTGAAATTATGCATCTTCCCAAGTTTCCTAACCAGTTGGCAAAAGCCTTGTGCTATTCAAGTTCTGGTCAACAGGTACTGAGAACTGATGTGCGTCATTTCCAAACCAAAGCTATTAAGAGACAACGCTCAAACCTCCAGCTCACTTTTCCTCTGGAAGATCTCAAAGTCACATTTTCCACGTGGTGTACCTACAGGATGCAAGAGACCAAGATCTTTAAGTCATCACTTGAAAGGAAATTTTCCTAGCAGCTGCCAGACCCGTAAGTTAGAAACAGATGTTTACATATTAAGCTACTGACATCTGGGGAGATCATTACTGCATGAAAGCCTAGATCAGCCTCACTAACAGAGAAACAAGCAAGAAATCAAACCAGAGACTTGAGCCTGAGTCATCTCAAAATAGTTTCAATCACTGAGTCAAGGTGGACCAAAAACTCAGTAAGAGTTAGAGCTAGGTCAGAGCAGGATCAAAGTGCACAGCCCTTCAGCTCCTGACTTTGGGATGGGGCTCTTCCCAGATGCTCGGACAGGTAGACCTACAAATAAGGCAGAGCAGCCAATAGAACTGTGCGTCTAGTGGAATTGGAGAGGAAAAGAGAACTGGCATCATACCAAGCTTCAAACTGGGCTTTTCTGTGTCACATAAGGTGCTAGAAACCATGAAGCATAATCACTTTGTCCATTGTCAGGTCTGCACAGCCAGCCACATGCATTGCAGACCCTGTCCCTGGCCTTCTGGGGAATGTGAGAGAAGCTAGAGCACAGCCCTCCTGTGCTTACATCCCTCACCTGCCGTGGCAGAAACTGCACCACATTGGAAGCTGGGAAACCTGAGCTGTCCTCAGCTTTACCCCAACTGTCACCTTGGCCAAGACCTCTCCTCTACCTGTGATTCATTTCTTAATGAAATATGGAATGTTTGCTCTTGATGACACCTGCAACAGTTCCTAAAGTAAACTATCTCTGAGAGGATGATTTGGAAACATAAGAACCAATTGCAAGGCTGCTGGGCAGAGGGTGTATACACTGGGGAAAAAATGTGTAGAATGGTGTCTTAGTTACTTTTCTCATTGCATGGACAGAATACTCAATAACGACAAGTGAAAGGAGGAAAGGTTTATTTTAGCTCACAGTTTGTACAGATTTCAGTCCGTAGTCAGCTGGCTCCAAGGCAGGGCAACGTGGTAGAGGGGCATCGCAGAGGAGGAACAGTCTATGGCAGGGCAGGCAGGAGGCAGCAGCATCGAGCCTTTCCTTTTTATCTCATCCAGGCTACAAGCCTTTTACATGGTGTCACCCACACCCAGGGTGGACCTTCCCATTATCCATACCCAAAGTATACTAAACCAGCTGGTGGATTAATTTAGTTATCAGACCCTTAATCCATATTCACACACCTTTAATCTATATTCACACACCCTAGATCCAGCCACCTCTGAAAACCCCCATCTATGAGCACATGAGGCTTTGGGGGGACATCTAGATATAAGCCATAACAAAACAGGTGCTTAGCCACGTCAGGCAGCTTCTGAATCCTTGGTTAAACCTACTTACTCAGTTGTCCAAAGCCCAGTAATATGACTGATTCTTTAAAATACTATATACGCTAAACATTTTTCACTTTTTCTCTCTGGGTGAGCAGTAGAACATTTCCCTGAGAAGCTGGCCAATTTTGAAACCAATCATTCCTACCACATACTCCAAGGAGGAGCCCTTGAGAAAGCATGAGCTCCTTCCTCTCTTATTATATCAGATAACTGGCTTCAGATATCACCTTATCTCCAATGAACAAGAAAGATGTCCCAAGAGTTTCTACACTTATTGACTACTAATCTTCAGAGATGTACAACAGAAAAAGGCATTGCTTCTATAAACTCTTATGCTAGTATTGATTTTGTTTCTGTCTACATAAAATTCCCTCTTTTCCTGTCACTTGCTGATCAATCTGGTCCTTTCTATATACCTAATATTAGAGTAGTTCAAAGGCCTCACACTGAATTTTGTTTATGTTCCTCAAAAGGAACATTCTGGTTTTTATTGCAGGAGACTGCCTATGAAAATATAGCAAGGATGGCTCTTATAAATGATGTACTACCAAAATTCAATTCACATTCTGTCTCATGCCTCAGCTCTCCTTCACATCACTACACAGCACAGAATAAGAAAACGAATATGGGATTTGTTGTCAGACAAACTTAGTTTTTAATTCTCAGCTAGAAATTCATTGGCTATGTGAACCTTGGTGTGATATTTGAACTGTCTTGGCCTCAGGGAAAACAAGGTGCCAATACTTTGCAGAAACTTTATGAAAATGATGTGCCCACCACATATCAGGCACTCAAAGTGGTGTACGTCATTATGGACTGTGAGAGCTGAAAGCATCGCCACGGAGCATCCCTCATCTGACTTCTCATCTCTCGGAGGTGGAACTAGGACTCAAGAAGAAAAGGGACTCCCAGCTCACTGGATGGTCAGAGTCTCTGAGCTTTACGTACTTCTCCAGTGCTATTGCCTCCACCACTCCTCAGCCCCTGATTTCATCAAAGGCATCCTAATTAGTAACTCCAGGGAGGCATTTTTATTAATATTTTCCTGGACCTTCTGCAGATTTTGTAGGCTCAGAATTCGAAAGCCTCCTTGCGCTTTGCACCGTCCCTCTCCTGGACTGCCAGCTCTGTGCCTGCAGGGTTTGTCTTACCCACTGCCCCTTCTGTGTTGTGTGGGTATGCTGCTATGGTTCCTGTAACAATCACCCTCACATGCAGACCGCCAGCCCTGGACGGGCCAACTCAATGCTTCACTGTCCACCTGTGGGTCCCTCATCTACCACACATGCACAGCACTGGTATGTAACTCTCTAAACTCTCCACTGAGTCCCCTTACCCCTCCTTCCATGAGCTCTTCTTCAGCTGACAGCACAGCTGTCTACCCAGGCACTGAGTCAATATCCTCCCCTTCTCCACACCCTGCTGGTATACTCAGTATTTCTGGAATCTCTTGTTTTGTGCAGCAATACTACCCTGCTCCAGTTCAGGTCTTCATCCTCCTCCTTTGAATTGTTTCCTGTTCACCCTAAGTGATCTGCCAGCCTCTGAACATACATGTTCACACCTACTGCCCAGGGCAAGCAGAAGAAATTGTGGAAAATAGGGCAACTCGAAGCACAGCCCACAGACTAACAAACAGTTTTCCAGAAATGACAAAATAAGAGCTGGGGCCAGGATGAGGATCAACTGTCATGGTTTGGGTCTAAATGACCTCGTGTGTTTGGAGGGCGACTGGATCACAGGAGTGCTGTGCTCACTGGCGGATTCATTCCTGTGAGTTCAGCAGTAGAATGTACTTTCAGGAGGTGGGGCTGCAGGGCAAGCTCTGGGGCTGACCTGGAAGGGCGTGCTCTCATCCTCCTCTGCTCTCCTCTCCTCTCTCTGCCACCTCCTCCCCTCCTTCTTCCTCTCTCTCTCTCTCCCCCCACCCCTTTTTCTCTCTAGTTAAGAAGTAGCTCATTCCCCCGAGAATCTGGTCAACTTGGAAACCAATAGTTCCTGCCACCTCTCCAAAGAGGACTCCTAGACAAAGCTCTCCCTCTCCCTCTCCCTCTCCCTCTCCACCCCTCCCTCCATCCCTCCTCCTTCCGGGTGGCCTTGGCTGAGCAGCTTTCCTCCATCACACCTTCACAGCTGGAGCAGAATAACTATGCTGGGACTGAGACCTCTGAAACTGAGCTAAAATAACCTCTCCTCCTTTAAGTTGTAGGTGTCAGGTGTTTTGTCCCAGTGACAGGAAACTGACGGATACAAAGTGTACTGGTAAGTTTGCTGCTTGGTTCCGGTGTCTTTTATGTTTTAATAGCTAGGTTTACTCCATGAAGGAAGCAGAGTGCTGATTTACACCACTCCGACACAAGCGTCTTACAGCAGCCCAGGTCGGCACGTGATAGGTCTGATCTCCAGGAGCTGCTGTGTGAGTAGGACCCTCTGTGACCCGACGCCTACTGCCCGCTTCAGACTTGTCTTTTACTATGTATGGCCAATCCCGTCTTTTCTGCTCGAGGGACAGGGACCTGCTGCTAGCCCTCTCTTTCCCCTGCCCACAACTCCTTCCCGTACTGAGCCTGACACTTGGAGGAAACACACCAAGATGCACTTCTCCCCTTCCTATCCCCCTCACTCCCTGCTGTGCTTCCATCACATCTTACACATCTCACTTGCTCTACTGAGCATATGTTTCATAATCATTTGCTGATATGCCTCTTCCAACTGAAATATTAACTTTCTGAAGAGAGACTCTGTACTTCAGTCAAAATATAAAAGATAGCTACAGCAATTACAAATACACCCTGAAATATTCATAGCTTGCAATATTTAAGCCCATTTTCTGCTCACACAAAGCCCTACACAGCAACTTCTCAGGCGGCCCTCCCACAGGTAGTCCTCTGGTCTGCAGGTAGTCCACTATCTAGAGAGGGCACTGACTCCTAGGGCTTGGGACTCCTTTTCGAGAACTTCTGTTTTCAACTGATAATGATGAAAGAGGGTGTCTTAGTTACTTTTCTCACTGCTGAGACAAAATACCTGACATTAGAGTTAAAGGAGGAAGGGTTTATTTAGCTTACAGTTTTAGAGATTTCAGTCCACAGTTGGCTATCTCCAAAGCATAGCAGACAGGTGTTGCAGAGGAGAAACAGTTCATGCCAGGTAGAAGGTAGGAAAGCAAGAAACCAGCAAAGGAGCAAGGAAGCAGCAAGTGAACACAGCAGCCCTCTTTCTGTCCCTTACATTCTATGCTGGCTACACGCCCTTCGGGCAGGTAGCACCCACACCCAGGGGGGCCTTCTCATTATTCACTCCCAGAACTATGCCAAACCAGTCAGGGGGCTGATTTAGTGATCACACACCCTTGATCCCAGCATCACCTGCTCTGGATCCAGCCACCTCTGAAAAGCCCCACCTATGACTGCATGAGCGTTGGGGGACAGCTAGGCACAGCCATGACAGAAGCAGAGGCAAGTGAAACAATGAAGATAGTTCAGGAGCCTAGTCCACGGGCCTGACATTACTTCTGCTCGAATCCATTGGCCAGGTCCCAATCACTGGCCTCACCTGGCTGCAAGAGGCCTAAGAAAGATCACTGCTCTTGTGGGCATGCCGCCCCTGAATTCCGGCATGCATCAGTGGTTGGCAGTGCCGCAGGTTCAGGGCCCTCCATGGCGAGCAGCGGCTGTCTTCGAACACACGCCAGTCCTCGCTCCTCAGCACACAAGTCTACATGAGGAGTGTGGAGGGAGTGAAGGAGTCTGCCTACAGCTTGGGACAGTGGGGCCACCAGAAACAGGGACAGGCAGGACGGAGGGCAGGGTCCTGAGTAGGAGCCTCGGAGCCACATCGTTCTTGGGTGACGCCCTGTCTGAGCCTCTGCAGGAGCCTCTGCTCTGCCCCCTCTGCCATTTCAGGCAACAAATTAACTGCTTGACAAGATCCTTCAAAATCTCTCCCATATTCACCTTTCTATTTACGTCTTTCATGTCCAGCAGCTTAAAGACAAAAAGTGGTCTTACATTCCATTTCTAATGACCCTATATTAACTTTCCCATTTTCTGATTTAAAGCATTGTGATATAAAAATCTCTTCATCTCAACTTTATACGGCACTCTTTAAACAAAACAAATTCAGAGCTCAACCCACTTAACAAGTGTCCCTTCAGAGAAACAGTATTAATAGTAAAAATAACCAACCTAAAGTTCAGAATAGCATTAATAGAAGGTGTAGGAGATGTGGGTATAAACATGGACCTGCTTCCACCGGGGTTAAAGCGTTTCATCCGGTCTGGTCCCTAACTGGAGAGAACTGTGATTGTAAGCTACTTGTTAGCTGAGGATTGTAACCTAACAAAACATCAAGTGGCAGGAGTTAGATGGTGTGCAGAGGCGAAAAACATGCAAGATCCACACCTTTGTGGAATGCAGACTGCTGATCCTAACAGACATAGAATCTTCTCTTTCAAAGTTGCAAATACATAAGAGTCAAGTAGCCCATCTGGGCACGCGTGCACAGACACAGACACACAGACACACACACACACGCACACAGACACACACGCACGCTTACCTCAGCGCCTCCACACCCTGCTCCCCAATCTTCACCTTTAACACCGAGCCTCACTGGTCTTTGAGTTTCACCAGAGGCTCCCAATTCTAAGAATCAGGGCACAGTGGCCAGCCCCCTATGCACACGGGGAGCAGTCTCTCCTCAGCCACAGTCTGCCCTGAGCTCCTCCATCAGACAGCACTGAACTCATCATTTCTACACATGTGTCCTGAATGCACGGCTTCTTCCGGAGGTTTGAATACTGAGTGTGCACGAGGCACTGGGCGGCATCCCTGAGGATTGCTGTCAGCAGAAACACACTTTATGGAGCTTATAAGCTGATAAGGAAAAAAGGGAACAGGTGCTAATAATTAAATTTCAAAAATATGTACTGGATCCCTGTTCATACCAAATATCATACTTAACCAGAACAGAAGGTGCATGAGACAAGGCCAGGCCCACATGAATCATCACCCTTTCAATCAAATCTGTAGGAATGGAAGCACTTGGGAGGTAAATGTGATGCTGATAATGGTAATAACTGATAACAAAACTTTTTAGAAACACTTGAGTTGTATGCACCTACAGCAAGCTTTTTAGTTGTTTTAGCCTCTTAATAATTTTATGTGACAGTATTTTTCACACCATTATACAGTTGAGGACATTGAAGCACAGAGAGGTAGAGTCATTTGCCCAAAGTGCACAGCATTAAATCATGGAGACCGGATATGAACTGCATTCCAACTCCAGCAAGCCTCGAGATGCTGAGATGTGGGCAGGGAGGGATGGAAGTTTGCTAATTCTATAGGGACTCAAGAAGGACCCAAGGCCTTCCATGGTGGCACAGAGGAGGCATAGCCCTCAGGGACTGGGCGCTGGGTGCCTGACACAGAGGGGCTCTGTGTGAGGAGAGGCGTCAGAGTTCAGAACAGACTCAGTGTGCAGGCGACGCTGGACACAGAAGGCTCAGCCTCCGCCCTGAGCTCTGCCTTCCCTGCTCATGCCCCTAGCACTCATCAGACTCACTTCATCGGGCCAGGAGCCAGGCCTGTGTCATGTGACCCAGCTTTCCTGAAGAGTCTGCTTCAAACGGTCACAGTCTCAGTGGCAGCCTCATGTCAGCAAGTGCAGAGCTCATCCTACCAACAAACATTCATTCGGGTTCAGAATAATGAAAACATCAGCTCTTGAAAAACCACTGAACTTTACAAAGCACTGTTAAAATTAAATAAATTCAGGGCCTAGGCTGCTTGATGGAACTCCTTGAAAGGAACTATTTTTTTTTTAAAATGGAGTAGTACTTCATGGCTACAAGCACTCACAGAAGCAATTCCAAGTTCAGAATGAAAACACTGCTTGTGCAGCTGATGAGCGACCCACAGCACCTTCTGTCTGGGTGTTTCATCTTCCTGGGCCTGGCGCAAGACATGGAAACACTCCACTGGTCTCACTGGACGTGGAAGGACAGTGCCTGACCTAACGGATGCCAGTCCATCCCTTCGTGGCCTCTGTACTGAGATTTCCACAAACTTGGGAGTGTGCCCCTCAGATAGTCAGGGATTTCCTTCTCAGTAATCAAGCTTGTACGCAACTGCTCTTTAATCTCTACCTGCAAAAGGAATGACTGGCCACCAGTTATCCTGTGGAAAACCGAAGAAGGTGAGAAAAGCTTCTCATAAGGGAGCATCCTGCCACTGGTTTGCTTTACTGTAGAAAAACTGAAACAACAATAATGAGACAAAGCATTCCCCGTGCTGGAAGTGATAGCACTTTGCTCCCATCAGGTCCCTTCCACCACAAGCCCTGCCCCTTTGGCCACTGCCTGGATTTTGTGTGGATTTGGCTGCTGCCTTTGCCACCCCGATGGACATCACTGTGGGACTAGGCGAGGGATGTTCAGAGCCCCCAGGAGGAAATCTGTGCTCCCCGTCTCCCACCGAGGAACCTCCTTCTGGCTGCCTCAAGAGAGGATCTGTTCTGATTGCAGGTTACAGAAAACCTCACACAAGGGGAGGGTGGGAGCCCCATCCTGAGCATTCACACAGCCAGATGGCCCCTGTGAGTGTGACCTCAGGTGTCACCTTGGATAAGGGAGTGGGGTGGCCCTGTCACGGGAAGGGCTTTAGAGGAGGCACTGATGTGGTCACACTGTGTCTCATGTAAACTCTTCTGAGAGTGGACAATGGAGATCCACAGGGCAAGAATCGAGGGAAATGACACACAACTGGAGGAGCCTTTGGTTAGAAAGAAAGAAAATCACATGTAGTAGCCCATAGTGCTTTCCGCCTGTAACCCTGTTAAAGCTGGGACCCACAGGGTCCAGTCTACCAGGACCGCCGTCAAGAGCTCAGTCTCCAAAACTCATTCGAATAGTTCCACTCTATTTGTGCATAACTCCCAAACTTTCCTCCCTTCTTTAAAGTCTTTTCATAAACTTCTCTCTCTAGAACTTCTCATATGTCAAGAGCCCCTAGAGAAATTCCTACCTTTCTGTATGTCAGTGCTTACTAGAGAAACAGATATAACACAAATATACAAATATCTAAGAATTTACAAGATTGGCTTACTGTGGTCCCCCACAGAGTGGGATGTGGAAGATGCAGAGGGTCTGTCTGCACACTGGAGACCTAGGGATTTAGTTGAAGATTTGCAGCTCACTGCAGTGTCCCATGCGAGTCCATATCAGGAGGCCGATGGGACTGCAATGGAGGCTGAAAGATCCACTCTGGAAGCTGAAGTGGAAGCCAGAAGATGACATCCAGGGAGAAGGCAAAGATTGGAGCTCATCCAGAAAAAACAGAAGCGGATGCGTCCTTCCTTACTTCGCCTTTGTACCATCCAGGCGACGAACTGCCCCACCTTGGGTCCTCCACGCCCTGTGAGGTGGAATTGCTGAGCCAATTTAGCTGACCTTCCCTTTGCCAAGCTTCCAGAGTTGAGGCAGTCAGTCAACCACCACATGTCCTTACTGCCTGCTCCATCCTCGGCCGTGGATTTTTACTGCGGAGGGAAATTTTCAGGACAGAGACTGGAAGATGGGTTACACTCAGCTGCCAATGACAGACCTCACTCGCAGGAGAGGAATCTGAACACTCTCAGGTTGGCGATTCCCACCCTATCCCATCCTTACTTTATTAAGTGCTGACTGAAGAGCGGGCTGTGGGAATTCTGAGAAGAAACACTAATGGAATGAAAATGTTCAGTGACTTGACTGATTTCTACTTTGATCAAAATTTTCCCAGCTACAAAAGATTGTGCTCATATGAAACACACACGTGCACAAACACACACATTCAGTCACTTTCTTTCTACTAATTTAAAAATCCAGGGCTGGGGATTTAGCTCAGTGGTTCCACCACCTGCCTCACAAGCACAAGGACCCAAGTTCAATCCCCGGTACTAAAAAATGTCCAAATGATTCTTTATTTCTGGTGTTGGACTATAAATATTAAATTTTCATAATAACAGCAAATAAATTATTTCAATTTATAACATACATGATTAAGACTAAATAATGTATTTTTAAAACTTTTTGTTGTACATTATTTTATTTACTATTCACAAAAAGTAAGTGAAATGGCCTTATCTACAGATAAAGGGATTGGGGTCCTGAAAAATTAGTTCCAACCATAGCTGTGCTGTAAAGCAATAAAGCCAGCGCACAACCCAGGTCTTCTGAAGTCAAATCTCTATCTCTGCAGATGGAGGGATTACAGATGTGGTTTCCTGCATGCAACTCACCTAGTCTTGACTGACTCTCTAGAAAACGTTCACTTAGGACCAACCACATGCCATCGGCAACAGGGTTGTGTTTCCACATGGGGTCAAACACCTGACCAGGAGCTGGGCTTGGATCCTTCATCCACTGTTCTGTTCTCCACCTGAGTGGCCCCAAGGTTCTCTGCAGATACAAACTTTTCTAACAAGAACAGGAAAGGGGCCTTTGCAGCCTTGGAAAACTCCAAGATAACTAGATAACGCCAGGGTGAAACAGGAAAACGATCAATACTCATATCAGAGACTCCTCAAAGGACGTACAGATAAGTCATCTTCCTGGCTCCAACAGCCAGAGGAAGCCCGGACCCACTAATGTCTATTCTTTTATTCAACACCTAGAAAAGCTTGGGTAGTTTTAATAGGAACAAAACAGGCTGCATTCAGATGCACACTTCAGGGCATGTGGAATGGAAAACAGGCTGCTTTAAATATTTCGAGCTGGTCTAGAACACAAAACCTAAGAAGTCTGTCAAATGCATCATCATTTGTCTGTGGTGAGAAGCAGTCAACTGAGAACAGGAAGTAATTTTCAATTAACTGGTCACACAATACACCCCTGAGCCCTCTTAGCAATAATCACTCAGAAATAAATACAATTTGCCTTAATGAACAAGATGTTTCTGTTCGGGATCAAGGTAAACTGAGGCAGCCACCCCCTCCTGGGCACCCAGCTGCTGACATCCAGGAGGCATAGAATCCAAGCTCCAAAAAGCAGTGGCTTCCGGAGTTTACTGGCAAAAACAAAGGATACTGGGGTAGGGAAGGGAGCAGGTAAGGAAAGAGTCCCAGCAGAGTTGGAAAGAAAGCAAATACATTGATCTTAGAAAACCTTCGCTCCCAGGTAACACTCAGGAATAGATTAACAGAGGCAAAGAAGCTACCCACAGAAGCAGCACCAAACACGTCCAGTGTCAGCACCTCACAGTCTCAAATCCCAGAGCAGAGCAAAACTCCCACATCGGCTGCTCTCCTCCTGATTTCACAGGAGTGTGTCGAGGGACGATCGTCTTTAAAGAGCGGCACACAGAAGTCCTGTAGACCTCGGAGGGCTGTCCTGCACTGCACACCTCCACCACGAGCTCAGCTTCTCACAGCTGTGCAGGCTTTCCATTGGGGGTCAAGTCGCAGCGAGGGCTGCCTTGCAGAGAGAGCTCGGCAGCAGTGTCTTTCATCTCTTCTAATCTCATTCCTGAGTCAGGAGAAGAGCTAGACCCTCGAGAGGAAGTCACAGTTTGTCCACTCCCTTCTACCCTGGAGGTGCCGATCTCGTCAGATCATGGGGCGGCCTCCTTAGGACTTGGACGGGAGAGGTCACAGTTGGAGACTGCTAATATTATAGACCGAGAAGTAAGGTACAAATATGGAGGCAGTCAGACAGGGCTGGGCCCTCGAGGGAGTCAGAGCAGAGGAGGAAGGCACATCACAGCTGAGGCAGGAGGCACCCTGGAGTCCAGGCCCAGAGATAAAGGGAAAGTGACCAGGCCTGCACACTTCCCCAAGGGAGGAGACGGGGCGTAACTCCCGGCCTAATGAAGTCCAGGTGGACGTCAGTCGCCTCGGTGCGTGGCCAAGACCCTCGGACCCATCACCTTCCTGGGGAGGTCTTTGTCCTCTCCGGGTACCCTTGCTGCGTGACCTCTTTCCCCCGATCATTATTTCCCATGTGGCTGTACTTGTAAGCTTCTTGGTGGATCATAATTTTGTCCCAGGTCATACCCACCTCGTGATTTTGCTCTACAAAACTTCCCCTGTGAAGTGGGGTCCTCAGAAATCCATTCAGAGCCTCTCCTGACTCTCAGGAGCCATCCTCTCAATAAATATTTCCTGCTCTTACCCTTTGCTGTTCCTCAGAATTCGTTCTTCAGTTTTGGGGACCACGAACTCGGTAATTCTGACATCTAACAGGCGGGGAGTGGCACTATTTCCCCGATGTCATCTGGAGGCCTGATATTGTTCCTGTGTCAGTAAGAATTTACAGGAGGAGAAGAAAACCTGGTATCTTTACATGGCTACATTACAGAGTTCTCTACTCCTTTTAAATCAGGACCTCACGATAAACCCGTGAATTTTGAGTAGACAACCTAGGATTATTAAAAGTACAGTAGAGAAAAAGAAAGCAGAGTGAGGAGACTCGGTCTCTGTCCGTGTACTCCTGCCCTAAGTGCTGCAGCCCAGGGTCTGCTCTCACCCATCAGAGGCATCGGAAGCAGGACTTGTGAACAGTGTGCCTAGAGGGACATCCTGCTGTTTGTCATGTTTAAACATTATCTGCTGAATTATCATTATAGAGTAGAAGAGCTCATCATAAACCAGCACCGGATGTGCACGCGCACACACACACACACACACCACACAATCTTTTATCCTCCTAATATCTTCCTCATATCTTTTATCACATTTTCAGTTAAACCAGTATTCAATATTCACATTACCATAAGAAAGTTTTTCACAACTGAGACATATTGTACACCATGATCCCACTTCCTCACTCAAAGAACACGTATATTTCCTGGGGAGAATAATTGTTTCAGAGTTTCTTAATCTTTCTGTTCTACAATGTTTTCCCAAGCACTCCAACCACAAAGTAATATTCTTCTTAATTTCAGACGTATTAGATGATCTATGGGCTTCTTCCCACATGTGCACTGATACACACATGTGCGCACAAGCACACCCACACATACACACTGGATTTGCTCCTCCCCAGTGTATATTCCTTGCTCAATTCTGGACTGGCACTCTCTTGCCTGCTGCACAAGCTGCATGCTGAGATCTCCCCATGTGAACATTCTGAGAATCCCTTTCCCTCTCTTCTTGTAGAATCCTGGTTCCTGGGTCATATGTCTTTCTAGTTCCCTTGCAGTTGACTCTGTCTTCTTTAAGGGGGATATCTTTTAGTAGCTTCCTAATAAAAGTACACTAGAAGTTGGGAATGGCCACACATGCTTCTGATCCCACCAGTCTAGAAGGCTGAAGCAGGAGGATTGAAACATTGAGCCCAGCCCAGGCAATTTAGCAACTTCCTGAGATCCTGTCTGAGTGTGAAGGCCCCGGGTTCAGTATCTAGTACTCAAGGGGGAAAAATGCACACTAGAAATAAATGTCAATTTGTGCTTTAAATCATCTTTATTTTGTCTTCATACTTAATTGAGATTTTGGTTGGTTGTAGAATTAGGGACTGGAAATCATTTTTCTCAAAATTTTGAGGTAATTACATTGTCTTCTGGTATCTCGTTACTACTGAGAAACTAGATTTTGCTTCCTTATCTTTTTATATAAGCTGATTTTTTTCTCTTTTGGGAAACTTTGTGGGTTTTTCCATTACTTACAGGCCATACCGTTCATCTTTCCATATTCATCAGGCCGGGAATTATACAACCCTCTCAATGTAGAAGTGTATTTTGGCCTTCATTTGTAGTCAAATTTTTTGAAATTTTTCCTTAATGATTGCTTCCTCTCTATTTTCTATTCTTTCTTTGTGGAAAGCCTATGCTTTTGATGTTGGAAAACTTAGACTGGTGCTGTAAGCATGTTGTGGCTTGTATCTGGATGTTCTTGCCAAAGCCTCATGTGCTCATAAGCATGGCTTTTTGGAGGTGGCTGGATCTAGGGTGTGAATATGGATTAAGAGTGTGTGATAACTAAAATTAGCATGCTGATTGGGTTGACATGGTTCAGGGTGTGGATAAGGGGAAGGCCCACCCTTGAGTGTAGGTGGCGCCAACCAATAGTCTTGTAGTTTGAATGGAATACCAGAGGGAAAGAAGGACGGCAGGTTGATCACTTGCTGCTTCCTGTTTCCCCTGCCATGGACTCTTTCTCCTGTTTGATGCCCCCTGCCATGCTGCCTTTCCCTGGAGCCAACCAACAAGGGACTGAAACTTCTACAAACTGTGAGCTGAAACAAATCCTTCCTCTTTTATCTCGTCAGTGTTGGATATTGTGCCCCAGCAATGAGAAAGTAACTAAGACTGATTTTAGTACCAGAGAAGTGTGATTGTTGCTGTGATGCTACCTGACCAGGTGGTTCAGAGGCCTTTGGAACTGACTTGTGGGAAGAGCTTTGAAAAATTTAGATTCCAGCTGGAGAAGCAGACCAGAAATGTTGTTGCCCAAACTTGGGAGATTTCTGGTAAGAGCTCAAAAACCAGAATGTTGATAGAAATGCAACTGGTAATGCCCAGGCTCAGGAGGTTTCTTCTGGGGAGAAGAACTGCACTGGCTCTTGGATTCCAGGCAATGTGTATTATACTTTAGCAGAAAGTTTGCATTTTGCTTATGTCCAGAGACTTTGCCTCAGACTGATATTAATGGCAGTGGACTAATTAATCTTGTGAAAGAAATTTGAGGACAGTCTAATGTTGAGGTGGTGGCATCACTACTGTCCGGAGCTTTTAGGCAGATTTATTTGAGAAGCAAGAGCAAAGAGCCCAGAAAAATGATTGTTAAAATTTTGAGTTGGGCCAGAAAGGAAAATGCAGTAAAGCTGTGGACTGCAAAGATAGAGCCGAGGAGAACCTGGTTGCTAAGGAGGAACAGGAGACTAGAAAAGATGGCCTGGGGGCAGTACAAGAACCAGGAGAACAATACCCTGTGCAGCTTCACAATTGCAAATATAAAAGACTGCCTTGAGAAGAGAGCCCCAGAGCACCATGTTCCAGAATGGTGGCAGCCCAGAGAATTTATTTCTTGGGGTTGGGGTCAGCAATCCAGGCACTGGACTCCCACAGCCAAGAGAGAAGGAAGCCTGGCTGCTGCTCCAGCTGGCAGCAGACCCTGGTGTCATTCACGTGGTGCTGGTTTTAGGTGCGTGCAGATACAAGACCTGGTGGGGTCAGAAAGGCTCCACCCCGATTTCAGAAGAGGGCCTGGGAGGCAGGGCAGCATGGCCCTGAGAGGACAGTGTGTGAAGCTGTGAGTGGAAAGCCAAAAGGCCAGTGGAGACCATAGGAAGTTGGAGAAGCCGGGAACGTGGATCATCCGGGAAAGCTGCAAGGAGGGAGCAGAGCCAGCCCCAGAGAGAAGCCATGGGAGCTACAGGCACTGGCAGTGCATAGGGCGGAGCCACTCAAGCTCTTTGGAGTTCACATCTCACCACAGGTTGCCCTCGGTGCTGGACATGGAGCTCTGGGGTTTAATGTTTGCCCTGCTGGATTTGGACTTGTCTTGGTCCCATGCCTTCCTATGCCCTGATTAATATCTTTTGGAATGGGAATGTTTATCTTGTGCCATTTTATGTTGGAAGTGTTTAATTATTTTTTATTTGTACAGGAGCTCATAGCTAAGACTTTGCTTTAAATCTCAGAGAAGAATTTGGATATTTTCAGCAAACTCTTAGGACTTCGGCAACTTTTAGAGATGGACTAAGGGCTTTTTGCCTGAAGGGATGCACATGAGTTTTGGGGGTAAGGGGTGGAATGTCACGGCTTATATCTAGATGTCCCCCCAAAGCCTCCTGTGGTCATAAATGATGAGTTTCAAAAGTGGCTGGAGTAGGGAGTGTAAATGTGGATTAAGGGACAAAGAGTGATGTGATGCTGGGACAAAGGGTGTGCAGCATGGAAGCCCCACCCTAGGTTTGGGTGGCACCAATCAATATGCTTGTAGCCCGAGTGGGATATAAAGGGACAGAAAGAAGGTAGCCTTGCTGCTTCACTGCTTGCTGCCTTCTGCCTGCCATGCTGTGAAGTGTTTCTCCTCTGCAGTGCCTCGCTGCCATGCTGCCCTGCCTTAGAGCCAGCTGACTATGGACTGAAACCTCTATAAACTGAGCTGAAATAAATCTTTCCTCCTTTCCTTGAAATAAACCTCTCCTCCTGAAATGAACTTGTGACTGTTGAGTATTTTGGCTCAGCAACAAAAAGTAAGTGAGACATAGCCTGAAAGGAATATAAGGGGGAAAGAAGGAAGGCAGGTCCATTGTTGCCTCTTGTCTGCCCTGCCATGGACTGTTTCTTCTCTGTGTTGCCTCTCTGCCATACCAGCCTGCCTTGGAACCAGCTAACAATGGACTGAAACCTCTACAAACTGTGAGCTGAAATAAACCTTTCCTCCTTTAACTTGAAAGTTTGGATCTTTTGTCCCACCAACAAGAAGGTAACTAAGACAAAGTATCTTAATCTTTGCTCATTTACCAACCTTTTCTTCTACTTTCCAGAACATTTCCTTAAGTTTATCTTCCAAACTCTCCAATGAATTATTAAGAATTTACTCAACATATTTTAAATTTCTTTTATTGGAAGATCCTGAGAGGAGCCAGAAGTGAAAACCGAGACGGAAGAAAAGAGGAGAAGGAGGAGAAAGTGCACGAACCCTCCCTTATGCCCGGAGGCTTCTATGTTCTGGAATGGTGGAAGCCCACCTAACGCCAAGTCCTCAGATTGCAAAGGGGTCCACGACTGACTTTGGAAAAAATAAGAAAAATTCACCCAAGCTTGGGTAATTATGCTGTATCACGAAAGGTCAGCAAATATAGTTGGTAGAGGATTTAGAGGCAAATGTTAAGAATTCAAGTCTAGGCTTGGCCATCACCAGCTGTTGGTTTTGGGCAAACCGTGACATTCTTGAACATTTTGCTCATCTACAAGATGGGAAAATAATCTTCATCATATCTATTCTCAAGGATTGAAGGGGGTATATAAGACTATAAATGTAAAACTGCTTTTCAGGTTGTAAGTACTTGACACATTTGAACATATAGGTGCATTATTTGTGGTGCCACTGTTACTAAAATGAAATACCTGAGGTTGGGTAACTTATAAAGAGATTTATTCAACTCATAGTTTTGGAGACTAGAAGACCAAACAGCTTGACACTTGCTCTGGGAAGAGCTCCCTGGACTCATCGCAAATGCTGGATGGTATCATAGCAGGGACACATGTGAGACAAGAGGTCACACAGTGCTGCAATCATGGACTGAGTCCACTGCAACTGGGAGCCAAAATAAGACTCTCCTCAAGTAAGTCCCAAGTATTAGATATTTTGTCATAGTAATAGGAAAATGACAAAGACAGAAAATTGGTTCTAAGAGTGGGTCATTTCTCTGATTGTACCTGACCATGTGATTTAAAAGATTTTGGAGCTGGTCTGAGGGAGGAATTTAGAAATATTTGAAGAAATGAGCCAGGGGACTTAGAATACTATAACTGAGTTTGATGAGTGCCTTTGGACAGAGCTCAGAAAACCAGAATGCTGATAAGAATGCTGACAATAGAGGCCAGACACATGAAGTTTCAGATGGGAATGAGGATTCTATTGGAAACTGGTCTAGAGGCCATAGGTGTTGTGAGGTTTTGTGTCTAGATGTGCCCCCAAAGCCTCATGCAGTCTTAGATGAGGCTTTTTCAGAAGTGGCTGAATCTAGAGCCTGTGATGCTGAAATGAAGGGTGTGTGATTCCTAAAGGAGTCCACTGACTGGTTTAGCAGCACCCTAGTCCCGGTAGCCTAGATAAAGTACAAAAGGGCAGAAGGACACTGTTAAGGTCCCCTTGTTGCTCTACTACCTCCTGGCCACCACGAACTGTTTGTCCTGTGTGACACCCCTCTGCCATGCCACTCTACCTTGGAGCCAGCCAACTATGGACCGAAACCTCTACAAACTGTGAGCCAAATAAACTTTTCCTCTCTTACCATGTGGGTGTTGGATATTTTGTCTCAGCAATGAGAAAAATAACTAAGAAAGGTGCTCTATTCTGACAAGGAAGTTTTCAAAGTTTTGCCCATATGCTGAGATTTTCTGGGAGACTGATAATAAGGGTGATAGACTAATCTGGTCAAGGAAATTTCAAGGCAGCCCAAAATTCAGGCTGCAGCATAGGTACTACCGGATGCTTTTAGCCAGATTTATAATGAGAATCAGCACCAAAGAGCTGAATAATTGGAAAAGTTTTGCTGGTGGGCAGAAAAGAAACACCTATAAATTTGAGGCCATGAAGATGCAGGTTGCCGAAAAGATTCATTCAAACTGAGCCAGCACTTTACCTCAGGAAAAGGAAGATGGCTTGGAAGTATCTCAGAAACTGGCCAGACTCTGTTCTTCATAGGATAAAGGATGCAAATCTGTAAATCTTTTATTTGAGAAGAGAGCCCCTGGGCCCTCTGCTTAAAAAGGACCACCTAGGGAACTGATCCCCAAGATTCACTGCATTGTGCTCAGCCATCCAAGCACTCAACAGCCACTGTAGCAAGGATCCGAGGGGCCAGACCTCAGCATTATCCATGTGTGTCAGGTTTTTAGGTTATGCAGAATGAAAGAGTTCTAGGGTCACAGAGCCTTCCACTCATATTTCAGAAGAAAGCTTGTGCCTGAAGAACCAGGCAAAAATGTACAACAAGGTCACAGTCCCTGCCAGAAGCCCATGAGAGAGCAGTACATAAAAATGTAACAGTGAAGTCCAAGGTGCAGTGGAGACAGCAGGAAGTTGGAGATGCCAGGAACGTGGAAAGTCTCCTGAGGAAAGCTCCAGGCAGTGGGTGGAGACACCATGAGAAACACTGCAGGCTGCAGACACCAGGCCACAGGGGCAGAACTGCTGAGAGCACATTTCACTACAACCTACCCCATATGCCAGACATACAGCTACAAAATCTGATATGTGCCGTGCTGGATTTTGGTCTTGCTCTGGTCCAATTTCTGTCTATTTCCCTGTTCCTCCCTTTCGGAATGGAAATGTTTACCTTGTGCAGCATCGTGTGTTGAAAGGGTTTCAGTTTCTTTTGTATTTTTACAGAGGCTCACAGCTAAGAGTTTTCCTTGAATCTCAGAAAAGACTTCAGACTTGAACTTTTCAGCAGTACTGGAACCATGAAGACTTTGGAAACTCTTAGAGATGCACTGACTGCATTTTCTATAATGAGCTGGACATCAGTCTTTTGGGGGCCAGGAATGAATCCAGAAGTCTTGGTTCAGAGGTGGAGCTTTTGGAAGGTAATTGGATCACAGTGACACTGAATGTGCTGTTAGGAGGTGGGGCCTGGTCATAAGAGGCAGTTGCTGGGGGTGTGACCTGGAAGAGTACTTACCCTTGTTCCTGGCTTCTCCTTCTTCTCTCTGATTCGTGGCCATCATGAGCCGAAGAGCTTTCCTCCACCATGTCACTTCTGCTTTGAAGCCAGTCAAGTGTGGACTTAACCTACTGAAACCATGAGCCAAAATACACTACTCCTTTAATTTCCAGGTGTTGGGTATTTTATCCCAGTGACAGAAAAGTGACTAAGACAGGAGGAGGCAGGAAACCAGAGCGGGGGCAAAAGCCAGACTTGCTCGTTTTATAATTTATAATTTTCAAGAATGAACTCAGGGTCCCACAAGCACTACATCAATCCCTTCCCAGGACAGCAACTCCAGTGACCTAATCACTGCCCACTAGGCTCCATGTCTTACAGGTTCCATGACCTGACAGCCTCACCACACTGCTGACCAAGCTTCCAGCACACCAAGCCCTGGAGGCCACGCTGCAGCCACCCAGAGGAGAGCATGACAGAAGGCCGGACTGGGAACATGGGAAGGACATCAGCCCAGTGCCACCCAGGCTCACCCCATCTTGAGCTCCCAGTCCTACTGCCAGAGGAGGGGGCTAGGATTGCCGACAAAAACTCATGCACACATCTCAGTGGCCTGGGATGACTCAGAGCGGCTGAAGTGTTTTCACATGCACATCCATCTCCAAATCCAATCTGAACTGGCCACTGAAATCTTTTGCTATCTGTCAGTTTGGAGCATGCTAGGAATGGTAATTACCAAATTTTGAAAGATTCACTGGCACCATTAGAATGAAATTCATCTTCAGAACAAAGAAGTCTTGCTCACTTTTGCATACAAATAAAACCTGAACAAAAGCCTGGGATAGCTTTCACTTTCCTCCTTGGCAGAGTTCCTGTCCTCTAGAAATGGAAGGGATTTTAAAAGGCAGCATGCTTTGCAACTTTGTTATTCTTCATTAGAAAAAGCACTGTGGAGGGAAGAGGTGGGGAATTGCTATATTGAGACTTAGTCCACTTATCAAAGTACCTACAGCCTTTTCTTCAGTGCCTACTTTGTGCTAGGTGCTTTTTCTGTTACATCATTAAATCCACCTAACAATTATGTAAGAAAACTATTGCCACCTTCATCTTACTCCAAATAAACCTGGGGTATGAAGAGATGAAGTCATTTATCCAACTAAATGCAGAACTCACATTTGGGCATGGAGGATTCCATGCCAGTGCTCTTTTCAAAACATGAATCGAACCTTCCCTCAGAAAGAGAGGAGGGGAGACTCAGCCTTTCCTTCCCCCATGGGGTGCCACTCACCGAGTTCTGAAGTCTGCAGCCAGTGGGGCTGGGTTTGCTCTGAGACTCCTTGTGTAGAGCAATTTCAAAAGAGCTGGCAGATGAGGCTTCTTTCAGATCACTTCCATGTGCGAGCTTGAGAGTAACTGGAAAGTGCTCCATGACTTAGGGCAGGCGACACCATGCACACAATGACAGTAGGGCTCCCTCCTTTTCACCCCAAACACAGGCAAGTCCATTCTTCTCTAAAGGAACGAAGCTGGCCCTGTGGGTCTCCCTCTGTGGGTGGGGAATCTGGTAAAGAGCCCTGGACGTGGGCCCAGAGTCCTCCCACCCCAGCTCCACTTCTACTCACCTTGTAACCTTAGGAAGATTCCTTTTGGAGCCTCAGCAGTCAGAGGGCCTGCAGGACACAGCCCACACTGCCAGGAGGGATACCATGACTGGGCCACCCTGAGAAGCGGCAGCACAGTGCAGAAAACGCATTTGGGGACACTGCCTGGCTACAACACTTCCCAAACGTCATTAATTCACTCGGTGTCCACATGTTCAGTTGTTTAATATTTCGATGAGGTGGTGCTGAAGCCTAAAGCTAAGCCCTGGCAAAATGACTCAGAATGCCAAATAAAATGAAGCTAATCTGTGTTTTCCTATAACACATAAATTAGACATGAAAAACTCCTAGGAGACACATAAGTCACCCTGACTGCGCACACACTGATTCACTTGTCAACTTACACTCTTAAAAATAGGAGCATTGCATTTTTGAACGAGTCACTCAGGAGAGAGAACTAATTCTCCATCTTAAGCATCTTCTTATTTTTCTGTGAGCAAGGCTGAAAATGCCACAGGGCCAGTGGGGTTGCATATTGTTTTTGGTTTTTTTTTTTGGTACCGGGGATCGAACTCGGGTCTTTGCGCTTGCGCAGCAGGCGGCAAAACCACTGAGCTAAATCCCTGGCCCTGCATATTGTTTTTATAGTTCAAAATGTTTAAATATACAATACAAACAACCAGTGGCTTGGGAAGGACAGGAAATCTCTCACATGTGAAGTGAGACTTTGGAGCCATGGAGCTGCTTCCAAGGAGACCTGCTTCCAAGGAGACCTGCCCCAAATGGAATCAAACACGAGAACCAACCATCCCGGCAGGTTTTCTGCTACAGGAAAGCACTTCTCCTTGAGGTTTTAGTAAGGATGTGGCTGCTGGTAGTCTGAACCCTTCCACTCTTCTCTCATGGCCAAGACTCTGCACTGGGGCCTGGCCAGCCCCTCCCTGCTCAGTGTGCACTAGACTGAGGAGGAGGGACTAGGCAGCTACAGCCATTCCCTGCAGGCCTGACCTGACTCAAATGCTGTAGCAGGTGATAGCAAATCTCCTTTGTTGTTGCTATTTTTGTGATTTTAACTTTTCTATAACATAATTTTAAACTTACAGAAAAAAGTTATAAAACTTTTCATCTAACATAACCAAGATAATTTATAAAACTATGAACCCAGGAAACTAACATGGTACAATACTATTAACTAAAGAACAGACCAACATTTTGCAGCCACAAACAATGCTGCAATGTAAAAACTTGCACAAGTATTTTCATATCCTTGGGGTGCATCTGCAGGGTGGATTCTTAGAGTGAGGATCAAACCTTAGTGAGTAGCTAGTTCGCCCAGGCCTGGCCAGATCCCACTCTGGAAGGCTGTGTGAGTTTCCTTCCCAGCCCCAGCACATGGACCTGCTCCTCACAGGGTTGCTAACAGCATGTGTGTCGGACTTTTTCATTTTTATTAATCTGATGGGTGAGAAATGGGATTTTGTGAGTTTTAATTTCCATTTCTCTAATTATGAGTGAGTTTGAGCATTGTCCATGTGTTTGAAGGCCGTCTGCTTTGTTTCAATTGTCATGCCAAGGAAAAGCAGAGAGGACAGACTGGATCAGAGCATCCACTGATCCCAGCGGCGTGCGGGCAGAGTGAAGACCACAGGTTCTCTGGTCCAAAGTCTGCAGGCCTGGGCAGCACCTGTCCCTCCCTCCGCTGGCTGTGTCTCATGGGGCCCTGGAACCTCCCGTCCTGCCATCAGACCCAGGAGCTCTCCTTTCCCCCGTAAACTGGACCTGTCTGAAGAGCAGGGGCTTGGAGGAAGGTGAGAACGTGAGCAGCGTCCTAGCTGTGTGTTTCACTTTATTGCTTCACTTCCAGTCTCCATTTCTTCGTTTTTACAGCAGTGACGAATGCAGTCTCTCTCCCTTTCACACAGTCTCAGAGATTAACTGAGTCAGTAAACAGAAGCTGCTCCCTCGAAGCTAATAGGCGAGGGACTCTAAGGAAACATGCTTTCTCCTGAGCTGCCCTCCTCCCCGCAGGCCACAGAATGGCCCTCCGACACCTGCTATGTTCCTGGGCAGCGCTCAGCTGGGGGATGGGGGTGCCCAGCAAAGAGACTGGAGCGCAGACATTGCCTCAGTGACCTTGGAGCGGGAAGACAGGGAGCCTTCAGAAACCAGGATTTAGGCACTGCGACACGTAAATCAGGAAAATAATCAGGGTGGGTAGGGGACAAGTTGCCAAATTTCATCAATAAAAATACAAGATAGCCAGCTAAATTTGAATTGCAGACCCTATGAATGAAAGATACTTATATAGGATATTCTTCTAAATGTAGAAACCTCATAGTATTATTTTAAATACATTGTTGAAATATACTTATTTGATAAGACTAGGTTTTCCAGGTAAAGTACAGGACACAAATTCGAATTTCAGATAAACAATAGATTTAGGGTATAAATATGCACCACATATGGCATGGGGTGTATTTATACTAAAAATCATTTAGTTGTCTGAAAACCCAATTTAACAGGTAATCCTGTGTTTTACCCGGCAGCCTCAGTAGGGAGTTTTGCTACCTCTCTGAAAATGACTTGCCTCTTCTCCCTGTGTGCAGCGGGTCCCAGCCACGGCCCACTCGGGAGACCACTGCACTAGCTGCTGTCCAAGGACAGGGGCCAAGCACATGGTACAGGTGAGGAAACTCAATCAAGAGAGGCTTCCATGGACAAAACACACCTTCACTTGCCCTTGACAGAAAAACCCAACTCCGGCTACAGCACACAAAAAGATGAACTACTGCCCCATGTAACTGAAAGTGCGGGAAAGAAAGAGTTGAGCTGCGTCCCGATGAAGGGCAGCAGCACTGTGAGTAAGAGCATCTCCTCTTTGTCCCCCAGCTGAGCTCCTCTCTCCTGGCTTCATGCTCGGGCGAGCATCCCCACATGGAGGCAGCCAGAAGTTTCAGCTCACCTCAGAACTAGCCTATGTCCTGTTTCTTTCTGCAAAGGTTCGGACAGACTCTAAACCACTTGGTCATGCCCAGTCTTGTGGCCGAAAAGTGGAAGTATTAGCCCCAACAGAGAACAGATGAGTGGATTCCCCAAACTATTGATGGCTTTTGCCACCAAAGAAGTGAGCAAAGGAAAACATGCACAGAGAAGCAAAAACTACAGTGACTGCATCGCTCAAACAAAGTTGGTTGGTCAGTGAAGCTTCCGATAACAAAAGAGAGTTTCACTGTTATGGGTTCAAGAACAGCAGGGTAAGGCATCCGAGCAGGAATAGGATGGGTGGTAAATGATTGCTCCACAGTCTTCTGAATAAAGCAGTTAGAACTAATATGAGACCAGGGGGATAATGAAATAATGAAAATAAGGTTTACCATCCTTTATTGGTCTAGAGAAAGTAAGGAGGAAATCCACATGGGGAGAAGGTTTAATAAATTATTGGCATTAACAGACAACAAAATAATTGCAAGATTCTACGAAGATACGAACTGGAACGGAAAAGGTATTACTGTCACACAGTAGGAGGGGATTGGCACTGGGCTCAACACACCAGGAAAGAAAGCATGTGTACCCGTTTACCTCGTCCTTACGATGTCGCCCCTCCACAAACACAGCTCACAAGAAGGCAGCCTTCAAGAAGCTAATAACCTTTTCTGAATGGAAGAATCCAATAATTATTAAATGCTGCAAGCTTGAAATTACTTGCTTTGATGGAAACAATGTTTCCAGAGACCAGTCAGCCCGGAAATCAAACAAGTAGCTTAAAATGGTGACTCGAGGTGAAGGCCAGGAGGCCTGTGAAGGGAATAATACCTCATACCTCCAAGGAAAGATTAATTGGAATTCACGGCAGGACCCGGAGAAGTGGGCACTGCAGTCTGACCCACAGACACAGCTCTCAGAGAGCAGGAGAAGCACCTGGCTGCTCTTCCGTAGGGAGCTGCACAAGGGAGCCGAGGTGCAGAGTGCAACAGGGCAGTGCAGAGCCAGGCGTGGCCTCCAGGTTCCCCTCTGCTCTGCAGCCAGAGTCCTGCCCTGGCCTCCAACACTCCACCAAGGAAAGCCACTGTTCTTTACTAGACTTTAGGATACAGACCTCAGATACGAGGGAGGCTGAGTTAGGAAACAAACGCTGCTTAAGCCCATAAAGACGTAATGCAGAAAATCTTGTATTTTGTAACTAAAAGCATCTGAATGTGTACAAAAGATGTGATAGACGAAAAGCTGGGTGAAATCAATCTCAAGCTAGCTCCATTGAATAAGTTCTGGGGAGCCCCACACGGCCCAGTCTCTGCACGGAGCTGCATTCAAAGGAAACACAAATCAGATCCGTGTCGTATTAGTGAAAATTGTTGGTCATTAAAAGGATCGGTGGCGCTGGGCACAGTGGCACACGCCTGCAGCCCCAGCGCTCTGCGAGGCTGAAGCAGGAGGAACGCAAGATTGAGCCCAGCCCGTGTGACAGGGACTTGGTGAGACCTTAGCCCGGTGCGAAGAGTCTGGGTTCAGTGCGGTGAGGGGAGGGAGAGGGAGGGAGTGGAAGAGGAAGAGACCGCCTGCTCTCCTCGCCCGCCCAGGCGCCACACCTCGGCGCCCCCTCCTGGCCCTCTCCCCCTCCCGCTCCCTCCCTCCCTCCCTCCCTCCCTGCCTCCCTCCCTCCCTCCCTCCCTGCCTCCCTGCCTCCCTCCCGCCCGCCTTGGCGCGCGCACTGCGAGCCCCTCCCGGCCGGAGCCCGTGCTTCCACCGCTGGTTCCCAGCTGTGGCTCCCGCTCCTCCACTCGGGGGAATGAAGAGCCCAGGCTTCGTGCCTGCCCGCTCTGCCTCTGCTCCCCACAGGGAAGCCCCGGGTGCCTCCCCTGGAGCTCAATTCTTTGGCTCTGTTTTCCTTAAAAGAGACTCTCGGGGAGCATTTCCCCTTATTACCTTATTACGTGCATGGCTCCTACTTGATCCCCCCCAGTGGGAAACAGTGGAAGAGAAGCTGAGGACAAAAACTTCGGAAAAAGAACTCACAAAAATCCCCTTTAAAACCCTGTAGTGACTGAAGGAGAGCAGCTGAATGGCACAGAAGAAATAACAAGAAAGACTCTGCGTTAGAAATCCCCCTGGCCACCCTGGGTGAAGGGAGCTTGGCAGGGAGCAGGGAACACTGCCCACCACGCTGGGCTTCCGGGGAGCCTGGGAGGGAGGAAGCAGGGCCCAGGAGACGGGATTTCACTCAAAGACCGGCGGTTGGTTTGCACGACCATGTTTGCAGCAGCATTATTCACAATAGCCCAAAGCAGGATGCAACCCAAGGGCCCATCGACAGGCACGGACAGACAGTGCAGTATGTGCGACAGAGTATTCACATGCAGGCTGCCAAAGTCGCAGAGAAAGAAAGAACTGGAGGGCCAGGGCCAGGGGAGGGAGCATGGGGATGCTCTTTGATGGCTATAGAACTTCAGTTTAGCAAGATGAAAGCGTTGTCGACTGAGTGCACCACTGTGAAATGCCCAATGCTACAGAACTGTGTACCTACAAAGTGGCTCAGACGGTAAGTTCTACAGACCTCTATTTCTATTTTACCTCAATTGCATTTTCATTGTCATTTTTAAAAAACAAACATGGGCAGAAAGACACAAAAGACATGACAGTGTAAACAATGTGTATAGAATAGAGAGAAGGTGGAAGACAGGTGCTGTGAGGCTAATGAGAATGTGGAGGGGAATGGTAGCAGAGGCACAGCCCAAGACACACAGGGAAGGGCTCCACCCACCAGGCTGCACTGCCGGTGCACGCCGCTGCCCAGCAACTAACTCCAGGGAGCATCAGCAGCAAAGCTCTGCTCCTCCAAAATGCAGGTGTGGCAGGGGTAGGCTTACTGCGTCCTCAGCAACACATGCTGACCAAGCTGGCCAGAGGTGGCAGAAAAGCAGTGTGGTCCCCCACGCAAACTGTCCCTACTGACCAAAGGGTAAGGGTGCCTCAGGTCTCAGAACCGCAGTCGAGCCAGCACTGGGACAAGGGACTTCAAGCTTTCTTGGCACTGCCCTAACCAGTCACATGACCAGGGAGTGACACTTTCACGTGGCCACTTTCAGATTCTGCTTCCTCGGGGTTCTGGAGACTAGAAGTCCGAAGTGAAGGTGCAGTGGATTCAGTTCCCGGCCACCGGCTCACTGAGCCCTGCCATGGCAGAGGGAGAAAGCTCTCTGATGGCACTAATCCTGCCATGAGGAGCCCACCCCAGAGAATTGTGGTGTCAGCTTGAATGAAAAGCACTTGGTGGATCAGCTTAGCACAGTTCTGGAGGGTTGACTTATGGAGAGGGAAGAATCACCCTGGATGTGAGTGACAGTGACCAGTAGGCTCGAGACCTGTATGGAAGACAAAGGGAAAGAAGAAACAAGTCCCACATTTTGCTTCTCCACAGGCACTCCAGGCTTCACTACTGCCTTTGGATATCTGTCTCCTGGCTCCTGGCAGAGACTCCCCAGCCTTCTAGCTGAGATCCCTCAGGCTCCCAGCTCAGACTTCAGTCTTCCAATGCAGACCCTTCCATTTCCGGATACAGACTTGGATTCACACAGGACTCTGAAGTGAGCTCTAGGGCTCTGACCTTTGACTGGACCCTGTAGCAGTCCCTCACACAGGTGGCCCTTTGCATTCTTCTACCCTTGATTCTGCAGGGAGTCACTGTAATATATTATATAGCTAGATGATAGATGATAGACAGCTAATTTTATATTGAATCTGTCCCTCTCCTGTACCATAACTAATACAAATTTTGGCACCAGAGAAGTGGTGTTGTTGCTGTGATACTACCTGATTATACAGTCCTGAAGCTTTTGGAACTGGCTGGCAGGATGAGGTTGGAAAGGTTTGGAGATGCCAGCTGGAGAAGGAGCCTTCAAATGCTGTAGCTGGGCTTGATGGGAGATTCTGTCAGAACTCAGAAGACTGGAATCCAGCTAGCAAAGGATCAAGCTAGCTTGAGCTAGCAGGCTCAGGAGGTTTCAGTTGTGAAGAAGGAATCCAGAGTATGTGTATCATGCTTTGGCCGAAAATGTGTCTGTATTTTGCTCATGTCCTGAGACTGTGTGGGAGAAGTGAGGGTAAAGGCAGTGGACTAATTTATCTGATGGAGGAAATTTCAAGGCAACCAATCAGGTTGTGGCTTGGGTACTATTGGGGGCTTTTAGCCAGGTCTACATTGTGAGTGAAGAGCAAACAGCCTAGCAGAATAATTTTAAATGTTTTGAGTTTGGCCAGAAAGGAAGATGTGGTGAAGTTTGAGCCTGCAAAGAGGAAACACAGTAGAACTTGGTTGCTGGAACGATTAGCATTAAAAAGAAGCTCAGTAGTTTCCAGGAAGATGGTGGAGTGGTGAACAGCAGAGAAAGAGCCTGTCCAATATTTGGTGTCCTGACACTGGAATATAACAGTGTGAGGAGGAGAAGGAGGAGGGAAGTGGGTCCCAGGGGCCCAGGAAGGATCTGAGGTGAGAACTGAAGTCCACAGGGAGAGTGAAGAGAGAGACTTCAATGAAGAGGAGGGAGGTTCCAAGCAGTGCTCCCTCCCAGAGAACAGACTCTCAGCAAGGGAATGACAGGCCAAGCCTGCAGATGTACAGTGACTGCTGGAAACCCCAGAGGCCTCCATGGAGAAACACACCAGTGGCACGGAGGAGTGGTCACACCAGACTGCAGTGCTGGTGAGTTATCCAGGTTCAGACCTCACCCAGGAGAGGGTGACTGGCTGGTAGCCATCTTGGACAGGGGCCAACGGAGCTCAGAACTCAGAACAGCTATGGCCAGACTCCATCTAGTGGCTTCCAGTGCCTTGATGTGAGTGCCAAGTTCAAATTAGCAGGAGGTCAGGGAGCGGAGTTCAAGCTGGCAGGAGACACACAGACTGTTGCAGGCTCAAGGAATCGGGTTCCAGCCTCATAGCAGAAACTGGCCCGAACTTCAGAGGAACTACAGGGGCAGCTGGCTGGGATTCTCCACTACCCCACCGTGAAGCTGCAGCTGGCTTGCTGGGATTACTCAATTCGGCTCTGGACTCTGTTTGCCCACACTGCCTAACAGTGACAGCACAGACACACCTTGAATTGGATGTTTTTAGATCTTTTTCTCTTTTTTCTTTTTTTCTTTTTTCTTTCTTTTTTTTCATCTTTCTAGTTCTTGTGTTTTTTCTTGATTGTTTGAACAGTTTCATGTTGTGCTGTTCTGTTCTTGTTTTTATTTTTTCCTTTTCTCTTTCCCACCTGTCTTCTTCACTAGTTTCCTAAAATTTGTTCTCCAGCTTCTGATCCCTTCTTCTTTTTCTGTTTCTGTTTTTTACCCCCAGCCCCTTTCGAATCTTCTCCCCTAAGGGTAAAACTGCCATACTAAGGGCTACAATTTGTCATTTTCTAGACTGTATTTAATGCTATTGTTATTGTTGATTGTACTACTTTAGCCAAGGTGACATAATTGTGCTAATCAGTTGTTCCTCCTGGTATACCAAGACTGAGATTGCCTAAGGGTGTTAAAAGAAAAAAACCTATAGGCCAGTCCCAAAGAACTGGCAGCTGGGCCAAGTAGGCAGAAACTTCTGATCCCCAGTAAATTAAAGAGGTAGGATTCTGCAACAGACTCAAAACCCAAAAGCTAGCTACACCTGGAAGGTCCTTCAGAGAGGTAGTCATTTCCTAAGGATTCTGAATACTGGCAATAAAGCTACCCGCCATAACCAATTTACAAGCATCAACCCAGGAACTGAACTTTTTAAAAAATAGAAAATGAGAAGACACTTATACAAGATGCAACCCCCACCCCCACCTAGACTTGCAGCTCACCAAAGACAAACCCCAGGAGCAATGAGGTGGAACAATCCAAAAGCCAACCGCCTGGACTCAGAAGTAACAAAGCAAGTGAATGAGGCTCTACAAAATATCAAAGCAGAAATAATTTCCCAGAAGCTACAGAGATGGTGACCAGAATGAAAGACACGTTCAGTGGCTCTAGAACAGATACAGATTTAAAAAATAGAGGGGCTCAAGAACATGATGGAAACCATGAACATTCAGCATGGGAAAGAAATGGAAAACATGGACACCCACCATAGGAAAGAAATGGAATCCATGAAACAGATTCAAACAAACATCCAGGAGATTAAAAACTCCATTGAAAGTATATCCAGCAGAAGGAGCCAATGTGAGGACAGAATATGAGATTTAGAAGACAGGATTGTGGTTAGCAATCATGAAAACAGAGATTTCTTAAAAATAGCAAAGGATCATGAGAAATTAATTCAGCAGGTGCTAGATGATGCAAACAAGAATAACATAAGATTGACTGGAGTCGATGAAAAAGCAGGAGATAGTGCAAATGACATAAAAAAAAAAACCTGTTCTCAGAAGTAATGGCAGAAAACTTCCTGAACAGGAAAAAAGAATTAGACATACAGATAAGTGAGACATATAGGACTCCAATTAGCCATGATCAAAAAAATCTTCTCCAAGGCATACAATAATCAAGACTCCAGAAATTCAACACAAGGACAGAATATTAAAAGCTGCTAGAGAAAAGAATCAAATCCCCTATAAAGGAAAGCCCATCAGAATCAGAGCAAACTCCTCAACACAAACTCTCAAGTCAAGGAGAGCTTGGAGTAAAGTATTTCAAGCCCTAAAGGAAAACAACCTCCAACCCAGATTGATGTACCCTGCAAAACTATCTTTCAAAATTGATGAAGAAATAAGATACTTCCATGACAAAGAGCATCTGAAGAAAACATGACCCCCAAACCTGCACCCAAAGTGTTCTGAAGGATATTTTAGAGGATTATAATTCCATGAACCCCAACAGAATGAATCCATCAGGCAATGAAAGAAATTAAACAGACTATGAAAGAAGGAAGCCAACAGCAGAAAAATAACATGACAGAGATAAGACAATACATATCAGTCATAACCATCAATGTTAACAGTCTCAATTCACCAATCAAAAGAAACAGACTGGAATAATGCACCAAGAAGCAAGATCCAACAATATGCTGCATATAAGAAACCATTTAATTCAGAAACAAATTCATAGTCTAAAAGTCAAGGGATGGAAAACAATATTCCATTCAACAGGAACCCAGAAAAAAGCAGGGGTACCTATTCTATTTCCGGGCAAAGTGGATTTCAAGCCAAGACTGATTAAGAGAGAAAAAGAAGGTCACTATGTCCTGATAAAGGGAACAATCCAAGAGGAAAAAATAACAATCACAAATATATATATATATATATATACATATATATATATATATATATATATGCACCAAAGAGCAGCATACCCAACTATATAAACTAATATTAATGGACATGAAAAATCATGTAAGTACTAATACAGTTGTAATGGGGGACCTCAGTACTCCACTGTCACAAATAGATCAACTAGACAAAAAAATCAACAATGAAATATTAGAATTGATCAAAACTTTTGAACAAATGGACTTAGTAAATGTCTACAGAGTGTTCCACCCCACAACATCAAAATACACATGCTTCTCAGCTGCACATGGGACTTTCTCCAAAATAGACCATATACCAGCTCATAGAATATGCTTAAGTAAATGCAAAGAAATTTAAATTATGTCATGCATATTATCCAACCATAGTGCAATGAAATTGGAAATCAACAGCAAAAGAAACCACAAGAACTTCATAAACACATGGAAATTAAATTACACCCTCCTGAACAACCAATGGGTCACAGATGAAATTAAAGAAGAAATCAGACAGTTTCTACAATTAAACAATAATGATAATACAACATTCCAGAACTTATGGGGCACAATGAAAGCAGTCCTACAAGGGAAATTTACAGCGATGAATTCCCATATCAGGAAAACAGAATGGGCTCAAATAAACAACCTAACTTTGAACCTCAAGATACTAGAAAAAGAAGAACAAGTCAAGCCCAAAGTTTGTATGAGGGAGAAAATTATAAAAATCAGAGCAGAAATTAACACAACAGAGACTAAGGAAGTGATACAAAGAATCAATGAATTGAAGAGCTGGTTCTTTGAAAGACTAAATAAAATTGACAAACTCTTAGCCAACCTTATCAAAAAGACTAAATCCATGCAATTAGGAATGAAAAGGGTGAAATCACAACAGATCCTGCAGAAATCCAGATCATCAATATCTACTTTAACAAGCTGTATTCTAATAACATGAAAAATACAGAAGAAATGGACAGATTCCTAGATATGTGTGAATTTCCAAAACTGAATCAATAAGATATAGAAATTCTAAATAAAACAATATCAACCAATGAAATTGAATATATAATTAAAAAGCTACCAACAAAGAAAAGCCCTGGCCCTGACAGATTCACTGCTGAATTCTATAAGGAATTTAGAGAAGACCTAATGCTGCTACTCCTCAAACTCTTTAATGAAAGAAAGGAAAGCAATATTCCTCATTCCTGGAAGCAAGCATTACCCTGATTCCAAAACCAGAGCAGGATCCAACTAAAAAGGAGAATTATAGGCCAATATCCCTAATGAACATAGATGCAAAAATCCTCAATAAAATACTGGCAAACAGAATGCAGCAAATCATCAAGAAGGTTATACACCATGACCAAGTTGGACTCATTCCAGGGATACAGATATGATTCAACATATGCAAATCAATAAATGTAATACACTATATTAACAAAGCCAAGAACAAAAACTATATTATCCTCTCAATATATGCAGAAAAGGCATTTGACAAGTTCCAACACCCATTCATGATAAAAAAAACCTACAGAAAATTGGTATGAATGGTCTTTATCTCAATCTGATAAAAGCCATCTATGACAAACCAATAGCTAACATCACACTAAATCAACAAAAAACTGAAAGTTTTCACTCTAAAATCAGGAACAAGACAAGGATTTCCACTATCACCACCACTCTTTTTTTGTACCAGGAATCGAACTCAGGACCTTGCACTTGTGAAGCAGGCACAGTGCCACTGAGCTAAATCCCTGGCCCTCCACTCTTGTCCAGTATAGCTCTGAAAACACTACCCAGAGCAATTAGACAAGGGAAAGAAATGAAAGGAATAAGGACAGGGAAGGAAGAAGTTAAACTATCATTATTTGCAGATGACATGATATTCTATACAGAAGACCCCAAAAACTCCACCAGAAGACTTTTAGATTTGATAACTGGATTCAGTGGCATAGCCGGATACAAAGTCAACACTCAAAAATCAATATCCTTCCTGTACATGAATAACAGACTCATGGAGAGAGAAATTAGAGAAACAATCCTTTTCAGAATAGCATCCAAAAAAATGAAATACATAGGAATCAATCTAATGAAGGAAGTAGAAGACCTCTACATTGAAACCTATGGTACTCTGAAAAAGGAGATTGAAGAGGATATCACAAAATGGAAAAATATCCCTTGTTTTTGGATAGGAAAAACCAATATAGTGAAAATGGCCATACTTCCAAAATTGTTATGCAGATTCAGTCCAATCCCAATTGAAATCCCAACAGTATAGCTCACAGAATTGGAAAACACAATCCTAAAATTCATTTGGAACTAGAAGAGACCTAGAATAGCAAAGGCAATTCTGGGCAACAAAGGCAAGGCAGAGGGCATCACAATCCCTTACTTTAAATTATGCTACAAAGCTACTGTGATAAAAACAGCATGGTAATGGCAAAAGAACAGATCCAAGGATCAATGGAACAGACTAGAGGATGCAGAAACAACTCCAGACATACTCAGCCACTGAATCTTTGATAAAGGAGCCAAACACCTTCACTAGAAGAAAGATAACCTCTTTAATAAATGGTACTGGAAAAACTGGCTTTCCAAATGCTGAAGACTGAAACTAAACTCATATCTTTCACCACACACTAACCTAAAATCAAAGTGGATCAAAGATCTAAATATCAAAATATGGGCTGGGGATTTAGCTCAGTGGTTCTGCCTCCTGCCCTGCAAGTACAAGGACCTGAGTTCGATCCCAGGTACCAAAAATAAAAATAAATAAATAAATAAAATTTAAAACAGAAATACTAAATCTGCTGGAAGAGAGGATAAGTAGAATGCTTGAAGACATAGGAGTAGGCAAAGACTTCATGAACAAAACCCAGACTGCACAGGAAATACTACAAAGAATCAACAACTGGGACCTCATCTTATTAAAAAACTTTTGCACAGCAAGAGAAACCAGCAACAGAGTGAAGAGACAACCCACAGCATGGGAAAAAATTTTACCAGCTATTCACCAGATAAGGACTATTATCTAGAATATATAAAAAATTCAAAAATATCAGACCCCTCAAATTTAAAGACCAGTCCAAAAACAGGCACCTGAAATGAAAAGACACTTCTCAAATGAAGACTTAGAAACAGCAAATAAATATATGAAAAAATGTTTAACATCACTGGTCATTCATGAAATACAAATAAAAAACACTGAAATTCTATCTCACTCCAGGAAGAATAGCTGCTATCAAGAAATCAACCAATAACAAATGCTGGGGGACTGTGGGAAAAAAAGGGACCCTTCTCCACTATTGGTGGGAGTATAGACTGGTACAACCACTGTGGAAATCAGTGTGGAAATTTCTTAAAAAACTAGAACTCGAGGTTCCATTTCACCCAGCTATACCTCTTCTTGCTATCTTCCTGAAAGAATTAAAAGCATCATACCACAGCAATATATGCACACCCATGTTTATAGCAGCACAGTTCGTAATAGCTAAATCTGGAAATAACCCAAATGTCCATCAACTGATGAATGGATAAAGATGGGGTTTTCTTATACAATGGAGTACAACTCTGCCATAAAGAAGGATGAGCTTTAGACATTTATAGCTACATGGATGGACCTTGAGATCATACTCCTAAGTGAAATAAATCAGACACACGTGTTTAAATACTGCATTGTTTCTCTGGTGTGAGGGACCGAAAGTGGAAATAAGGACTGAAATCTGTAATGGATGTTGGGAAATGGGATGAAAATGTTCGAATGGGAAGGGGAACAAGGAAGGAGGGAGAGGAAAATGAAGGAAGGGACAAAAAAGTAAAAATAGAAGGGAAAAAATAGAAACAAAGCTTTTGTACATAGAGAGAAGAGAGGGACTGAAGGGGAATGGGATAAAATAAAATAAAATTTACTTTTTGAAAAAGAAGCCAAGTACTTTGCAATAGAACAGTAGGAAAGTATCTTGAGGGAATGTGAGGAGCCAGGAAGGTTCCATCCTTGGCAGGCTCCAAATTTCAAAGGCGAGAGACTTTGCTTTGAGATGACAGTCCCAAGGCACCATTCTCCAAAATGGCAGAAGCCTAGGGAATGGGAATTGATTCCCCAGGATTCAGGTCACCATGCTCAGCCGTCTAGGCCCTCAGAAGCTTCCGCAGCCACCCAAAATATGCACAAGGACTCAGCTTCTGCTCCAGCTGGCAGCAGACCTTGGTAGCATCCACGTGGCGCTGGTTTTAGGTGCATGCAGAATACAGAGTTGTGGGATCAGAGAGGCTTGCACTCAGATTTCCTAAGAAGGCCTGGGAGGCCAGGGCAGCGTATGAGAAGCCTGAAGTACAGTGGGGACCACGGGAAGTTGGCGAAGCCAGGAGCATGGGTCGTATGAGGAAAGCTGCAAGGAGGGAGCAGAGCCAGCCACGAGAGAAGCTGGGAGCTACAGGCACCAGCCATGCTGTAAGGGTGGAGCCACGTAAGCCCTTTGGAGTTCACATCTAACCCCAGATTGCCTCAGACGCTGGACATGGAATTATGGGGTTTAATGTTTACGCTTGGTCTTGTTTCAGCCCCATTCCTTTCTATCTCCCTATTTCTCATTTTTGGAATGGGAATGTTTACCCTGCGTCTTTGTATGTAGGCAGTATTTAACTTTCTTTTCATTTTTCAGTGGCTCACAGCTAAGAGTTTGCCTTAAACTTAGAGGAGACTCCGGACTTGGACTTTTGGGCAATGGTGAAACTCTTAAGACTTTGGCAACCCTGAGATGAACTAAATGCCTTTGCATGAAGGGATGTGCATGGGTCTTTGGGCGCCAGGGTGAGCTGTTATGTTTTGTGTGCAGATGTCCCCCTAAAGCTTCATGCACTCAAGATGGGGCTTTTTGAAGGTCAATGTGATACAAGGGGAATTGATGTAACTCCCAAACCTGCTAGATAACTGAACTGCAAGTTCATGTTCTCTAAAATCAAAGAATGAATTCTAGGAACAGCAGAAATTAAGAATAGGAAAAATTTATTGTGGCTTCTATCTAAGAGAGACGGAAGTGAGACCAGAAAGTGGGTTCCCTGGGACCTGTTTCTCAAGGGGTTTGTATGGAGCAAAGCCACAAGGTAAGGCAAGTTCAAGGTGGGACAAAACTATAGTCAATTAGTGACATTACAAGTGCAGTTGCTTAGAAGGCAGGAGCAAGTGAAAAGTCCTCAACCATTTCAGATCTGCTTGATGAACCAGTGCATCACCATGCTGGCTGCAAGGCTTGTGTGTTTTCGGACATTACCTTCCAAGGTTTTCCTCCCAGCATTCACCAAGGCCTCCTGCCCTGTTGTAAAGAGTTCCATCATGACTAGAGGTCCCATTTGACCCAGCTATTCCCCTGCTGGGGATCTTCCCCAAAGAATTAAAAGAATCATACCACAGTGATATATGTGCACCCATGTTCACAGTAGCGCAGTTTGTAATAGCTAAAACTTGGAAACAGCCCAAATGCCCATCAACTGGAGACTGGATAAAGAAAATGTGGTTTTTTTACTAAAATGGAGTACTACTCAGCCATAAAGAATGAGAAACTAGAGACATTTATAGCTAAATAGATGCATATTGAGGACATACTCTTAAGTGAAATAAATAGGACACACGTGTAAATACTGAATAGTTTCTCTGGTGTGAGAAACTGAGAGTGTAAGTAAGGGTTAAAATGAATAATTGATAATTTGAAATAGGAAGAAAAGGTCCAAAGGGGTAGGAGAAGTGGGAGGGGTAGAGGAAAGGAAAGAAGGGAAAGGAAAACTTACGAGAAAAGGAAAAAATGGAAACAAAGTCTTTGTAAATAGGGAAGGGTGGAGGGGTGAAGGGCGCACAGGTAATGGGGAAAAAATAAGAACCAAAATACATCATGTACAGGTACAAGCACCCAATGATAAATGTAAATGTACTGTACACCTAAAATGTACCCATAAAAGAATCTAAGGGAAAAAAATAAAATAAAAAGAGTTCCATCCCCAAAAATCAGTGGCTCTCAACACCCAGCAGGAAATATGCCACCAGGTCAAGAATTGGAATCTGCCATGCAAAAACTGCCCAAGAGCTCAAAGAGGCAGCATTGGAATCATCAATGGAAAAATATTTAAAACTGACCAGATGGAAGATGGCTTGTTGCTGGAGGGGCTGCCATTGCTCTTGGAGCATTGTGCTACTACGGCTTGGGAATGTCTAATGAGACTGGGGCGACTGAAAAGGCTGTAACTTGGCCTCAGTATGTGAAGGGTAGGATACGTTCCACCTACATGTACTTAGCGGGAAGTATTGGTTAACAGCTTTGTCTGCCTTGGCAGTAGCTAGGAGTCTTGTTCTCATGAACTTCATGATGAGAGGCTCTTGGGTGACAACTGGTGCAACTTTTGCAGCCATGATTGCAGCTGGAATGATGGTATGATCCATACCGTATGAACAGAGTCCAGGCTAAAAGCATCTTGCCTGGTTGCTCCATTTTGGTGTGATGGGTGGTGGCACCCCTGACCATACTGGGCGGCCCTCTCCTTGTCAGAGCCACCTGGTACACTGCTGGCATCGTGGGCGGCCTGTCCACTGTGGCCATGTGTGCGCCCAGTGAGAAGTTTCTGAACATGAAAGTGCCCCTGGGTGTGGGCCTGGGTCTGGTCTTCACGTCCTCACTGGGATCCATGTTTTTTCTACCTCTGTGGCTGGTGCCACATTGTACTCAGTGGCAGTGTATGGTGAATTAGTTCTTTTTAGCATCTTCCTTCTGCGTGATACTCAGTAATCAAACGTGCAGAAATAACACCAATGCATGGAGTTCAAAAGTATGATCCCATCAATTCTATGTTGGCAATTTATATGGATACATTAAATATATTTATGTGAGTTGCAACTATGCTAGCAACTGGAAGCATCGGAAAGAAGTGAAACTACTGAGCCTGATGTCTACTGAATCAGACATCTCTTGTTTAGTAGGGGAGATGCTCGTTACATACTTTGCATAAGCCACTATTGTTGAGGTTTAGAGGATAAGAACGTGTCCATACATTTAAAATGTTCCAGTAACGAGACCCTCAGGTCAGCTTTTTCTTTTCGGGAATAAATTCAGTAATTCTCTTCCAAATAAGTGCATCAATATGTCCAACTCTTGTGTTTGACAAATTTTAGAAAATTTTATTTAACAAATGTGAAAACTAGAATTTGTGTTAGGAGAATTATTTTGTCTATTTTTTAGTTTATTAGAGTAAGTAAAAACTAGCAAGTTTGTTTGCCTGTTTATTTTTCAGAACACAGAACACTAAAGTAATATCTGAACCTCAAGTTTCTAGAAAAACAAAAGCAAGACAAACCCAAAGCTTGTACGAGGGAGGAAATTATAAAGATCAGGGCTGAAATCAATGCAATGGAGACCAAGAGAATGATACAAAAAATCAATGAAGCCAAGAGTTGGTTGTTCGAAAGAATAAACAAAATTGACAAACCCTTAGCCAATCTTATCAGGAAAAGGAAAGAAAAGGCCCAAATCCATGCAATTAGGAATGAAAGGGGTGAAATTACAACAGACCCAGCAGAAATCCAGAGGATCATCGATACCTACATCGAGAACCTATATGCCAATAAGATGGAAAACACAGAAGAAATGGACAGATTCCTAGATACATATGAATTACCAAAGTTGAATGAAGAAGACCTAAAAAATTCTAAACAACCTAATATCAATCAATGAAATTGAAAACATAATTAAAAACCTATCAACTAAGAAAAGCCCGGGCCCTGATGACTTCACTGCTGAATTCTATAAGACATTGAGAGAGGAACTACTGCCACTACTGTTTAAATTCTTCATTAAAATTGAAAGGGAAGCAATACTCCCAAATTCATTCCTAGAACCAATCATCACCTTGCTCCCCAAAGCACAGAAAGACCCAACTGAAAAAGAGAACTATAGGCCAATCACACTAATGAACATAGATGCAAAAATCCTCAATAAGATACTGGCAAACAGAATGCAGCAAATCAGCAAGATCATACATCCTGACCAAGTGGGATTCATCTCAGGGATGCAGGGATGGTTCAACATATGCAAATCAATAAATGTAATACACTGTATCAATAGAGCCAAGGACAAAAACCATATGATCATCTCAATAGATCCAGAAAAAGCATTCGACAAAATTCAACACCCATTTATGATTAAAACACTACAAAAAATTGGAATAGACAGTCTCTACCTCAATCTGATAAAATCCATCTAGGAAAAATCAATAGCCAATATCATACTAAATGGTCAAAAACTGAAATCCTTCACACTAAAATCAGGAACAAGACAAGTTTGTCCACTATCACCACTTTTGTTCAATATAGTTTTGGAAACATTAGCCACAGCAATTAGACAAGAGAAAGAAATAAAAGGAATAAAGATAGGAAATGAAGAAGTCAAATTGTCATTATTTGCAGATGACATGATACTCTATATAGAAGACCCCAAGAACTCCACCAAAAGTCTTCTAGACTTAATAACCAAATTCAGACAAGTAGCTGGTTACAAGGTCAACACACAAAAATCAATAGATTTCCTCTACACGAATGACAGACTCACTGAGAGAGAAATAGGGAAAATAATTCCTTTCACAATAGCATCCAAAAAACTGAAATACCTAGGAATCAACCTAATGAAAGAAATCAAAGACTTCTTCTCTGAAAACTATAGCACTTTGAAAAGAGAGATTGAAGATGATATCAGAAAATGGACAGACATCCCCTGCTCCTGGGTCGGAAGGATCAACATAGTGAAAATGGCCATACTTCCAAAACTCCTATATAGATTCAATGCAATCCCAATTGAAATCCCAGCAGCATACTTCATGGACCTTGAGAAAACCTTTAGGTAATACTGATTAAATGGGGATCCAACGGGGAAGCAAGTCACATAGCAAGAGTACAAGGAATGAACAAAAATTTTTGATAATGGATGTGTCAGGAGTCTTTCCTGAAAGGGATGGGTTAAGGCCTTGGTCCCCCACCAAGGTGATTGATAGCTATTTATAATATCAGTCACTGCTATTCATCCCCAGGGGAAGTGCGTGGGTGTAGTAGTTCAGTGAATGTGTCTCCATTGTCCTCCACGTTGGCTCCTCTAGGGTTGGCCCTGTCTCACTGCCTATGACATATCTAATTAACTTACCTATGTACAATAAACGGATTACAGGGTCATGATAGTTATCGCTGGATGGGTCCATTGATGAGTTTACAGCTAAATGTGACTTGGGTAATGAAGCCTCATTGGAGGAGGTGGTCACTGGGGCGTGGCCTGGAAGTCTATCTCCCTCCCTCCTTCCTTGATTGGTCCCTTCTTCTTGCTGCCCTACCATAAGCTGTTTCCCCTCTGCCAGGCCCCTCTGTCGTGCTGCCCTGCAGTGAAACCAGCAGACTACGGGCTGAAACCTCTACAAATTGCAAGCCAAAATAAACCTCTCCTCTTGTAATTTGCAGGTATTGGGTATTGTGTCTCAGCAAGAAGAAAATAATTAGGACAACACCTTTATGACCCTAATTAGCCCTAATTGTCCCCCAAAAGCCCTGTTACCAATCACCATAGAATTGGGAATCAGGGCTCTAAAATGTGTCTTAGTAAGACACAAGCATTCAGTCCATAAATGTACTTAATAACTTTCATCCACAAAGTGGCAAAAATCATTTGTCATCAACCAAAGTTCTGATTATTTGGAATAGACAAGAATCACTGTAGCATCTTTGATTTTTTTAAAAGTGCTTCTATTTGAAGATTTTAAGAGGAAAAACCATTTTTAAAGAGCCACATGATTAATATGGGTCCCAAAACGCAACAACTGGAGCCAATCAGTCTCCTCTCTGATCAGAGACCTCGAGGAGTGACCAGGAAGCTGCCTGGCCCTGCCCTTTTACAGCCTGAGGTTCTGTCCTCCTCCATCTGTAAGTCTCAGTGTTTTCAAGCAAACTTTCTCGGTGCTTATATTAGCTAGAAGCAGTCTTTGTTGTTTGCAATCAAAGAAGTCTTAGCAGACACAGCGAGTTTCTTATTCAAACCCATTAAGGCCATTAAACTCAGGACAGATGCAGAACTGCAAAACAGAAATGAGAAAAGAAAGACCTTTTTGTCCCAGAAATTAAGAATATCAAATTCAGGTTCTTGTTTTTCCTTGAGAAGTAGTGTGACACCATTTGATGGCCCCAGGTAAGCTCCTCACATGTGCCATGCTAAGTGCCCCCAAGATGCCTTGCAAGGCTGACAGCCTGTAATGTCTCTGAGCCCAGGATGAGCCGATGGACAGGTCTCTTTAAAGTTCCTCTCATGCTCTTGCTCCTGAGGAAGGTCAGTGCAACCCCCAGATCCTGCCAGCAACAGAGCACGGAGGCAATCCAAACCCTTGGCGCATTTGTAAACAGATTGCCTGGGCTTCCTCAGAGCCTCAGCCTCTGGCCCATGTGACAAAGACACACATCTAACTGCGAAGACCTTGAAAAGCAGTGCAGAATCTGAGTGGGCTTCAGAAGGACATTAAAGAGCAACTTCCTTCCCAGGACAAAGGAGACCACTTTCCAGTCTCTTCTTCACATGCCCCTCGTTCCCCAAGCAGCACCGGGCAGCCCCTCCCCTCCCCTCCCCTCCATGCAGCCTCCTTCCATCCCTTCTCTGTGTGCTGCCCAAGGTGGTCCCCACGGCCTACAAGGGTCACAATGTTCTCCAGCAGGTCCTGAGTCCATGGGCCATCTGCCCACGGTTCTGGCTTTCTTGTAGGGTGAGGCTTCCTGACATAGACTTCCTGTTCACTCAACCAATATGGACTGAGCTCAGCCCATAGCCAAATGACTGAGAGGAAGGAGGCTGGGGGAAGTGTGAGGTGCAGGTCACACCCTGGTCCCAGCTCCAACCCACACTCCATTTATAAAGGTCAGTGAGGAAGGACACGCACACACTCCAGACACCCCTGCAGTAGGCAGTTAAGAGCGGCTGCGTGGAACTCATGCTGCATGTGATCCCCAGGGGTCAAGGGTCCATCAGCCACAGCGGACAGTGGGCACTGAGCATCTCAGAGGAGCCACAGAGGGCAGAAGGATGCCCACATCTCACGGGGCTGGCACTGACCAGGGCGGAGAGGACTCCTGGAGGGCGTGAGGCTCTGCTGGTCTCCTCTCGACCAAGCCATGCAGTGACACTGCAGGTGATTTCCACCTCCTGGTCTGTGCATGCCCGCTAAGCTGTGAGTCAGTGCTGGCAGAGGAATCACTGGGCAAACAGCCTCCTGTGACAGCAAAGGTCCAGGATCCAGGGCCAAGCCCTTTCATAAGCCGTGTGCTCTGAGGGGACAGAGCTCAAAGTGAACCTCAAGTCTGCTCAATCACACGCCTCTGTCCGCCAGGTGAATTACTTCGTGAAGCGATCCGCAGTCTCTCTTCTTGGTGGTTTACTAACAAGCAACAGGGATCTCCTGCCTCCAAACAAAGCCTGCTCATGTACTCTTCATTCCCCACTCTTTCTGTGGGCCTCCCCCTGCTCCCTGCAGCCTGTCTCAGTGGTAGATGAGCTTCTCCCCACTGGCCTTGGCAGGTTCTGCTCTGCCTGTGGAGGTCACACACATCTTCTGCATGTTAACTGGTTAACTCATATTCTTCCTTTAGTCTCAACTTGAATCTCATTTCCTATGAGAAGAGTCTCTATTGCATGTTCGCATGCCACAATGGTCATAAATAAAATACCTCATTTATTTTTACTGTCCTTTGATTCTTGTCAAGTCTTTTCCACAAAAGTAAAGTTCATGAAAGCAGAGGCTGGGGCTTCGTTGCTTACTTATGTTTTCCCACCTACTAGCATGAGCTGTGGGAAACACGGCAAGGAAGGGAGGGAGGAATGGCTGGAATATGAGTGTCTGCCACACAAGCCAGGGGACGCAGCCACACAAGGGAGGGTGTGCAGGGGACAGGAGCAGCAGGCAGAGGGGATCCTGGGAGAGCCCGCAGTGAAGCACAGGGCAGAGAAGAGAGGGAAGAGCCCTTAAAGAACACTTTGGGAGAGTATGCAGATGATGACAGAGGAGGAGAAAGAGACCAGTGCCGTGGGGTGGGGCCCAGGACACTGTAAATACAAGGTCAGCGCCAGGAGCACGTGGGCTGGGCCAGCCCTCAGGACAGGAAGCGGATGTGCAGCACGAAAGCAAGGCTGCATGTGTGGCCATCCTTCAGAAGCTTGGCTGGGCAGAGACAAAGGGGGAGGGTTGGGAGAGAGGGAAAGAACTCGGCGTTTTTGTCGGCTGAGTTGGAGTGAAGCAGCAACAGGAAGACAGCACAGCACGAAGGGCAGCTCAGAGAGGAAGCCTGGGAAGGTGGGGGCACTGGCATCCAGCAGGAAGCAACAGTGTCTGTGCCTGCCCAGGCCTGGCAGAGGGACCGAGGCACTGTCGGCAAACACTGAGTGAATGAATGCTGAGCAAATCAACACTGCACAGCACAAGTGGAGAGGAGCTCAGAGAAATGCCGCTGCTACAGTGTGGATCTAGAATGAGGCCCTTGAGGTACAGGTCGGTTCGCTTTGAGCTATTTGCAGGTGGGACCTTAAAGGGGTGGGGCCTAGTGGGAGCTCCTAGGTCATCAGCGTGACTCCAGAGCACAGTGGGAACCTGGCCACTTCCTGTCTCCTTCTGCATCCCAGATGCCATGAGGTGAGCCACTTCCTCCACCATTGGCTCCTGTCGCAATGGGCTGCCTCGGCCCAAGCAAAGGCGTCAAACCTGCAAATTGCGAACCAACACAGACCCTTCCTCTGTTTCATGGAACAGGAGCACCAAAGTGAGTTTGCAACAGGGCTTGTGCCGCAGCATGGGGTCAGTACTCAGGAGGGAGCTTCCTAGACTCGCCAAGGAAGTTATGTGGTAGCTGCAGGCCTGCTTCAGTGATGGCCAGGCCTGAAACCTTAACTTTACTGTCTCAAGTATTTTGTTACAGTACTGCAAAGCTGATTAACACAGCAACTTTCCCTTCCTAGCCCAGAAAGAAGGCAGAATAGGTGCCCTGTGAATAAATCGCTGTGCATATGAGGAGCATTACAGCGAAAGCTTTGATCTGAGGAGGCTGAGGCACTTGTCACAGAGGGCATCAAAAGAACCCTCCCAGCTGTGCCTGCCAGCTCGCTCTTGGCCACAGATGCCACTCAGTGAATTAGAAATGGTAGCAGAGGGAGAAATCTGGCCTCCAAAGTCAGGAAGTTTCAAGTTTTAATCTCATTTAAAAATTTACCACTTATTTGATCTGGGAAAATCACCAAACCTGCACCTCTGTAGCTGATTCTATGATGCTAAAAATTATTCTTCATTTATGGGTTTTCTTTAAATGAGCATAAGATATATACCACAGTGCCTGGCTGGAGCAGAAGTGGAAAGAGCAGTCAGAGTCCGACCTTGAGCAAGAGGCAGAGGTCCATCGGGTCAGAAGTGAAGCATGAAGGCAAATGATGGCAGAAAACCAAGGTCAAGTTTATGTCCGTTGCTTTCCATAGTGACCAGAGGGCAAGGACAAGTGTCCGGCCACTCTCTGTGCTTGGGAACCACCACACAGAATCTCCACCCTACTTAGAATTTCTTTTGTGAACTGTCCTTTTGTTAGCTATGAATTTCCTGCCATTTGTTCTTAGTTGCTTTAAATTTGTAGATTTAACAAAGTCTTTAGCAGAGTATGAATGCATAGATGACAGTTAATCAAATTTTGTCATGTTAAATGTTTATTATATTTTTTTCTTTTTTGTTGTGGTACTGGGGACTGAACTCAGGGATGCTCTACCAGAGCTACATTCATAGCCCTTTTCATTTTTTATTTTGAGAAAGGGTGGCCTCAAACTTCCATTCTGTTGTGGTTTGTGTCTAGATGTCCCTCCAGGGCATCATGTGGTTGTAGGTGGGGCTTTTTCAGAGGTGGCTGGATTTGGAGTGTGTGACTGATTCATGGTGCAGTGCTGGGCTCAAGGACACTAGGATTAAGGGTGTGAGTGCTATCCACTTTAGGTGGTCTGGATGGGATAGAAGGGACAGAAGAATGCTGTTAAGTTCCCTTGTTGCTTTGCTACTATCTGTCCACCATGAACTGTTTCTCTGCCAAGCCACCCTGCCATAGAGCCAGCTGATTATGGACTGAAACCTCTACAAACTATGAACTAAATTAACATTTTCCCCTTTAACTTTGGGTGGCAGGTATTTCATCTCAGGAATGAGAGAAAAGAAACTAAGACATAAATTTGGCACCTGCAATGAGAAAAAGAGTTACTAACACAGAATTTGGTGCCGGAAATGGGGTCATTGCTGTGACATTATCTAGCCATGTGGCTCTAGAGCCGTTGGAAAGCCTTTGGCTTGTGGAAAGGGGAAGAGTTAGGAAAGATTCAGAGATGCCAGCTAAAAAAGTAGAAGTGGAATGCCTTAGGTTGTTCTGTATGGGAGATTCTGGTCAGAGCTCAGAAGACCAGAAAGCTGGTAAAGACCAGGCTCGGGAGGTTTCTAATAGGAAGAAGGATTGCATTGGCTGTTGGACTCTAGACTATGTGTGTTATAGGTTGGTAGAAGGTTTGTCTGCATTTTGCTCATGTCCAGAGACTTTGCCTGAGATTGAGGTTAATGGTGGTAGACTAATTCATCTCTCAGAAGAAATTTCAAGGCAGTCTAATGTTGAGGCCATGGCATGGCTGCTGTAGGGGGCTTTTAGCCAGATCTATGTTGAGAATCAAAAGTCAAGAGCCTAGCAGATAATTTAAAATATGTTGAGTTTGGCAAGAAGGGAAGTTCCAGTAAGGCTGTGGACTGCAAGATACAGAAGAGATTTTGATTGCTGAGAAGGAACAGGAGAATAGAAAAGATGGCCTGAGGACATCACAAGAAACAGGACTCCACCCTTTGCAGCTTCAAATTTGCAAAAGTGAAGGACTTTGCTTAAGAAGAGAGCCCCAGAGCACCATGTTCCAGAATGGTGGTGGCCTAGGGAAGCTGTTCCTTAAGATTTGGTTCAAAGACACTCAACTCCCACAGCCAAAAGAGAAGGAAGCCTGGCTAATGCTCCAGCTACCAGCAGACCTTGGAATCATCTACATGGTGCTGGTTTTAGGTGCATGTGGGATGCAAGAGTTGTGAGGTCAAGAAAGCTTCCATTCAGGTTTCAGAAGAAGGCCTGAGAGGCCAGGCAGTGTGGTCCCGACAGGGCAGTGTGCGAAGCTGTGAGTGTGAAGCCAAAGGTACAATGGAGACCCCAGAAGTTTGGAGAAGCCAGGAACATGGATCATCTGAGACAAACTGCAAGGAAGGAGCAGAGCTGGACCCAGAGAGAAGCCATGGTAGCTACAACCACCAGCAATGCTGTAGAGGTGGAGCCACCCTAGCTCTTTGGAGTTTGCATCTTGCCTCAGATTGCCCCAAATACTGCCCATGGAACTACAGGACTTAGTGTTTGCCCTACTGGATTTTGGTCTTGCTTTGGTCCTATTCCTTTTTATCCCCCTTTTATGTACCTTTTGGAATAGTAAAGTTATCTTGTGCCCTTGTATGTTTGAAGTGTTTTAACTTTCTTTTCATTTGTACAAGGGGTCACAGCTAAGAATTTGCCTTAAATCTCAGAGAAGACTTGGGATTTAAGACTTTTCAGCATTGCTGAAATTGTGAGGATTTTGGCAACTCTTAGAGACAGACTAACTGCCTTTTGCATAAAGGGATGTGTGTGAGTCTTTGGGAGGCCAGGGGTGGATGTTGTGGCTTGTGCCTGGATGGCCCCACACACACCCTAAGACATCATGTGGTCATAGGTGGAGCTTTTTCAGAGGTGGATGGATTTTGAATGTGTGATTGATTCATGGTGCAATGCTGGGCTCAAGGGCATTAGGATTAAGGTTGTGAGTGCTACCTACCCTAGAAAGTCTAGATGGGATAGAAGGGGCAAAAGGACACTGTTAAGTTCCCTTGTTGCTTTGCTACTATCTGTCCTCCATGAACTGTTTCTCTGCCAAGACACCCTGTCTTGGAGCCAGCTGATTACGGACTGAAACCCCTATAAACTGTGAGCTAAATAAACTCTTTAACTTTGGGTGTCAGGTATTTTATCTCAGCAGTGAGAGAAAAGTAAGACAGAAATTTGGTAACTGCATGAGGAAGAAAAATAACTAACACAAATCCTCCTTCCGCAGCCTCTGTATATATCTTCATAAACTATTTTAAAATATCTAACACAAGCAATTAAGTAATATGTTTTTAAGTGCATAGCTATGCATATTTTCCAATTGACTTTATATCTGCCACTTTTTTGTCATCTAATTCATTTTTATCTTGTTTCTCTCATCTCTATTTCATAGAAATAGATCAAAGGTGCTGGCCGTGGCTGGGACATGTTTGGGAAACTAATCTCTTTCAACTCTGTAAGGCTTACCCAACATTTTTTGGAAAGAGGCAGTGTTAGTAAATAAACAAGCACATACAGCTTGTCTCCAGAGAAGCAACAGGTAGACATATAGGACACCTACACCTACTGTTTGCTTCAAACTCTGCCAGGTGTCCTTCCTGTGCTATTTCATGTATTTCAGCAAATTAGGTGAGTTTTATCATTTCCAGTGGGAATGACAGGGAAACTGAAGAAAACACCCTGGAGAGAGATCATGTGCCTGGCTTAGTGAATAAAGATAGGAAAATTCAAATGTTTTCAGAGAATTTAGGTACTCTGTAGCCATAGTGCCAGTTTCCTGCAATGAAATGAAAATTCAATTCATTCTTTTTTTTTTTTTTTGGTACCAGGGATCAAACTTGGGACCTTACGTTTGTGAGGCAGGTGGCGGAACCACTGAGCTAAATCCCCAGCCCCTCCAATTCATTCTTTTAACTTTCCATTCTACCTTAAGTGTATAAACAGACAATGGTCTTGCCATTTTGCACTATAATACTGACCAAAATTCTGATTTCTACATCTGCTGGTTATAGTATTCACGTCCCGAAGAAAAGGAAAGAAGGAAATCAACTTGGAAGCAGGGTCCAAGCCAACCCAGTGCCTGCGTGCTCTGGACCTCACTATAAGCAACAGACAACGTTCGCTCTCCTGCTCGCAGCTGCTTCTCACTCAGCAAAGTCTCTTTATCCACAAAGCCTGATATGCCCAACCCAGCTCCTACTGGCTTTTCCTTCCAGAATCTCCTTCATATTTGCACTCCAAATTATACAGTCTCCTTGTATCAGTCTTAGCTTGCTTCATGCCTGCTATTTACAGTCCACACTGAAATTCTAAATTCATGGAATCGGAGAACCTGGCTTGAGACCACTGATGCTCAGAAGAGCAGAAGAAATACAAGAGACCCTTTTATGCCTTCATTCTGATTTGCTTCTCAGGGATGTCTACAGAGCAGCCAGCCTGTGAAGACAGACTGTCCTCTCTGGAGTGAAGGGAGGCTGGCTTACAGCTGGTGTAACAGAAGTCATGTCCCCTCTAGGGCAAGGACACAGATCCCACTGCCGTTTCTAAAGGCTTGTTCCCTGGGCTCAGCGTCCTCATGAGCACACTTCACACACCCTACGGAGACAGGCTCAGGGAATGAACATAAGGGCCGACCCTCCAGCTCGCTTTGCTAGGGCTAAAGAACTGCCCTTGGTCTCGGGCCCAAGAATCGAACACCTTTGCCAGCCTCCGAAAAGCTGTGGCTAATTTGTTACCGAGCCAGCGGGGAAATCTCCTGACAGGGTCAGAATCAGTGGCCCCGCCACCACTCCCCAGTACCCACGAAAGTCTAAAGCCCTCAGCAACAGCAGCAAACCATTCTGAGGTTCAAAGTAGCAGCAAATGTTAGAAACACACTTTTGAGATAATCAAATCTTCTCAGTGAAATTTACGAATATCACAGTCACATGACGTAAGTGAGCATTGAGCTGGAAGGGCAGTGGGTAAGGAGTGAGTTTGCAGGCGAAACCGCCAGGCTGAGGATCTGCCTCCTAACTGCAGACTCTTCCTCAGACCACTCCGGAGAAGATGTGGGAATCAGAGTACCTTACCTCACTGGTTGCAAGAATTAAACACACTAATTAAAGCACCATCACCCATCTACTTCGTTGTTGTCCATCTGGCAACCAAAGTGTAGCTCATTCCAGGGCACTAAGCTGCTTTGGAAGCCCCGCAAAGCCAGGCATGGTGGCACACACCTGTGCCTGTGAAGGCCCTGAGTACACACAGCAGCTGCTCTCTACAGAGTGGGAGCCTTGCTTACGGGACTCGAAGATCTGTGCACGAGACAACCTCCTTGGGACCGCAAGGTCCTGAGATATTTTGTCTGATAAACCAGTGCTAAATTCACCAGTGTCAGCAAGTCTGTCGCTGCTCAAGGGTGCACAGGGCACTCAGGGACCTGCTCCAGTCACATGACCCTGCAGGGGGACAGGGAAGGGCGGGGCCAGAATCAGTCAGGGTAGAGAGGGCCGCTCGTGACCTCAGAGCCACAGGAGAACCTAACATCACACTGAAAAGCAGCACGAGTTCATCAGGCAAAGAGGGGGCACAAAGGACTGAACATCTGAACCATCTAGTTTAACACGTACACGTGTAGGATTCGCCAGACAGGGGTCAAGGGTTAAGTTTAGCTGATGAGTGAAACCTTAGCCAAGAGGACAATATTAGTTAATAAAAACAGAAAAGTAAGATTTATTGAGCACCTGCTATGCACCCTCAACATGTATTATCTCAGGCTTGTGACATCGGCCTTACCAGCCTTTGTGCAACTGAGGAAATGGAGGCTTTGCAGGGGAAGCAGCTTGACCTCGGCCACTCAGCAAGAAGGTGGTGACGCCAGGCCTCCAACCAACGTGTGGCTTCCCAGGCTTCAGCACCACAGCCCTGCCCGGAGGCCTCAGGATGAGCGTCTCATCAGCAGAAGCCGGGTCCTGCTCACCACGCCATCAGAGCAGGTACACACAGAGCAGGACGCAGCACACACTGGGTGCAAACGCACAGGAAGAACTGCATGAAATGGAAGAAACGTGCAGCTTCCCACGCACTGGCTAAGGGCTGGGGTCAGCCTGAGAGGCTGCCTGGGACACGGTGACACTGGCTCGAAGACGCAGTCTGAGGAGTGAGGAAATGAGGGGAAACCGAGGTGAGAAGCAGAGTCTTTCCAAGGCCCAGAGACCGAAGGTGACCAAAAGCCAAGGCTGGCAGCTGGGAGCCGAATCCCAGCCAAATACAATGGATGCAGGAGGGGCCCCTGGAGAGGCAGTGGGGCTGCTCCTGTGACCGCCGTGGAGGCTCAGAGCCCTCTTCCGCGTGTCCAGCTAGCTTGCAGCTGGGCCCAGAGGTGGCAATACAAGCCAACGTGAGCCATTTCTGTGCCCCTGCCCAATACTCTGAGGGCCTGAGAAGAATTCAGAAGCCTCTCACCCCTATTCTGAAGTGTGACGCTGTCACTGAAGTGTCCCTTGCTGACCAGTGCGGGGACGACACGAGAACCCTATGTGTGCCTGGCCCAGCCCATTCCTGCAAGAGCCCCAGCCCTGGCACCGGGCAGGTTCTGGGCCAGGCCTTACCCTCTGCTCAGTCCAATGTCAGAACTGCACACGCCAGAGCCACCTCCCCAGGAGAGAAGCCCTGAACCCACACATCTGCAACAGAACCTGACTCCATCATTTGCTCTGCAGGAAGAAAGAGGCTTTTTCTTGCTCCACTCAGGAACGAATGCATGGGCTCCGATGCTGACAAACATCTTTCACCCTTTATAAATCCCATGCCCCGTGCTCCCTGTTCCTGGGGGATAGCTGGTTTGCCCACTGCAGCCAAGGCAAAATTTCCTGAGATTACCGCTGCTGGAGAGAAAGCTGTGTGTGCTTCACACACCTGGCCTTACAGCGCCTCACAGTGCTGTGGCACTCTTCAGTGCGATGCGCCCACACTGGCAGGGCAGGATGCACGGGGAGACAAAGCTGTGTTCAAATGCTGAGCAAAGCTTCTGGAACTAAATGTTCTGTTCACTGATTTTTTTTCTTTTGAATAATGCAATAAAGTTCACTGTGAACCCACATGCAGTTACTTCTGTTCTTTGTCTTTCTTATCAGGCAAAAGGGGTCTCCTGATGACCTCTTGCTACCAAGCGGTCAAAACACACTCGGCATTTTCCACCCACGCGATCCTGTCCTTCCCCTTTCACACGCTAAGACCTGAAGCCGAGCTGGTGGATGTGGCTCAAGCTTTCCAGTCCCGACCTGCAGCTCTTTTACCACCCAAACCCACCACATCTCAGCGACAGCCTCTGCATTCCACAAACCCTTACACATGCTCCAAAGCCTCCTCACTGTGATTTGTGATTCTGCTATTTCAGATTAACACTGCTTAACGTGAAATCAGCATCAGTGTCTGTCACGGAAGGCCGTGTGCAGGTCCTCCTGGACACCTGCAAGTGTCTTGCCCATAAGACTGTGTCTCATACCAGCAGGGTGCTGCAGTCTGACGGGCAAAGCTGATTCCACAGAGCCCTGCTGGAGCGGAGCTGAGCATTACAACATGAGGAAGGCACTTAGCAAGCACAAGCTCTGCACACAGAATGGCCTGTTTAGTTCTTAGTGCACTTCCGGTGAGAAAGTTGGCATTACCTGTGGACAGAGCGGCAGGCGGAGGCTCAGGGAGGTCGAGGCCTTGTGCAAGGCTGCAGACAGAGTCAGCGTTAGAGCTCCAACACGTCCAACCAATGCCATGCTTCGCCCCCGCCCCACTTCCCAAGCGGGCAGATGCACGGGCAGCGGTGACCACTGCACTAGGGCTTCTCAGTAGCTGTGCAGCACAGACCAGAGCTGTCTTTACCTCTAGATGCAGACGCCTGAACCATGGCCCTGAAGTAACGCAGGTGCTGCCCCTGAGGACCTGTGAGTGTCACCTCACATCGCAAGAAGACCTGCAGATGAAATTCAGTTGGGGATCTTGATGTGGAGAGAGCAGCCTGAAGTAGCCAGTGGGTCTGTACTGTAATCAGCGTCCGGGTTAGAGACAGGGAGAGGAGACACAGAAGAGAGGGTAACGTGACTGCAGAGGCGGATGGGCCACGGAACCCCCAGCCCAGGGATGCCCACAACTCTAGGGGTCGAAGAGGCAAGGCAAGAGCCCCACAGCCACCCGACCCCGGCCAAGGCCTGGAAGACTCATTCGGTGCACACTTCTGGGTCCCAGGACTGGACAAGAGTAAGCATCCACCGTCAGAGCCACTGAGTGCGCGACAACCTGCTAGAGCAGCCCCAGGAGGCCAGCGCTCTCAGGAAAGCAGCTCAGGCTGAAACACCTTTTTTCGGAGGCCCGTCAAGTTGGGGACATCCATTATGTTCTCTTTCTTCTCCTAGCCCTCTGAAAAAAGGTAAACTGATTAAAGGTCTTAAAATGTGAGTCTTTACAGCAGGGAAAAGCACTCCAAATGAAAACTTAGTGATTTGAAAAATAGTGACATTCTTTTTTTCAGGGGCAGTTAATAGTTGGTTCTGCCTTCAGTGAGTGCGAAACACAGACAAATGAACTTGAAATCACCCTTAGCACCACTTCGTTTAAACCCAAACTGAAGAGTATGTCCACCTTCTCTGGAGGCTTCAGAAACCGAGAAAACAGGCATCCGTCTCAGGTACATTGAGAATCTAAGCAGAAATCATTTCAGTTTCTCTTTGAGGCTCACTGCATTCCCGTGATGCGTTAGCTTCTGGTTTCTAGAAATTCTTACCTGATCTGTATGTTCAGAAATGCAACGCTTTCTGAGGTATTTCACAGCACAAAAGAATTATCATTGCGTTTTTATTTTATTAATGGCATTGCGATTGTGCTCAGAGAAAGACTGCTCTTTGAAAGATGCCTCCTGAAATATTTATGGATTAAATGACATGACGAGGCTGGCTTCAAAATAAACCGGGGAGCAGGGAGGTGAGTCATGGAAGAGATGAAATAAACTCCTTGGAGAGCAACTGCTGATGCTGGGTGAGGGGTACGGGAGGTGCAGGCACCACGCCTGCCCGCAGCCCTGTGTGCACCTGAGGATTTTCATAGTGGTGGGAAGAGAGGAGGCAGGGAGGAACAGGAACCAGAAGAGGGAGGGAGGGAGGGAGGAAGCCGGGCGCCAGCTGCAGACAGGCCCTCAGGGATCTGATCTCTGCGGCTCAGCGGCCTGGGCAGTTCACTCCTGGTCCTCAGGCCTACCCACCAAGGACCCATCGCAGCCCACACTCTGGGCAGTGCTTTACCATCCAGGGCCTTTGTCCGTTTCTCTTTCCACTCACCGCTCCTCTCTTCCTGTTTCTAAATGATCTGCATCCTTCCAGGGAAGGACAAGGTAACAGACGCTGAGAACAAGTAGATGTTATTGCACCTCGGGTGACTTTCAGCAACCCTGAACCTCGCACCCACTGACCGCACTCGGGACCTCTTCCCCGGGGACGGAAGGAAGCGAGGAGCCCAAGTTTCACGGAGGCAATTTCCCAGGCCCTCAACCACAAACCCTGAAATCTCACTGGCTACAGAAGGTAAGAATATAAGAAAGCATAGATGACAGGTTGCAACTGGCTTTCATTATGCAAATTCATAATGAAACAAAGTCATAGGGCATTGTGAAGACAGAATATAAGTGACATAAGTGTCGGGGCTCAAAGGGCCAGCAGTCACCCACTGGCGAGGGCAGGCCAACAGCGAGCAGTGCTGAGCCTCCCGCGCTCTGCTCCAAGTCGAGCTGCGCACTTCCGGGCCCCCAATGCCAACTGCTCCCTGGCAGCTGTCCAAGAACTCGGAGAACACTGTTCTGCTGACACAAGGCAAACCCTTAACCCTAACTGAACCACGCGGAAACTGCTGTCTTTCTAGACCAAAATAACGGAGGCTGCAGTTCCCTCCAGAGGGACCCTGTTTCTCAGCCCAAGCGTCTCAGAAACGGGGATCCGTTCTGTAAAACAGAGCCTCGAGAGATGAAGGCCCAAGACCCCCTGGATGAGGACAGTAACACACACACCCAAACTGTCGAGCATCAGATTAGCAGCGGAGGAAGGGCTCGGCATACAAAAGCAACGGAGACACCCAGCATTTCCGGGAGGGAAAAGAAAGAGCAAGCAAGGTGGCAAGCTAGCTGCACCCACCCCGCAGGACAAACAGGGCCAGACACCTCAAAGGTGGGAGACCAGGCAGCGGCAGTAGGGTGCTCAGCGAAGGCAGGGAAGAGGCACGAGGGGCCAGGCTTAGCAGCGCTGGGGCCCGGAGGGGCGTCCAGTGGCTGACACACCACCTGCCCAGCCCAGCACTGCGGAGGCCCCTGCAGACTTCAAACTGAACCCACGGGCTCCCAGGGACCAGCCTCTCCCTCTCTCCCTCCCTCTCTCTCCAGCCAGTGTCCTCAAGGAAGGGCCCTCAAGTCTGCTCCAGCCTGGGTGCTAGTCCAGAAAACTTCTCCATAAACAACCTGTCTGATCTCTGGATCAGGAAAGGCAAGGGACCCAAGCCAGCATCTGCCACTGCCACTCACAGACTGGACACTGCAACTCTGCCGAAGCTTGCTTCTCGGCCTCCTCAGAGGAGCCCTCTGGTCTCATGTCATCCGCTCCGGGCACAGCAGAGTAGAGGCAGTTCCAGGGTTCAGGTTGCAGGGTTCCAGGGTTCCAGGTAGAGGCTGCAGGGTTCAGGCCCCAGCCACTATTCCCTGTGTGAACTCACACAAGCCGCCTGCCCCGGGTCCCCTCCGACAGTGAGAACAGAAACCCCTGCTGCTGGGGACACAGGGGAGGGAGTGAGATTCCACGACAGAGCACTCGGTCCCTTCTCACCGTCATGGCTCCTGCTGTTACTTCACCATGCAACTGCTGTGAGAGCTGTGTTCAGTTCTCTCACTACTAGGTAAGAAGAAATCCTTCATAAAACGGGATCCAAATTCTACTGCTAGGCCTGAAAACTACACTTGCGCCAACACAGAAGGCTCTGGGGGAAGAAAGGCATGTGCAACGGGAAGGGGATGACACACGCGGACAAAAGGGGACACAAATCCTGATTGGCTGCGTCCACCTCCGGGCACACACAGTGAGGAGTCGGAGTTCTGGTAGCTACACAGTGTCCTCCTTCCCTGCACTGCTCCGCGACATGTCAAGAGCTGGGACACAGATCCCAGCTGGGCTCCCCCACTCGGGAGGGCTTGGGGAGCGAACTGTGTGCCCAGCCTGAGAGCACGGCACGGCCAGGAGTCCCCAGCTGACCCTGGCCAAGTCCTCCCCTGTGGGCAGAGTTGCTGTGTCTGCTCCAGCGAGGACTGTCGTCTCCTTCAGGAGTGGGTTTCTTTGCAGGACACGGCCACTGCCATCGCTGAGGCTACCTGGAAAGTCGGCCCAGGCCACAGCTGGCCTACAGCTTCTCACACCTGTGTGTGTGACACCTCTCCCCTCACCCGCTCACTGACCACATCTCTGCTGTGAATGGGGGTCACTCCGCTCGGCATAATTTCCAGGGGATAAGGTTTTATCCTAGCAGGAGATATCACAGAATTCAAAACATACTCTGGAAAGGTGGGCATGCACACTTCGCTCACATGCCCCACGCACACAAGTTTAAACAGTTTACCCTTGACGGTGCGGATCAGTCACAGACATGTTCTTCTACCTGCCCACTACCTCACATCTACCAAATGAAAGGCATTGTTACTGTACATCCAAAATTCAGAAACATAAGAAAGGACCCTGGATATTCAGAAAAGAGCTTTTCCCTTTCAAGCCAATTTTGTACGTACCTACATGGACTTACTACACATAAAAATATAACAACCAACACATTCTCCATACTGAATTAGGAAGTTTATTAGGCTCCTAGTTTCCATGTCTAGAACATGAACACTAGTTTACATGCATTGTTTCATTTTGTGGATTGTACATGCATGTAGTCTTCATCAGCTGGACCTCTGATTTTACTGGTCAGTAATTTACAGTTAGCTCAATGTGAGTAATGACAATGCAGAATGAGGCATAAACTGTAGCAACAACTCCCACCCAATATCATGAACTTTTTTTCCAAAACCGTATACAACTCTCTCTTGTAAAAAATAAATTTCAGAACAAGGCATTTAATTGACCTCACTGATAAAAAATAAAGATAATTCTATCATTTCAGAATTCAGCAATGAATGTCCAACTATGGCTAGAAGTTACACCCTGAGAAGTAAATGATTTTAACCAACCACTGAGGTTTATAAAGCTGTGTTAACCTAATGTCGGGAAAGGACCAGATACAGGCACGGAGGCCCCTGCTCGCTGCGCTGTGCAGCTCTCCACGGACGCGGTTCTGTAAGCGTCCTCGTTGTCGTTGATGCTGGAAGCATCTGTGGAGTCAGGGTCTCGCAGCACGATGCCCACAGAAGACAGGCTGGCGATGAAGGCATGCACCTTCTGGGCATACATGTCCCGGACATTGAAGTGTGGCAGTTCATGACACTTCTCCGGGGCTTCCTCGCTGCACGGGTCCGCGTCAATGTCCTTTTGCTTCTGGTAGTACTTGGAGAACTTGTTAAAGATGATGGTGATGGGAAGAGCCACCACCAGTATGCCGCAGAGGATGCAGGTGCTGGCGATGAGCTTCCCAGCCAAGGTGACTGGGTAGGTGTCCCCGAAGCCCACGGTGGTCATGCTGATAGTGGCCCACCACCAGCAGATGGGGATGCTGGTGAGGCTGGAGCCCGGGTCATCTTTCTCCACCGAGTAGATAAGCACGGAGAAGATGGAGATGCCGACAGACAGGAAAAGCAGCAAAAGCCCAACCTCGTGGTAGCTGTGTCTCAGCGTGGCCCCGAGGGACCGAAGTCCTACAGAGTGCCGCGCAAGCTTCAGAATGCGGAAAATCCGCATGAGCCGGAGAATCTGGACCACTTTGCCCATGTTCTCAATGTCCTCGCTCTCTTCTTCCTTGGTATCTACTGCCAGCGTGGCGTAGAAGGGAATGATGGAGACAAAGTCAATTATGTTCAGAGGATTCTTCCAGAATTTCTTTTGACAGGGAGCAGCAACCAGCCGGATGGCAAGCTCCCCGGTGAACCAAGTGATGCATGCGATCTCCACGCCCTCCAGCACAGGGTCATCCGCCTCTCTGTCCTCGCCCTGGAGCTCCGACATGCTGTGCACACACATGGCCACGATGGAGGCCAGCACCACACTCAAGGATGAGGCAGCGATCAGCTTGGCGGACAGGCAGGATGCTGGGTTCTCCATACGGATCCAGATTTTCTTCCGGAGCTGCCCAAACCGCAGCTGGTCGAACTTCCCCAGCTCCTTCTCGAAGAGAGAGGACCCTTCGAAGGAGGAGTCAGTGCTGGCCTCGGGGCTTCTCTGCTCCCAGTCCTTGTCGTGGCTCTCCTCCTTGCGCTCCTGGTAGCGAGCGCTGCAGCAGGAGTCGAGGAACAGCTCGTTGATGCCCCAGTACTCGATCTCCTGGCAGAAAGAGAACACACACAGCTCCTCCATGACATGCAGCTTCCCCGTGTAATAGAAGTTCAGAACATATCTGAACAGGGATGGGCTGCGGTCAAAGTAGTACTCCTTGTCGGCCACACTGTAATCGTCACACAGCTCCAGGATGGCCTCTTCCGAGTGGCAGGTGAGCAGCTTCCCCAGGCGGGTGTGAGGGAACCGCAGCAGGGTTCTCTGATCCACAGACTGCTTAAAGCCCCCCACGTTCAAGTTGACCAGTTCCTCATCTTGTCCAGGGTGACGGAGAAACTCACCGAGCACCATGATGGCTCCGGGGAGCAGCGTGCTGGCCGGAAAGGGAGGTGCAGGAGGTCACGCCGCGCCTGGAAGGAGCACAAGCGCGTTAGCACTGGGACCCATCTGCCCGGCCACGCCCACTTCCAGTCGCCTCTCCAGGAAGGCGGGCGACACTCAGAGCAGAGCAGAACGAGGCAGGAAATGAATGCAGCGCAAATGAACACACTGTTACACATCTAACAAGAAGACAATCAGGACAAAACGGAATTTTTCAAAACTTTGGGCTTATAGATCTATTTTTTTTAGAAAACAGAGAAGACTGCAAAAATAATTTTAAGAATCCTAAATACTACTTACTTATTAAGCACTCAACCCCACACACACAGCGCAGTCTACTCTCAACCCACAGTCTGAGCATCGCCGCAGCTCGGACATGCCAGCCTGCCGCTCCCTCCTCCCGTCCACCCCAGGGAGGGGTGCACTCTGCACCCGAGAACCAGTCCTCCCCACCCTCCGCACTGCGTGCACGACCCAGGGCAGGCTCGGCTCCACTAGGATCTGGGTTCCCCTCTGTGCCCCAGTGCTTTTCTCTCTAAGAGAGCCCCACCCTAGGCTTGGACGTGGATGACCAGCAGGACGCAACTATCCCCCTGCCCTAGAGTACTGTGGATCTGCAGGTATCACTGCTCTTCCAGGATGGGGTTCCAGCTGTGGCCACATGACCCGGCGAAGCCTCCTACACTGAACTGCATGCTCAGTTTCCAACACCGCTCACTGCCCACCCAGCCCCAGCCCTCAAAGGCATCTCCCACACTGCCCTGAGCCACGATCATCTGCACACGCAGTTACACTGGCCAAGCACAGGGCTGCTTTTATTTCTGACATTAACCAGGCTGCACTAGACCTATTTCTGAGAGAGAAAAGAATGAGCTTTGCGCACAATCCACTACACTCGCACTTCCTCCCAGCGATGCTGCAGGTGAAGGACAGGGTCACGCAAGAGTTGCCACCGGATACGCGAGAGGCCGTTCACACTGGGTCGGTTAGCCCTTCCAGCACAGTAAGGCAGAAGTGTGAGAAAGCCAAGTCCAAGGTCAAGCGACAGGGAAATGGCAGAGCCAAGACTGGAACCCAGGCTGAATTCATTCCAAAGCCTACCTCTTCTCCACCACTGAACTCCAGCCTCAACTTCTCCCTTAGGGCAACCCAGGAATCTGGTGCAGGGTCACTGAGGAAGGAGCAGAGACCCTGGCTGGACAGGCTTCACAGCAGAGGCAGCATGAAGCTCAGACGCTGAGGGCCCAAGCAGAGCTGACCAAACCGAGGGGGAAGCTCCCACAGGAGGTGGGCAGGAAGCAGATGGTAAAAGGGCTGCTACAGCAGCCGCAAGAATCTGGGCAGTACCCTGGCAGCACGGGCCCTGGCGGGTCTTAACCAGCAATGGGCAAGGCCGCACTTACGCCTGTGACTCAGAAAGGTCCCACCGAGGCTGCACACTGCCCTTCACGCATGGCACGGCACAGCACGGCACGGCATGGCACGGCATGGCAGGACACCCCTGCCACGCACGGGCACCACGTCCTTGGACCTCCCAGCCTCCGAACTGGGAGATAAACATCTTTCCTTTATAAATTAAAAAACAATCAGCCTGGCGTGGTGGTGCCTGTCTGTAATCCCAGCACCTCAGGAGGATGGAGCAGATGCATCCCAAGTTTGAGCCCAGCCTGCATGCACGGTCCGGGAGACCCCGACTCCAAATAACCAATTAAAAACCAGGGCTGGAGATGCAGCTCAATGTGGAAGTCCTGGGGTCAGTCCCCACTACTGCCAATAATTAATAGTAATAATAAAGACTGCACTTGGCCACCGGGCTGAAGAGCTCAGAGGCAAGGCTGGGCCCGGAGACGGGGGGAGAGGAGCAGGAGAGGAGCCAGACCCGAGTCACACAGCAGGGTGCACACAGACACAGGGACGGCTCCAGAAGTTCACAGAGTGCAAGTGACAAGACAAGACGTGCAATGGCTGGACAGAAAAGGCCAGGACGCGGGAGGTGTGCTTTTCTGACTGGCCTGAGTCGGGGCAGCGAGCCCAGAAGGGAGGCGGGAAGGTCAGAGTGGAATCTTTCCCCTTACGCTATGGAAAGCGTAGTCTGTTGGCAAGAAAGGAGACTCTTTCTCTGAAAGGGACCCAGGAGAAGTCTCGGCCTTGACACGCAGCCCCTGCTGTCCACCCAGGAGGAGTCGGAGCCCGAAGAGCACAGGAGAATTTGCTCTGAAGACAGCAGTGCCGACCGTGAGACCATAACACTGCTGGACAGCGTTTAACAGCTTCACTGACCTCTTCCAAAGACTCAATTTCCCCCTCTGCTTTCTGTTTTCAATTAGATGGCTTCTTTGCACGGCCTAAATCAGAGCTGCCGGCTTGGTCCAAATATTTATGTAACCTCAGATCTGTGAAAGCCATCGGGCGCGTGGCAAATGCAGCAGTAACGTGCTCCAAGGAGCTACTTTAGCCAAGCTGCTGTTCGGGCTTCAGTGGGAGTCATCTTCCGGTGAATTATTTCTCACCCTCTTGGCCTCCTGGAAGCCAGCGATGGCGGAGAGTCGGTGTCGTCTTCGACACTGGCAGTGAGTGTTGTCTCCCGATCCGCGGGTGTGGGGCGCACTTCGCATCCCTCCATGGCTTCTCTGCAGCAAGCGGTTATCACCCACACTACCAGTCTTCCTACTCTGTTCTCCTCGCTTTTTATTTACTCTGCTAGTGAAGGAGTCTGTGATGCGGTCCATCCATGCCACAAAGTCTGACGTTAAAGCAGCGTCTCTCGTCAGAGGCTTTCAGAGGGGAGAGGACAGCATCTCCCCCAGATCCTCGAGTGCTCTGGCTCAGCAGCAGCTCAGAGGCCTTGGTCAGTGCTGGGGACAGCCATCAAGCCCAAGGCAGAGGCCCAGGGCGGGGGCCCTGTGTTCCATATCCCTGCTCACACATCAAGGCCACAGAGAGAAGGGACCCTAAGCATCTATATCCAGGCAAGTGTTCATTTAACAGCAGTGCACTTAGTTCTTTCAGGAAGCATGGACTGAGTCAAAGGTGTATCTGTGTGGACCTAAAATTGAAATATCTATCAATATGCTTCATAGAAAGCTTATACGTACATAATATACAGTGCAAATATAGTTGGCCCTCCATATCCATGACTTCTACACCCCGACCAACTGCAGATCAAAGATACTTTTTAGGTGGGGCAGACAGTGCACACCTTAAATCCTAGCACTCAGGGGAGACTGGGGCAAGACAACTGCAAGTTTAAGCCCAGCCTGGCAAACTTAGTGACTTAGAGCAGTGCCCTGTCTCAAAGTAAATTTGTTTTTTAAATGCTACAGGGCTGGGATGTTGCTCAGTGCAAAGGTCATGGGTTCATTCCCCAGTACCTCAAAAAACAAACTTTAAAACTTGCATCTGTACTGAACACATACAAACTGCTTTTATTTCTCATTATTCCCCAAACAGTGCAACACAACAACTACTGACATAGGATCTATGCTGCATTGGGTATTATAAGTCACCTAGAGATGATTTAAATACACAGGAGGGTGTGCACCGGTCTTACAAATGTGGCAGCTCCTACACCACTCACAGAAGGGCCTGAGCCACTGAGGGCCTACAGAGGTGCTGAAACCAACACCCCACGGCGGATGACTGTAATACAACATGCGCGCGCGCGTGCGTGCATGTGTGTGTGTGTGCACACACAGTAGACATTCAGTGAACCATACGCTCCTGAACAAAAACACGGTCAGCTCATTTATAATCCAGAAGTACGAAAAGCTTTTCTAATTCTGATTCAAAACACAGGAAAAAAAATTAATTTGATTATATGCAAGCAATTTTTGATATGGAAAAAACATACCATAGCAACATAAAAAAGGAATGTGAAAAAAAAGTTGCCATGCTTGTCATAAATGAGAGATTAATACACTTACCATAAAAAGAACTTTAACACAGAGAAGGAAAAGAGTGATAGCAATACAGAAAAATAGACGAGATGGGGCCAAACAGCTCACAGAAAAACATGTGGCTCTGAAATCAGGAAAAAAAAAGTTCAACTATGTGGGCCGGGGACTTAGCTCAGTGGCACCGAGCCTGCCTGGCAAGCACAAGGTCCTGAGTTTGATTCCCAATACTGGAAATAAGAAATCAAATAATTCAAAATAGTTAACTTTTTTTTAAAAGTTCAACTTTGCTCATGGAAAGATAACTGCACATGAAACTATTGTTTAATGTAACAAATTTGGGGGGGAAAGCCTAAAGATAAAACTCCATATTCTACTGATGAGTCTGTAGTAAGCAGACTCTACATTTTGGCAGAAATGCAAAACGAATGGGAACCCTTGGGAGCAGAATTTAGCAAAACCGTACAGGCCTTTACCCTTTGACCCAGCAATTTTTCTTCTACAAATCTTTCCCAAAGGAAGGCAAAATTTGAAAACTCTTGCATAGCTGGAAGCAATCCAAATGTCCATTAACTGAGGATTGGATTTTTAAAAAGCCACATATAGATGTGTGTGTGTGTGTGTGTGTGTGTGTGTGTATACACACATATATATAAGCAATGGAGTGATTTCTAGGCTGTTTTAGCTAAACGGAGAAAAAAGCAAGTTACAGAAGTGTCAGTAGAATGCTACAACTTATCTAAAGGAATGGTAACAACATTATACACACATACATATACATACGCATGTGTATATGCTTATATAATGAGAAAGAAACGATGAAAACAAACCAAAACTTAGTAAAATGCTTTCCTACATGAAGAAAAAACAGACAGGCAGGGTATAAGAGACAACAGGGAAAGCTGAACATGATAACTACGTAAATGTTTTACTCAATTATGAAACAGAATCAAATAAAAAGAAAGGAGCATTTCCTAAAAATTAAACCCTAACTGTGCAACAAATTGGTGGTTACTTCAAAAAGATAGATCACTTCAAGATATTTTAAAGCAAAATCATTTGATTGTACATGCCTAGTGGTACAGTACCCAACACAGGACAAAAGTCTCACAGAAATCTGAAAAGACTTTTAGTAATCATATTAGTATAACTACTCTGAAATTTTTATGCACACAGGACAAAGCACATGCACTGTTATGTTAATGTCATTAGGCACCCTACAACTCTGGACACGAAACTTTAAGAAACGTTAATATAAAAATGAAACAAATTAAGCAAAGTAACCCACTGATCCCAATTTGGGTTGGAAATACCAACCTGAGTGCACGCACGACTTGTTTTTTGCCAAGGGAACATTTCTTCACTCTGTCCACTGCTCAGACGTGGACGCCTTGTGGGGTGTCAGACCTGCCTCGCTCAGAACCCACGCTCAGTCTCACAGCTTCTGGGATTGTGAACAGCTCAGGAGTCCCCCCCAAGTGCCACACTGGGAGCGACCTCCAGCCAAGGACAGGGCCACCTTGCACAAGGCCTGACCCCTCCCAGGGGCGACCACAAGGTGTGCAAGACCTTTTTATGGAGGTGGCAGCCGATCCCAGCACGCCGCCCTAGAGTCAGATGCTATTCCTGCGGAGTCCTCATCACCTTCAGCCCCTCCCTGCACCTGGTTCTCCTTCCTTCACCTCCCAGGGTGAAGACCACCAAGGGTACCACCACCAACGTCCCGCACAGAGTCCATCTCGGTCTGTTCCTGGGGAGACCCAACTAAGGCGTCAGTTCAGAAGCAGTGAGCACCCTGAGATTGGTCAAACTCAGATATCTAACTCCAATTTCTCATTTAAAATAATCCAGGGATCTATGAAGGAATAGGCAATCCCAGCCTGGGGCTGGAACGCATAGGGTGAGCCTGGAAGATCGTGCTACACCAGAAAGCAAGGAAGCTGTCAAAGACGACAGCGCGAAGAGTCGAAGACTAAAGACCAACCTTGAGACGCACGCTGCCCAAGCCAGGAAATCTGTGCCTCAAATGGAAAAAAATCTGTAATGGACTGAGACACATCAAGTATGCAAAACTTCCTGAATTCATAATAGTTTTTTAAAACAAATAAATGCATTGGTCACTTCTAGGGAGTGCCAGCATACGAATTCATTATTCTACGAAAAATAAAGGGAAAAACCAAACATCTATTCTGCCTGCCTGCGTGAATTATACTCTAAGAAAACAATACAGGAGTCAATGAGGGGCATTTTTCTTTATAGAAATATTCCTATAACAAAGAATAGGGCAATGGGAACAATTTACATGGTGCACTGGAAAATCATTCTTCACATTCAAACACAGGTTGAAAGAAAAGAATGAGGACGGTGGGATGTGCTGGAGCGCTAAACTGAGCATCACACAAACTAAAACTGAAGGCAAAGCACGGTTAATAGAGACCGAGGGCAGGTCTAGTAATGCAAGGGCCAATCCACCAAGAAAGCACAAGAATTATAAATGCATGCACGTAGAAATCGGGCCAAAAGCATAGAGCAGTACGATGTAAAAGCTTTCAGAACTGACGCCTCCGGAGGGCCCGTGAGTCTTCGAGTGCGTGCCCCTAAAATCCCACCTAGTCAACGCCCTCTGCCTCTTGCTGATCGCCCTGAGAACACTCTTTCTTGACGGCAGGCGGGAGCCCGCACCGGCCTCAGAGCGGGGGCAGGGTCCCCGTCTGCCACCCCCCTTGTGCTGCTCTGGTGAGAGGAGGAGACTTGGCCCACGGGAGCAGAGGGGAGGTGGGGAAGGCGGCAGGGACTGGCACATTCCTCAGGTAAGACCCAAAATGAGGCAGGATGGGAAAATAAAGGCACCAAACACTGCCAGAACTGAAGGAAGAAGTGGATGATTTAACAGGACTAGCTGGAGATTCCAGGAACCCGTTTCCAGTAGCTAATGGGGTGGCGGAAGCAGACCCGATCATGATAATCTAACAGGCAGGCCCACGGACCAGGAGCGAGAGCTCCAGCCAGCAACGCGGAAGGCAGGCTCTCCACGCGCAGAGTTCTCCGAGCCGAAGAACGGCCTCAGCACACGCACCCGCGTGCTGTCAGCTCTCCCTCCCCGTGACTCGCGCTTCAGACGAGGTGAGGTTGCTCGCTGGTCTCGAGCTGTCGGAGGTTCCTGTCCATCGGCACTGGCCCAGAGGGCTTCCTGGCGGCAGTGCACGGTGCAGGAGGCCCGTTCTGCTCAGGGCCACAAGAAATGAGGGACAAAGGGGAGGCCAGGCGTAGGCTCCCTCCAAGGCACACCCTCGCCATCCGGCTGCTCTCCAGAGTCCCTGCTCCTCAAGAAGCCAGCAGCCCCAGGAGTGGTGCGGGCTGAAGACCAAGCCTCGGGCTCCTGAGTGTTTGGCGATGTTCAAGAGCCAAACGGCAGCAAAAGCTATTAATTAGTGCACACCTGTGTGCCAACCAAAATGAAGGAAACTGCACGTCAATAGCAGCAGAAACTTGGATGAAACTATCTAGTGTGGAAATTAACAACCCTCTTAAACAACCAATAGTCAGCCGGTGTGGTGGCATTTGCCTGCAGTCCCAGCACTCAGGAGGCTGAGGCAGGTGGATCACCACAAATTCGTGGCCAGCCTGGGCTACATAGTGAATTCAAGACCACCTTCAACTACACAGTGAGACCTTGCCTCTAAAAAGCAAAACACAAAAATCAAAACCAAAAAACCAAAGCAAAATGGTAAATGGAAATTAAGACTGCTTTGAGATGAACAAAGACAAAAATCTGAATGAACAATAGCAAACTTAGAGGGTGCTAAACAGCGTTTAGAAGAACATTTACAGCTTTATACACGGTACTAAAAGAAAGATAAAATTGAGAACTTTTGCCCTTAGGAAACTAGAAAGAGGAAACTAAACCCAAAGAGAGAGACAGAGAGGGAGAGAGAGAGAAATTAAACTAGAAGTTATTGAAATTGAGCATATGGACAAAAGTTTTTTTAAAAAACAGCCAAGTCACCAGGCATGGTAGCACACACTTGTAATTCCAGCACTCTTGGGAGGCTGAGACAGGAGTATCATGAGTTCCAGCCCAGCCTGGGCAACTTAGTGAGATCCTGCCTCAAAGGGAAAAAACGGGAGTGAGGATATATAGCTCAGTAGTGATAGAACACCCTGTATTTCATCCCCAGCACTGGGAAAAAAATCAAGAAAGCCAAAAGATGTTTAAGTATGTTTAAAAGAAAATCAATGAAATTGATAAATCTTTAGCTAGAGTAAGAAAAAATGCAAGAAATGAGAAAAAAATGGAAGCAAAATGAGTGATGAAAGAGGCTCCATTCACCATGGGCACCAAAGGAGTGCACAGAGGGAGGGAAAGCCACGTAACTGTACACCCTCAGAGCCCAGACCCTAAGTGGACAAACTGCTGGACATGCACAACTACAGGAAATGAAAGGGGAAGGCACAGTTCCCAGCTCATTCTATGAGGCCAGTACTGCCCTCACACCAAGCTGGAAAAAGACCGGACAGGAAATCCACAGACCAGTACCGCCTGTGCATCTACATGCAGAGATTTTCAGCAAAGCACAGCAAACCAAGTCCAGCAAAATACGAAAGGGACCATATCCTGGGACTGCTAAGATTTATTTAGGAATGAAAAGCTGACCTAACGTACTTGAATCGATCAAAACACACTAGGGGAATAACATCTCGATAAATGCAAAAGAAGCATCTGAGACATCCAAAACCCCTTAGCGATTACACACACAAATTATAAGAACTAATAAGTTCAGTGGTGTTGCAGGAAATAAGATTAATATACAAAAATCAATTCCATTTTGTATGCCAGCAATGAGAAAACATAACATGAAAGTTAAAAAACAATCATTATTTACCATAGCATCAAACATGATAAAATACTTAGGAACAGATTTAACAAAAGTGGTGTGAATTTGTACCATAGAAACTAGAGAACATTGCTGAAAGCAGTTAAAGAAGACATAAGTCTATGGAAAGACATACTACAGTTATGAGTTAAAAGGACAACACTCCCCAAATTAATCTATGAATTCAAAATCCTTTTCTCAGGAATCGACAACTGGTTTGTAAAATTCATAGGAAACACAGGGGACCCAGGAAGCCAAAACAACCTTGATAAATAACAAGGGTGGAGGGCTCAAACTTTGTGACTCACAGCATTACAAAGCTGCAGTAATCAAGACAGTGTGACACTCCTTAGGGCAGACAGGAAGAGCAAAGGAGCAGGATTCCCAGCACAGCTAAAACTCCACCAGATGTACTAATCCACTTCTCGTTGCTATACCGAAGTATCTCAAGTTGGGTAATTTTATAAAAAAGAGGTTCCTTTCACTCGCAATTCTGGAGGCTCCAGGGCACAGTGTGGCCCCAGCGGCACGTGAGCACGTAGGAGTGAGATCTCACTGTCGGGCCAGAAGCCAGACGGGCACAAAGGGGTCAGCCTTGCTCTCACTGTCACTCCTCCACAGCAGAACTCACCTGGGGACCTCCCGCAAACCCCACTCCTGGGGACGTTTCCACGAGAACTTACAGCATGTGTCCAAACAAACCAAGAATGGAATGCTCACGGCAGGGTAGCTGGGTTCAGAATGGCCCCAAAGAGGAGACTGCCCAAGGGTCCACCAACTGATGAGCACATAAACCAGTAAGGAATCCCGTATGATGGGCTGTTACTTAGCCATGAAAAGGAACCAAATACTGATCCATACCACAAACACCCACATGTATCAGCCCTGAAAGCACTGTGCTCGTGAAGAAGCCAGACAAAGGCCACTAGGATACGATTCCACATACAGCTCTGTGCCACTTAACAATGGGACACACTGTGTGTCACTGTGCACAGATCATAAACTATATTTACATAAAGCAAAAGAGCTACAATGTCGGGCTGGGGATTTAGCTCAGTGGTTCTGCCACCTGCCTCACAAGCACAAGGTCCTGAGTTCGATCCCCAGTACCAAAAAAAAAAAAAAAAAAAAAAGAAAGAGCTACAATGTAGCCTTACGGGACCACGGCCACATACTCAGTCCTAGCTGACAACACAGGAGAACTGTCATCATGAAATGTCATATGTGTCACACAGCTGTACATGAGGTATGCATAATAAGCAGACCCACAGGGACAAGCATCGATTAGTGGCTGCTGATAACTTAGGGGTAAAGAATGGGGATTGCTAATGAGTACGGGTTTCTTTTAGGGGCAATAAAAATGCTCTGGGTGAAATGGTTGCCAAGTCTTATGGATATACTAAGAACCCACTGAATTACACATTTTTACAAGGAAGATTTTATCAGTTTTCTCAATAAAGCTTTTATTGAGCTTTTCAAAGGACAAAAGTGACCTTGAAAAAAGAGTTTCAAGTAATGAATGAAAAAGGAATAATAGAATTAAAATTTGGTCATTTTGCAACCCTAATAACAATGGACCTAAGCAATGGTCATCATTGACTGCTAAAGCCCAGATTAAAACCTGATGAGAGGGGCCGGGGATTTAGCTCAGTGTTTCCGGCACCTGCCTCGCAAGTGCAAGGTCCCGAGTTTGATCCACGTACCAAAAATAAATAAATAAAACCTGATGAGAAATTTCCTAACGAGTAAATCAGAGTTTCAATATCTGATCCCTGATCATCCGGTCAGCAAAATTCAGACTGTAGGAAACCAAACAGGACAAATCAAATTTTAAAAAATAGCGAACAAAAGCAATACATGGGCTTGGTATAAACGCTGCTTCTATGGAGCCAAATGCTTATGTTCAGGGACCCTGGAACAACAACTAGACATTCGATCATATAAAAGAATTGTTAATTTTTGGTGTCCAAATGGGACTACAATTATGTTCTTTCAAAGGAGCCCTTATATTCTGGAAAGACATACTAAAATATTTATGGATAAATATTATATAGTTATATAGCCTGGGATCCATTTCAGTGACACAGAGGGAAAGCGACAGTGCTGGTCACACAGATGGCCCTCCGTCAGCCCTGGGCGCGGGGTGCCGGGAAAGCCGAATCTAGTGTTATCACCCTCTCCGCTTCTGTGCATGTGAAACTCCACATTAAAAATGACTGCAGAACAACTCACTAAACCCCTTCGCTGGGCGTGCACTGTGGAGCGTGCTTCACACACAGCACTGCTCAGCCTCCCGTGACAGCTCCTGGAGTCGTACTGGACACAGCAGCCAGGGCATGCGCATAAGCGAGTGGACGAACTGTCTGCTTTCACTTCCACAGCCCTAGGGGCTGATCAGTGCCCCACACCGCAAAGCCAGTGTCACCAGCTTCCATGGGTAACTGGCCACTACACCTGACCATGCACTCACCTTCCCCAGGGCGCGGCAGAGACTGGCTGCTGGCACCTTAATCTGGATACTTGCCTGCACCCTCACTGAGGAATGCTGTCCCTCCTGGGGCTGCTGTGGGAGCCTGCTGAGGACAGCGGGGCTCAGGCTGGGCACATCTGTGTGGCACAGTGGCACTGAGCTGCAAAGCAGAAGGGCCCACCGCTGTTCTCACTTCTGCCTCGGAGGAGCTGGGACTGGTCCCTCTCAGTGCCAACTCCACACACAGGGTCTGGCCACCTTGGGCTTCCTGGTGCTTGTAAGATTAAAAGAGGGGAAAGATGTCAAAATCCAAGATAGGCACTGGAAGCTTCAAAGAAAAACCACACTGATCCTCTTCTCTCCGAGAGGCACCTGAAGAGCCTTCCAAAGCCATCTCGCCCTTTCCTCTTCCTAGAGTCCGTGCAGTTCTCCGGGCTCCGGCCTCAGATCCGCTTTAAAACCTCGAGTCTGTCCCCTCACAGCCGGTACACGAACGACACACTGCACAGCTGTCTTAGACATTGCTTGCTCTGCTCAGAAAAGCAGCAAACAGTGCAAGCCAGCTTTTTCTAATTGAACAGAATCATTTTTAAAACTCAATTCCATAAAAGTAAACGAACACCTAAATTCCTTTTGCCTTCCACTTGTCAAAAAGACCTACATCAGTCACGTCATTAAAGAAAAAGGCAGGCCATTTTCCGCACTAACACTGCCACCCTTTTGGAGCATGTATTTCTGACTTTCATCTCATTCCATCCAATGCAAAAGAGAAAATACTTGCATTTTTATGAAAGTGCAGGCAATCCAAAATTCGATTTCTGACCCTCCACGTGCTATGCCTCAGACATGGTTTGTCCCAAGGGTCCATGAGTTAGAAGTGTGGCCCCGGTGCAGTGGTGGAAGGAGGCGGAGGACCTTTAGCGGCCGGCCTGGTGGAAATGGGTCGGGTCCCGGCGGCGGCACTGCCCAGGAGGGACGGAGCAAGTCCGGCGTCCGGAGTCGGTCCTCAGGAGGGCAGGCTGCACGCGCCAGCCAACCCCTGCTTGTTCTCCCGAACACAGACTCTCTTCACCATGCCCTCACCACCAGGCAGCCACATGCTGTGTGGACGTCCAGCTCCAACACTGTGAACTCAACAAATCTCTTTTCTCTACACATCAGTCAGTCCTAGGTGCTCATCAGGCAACAGAAAACAGACGACGAGCACCATGTGACGCTATACCAAATAAAACCAAGCAAACATCAATGGGACTGAAACCCTAAACTCACTCTGGCCCCCGCCCACTGGGGCCCCCTGACATCTGTCCTCATAGTTCCTCCTGCTCTGGGATGGGCGATGGGCCTGGAAGAGCAGCGAGCATGACTAGGCCAGGGGCTTCCTCCACCCTGGCCGCGGATGGGAAGCGGGGTGCTGGCGAGCTTGAACCCAGGCTCCACGAATGAGGGTTTTCTACAGCAGCTGACCAGAAATACATAGCTGTTTGTGGGGCACCAATCCCAGACATGCCCAGAGCAGGAGTGCAGCACTCAAGAAACTTCTAAGAGCCTTCTGGATTTGAGTCTCTGCTCCCAGGAGCAGCACTGCCTGGGCACCTGCTCCCGCACAGGGCTTCTCCCTCGGGCCTTTCCCTGAGGAGGCTGGGGTTGCAGATGCGACGCACAGGCACGAGAACACCCGACACAGCAACTGCCAGGCCCCACTTCTCAGCTCACCCTGCTCCCGAGCCTCATCGGCTTTCACGTGCCCCACCACGGCCCTTCGACGTGAACCTCAGGAAGCAACCACCAGAGCCAAGACGAGGCCTCTGAAAACTGGCCTTGGGGCTGCCTCTGCCCAGGCTGTGACACCCGGAGCAGGAAGACCCCAGATCTACAGAAGGAAACGGCTAAGCCCACCTTGGACCCGAAACAACAAATGCACAGGGTCTCTTGAAAACATGAAGCACGAGGCCCATGTAAAACTTCGCCCTAAAAATGAGAGTTCTGACCGTTCTTCTGCCCCCCTCTCCCATCCTGCTCCCTCCAACTGGAGCAGTCACACAAGCATAGTCTCATTCCATCTGATCTTTATTTAGCACGGCTGCTCCTCTCTGGAAACTCCAGAGATTCTGTCCTCACACAGCTTGTCTCCAAAGAGGGCTGCTCTGAGGGGTGAGTGATTTAGTGAGCCAACCAGCCAGAAATCTGTCCTATTTGTAAAAGGCAAACAATCACAAATGACAGCTTTTCAACCAAGAAAACGCGGACTTTATCCCAAGAGAAACCTCTAACCCTGCAGTAGATGCCTGCTGCTTCAGCTGGGCCACGCTGCATGGAGGAACACAGAGAACGCCCGCAGCAGCAAAGCTCTGCTGCCAGGGAGGGGCTCAGGAGAGCCTGAATGTGCCCGGGCCAGGGCAGTGGCTCTCTCTCCCCACCACTCTGCTGCCCCCACAGCGCTCTGTGCTCCTTCACATCAGCTCTGACACAAGGTGCAGACCGGCTCTGCCCTTCTCACTGCTCGTCGGTCTGACTGGTGCTCACGCCCACTCTGGGCTCCTCCATCGAAGGGGTCATCTACTGTCCACTCTGCAGCACTGCTCCTTGTGCTAAGTGCTGTCCACAGTCTAGTAAAAGACAGTCACTTATCTGAAGGGGTTAGCAAAACTATCATCTCTTTGGTCAAAAAGTTAGCAGAAAGACCTCGAGCCGACACGGCAAAATTCAGTGTTTCCAAGGGCCAAACCAGTGTGGCAATCAAATAAGGAGCTGGGGAAGGGCTTTGTACAGGGTCTTGTCTGGGAGTCAGAGTCAGGACTCAGCTGTGGTCTGGGCCGGGAGGGTGGGCCCCGTGTAGACACATCACTTGCTGTTCCAGGAGAACCTGGAAGCCCTGAAGTTTACATGGGCTCATTCAAGTTTAATTTGAACTAACCCAGGGTGTTTTAAAGGTTACGCGGCTCAGGCAAAGCACTTCTGGAGCACCTGGTGTGTGTCTCAATTCCAGCTCCGGGGCGTCTGCATTAAGCCAGACACACCGAGAAGCCACGCGCAAAGCAGCTCTTACCCTGCTGATGGTGACGTCACACACTCTGCTCTCATCCTGCCAAGCGGAACGGCCATCCTTAGGCAAAAAGCGCCACCCTCTCCCCGCACCGGAATTCGGGCTGTGTGCAGGCATTTAGTGGCAAGAGGAAGAAAAGAATCCCGTTGTCTGGAGGTTGGAGCCAAAGCAGTCGCTGGAAAGGAGCAGCTGCCTGCAGAAGGAAGCATGCACCATGTTGTAACTCCAGTGAGAAACGTGCCCAAGACTTTCCAGCTTGGACTGGGGCTCTGGGCACTGGACCAGTGGGACCCAAACCTGCAAGCCACTGAGGCTCCAGGGCAGGGCTGCCCATTCCCCTGGGACCCATTACCCTAACTGGGCACGCAGATGGTTCAAGGACTCTCAGCACTCAGCTGTAGCCCCACACTCAACGCAGCCAGCAAAGCTGCTGCAGTGACCCAGGCACAGGAATGAAGTTCCCTCCCGCCACACACCCCAGCAAGTCACCAGGATGTACTCAGAAACTTCTAAGCGGCCACATTTGAGCCCATTTCAGAGACAGACTGGAGTTGGGGGTCACTGCTGCAACAGAATTAATTCTCCTGTCTAATTTCAAATCAGTGGATTTCAAAGCCTAGCCAAATTCAGTCTTTCTTTATCTGTCCATTATTATATTTCACAGGTGTTAATGTAGACTCCTCTGATTAATACTGGGGTGGGGCGTTACGTTTGTGTCAAACGAAAATACAAATTTCCATTTCTGTCTCTGCTGGATTTGCACCAGCATCTAAGCACCCGTCAACACCAGGACCAGAAGGGGGAAAAGAGGAGAAAATATTGATTCTGAGCAAAAGACAGGAAGAAGCACCCTGGCTGTATCAGTCATGAGACACACACTCATTGAGGCTGTAAGATCTGCTGCCTCGTCCTGGGCTTCGGGGTCACAGCCCACCCCACCCCTGTGGGCTCACAGACCCTAAAGCAAGGAGACAAGTGGGGTCCTAGAGACTCGGGGGCAGTGGAGGTGGGCCAGGCAGAAACACAGCTCCTGCATTGGACCCAGCAAGGGCAGGGACCTTCAGCACAGCCAGCTTTGCACCTCCAATGGAGACCATGGTGAAGAAAGAGCAGCACCAGACGGCAGCTCCCCAACCCGAACTTCTGGTAGAGGAGGTTGAGAGAGATCAACAGGGAGAAATAAAATCAGTTCAGCATGGATTGGGTAGCCTTAGACATTTGTATTCCACCGAAACACAGAAATCCTGCTATATTTTTAAAAGGCTCGATCCCACGCACATAGAGTCTTCTTTTCCCTGTCAGATCCCTTCTCAAATGCAGCACATTTTAAGGGAATATAAAAGTAATCTGCCTGGGAGATAATTAATTAACTGCAAACAGCTCTGATATTACTATATTAATTACTGAAGAAAGAAAATAACAAAGTACTTAGCTATTCAGTACTCAGGAATCCCCAAGCATCGCTAGAAGTTCTCACAACTAAGGAGTACCAGAGCCAGGACTCAGACCAGCTGAGTCTGTCTGCCTTCAGACAGTGTGGAAATAAAGATCTGTCTTAGGGTTAGAGAAAGCCAGGGAATGACTGCAGAGGTGGACAGAACAGACCCAGACCTGCATGCTTGGGGGAAGAAAAATGTATACACCCAACACCTCTGCCCCTGCTTCCCATCCACCCAACGTTTCCATCTCGCCATGTTCATTCCAATTGGATCGGTGCTGATGTGCTCAAAAGCAAGGAGCACTGGTTACAACTTAGCACTTGACAGCTTTGACTTTGCCGAGTGATTCGCAGGATCCTGGCAAAACACATCAAGCTCTCCCAGACTGCTACCCTCTGCAGACGTCCCCTCTTTACGGTGACTGTGTCCTCCTTGCACTCCCTGCAGCCTGGCTATATTTCCTGGGGGCTGACAACACTGCTGGGAAATGAACAGAATGGCCGCTCCATTACTGAGAGGGAGAGGTAAGGAGCGTGCGGGGCTGTATATTGGACTCATCCATCACGGACCTGACATCCAATCTTGGAGCAGCACACCAACAGGAGCCAGTCCACAGCAGTGACAGTGACTCCTCACATCCTCCCTTCAGGCCTAAGGTCATCCTCCCAGCCTATAAACTCAGCGCCTGACAGCGCACAGCAGACACTCCGAGGGAAATGGCCTTTGTCCTCCGCACTGCAGAGTCCCATGTGTCTGCCCTGGGCACTGTCCTGCCCGTCCTCCTGAACTGCTGTCTTGGCAGTGCCATCCACTACACTGAGACAGCTCCAGTAATCATCCCTGTCATACAGTGGCACCTGAACATCTTTTTGAAACAATTACTCTCCCCCAAGCCAACAAGACTATAAAGAGGAAACGGAGGAGCAGAATCAGTATGGGTAACGAAAGTCAGCGATCGGGAACATGAAGAGGACACGGGGGAGTCGGCTCCCAAGACTCATCCAGCACTAGATCAAGGACAGTCTTGTCCTGGAGGTTCAGCATGCCCCGTCTTGATGGTGGATAGCTCAGGAGTGGAGCTAAAGGTCAAAACTTCAGGTTCATGTATCTTTAATTACAAAAAGAGCCTCCTTTTATTCTGACCCCAGGCTCCAGGAGTCAGCTCCAAATGACCTGAGACCCCAGCACTCTGCCAACTGCAAGTGCATGCACGGTGCAGCCAGCACAAGCACCTATCTGCCCACCAGTCCTCTCTAGTGTGTAACTTGGTAAGGCAGGGAAAGGTTTGGGAACAGTTTCTGTGCATTCCAATGCAAGTCAACTTCCTAGAGCAGTTGTGGCAAACCTATGGCACACGTGTTGTTCGTTTTTAAGACAAAAGATGTTAATGCATCTGTTGTTTTTTTCTAAACTAAAACCTCAGTATTCATGTTTCATCAGTGTTGGCATTTTGCGATAAATTTGGTTGCAGTCTGGGCACTCGGTCTCTAAAAGGTTTGTCATCACTGTCCTAGGGTTTGGTCAGTTCCAGGGTCCCTGAGAGTTAGTTTCTAACACTGCAAGCCTGACGGAGCGATCACCCTGACCTACCGCAAGGTCACTACGGAAAGGACACCTTTCAGAACCCTCTCGGCCCAGCCAGCTTCCCCGGAGACACCCTGACCTTGCAAACGTCTGCAGGAGAGGTTCAGCCTCCTCACTCTGGACACTGTGTGCCGAGGATTCCTTCTTCTGCGGACGGACCCGGGCAGTGCAGGTGCTGAGCAGCTGCCTGGCCTCAACCACTTGATGCCGAAAGTCTCTCCAGATACTGCCTGACGTCTCTTGGGGAGCAAAATCATCCTCAGTTGAGAGCCCATGCCCAAAGGGTTTCAGACACTCTTGTGGGAGCTGGGAGGCCAGTGGGAGGTCGGAAGTGCAGAACAGAACACCTGACTCCTGGCCTGTAGCCGGGACCCCGCTGAATCTCCTTCAGAGCCTCCCTCGGAATTCAGTCACTGTGTCTCATGCCACGGTGTCAGACAACAACCAAAACTTCAAAAAGAAGGAAAGACGAGGCAAGCGTAACCTGCTGGGGAAACTCAAAGCAGGCTTCATGGTGTGTGTGTAAAGATGAGTGATTGCTCTAAAGAGTCTGATCCTCCATCGTCTTCAGCCCTAGAATGATACCCTCCGTACTTGCTCTGATACAGCTTCAAACACAGCCTGCTGAACACACCCCGCCGGCCTGAGCACCAACCCCGAGGAAACTCACTGATGTCCCAGGAAAAATGCAAAAACATGTCAGCTTTCCAGTCTTTCCACTACTCATCAATCTCAGCTTTCAATAAAACCTGAGAGGAATGAAATGACAGGAATGATGGAGGGTGAAATTCCACCCTACTTCTGTCTTGCTTAACTAATGAGAATTATCATCCAATATTTTTCTTAAATAATATTAAAATATCACAATCAGGCTGCCATAATTGGATTCACTGATATTTAAATCCTACAGTCCAAAAGCAATCAGAATAATATATCTTCCAGGTGATTCAAACAGTGAATTACTAAGAATCTCCCTGGATTATGTACTTCTTCCAAATCATCAAATTTCAAGCAGTACCTTAGGTGACTATGAGAAATTCTGAATTAACATGATTTTTTAAAAATGTGATCTGTCACAAGAAGAGAATGAAAACTTCTCAAGGTCTAATATATTCAGGCATTAAAAATAAATTTATGGAAGCTCTTGTCCTCAATCAGCAAACCAGTAAGTGCTCTCTAAAGCAACATTCCTAAATGCTCCCTGAACGGCTAACACAGATCGCTTCTCTCTGGACTGCTTAGAAGGAGTGGTGCAGCATCAGCTCCAGGGGTCCTAAGGCGTGGAGCACCATCACCAATCTGTACTCTCTCTACTCTCCCCTCCTCGGGCTCTGCCTCTGCACAGCCCAGCCGGGGAGTAGTGGGCACGCCTGGCCAGGAGCCTGCCTGGGGAGATGCGTCCCACCTGGGGGGGATCCACCCAGCTGCTGCCCTGCCCAGTCTCCCCGACTGCTGACAGAGCCAGCCGGCCTGAGTGCCCCGCTCGACTGCCACGCTCTCCCGGCTGCAGGAAGGAGCAGTCCCGGCTCCAGCCCCGGAGTCGACCCTGGGTCCACCCTCTGAAGGCAGAGGCTGAAGCTCTGAGCAGGAACAGGCAGGCAATCCTTGGGGCAGAGACCCTGCCTGGGCTCCACATCACACAGCACGGCAGCATGGATGGCACTGAAGCGAAAATAAACAAGGAGCAGGAAGCAAGCATCTGTGCAGGGTGCAAGGAAAACCGCATCTACGATGATAGCAGCGGCACCAACTGGCTCTCAAAAGCTTCCTGGAGGACACTGCAGCAGGAGAATCAAGAAATCCCAGGGTTTTGCATTCCCAGATGTGTAAATAAATCAGACAAGTGTTCAAAGACATAAGTACAGCGTGTTCACTGAGCCATTAACCACTGGTGAGGGTAAGAGGCCTAAGGCAACCTGCGTGTCCATCACTAGCAGGACGGTCCAGCAGGCTGGGGAGACCATCAGCGGGGTGCTCCACGCCATCAGCATGTTCAAATATCTATGGTCACTGCTCCCAGATGCTGAGACCCCTGCTCCAAGTGCTTCCCCACCTGAACCCAGGCGATCCCATCACACTGACCACCAGTGCTCTTACTGTACTCACTCCAACCACCGGCACTGGAAAATAGAGACGTTAACTAACTCTCCAGAGTTCATAGCTACTAAGTGACAGCTCCGAGGTTTGAACCCAGCCATGCTCTAAAGCCATCCTTGGCACAATAACATGCTCCTGTATCCATGAAAAAATCAAAACTACATTCACAAAAAAATAATCATTATGATGCAATAGTCAGCATGATCCTATCTTTGTAAAATACATCTGATAAAAAAACTTATATAAAATATACACCAAAATGTTACGCATTCTCTCTGAGTGACAGAGTTTGGGGTGATTTCTGCTTTCTACTCTGCACCTCTCAGGATTGTGTGGATTGCTTCAAATGGATAAGTATTATAAAACTCAGCTTTTTATTCAAGAAAACAAAATGTCATAAGCAGCCTTAGAAGTATACAAGCAGAAAGAAAAGGAGCAAACTAGACACGAAGTGAACTTACAGACGTGGGTAGGGGAGAATCCTCCGCCAGCACACCCGGGGGTCGTGCGCGGGAATCATGCGCTTCTCTGGCTCGCCGGCGGCTTCTTCACGGAGGTACTAGCCTGGAAAGACAGAGACCAAGCGATGAGGGAGCACGCCCTCAGAGCTCGGAGCGCAGCAGGCCATGACCGCAACCACAGGTGAGTCAGAGCCGGGACAGTGGGACAGCCAGCGGGACAGGGAGGGGTGCGGGGCTTGTCCACTGCCCGGAGGACGCGCGGAGAGGCGGCGCAGCAAGCCAGGGCGGGTGCAGAGAGCAGGACCGGGCTGGGCTGGCTGGGAGTAGCCCCGTGACACGGCAGTGAGTGCACAGATTCTTTCCTCTCCAGCACATCCTCCTGTCCCAGGCAGTGGAGAACGGGCTGGCTGGAGCCGGACAGACTCTGCCCAACGAAAGGGCCGCGCGCCAGGCCTCCTGGATCTTAGCCACAAGAACCAGAGAACCGGAAAAGGCTCAAAGCTTCTTCTGCTCCTACAACGTCTTAAAGCATCAGATGCCACCAGGAGTGCAGGGATCTGAAATGGCCAGCGAGGAATTCCAGGGCGAGTGGAAGGCGCCCTCCTCTTTCCGATCCCGTTTCATCCGCTCTGCACCCGCTGTTCCTAGCAGGGCAGTGGTCTGTCGCGGGTTCAGGCAGGCCCAGGCCTTAGTGGGGAAAAGCAACCTTTCTTCGCCTATTTTTAATGAAACTGAGCAGCAGCTTCCTGAAGACGCGGGCGGTGCCCAGGGCAGTGTCAGCATCGCCCACAACGCTGCACCACTCGCCGGACCCGTCTGGGTCTCTGCAGAGCTCTCGGGATACAGAACCGCCTGTGCTTAGCATGCTGCGGACGCAGTTATTATAAGCCTACGCTGGATCTTATCTAATGAACTAGTAACGATGCACACACACAGCAAAATCATAAACTGGCTTTGCTATTGCATAGCTGTATCCCGTACAATCTAATTCCTTTATACCCTATGGCTTTCATTTTTGCATTGAAAAACTCTTCCGAAACGTGGTTCATCAGCCCCCAGATCGACAAAGGGGTCCCTAGCTCAAAAAGGGTTGGACTCCCCCAGCTGGAGCCCCACTCCTACGTTAGCCATGTGTGTCCCTCCTGGGTCAGCCTCCAGTGATGTCCACCTCACAACCAGAGTCCCCAGACCCTCCACTTGTCTGACCAGCTTCTACCCGTCCACTGTCTCTCATGTGCCGTGCTGCTCTCCTTGCTTAACCCTAAACCAACATCCCTGCCCCGGGGCCTTTGCACTAGCTGACCACCTCCCTGTGAGCTCTATCCACAGAGGACCGCACAGCTTGGTTCTTCACAGGCTTCGGGTCTTCACTGTTCTTCAACAACATCTCCAGAACACCGTCTGCAGCTCCCTACCTAAATGTCACCACCTCCCCAAGGCACTCTTCCCTTCCTCACTCCATTTTGGTTCTAACACTCAGCATTTATCACTCCGAAAACAGACTTAGAGATAAGACTTTGCAGCTCTTTACCTTATTGACCTGTTCCCCTACTCCAACGTGAGCTCCTTCGGTGCAGGGGTTTCTGTCTTACACACTCCTGCATTCCAAGCACCTGCAGCCCCACACGAAGTAGAGAACCTCATTAATCGATAAATTACTGAATCTTTGAGTTGAGTGACATTTGTCACATCGCTTAGCCACCACCTGCTCCCTTCTGTGTGAATGTTTGTTTTCCGGTTTTCCAAGAGTCTCGTGTATCCCAGGATCACCAGGATCCCCCTGCCTCAGCCTCCCAAGTGCAGGGACTCCAGCCATGCACTACCACACCTGCCACTGTGAGAATTTTAAATTCCATCTTTCCCATTACATTAACCAAGAGGAAAGGAAGCTTGTAACAAATTTTGAAATTGTGGTCACCACAGAAGAAAAATATTGTATTCCTCAGCCGCTGCAGATAGGAAATTATTTTTTCCTTAATAAAGGGGGTTTCCAAGACAAAGTTCTAGCAGGGCGTGGTGGCGCACACCTGTAATCGCAGCACTCAGGAGGCTGAGGCAGGAGGATCACTTCGAGTTCCAGGCCAGCCTGGGCTACACAGTGAGTCCAGGCCAGCTTGAACTGCATAGTGAGACCTTGTCTCAAAACACAAAACAAAAATACATACACACATACAAAGTTCTGAAATAAATAAGTTATTACATCAGATACAGCGTAAAACAAATCGGAAACGTTAAAGGAGGAGAACAGGGGTTTGGTTTGAAACTAATAGAACCACACGACCCAGATGGCAGGGAAGCGACGCTGGTAGCTCAGAGCACCACACAAGTTCGCCCGGCAAAACACCGAGGCAACCGGCGGTGCCTGCGCTCAGAGCAGACGCGGGCTGTGGGTCGCTGCACGGCCGGGGCTCGGCTCCACCTGCGCTGATGAACCGTGAACCGGCAGCTGGGCTGACTCACAGCTAAGCAGCAAGCAGAGCCGCCGCCCAGTCCTCCCTCCAGCCACCTGGACCCTCCCATGTCGCCTGAACATCCCACTGGGACCTGACAGAAACACACCCAAACCTCCCATATCCGCCATGCAGACACCAGATCAGCCCTGTTCCCCTCACCACACAAGCTGCAGACACCAGGTGGGCCAAGGACAGGGCAAGGTGCGTCCCCGGGTCCTATGTGAGTGCGCGCGCGCGCGCACACGCACACACACATTATTCAGACACTGAGTATTGTTCTGCTGGCTCCACCAAGACTCCTAACTGTGTTCCTCACGCCATGCTGCACTGCCAGGTCCCCTGCACAGCAACGGCTTCACATCCCTCGACACCAGCCTTGAAGTCCTCTGCAGCCCTTTGACCTTTGGTGTAAGCTCTGGATCCAGAGTGCTTCAGTGGACATCCCAGCTCCATCGCCACTGGCCATGTGATCTTCAGCAAGTCCTTCAAGACTCAGTTCCCTCATCTGTGAAGCACAGATACTAAATACTGCATAGCACAGAGAGTAGCTATGAAGACTGAAAATTAGATGGCACAAATAAAGCTCTTGCAGCGACTGATTGAATGTTAGCTCTTGTTTTATAATTATTCCTTACCTGCCTCAACCCTACTGAGACTCTGGAGCCATAAGGAAACACGAAATTCTCCAGCTGGGACCAGGGTCCCTGTAATCCCAGCTACTCAGCCACTGAGGGTGGACAGTTTGAGGATGAAAAGTTTGAGGCCAGCCTAGGCAATTTAGAGCAACTTGTCTCAAAAAGTAAAAGGGGCTAGGGATGCAGCGTAGTGGTGGAACACATGGCCAGATGCACAGGGCCCTGGGCTCCAGCCTCAGGGTGGAGGGAGGGGCAGGTCCTCTGCACTGCCCGTGCTGCTCAGGACACCCTTCGGGACTAGGCCGTCATGCTCTGCAGAACCAGGCCTCCGCTGCCCGTGCCCCACTCCCACCTCCCCAGAGTAACTCGCTGGGCTGCGGGAGAGTCCCTGCTTGCTGACCCCACACTGCACTGCACACCCCGAGAAAGCAGTGCCTCCAGTTCTCTAACCTTTGTGTCCTTGACACCCAACGAGGAGCACTGCACACAGGAATGAGCGGATGGTCTCCGCAGTCGACCTGTAAGACAGACACTGGGTCACCACCCACAGAGGAGGGGGCCTAACATGGCTGGGCAGGGAGTGGAGGCAGCAAAGTCCCAGGCCCAAGGGCCGAGGGGCTGTCTGTCCTGGAGTCTGTCCTTCCACACCCTGGCATGCCCCTAGGACAAGCTGTACTCCGCCTTCTCTCCCTAAGCTGGAAGGACTGCACCTCGAGCCTCCTGTGTGAGGAGCTACAAAACACCCACAGAGCCCAAGCCACAGGCTCAGTGCTTTCCGCGCTTACCTCTACAAATGGGAGCGTCCAGTCTCCTTGGCAGTGTCTGTCACAAAATAATTTTTCTAGAAAGCTTCTAATGCAGTGTTGGAATTACTTTGCCTCACGGTGCATTTTGACAGCCACATGCCACTATGACTCCCATTCTGCAAATGAAGACTGAGAGTGTGGAGGCTCAGCACCTTCCCCAGCCAGGAGGAGCTGGGCTGGCTGTCAGGGCCACAGGCGAGGAGCCTGTGGAGAGGAGAGTCCTGTGACTGGGCTAAGATGTTAAATTAAAAACCTCTTCTTGGGGTCTTATCCGCCTGGGGTACATAGACAAACAGATGGATAGAGGTAGACAGGCAGACGAGCTATAATCCTCACTGAATACAAGACCAGACATAATATACCTACATCTGAATAAGAACGGTGGCCCTAAGTGGGCCCACACGTTGATGCTAATTTGACCTGCTGCAGGTGGACAAAGGAGCAACAAGGAAGTAGTAAAGTTGGTCTGCAGAAACCTCACTTCCCTGCCCTTTCAGGATTGCCTGCCTCCATTTCTGTACATAACACCCTGCCCTCTCCCACTCTGCCCTTTCAACCCAGCAGCAAAGGCTAACAGCTTAGTCTTTAAACTCGGGTGGGGAAATAAGGCCTCAGACATCCTCTGTATCTATCAGGGTGCACTGAACACAAGCAACAACTGGCAGTGGCTGACTCAGTTTCTTCAGGAGGCTCCATGAAGCTCCTAAAACGAGTGAGAAGGCAGAGGGCAGGTCTGGAATGGGGCCCTGCGGAAGAGCCGGATGTCACTGGATGGACAGAGTGCGTGGAGTGGCGAAGCCCAGGCCCTGCCCGCACTACAGCTGCAAGGGCAGGACAAGAAGCAGCTGAGGGAGCCTCCAGGGACAGCTTGCAGGTACCGTGGCACCGAGACCATATTCAGAGAGGGGAGGATCGTGGTCCCACGGCAGCCAGGGCTCAGCAAGAGAAACACGAGCGCAGCCAAAAACTCCACTCAAACTCCCCAAGAACTCTCCATTCCTAATCTAAAACAAGGGAAAACAGCATTAAAGGCAAGGGATTCCGGGCCCCTCCCAGCTGCCCCAGAGTCACCCCTGCGTGTAAGTGGGTGACGGCGACGTCATCTTGCCTCTGTTTTCCATAAGGCTCGCGCTCCGCTGCTGGCCAGACTTCTCCAAAGTGTCAGAGCACAGCGGAGTCCTGAGGACGGGCTGGGAAGGACGGCAGGAGCCCTGCCTGCCCCTGAGCGCAGCCTCCCAACTCCCCGGCCTCTGCTCCAGCCTGGCCTCCCCTCACCCTGGCTCAGGTTCTCTTCCTCTCCCAGGACACCTTCACTGGGGCCCCGGCCCCCACGTCTGACGCGAAGTAGGCAGCCCTTCGTGTCGCAGAACCCCGCTTCTTGGCAATGTTCCTGGAGCGCCCCGGAATCAGGTCTGACTCACAGCGGGCACGTGGGAGATGTCGGGGGAGTGACTAAACAAACGCTCCCTGCCTCAAGGCCACAGAGTGCGTGGAGACGGAGACGGAGACAAGACGGGGCGGCTGCCTGGAAGGCGGCTTCCCGCTGCATCCCCTCGCCCGGCTCTGGGGTGCTGCCAAGAACGATCACCAAGCGGCTCAGTCCACTTCTTACTGCTGCGAGGAGACACCGAGACGGGGCGATTCTCGAAGAGCAGAGGGTTCTGGAGGCCAGGAAGCCAGGAGCTCGAGCTCCACTGTCCATGGGCACCGCGTGGAGCGGGGTGTACGAGCTTCCTGTCTCCTCTCGCACAGCCCCCGCCAAGCTGGGAGCCGCCCCACGACCCCGCCCTGAGCGCAGGAGCCGGCTCTGGGGAGAGGCACGCAGCTGCCCTGCTCGGCGTCTGTGTTGGGGGTGAGCAGCCCATGCTATGGCATTTCCAACGGATTTCAGAAAAATGTTGATTGCTGTTAGAAGAAAACAGTGCTTTTGCCAAACCCTAAATCCTCAGTGTGTTTACAATGGAACTCTCAGAGGGCCAAGTGTCTTCCGCTATCACAAGCTGCCACACTATTTATCTTACGGGGAAAAAGTTTTACTTAACTTCTTCACAAATATAATAAAATAAATCCGATGGCTGGAAGAGGGTCTCGTCTGTTATTGGGAAGGTAGGGAAAAACGTGTTCATGTTTCACAAAGATCCACATCCAGTTCCCAGGAGCCACCTTGGGAGGATTCTTTTCAAATGCTTTGCCCAGAACCATCTGCTGGGACTAATTCTATACTTCCTGTGTATGAAAAAATACGTGATTGTAAAACAGTGAGATCCTCGGGCAGTACGAGTCAGTTTGATTTCTTAAGACAAATCCTTGCACCTCTCTTTTCTCAAACCGTTTCCTAAACGCGCCTGGCTCTCTCGGAATTCCCAGGCTCTCCATGAGGAGGACCGAGGTAAAACAGCCGGAAGGAAGGAAGGACCCCTGACTGCAGGAAGCGGCCTCCACTCAGCTCTGGACAGGGCGGGATTCCCTCGCTAGGGGCAGGGAAATCCTTGCTGCAGAGCAAATAGGAACGGACGCAGGCTTGGAAAACGAACTCCACGTCCCTGGAGCGAAACGTGCCCTTGGCCTGACCGGCACCAAGACTGCCTGTCTGCGAGTTTCCTTCGGAGTCCGAGTTAGTTTCACCGAGTTAGTAACACCTTGGCAGGACCAGCACACTGCACCCAAGTTCACGCACCGGCCTTCAGCCACGGCCGCACGGCCCCTGTTTGCCAGCCAGGGCTTCCACCTCACGTCAAGTGCAGAGGCGAATTTCCGGGATTTCAAGTCAGCAATAGCGAAGGAAGTCCCTCTTTTTCTTTTCTTTTTATTAGCACATGTGCAGCACATGACTATATTCAGCATGGAGCTGACACGGGTGCACAACACATCTTAAATCTCTTTACCCCCCTTCTCCCTCCCTCCTAGCTGCATTTTCACCCTCCCTCCATACCCCCACCCTCTCTTTTTCTTCCTATTATCTATCTTTTATTTTATTCTTCATTTATATCTTGGGTTTCTCATAGAAAAGAAACTGTTGAGTCTGATTTATTTCACTTAACATTATGTATGCACTTTCCTACAAGTGACTCAAATTTATCCTTCTTTATGGCAGAGTAGTACTCCATTTGTATACATACCACATTTTCTTTATCCATTCATGTGTTGGTAGACATACAGGCCGCTTCCGAGATTTAGCTATTATGAATTGTGCTGCTATAAACCTGCATGTTTCACTGTAATACGATGTCTTTAACTCTTTCGGGAGGATACCTAGGAGGAAATAGCCGGGTTGAATGGAATTTCTAGTTTTAGTTTTTTAAAGACTCACCACACTGATTTCCACAATGGTTGTACAAGTTTATATTACCACCAAAAATGAACAAGGGTTCCTTTCTCCCTCTGCTATCTATCTGGTTTCTTTCTCTTTTTTTAACTCAGGGTCTTTGCACTGAGCTATATTCCCAGCTCTTTTTTTATTTTATCTTTTATTTACTTATTTTTTTGGTACTGGGGATTGAACTCGGGACCCTGCGCTTGCGAGGCAGGCATCGGAACCACTGAGCTAAATCCTCAGCCCTATCTGGTTTCTTGATGATAGCCAATCTTCCTAGAATAAGAGGAAATCTCAGTGTATTTTAATTTGTGTTTTTTAATGACCAGAGTTGATGAACATTTTTTCATGTACTTATTGGCCATTTGTATTTCTCCTTCTGAGAAGTGTCTGTCCTGTTCAGTTGCCCATTTTCTGACTGGATCTTTTACTTGGGAGGATCTAATCGCTTTTTAGTTCTTCATAAATTCTAGATTATTAGTCCTCTGTTTGAGGAAAATAGCTGGAAAAAAATTTTTCCCATTCTGTAGGTTGTCTCTTCACTCTGTTGGTTGCTGCCTTTGCTGTGCAAAAGCTTTTTGATTTACTGTGATTCCATTTGTTGACTCTTGATGTCACTTCTTGTGCAGCTGGGGTTCTGTTCAGAAAATCTTTGCCTATATCTAAGTCTTCAAGAGTTTTACCTATTTTTATCTTCCGGCAGAGTAAATGTTTCCATTTTAATATTTAGATCTTTGACCCATTTGGATTTTAGTTTAGTACATGGTGACAGACATGGCTTGGGATTCCATCTTCACCATGGACAGCGAATTTTCCCAGTGCTATTTGTTAAAGAGGCTATCTTCCCTCCAGCATCAGTTTTTAGCCCCTCTGTCAAAGATTAGGTAGCGGAACACCCTTGGAGTTGTTTCTGCATCCTCTAGTCAGTTCTGTTGAGCCACAAGTCTGTTTCCGCCAACACCGTGCTGTTTCTGTCACTGTGGCTTTGCAGTATAGCTTCAAGTCTAGAATTACAGTTCCTCCAGCCTTGCCCTTGTTACCCAGAGTAGCTTTTGTTATTCTGGATCTCTTCTGGTTCCATACAAATTTTAGGATTGTATTTCCTATTTCTGTGAGGAATGCCATTGGTATTTTGCCTTAGATTGCCATAAACTTATGTATCAGATGTGGAAGCACGGCCATTTCAACAATATAGGTTCTGCCCATTCAGGAACAGGGGTGTCTTTCCATTTTCTGATATACTCTTAGATCACTTTGTTCAGAGTACTGTAGTGTTTGTTGTAGTCTTTCATTTCCTTAGATTAATTCCTAAGTATTTAACATTTCTTCATGCTATTATGAAGTTATTGTTTCCCTAATTTCTTTCTCAGTGAGTTTATTATTGGTATATAAGAGTGTCACGGATTTTTTATGTTGTCTTTGTATTCTGCTCCACTAACAAATTTGGCTAACAATTCTAGGAGTCTTCGGGTGGAATTCTGGATCTCCTATGTAGAGAATCACGTGATTTTCAAATAATGACAATTTGACTTCTTCCTTTCCTACATGTATTCCTTTTACTTCTTTCTCTTGCCTAATTACTCTGGCTAATATTTTAAGAAATAAGGGCTGGGGATTTAGCTCAGTGGTTCCACTGCCTGCCTCACAAGTGCAAGGTCCCGAGTTCAATCCCTGGTAGCAAAAAAAAAAAAAAAAATATATATATATATATATATATATACACACATACATATATATATTAAGAAATACATTGAATAGTAGTCTTGCTAACAGACCACTATCAAGACAGCAGATTTGTCCTGTTCCTGGTTTTGGAGGGGACACTTTCATCTTTTCTCCATTTAGTATGATGCTGGCCCCTGGTTTGTCATAAATGACTTTCATCAGATTGAGATTAGGTCCTTCTATGCCTATTTTATTCAAGGTTTTTTATCATGAATGGATGTTGGATTTTGTCAAAGGCTTTTTCTGCATCTATTGAGATGATCATCTGGTTTTGTCCTTCTGTTTATGTCATATATTACATTTATTGATTTGCATATGTTGATTCATTCTCGCTGGGATGAAGCTTACTTGGTGTATGATATTTCTGATGATTTGCTGCATTTTGTTTGCCAGTATTTTGCTGAGGATATCTGCACCTGTTTGTTTGGGGGAGGGGGGATTGTTTTTGTCCTCTTCTGGCTTTGGAAACAAGGTGATGCTACCTTCCTGGAAAGACTTTGGGAGTGTTCCTTCTCTTTCAGTTTCATTAAAGAGTTTGAGGAATACTGGTGTTAGATCCTCCCTAAAGTTTTTATAGAACTTGGCAGTAAATCAATTGGGACCTGGGGTTTTCTTAGTTTTAGTTTTTTTATTACTTCTGCAATCTCATTACCTGACATTGGATTACACTGAGGTTTTATGTTTTCTTGGTTCAGCTTTGGTAGTTCATATGTATCTATGAGTCTATCCATTTCTTGTGATTTCTCCATTTTATCAGAATACAAGTTCTCAAAGTAGTTACTAATAATCTAGATTTCAGCAGAATCTGCTGTGATTTCACATTTTTCATTTCTAATTGCATTGATTTAGGTCCTTTCAGTTTTTTGTAAGGTTGGCTAAGGGTTTATTTATTTTGTTTATTCTTTCAAAAACCAACTCTTCAATTAACTGATTCAACAAATATCTACAAAAAGCAACAACTGGGGCTGGGACGCAGCTCAGTGGTGCCACACCTGCCTGGCAATTGCAAGGTCCTGAGTTCGATCCCCGGTACCAAGAAAAAAAAAAGCAACAACTATACCTTCATAAATGATAGAAAAGAATTCAACGGTAGTAACACAGAGTTAACTATCTAAAAACTAATAAAGCTTAATGGTTATGCTACTACCATGTTCGTGATGGAGCCATGATTTGTGTGTCTGGCTGCTGGGCAGCTTTAACCACCAGTGGTACATATGCAGTGTCCCATGCATGACAGAGGCTCAATGGGACAGTCATGCACGTACCACTAGTGCTTCAAGCTGGCAGGAACATGTTAAAGATATAGGAATTTGAGAATGGGAGAATGCAAAAGGAAAAATTTGAAAAATTAAATAGGAGATAAAGAAGAGAAAAGTGAGACAAAGAATTCTATTACGGAGAATATTTACAGAATTAAATAAAGGTATCTGTTATGGCTTATATCTGGATGTTCCCCCCACCAAAGCTTCATTTGCTCAAAAGGGGGGCTTTTGGGAGTGACTGCATCATGGGTGTGTGGTACTGGATTAGTCCACTGATCGGTTTAGCACAGTTCTAGGTGTGGATGATGGATTTACTGAAGACAAAAGAGCCACCCTGGGTATGGGTGGCACTAAGCAATAGGTTTATAGCCCTGATGGGATAAAAAGAGAAAGAAGGAAGCTCCGCTCTGCTTCCTGCCTGTCCTGCCATGGACTGTGTCTCCTCTGCGATGCCCCTCTGCCGTGCTTCCCTGCCTCAGAGCCAGCCAACTATGGGCTGAAACCTCTACAGACGATAAGCTAAATAAACCTTTCCTCCTTTAACTTATGGGTGTTGGGTATTCTGTCCCAGTAATGAGAAAATAACTAAGACAGAAACGGACAAAAAAAAAAAAGAAATGGAAGATAAAAGGGGAAAAGGGAGAAAAAGAGAAATACTATGGATAATAAAAATAGGAAAAAAACAGCAAAAAGAGAAGAAAGGAATGAGAAAAAGAAGAGAATTCAAAACCAGGGAAAAAACGTTTTCTCTGTGCTTCTGAGTGAGGAGCTTCCCTCCAGGGTCTACAGATCAGGAGCCCGGCAAGCCTGGGTTTTCTCTGCCTCGCCTCAAGGACACGGCTGTGTGAGGGGCAGCCCTTATCCCAGAGGCCCCTTTCCCGCAGGCTGTGGCAGCGTCCAGGCCAAGACACGTCTGCTCGCACGGGTGGCAGGGAAGGCAGCCGGACCTCAGACCAGTGCTGGATGTGGGCAGCAGGGTAAGGGTTCAGGTGCTTGATGCAGGCAGCACTTTCAGACCCGACTGACTGAGTGCAGCTCAGGCCCCATCCGGCGCCTCATCTTGGGCAGTGGGGCCGTGTTCTTCGAGGCCTGAGTATAAACTTCTCAGGAATCTTTTTCTAGCCCACTCCCTGCCTGTGGCTGCCTCTTGCCCAGTCACCGAGGGAGGGCAACTCTGTAGGTCTGAAATGGTTTTCCAGATACTGAGTCCCAGGCTTCAATAATCAACCCTACCCAAATGGCACCTGACCCAGCACTCTGGTGCAACAGCAGCCACGGGCCCAGATCCCTCTTCTGCACACAGAGGAGTCCCTCGGCGCAAGCCCTGCACTCTCTGCAGTTCACAGAGGTGGGCTGGTCTCCAAGACGGATGCCCTGCACCCCCGGCCAGGTGCTTACCCTATTTGGGGGGGCCGGTTCCCCCCTTCCCCATAAGCTCAGAGGAGAGAACTCAGATCGTTCCCTTGGACTGTCGTTCCAGCGTCTCTGTGGCTTCTAATCTTTTCTGTCAGTTCCTCTCCAATTCCTGGCTCTCTGCTTCTCTCTTTTCTTCACCAAGCTGTTCTCTTCCAGCAGCTGCATTCTGAATCTGAGAGGCTGCATTTTGCTACCAATCACCACACTGCCATTTTCTTTCCTTCCATTATGAGGTGAGGTATTTCTTCTTTCTTTAAATCGGTTTTTATTTTTGTTGGCACGTGTGCAGCACCTGCTGGCTTCCCTGCGGCGGCGAGTGGGTACATGTACATGTATGCAGCGCCTCTGTTCTTCATACTTCCCGGCCCCCCTCCCATCTGCAAAAGATTCTCCAGGCAGGAAAAGACTTAACTGATTCTTAGGGTAACTTTCAACTCTGTGGCTCTGTTCTCTGCTCCCTGCAAATATTAGATGGTCACTGGGTGCTCTGTCTTTCTCAAAGGGCCATCAGGCTGCAACATTCAGTACTGGCCATTCTGTTGTGTTGTTTTGACGGTACTGAGAATTGAGCCCAGGGCCTTTGTACTGAACTACATCCCCCTTTTCTATTTTGAGACAGGATCTTGCTAACTCCCTAAACTGCCCAGGCGGGGCTGGACTTTGCTCTCCTCTTGCCTCAGCTTCTCACGGTGCTGGGACCACAAGTATGCGCACCACGCCTGGCTTCATTACTGACCTTTAGGTCGGCGTATGCTGCTCTAGGCAGTGTGATGGTTAATTTTATGATCTGACTCGGCTGAGTGCCCAGAAGTTTAAATCAAACTTAATTGGGGTATTTCTATGGTGGTGTTTTGTATGCAATTAATATTTAAACTGGTAAACTGTGAGTAAAGTAGGCCGCCATGCATAATGTGGGTGGGCCTCATCCGATGAGCTGAAGCTGAAAGCATGGGTGGAATGCAGCCTGGAGAGTTCTCCAGCAGGCTGTGGGGACACTGGAGCACCCCGCTCCGACCCACGATCCACTCAGACCGTCTCCAGGCCTCCGCTGCAGCAGTGGCCTTCCTGAGGTTCCACTCTGCTGGCCACCCTGCAGAAGGGGCTTGCCAGCCTGCGTAACCGTGTGTGCCAACTCTATCAGAAGTCTCTTCCTGCAGATGGACCGCCCCTGTGACCCCGATTCTCTGGAGAGGCTGACTCAGAAGTTTCTAGAGGCAGTAAATGACTTAACTGATCTTCCAAACAACTTCCAGTTCTCCAGCCTGTCTGCCTTCATTCCTGCAACTGTAAATTAATCCACCTGGGTTCTCACAAAAACAGGCCAGGCCTTTCCCACACCGCTCCACATGATATTTGTGGGTAGGGAGCTAAATCCCAGTAATAAGGGGCCCAGCAATCCGAGGTAGAGCCATAACTAAGACCCAGATCACGTAAGAAAGATCCTCTGGAAGCCTAGAAAGCAGCTTACAAGCATGCCCAGGGCTCCCTCGTACTTGTAGTATGACCACAGACTTTTATAAAAATCATCAAACCACCAGACTGCAGGGGAAAGGGCACAGGCTCCATGGTCTCTATCTGGACTTCCCCCAGGGCCTCCTGCACTCAGCTTGGGCTCTGAGAGGTGCGTGCTTCACACCCTCTCTTTGGCAGATCCAAGTCGCCAGCGTTGCTTCTTCTGCACTTTGGAGCCAGTGTTAAGTAACCCAAGGATTATGTGGACACAGGCACCGCGGTGCTGGGTCGATGATCTGCCGACTCACGTGGCAAAGTGAGCCTGGGCACGCTGGACCAAGGGAGAATTCGAGTGCCCCAGAGAAACAGCACAGCGTGAGACTGCACCCGCTACTCAGAATGACGTGCCCTTTAAAATCTGTCAGTTGCTTGTTCCTGAGATTTTCACCTAATATTTTTGGGTGGCAGTTGACTGCCCGTTAACTGAAATGTAGAATAAAACTACAGACAAGTGAGCACTGTGCATATAAACAGGTTCACGACACTCCTCCACTGCAAACCACTGCAAACCACTGCAAACCACTGCCTTCTTCCCACCTCCCTCTGGACAAACCCTAGCCCTGCCCTGCCCTTCATCTTCCTCCCATCACCCCTCCCTCACTTGCCCAAGTTATCCCAAAGCGCCTGGCCTTCCTGCCTACGGTCCTCGGCCTGGTCTTCTCTTTCCCCGATTCTTTCCCTAATGAACTTCCATCTGTACGGCCTCCCAGCCCTCTCCCACACTCTGCCCCTTCCTTAGTCCCATCCCCAGCTTCAGAGCAACGTCTGTCTGCCCCACATCGCCCTTACCATAGGAGTGCCGGCACGGTGCGAGCCCCAAGAAGACTCAGTACTTCTGAGTGGATGCCTGTATTTAAATATGCAAAGAGAACGGGCACGTGTGGGACTACCCTGTGCACTGATCACTAGTGTGGAGGCTGAACAGGCACAGGTAGCTGCTCTGCAGTGACTGGACTGGACTCTGCACACCAGGCTTCTCTGAACGGGCACATATGACACAGCCACAACCTCTGCACAGCCCAACTACACATAAAAGTAAATAATCAGCATGCCTTTGCCACAGAACACACATATCTCTTCCCAAGGGCCTTGGTCCCTCCAAGGCCCTTGTCTGGGACTTGATGCTCACAGATGTCCTTGCTCATAGCCTTCAGAGCCTTCCGTGAGCAGCGAAGAGTGGATGGCACCAAACAGGCCCTTTCCTGCACGGTGTTTTCGTGAGGCAGAGTTGCAAGCTGAAGAAGCCTGAGGGGGCGTGGACACGGACACTGGGCCCACATGCACCCTCTCCCGTTCTCAGACTCTCAGGAAACTGATTTTTCACCTGATCACAGACTTCTCTTGAAACCCGCTCAGCTCTCTTACAGTGAATCATAAACTCCTAACTTTTCTATGTTCCTGACTCCTGATAAATCTTTTACCATCTGAGGTAGCGGCCTTTCACTTACTGTTCCTTACAGGCACCTAAATGAACCTAGATGAGCACGGAGCAGGCGCTTGGCAGGCAGCAGCATCTTCAGTCGTTCAGAACTTCAGCAAGCCAGCTGCAGCCAGCAGCGGTAAACATTCACGGCTTGAATGCCTCGCTCTCGACTAAAAGCCGTCATCACTCAACACTTGCAGCACTGCAGACAATATTTACACACTGTCCCCTCCACGGGCTCAGGCCCTGCACGCAGTGCACAGAAGTGAGCACACCTTGCCAACAAAGAAAATCACGACAGCCTCATCTTATTTTTAGCTTATTAAAGAGAATTCAGTTTTATAATGTGTGTAAACTACCATCTCAAAAAGTGACATTCAGGGCTTGTAATCCCAGCTACTCAGAGGCTAAGGCAGGGAGCTCCCAAGTTCGAGGCCAACCTGGGCAGCTCTAGCAGCACCCTGTCTCCAAAACAAAAAAAAAAGGTAAAAGGAAAAGGACGTTCTAGTCAGCGTCTGCATTTTCTTGCACCTTTTAAATCATTGTGAACTATTCATTCCATGGTTCACACAGCAGCGGGTTCTGGAAACAGCAAAGACAAAGCCAAACTAAACACTTCCTCTTCTACCAAGGCCCCTCCCGGGCCCCCACTGCGCCCCCTAGGCGGTCAGGATAAACTCCCACAGCCCGGCAAGGACTCCCGGATCTCACTGCCCCATTCTGTCCCCCAAATCAGGCAAAGCCAGGCTGCCAGGATCCAGAACATCCTGGATATGGCATCGAAGGCACCAGCCTGCATCCAAGCTCATGGCTCACTTTGCCTTTTCCTCCCACTGCAGCGTGGCTTCCCCGCTCCGCCCCGTCTGTGGGGCATCACACTCAGCTGCTGTGCGGACTGCTGGGGATAACTGCTGTGGAAGCCCTGGACACCGTGATAGGCTGTATAACTGTGAGTCCCTGTGATTTTTACCAAGAACTGAGCATTTGGCATCTGTGCTACTTTTGTGTGTGTGGACTGGGGATTAGACCCAGGGCCTTTGCACTGAGCTACATTCACAGCCTTTGCTTGACTGCTGACACGGAGACAGGGTCTTGCAAAGTCACTAACTTGCCCGCCTTGGCTCCGGCTTCCAATTCTCCTGCCTCAGCCTCCAGAATGCTGGGGTTGCAGGCCCACATCACCACACCCAGCTTGTACTCCCTGTCTTGTGCTTATTAACCTTGAGTTCCCAGATGCACAGCACACTCGCACCTGAAGACCCTCTCTGCGTGCCCTGTCCTCAGTGCCCGAAGCACTGTGCACCCAGACCCACAAGGTGGACGCTTGCGAACTGGCTGCTGGTTTACTAGGTCGATGGATTTGACGCTGAGGTGACCAGTTCTGAGTTTTCCAGGTTCCTCATACTGATAGACACGTTTTCTGGAAGAAGCCACAATCTCGGCCTGGCCCGTGATCTTTAGGTCTGGTCTTCCTTTCTTTCTAACCAGCTGGGCAGAATTCCACTAGGAAGCAGAGGCAAAGAGAACAATTTTCTAGTCATCTTCAAGGCTCCTTTTAAGGCTGAAACACACTGGCAGTCACTTGATAACTGCAGGCCGCCTCTACCTGTCACTGTCAACAAACTGAGTCTGAGATCCGGCTACGAGCAAGGCACAGTGCTGGAGCCGGAGGAGCAGACACGGGGGTGACTCTCACAGGACCGAGTGCTGGGGACAGAACCCTGGCTTCGGGTTTTCCTGGCTGGCCCTGCATAAGTTTCTTGCTCTCGTGTTTCCTCATCTTAAATAGATAATAATAAACACTTGCCTCTCATGGCGACCACAGGATGAAATGAGTTGCTGCACGCAAGAGCTTTAGTGCCTGCTACAAGGTACAGTGAATACTGCAGAGCTAGATCCTTGTAGCTACACAGACAGGACCCAGAAGCAAAGCGACTGGCGTCGAGTCCAAGCGCCGTGAGGCAGAAACCGGAGCTGGAGTTCAGGTCCCGACCCCACCTGCGCCCCCACGTCTCCCTGTAAGTACTTCACACAAGTACCGCTCTGCTGATGAGCTGGGGCACGTTCTCTACTGGGACTACCCTTCCCCCCACCAGGGAGACCTCAGGGCCCCTCTCTCCTGCTGTCCACTCCTCCTGCGGCTCGGGATGCACCCGGCTCCCACACCAACCTGCAGTGAGCACTCGAGCCTCACCTCTTCATGGAGTGGCTACAAGGACTAATTCCTGAAAATGCACCCCACAGAGCACCCGCGGCCAGCACACTGCAGGCATCCTGGGCATTGTATCCCCCTCAAAAGAGGGGAGGGGACAGGAAGAGGGAGCGGAAAGCCCCGCGGAGCCTGCTTTCTCAGAGCCCACACACACTGCCACCCCGCATGCCCCGCACAGGGCAGACTGCGACCTGGGGAAGAAGGGAGAGACGCGGTGTGCACTGCAGTGGAGGGCGGGCGCACTCCAGGCCGGAGAGGCTGGCCTCCCACCCTTCCCCTTCCCAGAAAAGAAGGGAAGGCCGCGGAGGAGGGGGGAGGACCACCTGAGCCGAGCCGGGCCCTGGCCGGCAGCCCCAAGCTCCAGAGCAGGGAGTCTCAGTATTTTCTGAACAAGCAGACTGCTCAGGGTCTGGCAGCGGAGTGGCCCGTCAGCAAGGCCTGGGACACCAGTCAGTCAGGCCCACAGAACATTCAGGACAGCTTCTAGTTCCGAAATAAGAGACCTAGAACAGAGGTGGGAATAAGCTGGGGGAAAGAACAGGATTCTCCTGGAACAGAAACTGGCATCCCCGCCTGGTTCCTAACGCACACTGGTGAATCCAAGTGCTTGCCATGTTCAAGACCAGGTACAGAGTTCAAACCCAGAACCAAGTCCGTTCTTTCCGCCCCTAGCCCGCGGGGTGGGTGAACAAAGCCATAGGCTTTCACATCCAGCAAGGGGGCAGGTGTCCGAAGACCTGCTTCCTGTTTACCTGCGCAGGTGTTTGCAAGCAGCTCTCCAAGGCTGTCCAACTGAGTTAACTTATGCAATTCTGAACGAATGGTTATGTAAATCGTTTAAGCAAATCTGGGGAAAGGGACGGAAAGCTTTCTGGTCTGGTCCGCCTCCCTGCCTCACTCTCCGGGGCAAACCGCAAGTCTCTGCTGGAGGACTGGAGAACGCGCTCCACTCGCGCTTTGCGCCCGGCGGTGGAGGCGGCTCTGCGCCCTCTGCCCCTCGCGCGGCCGCGCCAAGTGAGGATCGGCTCGGACTCCCCGCCGAGACGGGAGGCCCGGGCGCCTCCGCCGCCGGACGCCGGGCGATCGGGGAGCTCCGCAATGCGAAAGGCAGCTCCCACGGCCCTGGTCGGGCGGCGCCGAGCGAGGGGCGCGGGGAGGAGGCGCCCCTGGCCCGCGCCCGGCCGCGCCCTCCCGCCGCTCCGGATGCAGTCTGCGGGCTCCGCGCGCTGCAGCCCCGGCGCCCGCACCCAAGCGCGGCTGAGCGGCCCGGGCGCGGCGCGGCCAGGCGGGGGCTCGGCGCGCTCCGCCCGCAACTGTCCCGGGGCCGGGGGGAGCCTGAGGCGGGAGGCGGAGCGGGCGCGGGAAGCACTCACGTTCGCCAGGAAAGCGCCTCCTCTCGAGGGACGAAGACTCCGGCTGGAAACGCCCCGGGATGTCCGCGCGGAGCCGCCTTCCCGGCGCGTCCGTCCTCCGCCCGCCGAGCCCAGCCGACCCCGCTCCTGCTCTCGGGCCCGCGCCGTCCTGGCTGCGCTGCAGGGAGCCCGGGCGCCCGAGGGCGCAGAGCCCCGGCTGGCGGAGCCCAGGTCGTGGCCGCGACCGGACCCGCGCGGCACGGAGCGGCACCAGGTGGCCGCGCAGGAAAGTTACGGGTTGCTTGAGAAGCCCGGCGCTCGGGGACCTGAGGAGCCCGGGCGTCCGGCTGGCTCCGCGCCGGGCTGCGGGGACCGGGCCGAGGCGGCGCGCACCGCCAGGCGGCGGCGAGGACGGCGGGGAGCCCGCGTCGCAGGCCCGGCGCCCGGCCGTGGGTCCCGCCGCCCGCAGCCTGGGCCGGGAGCGGGGCGGGGCGGGGCCGGGCGGGGCCGCGCAGTCACCGCCCCGCGTAGGCCTGGAGTCCCCCGGCAGCCCCGCCCCGAGGCCCTAACTTGTGAAACAAAGTGCGGAGGAAGGGCCGGGTCTCCCGCGCGTGCCGCCGACGCGCGGGCGGAGCAGGACGGTGACTCGGCCCGCGCCTTACCGAGTCGGACTAGGTGTGCCCGCCCGAGGGCGAGCGAAGGGGGTGTCGTGGGGGTGCCCAGGGCTGCCAGGCCGGGCGAACGAGGACCTGGGCCCGGACGCGGTGCCCCAGAAGCATCCCCGGCCGTTCTGCGAGCCCGCAGAACGCTCAGCCTGCAGCCTAGGAGAAACGGGACGCCTGGGGCCACCCCGCGCTCCCTGCCGCCCCCAAACTGCAGACTTCAGTTGTGCAGGCTCGCAGTGATTCCTCGGAGCCGGCTGATCAGCTGTAGGCGCCCATGTTCCCTGGGCTCCCCGCCAGTGGCACCCGCTTTGCCACAAGTCCACCACCCGGGCCTGCTGACCACGCCTCAGAACAGCGCCTAGCAGGCGCTCAGGTTCGAGTTGGGCGCGCAGAAGTGTGTGCAGGAGATGAGCGTGCTTTCCTGGCCTCGTGAGAGCACGCTGTGGTGTCCGTGGGTTTTTGTTTTTTGTTCAGTCACACCCCACGCAGGCAGTCAGAGAAAGAGGAGCAATACTTGCAGTATCTTGTGGGCCTCAAGGAGGCCGAAACCGCACCCTAGAGGAGGGTTAGGCTCAGAGGTAGCCATCAGGGTGCAGGGCAGCTTCCAACCATGTGCTGGTGACTCCAGGGTTTTTTTGGCCCCTGGAAGGAAAGGTGGGGATGCAAGTGGTGGAGAACACGAGCTTGGGGCCTCTCACTGATCTTCCGTGGTGTCGTGGTTCTCTCATGCCAGCCCCTCCCCCCCGAAAAAGGATCCAAAGCATTTGTCTACACTGCTGTTTGCCAGCCTCTGAAGAAGGCAGTTCCTGTGTACAATTCATAGTCTTTAACCTGAGATCTAAGTTTGTGCTAAGTACGTGGTGGTAACACCAGTACCTTGACAGCGTCACCCGAGGCCTCTCGCAGCAGCTAACTCTTGAACCACTTCAGAGTCGCTGAGTTCATCCTAGCTCAGTGTTGGCTGAGAAGGACACTGCTCCAAATCACCAAGCCCTGCTCCTCTCCTGAAGGCGTCTTCAGGACCACAGTGGGTCTTTCTCCTGGGACCGGTGGCCGTGTGTTCGAGGAAAGCTCACAGAGGCCCTGAAGGGTGTGCAGATGGGCATGGGCGGAGTGACCCTCCACCATGGGTGAGGGAGACAGGTGTGCTGGGCACAGTGACCCCGTCTTCTAGCCCTAAGGAAAGTTCTTTGCTCACAGGGTGACCGTGTGAGGCAAATGAAATGATAATAAACAGGAAACATGTCTGCTCTTGGAAAGCTCACACGCGGACATGGACCACGGTGGAGCCAGTGAAGCGGTGAACTCACTGCTGCACACGCATGCACACGCACACACGCACACACCCTCTGCCCCTCCCTCACCCAGTCTCCATCACCAGCGGGCATGCTCTGACCTGGCTGCCTTCTCCCTGCACAGCCACCTTCTACCCCATCAGAATGTCTTCATGCTGCGTACTGTGACATCCTCTCCGCTCTCAGCCATGCCGAGTGAAATGTTATGCTTTGGATCTAAGGTGTCCCCCGAGTGTCGTGTGTTTAGGGATCACCACAGGGGTGCTATATTTACCAGTGAATTCACCCACGAATGCATTCGGTAGCTGAATTGCTGCTAGGAGGTGGTCACAGGGGTGATCTGCAAGGGAATATTCTTGTCCCCAGCGCCTCCCTCCTCTTTCTGCTTCCTGGCTGCCACGGAGTGACAGTGTTCTCTGGCCATGCCCTCCTACCGTGTCCTTTCTGCCTGGAAGGCAGATGACCACCAACTGAATCTTCTGAAACCGTGAGCCAAGGTAAGCCTCTCCTCCTCTAGAGTTGCAGGTGACAGGTATTTTGTCGCATCAGCAGGAGAGCTGCCAGCCACACTTGACTGCGGGGATAAGTCGTCGCTGGCTGTGGTAATGCTCCCTCCTGCCTGCGTGCCTTCGGAGGGGACGCCCAGAACCAGCGGAGACCTCAAGCGCAGTGCGATGTGTTCAGCCCCTCTCTCCAGACCTCCACGTCCCGCTTGCTCTTACTCACCTACCTGCTCACTCCTTTGTCTATCTCCACCCAAGTGTGTCTTTGACCTCTTTTGTCACCAAAGTCCAAATGACAGAAAATTAGCTGGATACTACCCCCCAGGGAGGGGAAGTATTCATTTGACTCTTAAATTGGGTGACAGTGAAGATGTTCGCGTGTCTGGCAGGAAGGCAGAGCCTGGGGGCACAGCTGTAATCATGATCGGCGTCTGTCCTGTTGGCCATTCCCTACGCAGCAGGCCAGAGGTCGCTCCAGCCAAGCTGAGCGCTTGAAGCACCTGCCATTCCCCAGACTCATTCACAGGGTGCACCCTCCGCATAGAGCACCGTTCCTAGCCACCGGCTCCTGCTTTCTCAACAGACGGTTGGCAGGATTCTGGCGGTAAGCAGGACCCTCTCTGCCGTCCTGGGTTCTGTATCTCAGCTCTAGGCTATTCAGCACCCCAGGCTTCCCCGCTCCCTCGCTCCTGACGCTGGATGTTAACTGTACATCTCCCGCTGACTAGCAAGCTCCATGAGTGCTGAACTTCTAGGACCTGCATGTCTGTGGAGCAAATGTCATGGTGCTGCTCCGCACCACCTGCTCTTGCTGACGGGTACATATTTTTATGCTACCTTTTGCCAGATGAAAAGAAAACATAAAGCGTTACATCGTTCTTCATTTTTATGCCAAGAAGCTCAGAATTAAACTCAGGTTATATTAATGTTGGTTCTTAATTAACTAGAAGACTTAGTTTAGATTATTTCAACGATGATCATGCTTCTTTCATGAAATAAGTATGCTTACTTTAACTGCCTGGTGCTATTACTTTTTATTGAACGCACCTTAAAGCTTTATGGTCTTATGGTCCAAACACTTGAATTCTACCTCACCTCCACCCCTGCCGAGCTCAGTGGTATTTCCTCCCTGACTCTCTGTTCAGGCTTGACTATCTGATCTTCACAGGCCTTGCCAGCTCTAAAAGCTTTGTATTTCCATAGGTAAAAGGAGAGTTTATACATTATTAAGGAGCTCTGTGACACATCTACCCAGCCTAAGTCTCCTAGGAGAAAGGAGTCCTCTCCTCAGGTTCTTGGAAACTCCCTCCGGAGAGCCTCAAGGGTCCCCCAAGGTGAGCCGACCTGTGCGCCTGTGCTGCTCTGAGCAAGGGTGCTGCACACAGACGCCTCGAAAGGGCTCTGTCCCGGACTCAGGCCGTGAGGAGACCCCAGAGGGTGACAGAGGCTCAGGCACCTGGCCGCAGCTTGGCTTTGCATGGCAGCTCGAGCGCCTTACACCTTTCTCCGTCACAGTCTTCCCCGCCCAGCCCTCCACTCCTCTGTCCCCTCACTTTGCCCACCATTGAGGTGTTGCCTGCATGGCATCTGAGCCCTGGCCCTGCCCCTTAATGCTTCCACTCTGCACTGGAAAACGCTGCCTGCACAGCCAGTGCTGAGCCCAGCGTCACCCATTCTGTGAGGCTTTCTCTGACTCTTGAACCAAAGTTAGACGCTTCCTCCACTGGTTCCTGTCATTCTTTGTTCAAAGCTCCAGTTACAGTCACGATCCTGTGCTAATATCATCACGTATTTGGACTGAGTCTGCATTAAACTGAGAGCTCCTGGAGAGCAGGAACTGTGTGGTGTCATCACAGTATCTTCAGAACCCATTGTGGAACTCAGCAGATCCTTCAACAGTAGAGAAGTGGGATGATTGGATGATTAGGTGCATGGATGGATGGATGGATGGATGAAGTTCTGACACAGCGTGGGAGGATGCAGAAAAGCATACCATGAGGCACCAAAGAGCCGAGATGCCATTCTTTGGTTTTTTTCCCATAGGGCAGCTCTGCACATCTTTAGTTGCCCTTCATTTGTGGAGTGGAACTTGGGGCCTAGCCTTTTTTCCAGCTGGATGAATATCCCATCACACCCCACATACTCTTCAGCTTCCTCTAAAATAGCTTCTCCAACTGATACCTGGCTACCAAGGTGACTGATTCTTCCCAGTTTGGGACTGTTCCTGTTTTAAAATTGAGAGTCCAGTGTCCTAGGAACACCCTCGGTCCAGGGCAAACCGGGACAGGTGGCCAGTCTCCTCTCTATACTGTTGAGGATAAGGTCAACACGTCCCGGCTACCCACGAGCTGGGAGAGGGTACATGACTGAGTCCATCCAGTTTGCCTTCACTGGACGTGACACATGAGCTGCTGAGGAGAGTCCTCAAAGCAAGGGCAATGTGTTTCTGCCCTCTGGACTGGACATCGCAGCCATGAGTAGACATCTCATGATAAGGGTGGCAGGGCAGGTCGACCAGAAGGCCCTGGGCTTCCTCCATTTATATGAAGAAAATAAACTTGTCTCTCACCTGAGCCATCGTCATGTGAGGTCTTCTGTCCTCACAAATCCCATCTCAGAGGAGGAATTCCCTACCTGCTGAGCTGTGGGCGTGGCTCATGAAGCTCCCTCCTGTTCATGGTCCCCAGACCCTTGTGTTCAGAAAATGCCCTGCGTTGCCAGAATCAGTGCCTCTGTGCAGTTTCTTCAGCCTTGTCTGCAAGAACTTGCACACTAACCCCCTGCTTGTGGTGATTTTAAGAAATCAACAGGTCTGGTGTGACCCCAGGGTCAGGGTAGGAAACCTGACTGCCCACTACTGGTTCTGTATGTGAAGAGTTCTCCAAACATGTTGGTGGTATCCCCATCACCCAAGCCGGGGCCCAAGTCCCCCTGCGTGTGTCCATAATTCCCTGCTGAACTGCAGACACCAGGCAAAGGAAGGGTGTGCCAGGAAAATGCCTCACTCCTCTGAGAGAAGGAAAGGGACACAGAGTCCCTGTGGGCCGGGCTATCTCTGTACAGGCCTGGAGGCAACCGTCACTCTCTCCCAAGCACACTACTCAAGGTGAGGTCAGGGCCGGCAGCCTGTGTGGAGGAGGAAGGGCGACGCTGGCCAACTGTCCACCGCACAGCAGGAGCTCCATGCTGCTTGCTTAGGGGGAAAACCTGCAGATAATTTCTCTGACTATCTGTTCTAAATATTTTGTCTTCTTTTGTTTTCTGTTAAAATCTTTTTCAAAAACAAAAAAAGTCCTGATTTCTTACCTCAGTAATGAGAAGAGAATTCTACCATGTCAAGATATGGTGATAACGGGGAATTCAGGCCCTCCGGAGGACCAGAGCCATTCGACATCTGTCTGGGCATCCACCCCCAGGCATCTGTCCTACCAAGCTTACTGATGGCCTTTGGTTTCCATGAGTCCTTGCAAGACATCTATAGCTGCTATGTGAATGGACACACTCTGATTTATGTGTGGTACTTCATCCATTATTACAATCTTTTCTGATGTTCATCAACATGGTGTAGTGTTTTTATCTCCGCTCTTCTGTTCTGTGTGCATCTAGTCTGTTTTATTGGCATATGTATCATCTCTGTGCTGTTACCCACTCCCCAGTGATAGGTACCCCCAATTTCCACAGTACAAGTGCTGGCATCCTCGAACACGTCACCTTGTAGACCCAGGGAGAACTGAGAGGTGTATACACCAGCAGAGGGATTGAAGGCCATCTGGTATGCACAGAGCTGATATGGAAATATTGAAATGCTCTGTGTTGGCTGGTAAACAGTCATGCTCCCATGCTCCACGAATTCCCTTCCCATGGCCCCTCCAGATTTTCGGCCTTCCTGCAATTTACAAGGTTAATGGCTAGACTAACTAGAACTTAGTCTTTCTTGCAATTGTTAAATCTTTTAAATCTCACCCCTAGATATGCATATTCTTAGTATGATTCTCAGACCTGATTTGAACCCCATTTCCCCTCTGTGGGGGAGCAACTTGCAAATGAGGAGACAGAATGAGAGAGAGAAGTATACGCTCAAAGTCACAGTCTAGAGAAAGACCATGGAGCAGTCAAATCGAAAAACTTCCCTGAAGAGTTCAGTTCAGTCTCTTCCTTTACCTTTAAGAAATTCTCAGAGCTACAGAAACCCACTGATACTTCATTCTGCATTAACAAGGTTGTGTCCTACTTCGTCCTGCCCAGAGATGTGGGAGCCAGCAGGATGTAATCCTGTTCTGATGTCAGGGCCCCCACCACAAGCAGGTGCTCTAGCAGGTGAGGAACACTGGACTCACCAGCCTGGGTTGTAACTTGCTCTGTCCTTCTCCATCTATGTGACCTTGGGCATGTACATTCCTGTTTCTCTGACCTTCACTCTATTTGCAAGATCCTCCCTCACAGCATGAAAGTGGGGTTCAAATAAGGTGAAGATGTGATTCAGAGCAATGTGGAAGAAAGTAAAGGCCTTGTGCCCAACTTCGAATCCTAGCTGCTGGCGCCTTGCCCTTGTCGCCCCTTGTCTTCTTCCCATGTCCGATGGCGATGGTGATGCTGTGCCATGACTTCTGAACTTCCTTGTGCTTTGATGTCTTTGAGCCTCTCAAGACCTCAGAGGTGTCACTGAAAGGTTCCCCACCCAGCCAGCTCCCCTACCAGCTTCTTCTGGTTCTCACCCTAATGCCCCCCACCCTGCTAGTCCACAAAACTACTCAGCAGACCATTCACTTCCTCCCAAGGAAGCCAGGACCCTGCACCTTCTTGTCACTGCCCAGGATGCCTGCCACAGTTCCTACAGATTAATTCTATTCCCAGTACAACCCCATGTGGCCCTGGATAGCATGCAGCATCCTCCTTCCCAGCACTGAGTATGTGTAACTAGCCAACTGCTGTTGGTATCATCTGCCGAGGGTCCAGTGTCCGGTGTTCCACCACCTCTGCTATTTAGGTCAGAGGAGAGAGACCTTTAACAGTGGAAATATGAGATGATCAGAACAGATGCCTGTCTCAAAGAGAGGTAAAATGATATATACGGAGCACTGTGCCTCCATCTGGTAGAAGCTCATACAAACAGAGAGAAAAGCAAACAAGACCTCAGCCACAGGCAGGATGTTGGCAATATCCAGATGGGAGACACTGCTGCATCTCCGGTGGGAGCCTTCTTCCATGCTTTTGAAAAGACCCAAGCTGACCACTGTTAGGTCTCCCTTGCCAGGAGGGAGGCACACAAAAAAACTGATTTCTTTTCCTTGAAACAATGAGAAACGTCATTCATAATTGAAACAGCGACTGCTCAGACAGGCTGTGTTCCTCGCTCCCAGCATCTGAAAGATGAGGCTATAATAGAATGACTGTTTGCCTCCCTGCAGCCTAAAAAAGTTTCCAGGGCTCTGAAATTCATGGCTGCTATGGGTGACAAACAGCCAGGGTTGGTGGTGGCAGATTAACTCTCCCCTCAATTCTAACATTAATCTGCACTGGAAGTCTCATCTCTCTTTGGCTCGGTTTTCTGACCTGCAAAATTGGGATTGTAAACTCACTAGAACGCTATATACCAAGCTAGGGAAAGGAGCTGCAGAGACTCATCAAAAGATTAAGAGCAGGCTCCTCCTGGAAAGAGCTCAGGACTCAGTGGACTGGTACAGTCCACTCACTTCTCCAGCAGGCAGGGCATTAAGATGGCCTAGCTGGACTGAGGGTTGAGAGACAAGAGCAGCCTGCAAATGTGACAGGGAATGCCACTTGTCACACAATTTCTCCCATCCCATCTATGTCACTGACAACTCCAGGGCGGTCCTGTGACCAATGAAGCACACTTATCCCCTCTTGCAGCTAGCGTGACCCTACCAACTTTTAGGGTCAAAAGTACACCTATGTGTTTGTCTTGCTTCTAGGCAATCTCTACAAAGAATGATACATATTTTCTCCGCCCTTCTTCCAGCCTCCTGGGATTCTAGGAGTTATTTGGGGACATGAGAATGAAGGGTGCACCCCAGGGAGGGCAGAATGTGCTAGTGGAATCCAGGACCCTCCCCCCTTGTGCAGCAATTATATCAATGCTGTGCATATCTTTACCTAAGAAATGCACAGCTGACTTATCTGTGAGTTTATATCCGTCTTAATACAACTGGTCCCCGTCTCATCCAATGCAACGGATATTCAGCATCAACAACAGTTACACATGTTCACACTGTCACTATTTAATTAGCTCTTAAGCTAACACTCCAAGAATGTTTTTAACTTCTGGAATATCAAGTGGTTCTGAGCAAGGCAGCTACTTTCAAAACAACTTTTGGGAGACTATCTTAGTTACTCTTGTCTCATTGCTGAGACAAAATACCGGACACCCAAAGTTAAAAGGGAAAAGGTTTATCTAACTCAGTTTGGAGAGGTTCCAGTCCATAATCTGCTGGCTGCAGGCAGGGTGACTTGACAGGGGGCATCACAGAGGAGAAAAGTTCGCGGCACCAACAAGGTGGCAGAAGCAACAAGGGACTTTAACAGCGTGTTTCTGCCCATTTTATCTTATCCAGGCTGCTTAGGGAGGGAAGTGCTCACGCCCTCAATGGTAGAGACCTTGAATCTGGCACTGCACCATGAGTCAATTCATGTCACTCACTCTAGATTCAGCCACCTCTGAAAAAGCCCCACCTATGCCTGCCTGAGGCTTTGGGGGGAGATCTAGACACAAGCCATAACAGATCCAAATCAATGAAAGGACTCAGGTCATTTTAAGACTGCAAAGTTTGAAGAATTCTACCTTCCTTTTTTTTTTTTAAGAATTCTACCTTCTTCTGAAATAGCAGTAGGTTTCTGGGACAGTAAATCGGCTGTATGGGACTTGGGCCCACATGCACCCTGTTTAATACACACATACAGAAGTTCCTCCATTCACAGTGCAGTTTCGTCCTGATAAACCATCATAAATGGAAAATATTGTAAGTCAAACACTCCCTTGATAAACCTACCCTGCTGATCATAACTTACTCTTACCTACTTAAAAATCCTCTAACACCAGCCCATTTCATAATAAAGTGTTGGATCCCTCATGTAACTTATTGACTACTGGTCTGGAAGTGAAAACAGAAGGGTTATATGATGTTACCCAGTTCTGGGGTTCTGGGACCTCCGTTTAGAAGTGATTTCTGGGTTCTGTCTGTCTCGCACAAAGAACTGGTTAAGACAAGCCCAAAAGATAGTGAGGTTTTACATTTATTAAAGATAGGAAAAGAAACTTGCTCTGCAGAGTGAGTGCCGGCCAATTAAAAGCAGCAAAGGAAATGCGCTCTGCAGGGTAGAGCCACCACTGAGACAGAGACAGAGGGAGAGAGAGAGGGACCATGGCCTGGCTCCATGGCCTGGCTCCATGGCCGCCCTCCTGTGTCCCCCACTCCTCCAGCTGAGGTCAGATCTAGGTCTGCTATCCAAACCTGCTCCTGCTCTCTCATGAACTGAAGATAGCACTCTGATCCATCCCAGGTGCAGGGCTTTGGGAACTGGTTTTCTGAGCACTTCTTGATCTCTGCTTGTGTAGCTGGTTTGTCACACCCTTACCTCCTGCCTCGGGTACACTTCTGCACCATCACAAAGGCAAAATTCTAAATTGAGCCACTGCCAAGTCGGTGACCATCTGCGCTCACGTGCATGCTGACAGGGGATGGTGCAGGCTCTCAGGAAGCCCTGTGCAAGCATCACATTGCGCACAGCCACACACCCACACATCCATTCCTGGTGGCAGGTTCTGAGAGTCTCCCCAGGAGTGTGGAGACCCTAGGTCCTCCCTTCCCTAGGAAACTAAGATACTTTGCATTATTATTTTCAGTAACCCTGTATATGAGGCAGCAAGAGGTGCAGAGTCATAAAAAGCAAGATCAAGAAAGCTTGGTCATCGATCTCATGGAGGAGGACTCAGGACTCATGGGAAATCAGGAAGAAGAAGGTCCTCTCCCACACAGGAAGGAGTTCCAGGGTCAGGCAGGGCCTGGGCAGTGTGGTACTATGGGACCTTGATTTAGTGGAATATTCCTTCCTAAGAATGAGCTAAGCTCCCTGGGAGTCCTCTGTTCCTCTCGCTCTGTAACCCAGAGGGCAAAATGGACCTTTAAAAATTAGGATTTCCCTAACCAGGCATGGTGGAACATGCCTATAATCCCAGCATCAGGAGGCTGAGGCAGGAGGAGTGCTATGGGTTTGAGGCTAGCCTGGGCTATATAGCAAGACCCTATCTCAAAAAAAAAAAAAAAAAAATAGGATTTTCCTTTTAGAGATAAACTGTTTCTCCAAGTTTCTGCATGCCAAGAGTGTCAACAGCCACCCCAGGTCTGACAAGGATGATTTAATATTATCAGTCCTAGGGGCCAAAACTTGGCTAAATCTATGTATGGCTACTTCCTGGCTCTTGTTTCATCCCTTCTATAAATTGGAGTGCTTCTGTACATTTAAAGGGGGACAGAATAGCTGCCTTCAAAATTTGGCCAAATGGTAAATAAGCTCATGCTGTCATTTTTGAGGGTTCTTGCAGGCTGGCGAGTGAACACAGCACCCAGGCAGCCAGCTCAGACGCAGGCCTGACTGCAGCTCGGCTGCTCCTCGTGTGAGCTGCCCAGCTGATTTGCCACAGCTTGTGCAGCTTGCTGTCCCTTCCACTCTGCTCTGGCTCTGACCTTGGGCTTTGCACTGGGCAGAGGTCTCAGGAAAACACAAAAAGGAGGAGAAACAGCCTCTGCTGAAGAAGTAAGCATTCTACCCAGAAATCAACTGAGCAGTGAACAGTAAGGGTCAACCCCCTGAAAATGTAAGGTCAATCATAGGAGTTACAAAGCTCTGACGACACGCTACTATAGAGCTACAGGGAATTCTGTTTTTTCCCTCCTGTCTTAGTAATAAGAGCTCTACCCTCAGAAACTTGTGAGAAATGATGAGGAATCTCCTCTGCTGCTCAGCAAACTTTGTATTCAACTCCAATTTATCTAACATTTCCCACAAAGTCCAATTCAAATCTTCTCCACTCCAAATCCCCATGCCATTTCTCTCACTGACAGCAGACACCCTCAGGAGCTGTGGTCACTCACCTCACTGTGTCTGCCTTCCAGACTCCCTGAGAGCTCACACATCTTTCTGTTTTCCCCTACATGCATTGTAAATTGTTAAGTCAGAGAGTGTGTCTAACACGTTAGAGAATCTACACTGGGGAGGGACCCAACAAAAGTAAGGGACACAGGAGAGCCTTTGAGCAGAAATTATACCACAACAACCATGGAATAATTCATAGAAGATTGAAAGCATATGAATGCATGCAGCCACATTTAAGCACATAGGCCCTATTCATTCATTCTTTAAGAAATGTCGGAGACATCACAGTGGAGAAAAACCTTATGAATATGGAAAGGCCTTCAGCCATACCTCATCACTTAGAAAACACATGAAACTCAGAGGAGGAAGACCTTCCCAAATAATGTGCAAGATATGTGACATGAGAAGAAAGTTAAGTCTAATTCAGTGATCCTGCACTGTAAAACATCAAAACTCAAATAAGGGCTGGGGATTTAGTGATCCCCAGTACCAAAAACAAAATAAAACTCAACTAAATCTGAGGATCTGATACAATGATGCCAACTTTTAATTTTGTATAATAAAGATGACATTGATAAATACTCTCAGTTGGTTCCTCCATAAAAGAACTTAAAGGTAAAATCTGGTTCTGATAAGGAAGAAGTTTGAGACAGCTTAGTAGGTTGGATATTAAGGTAGTGTATCCCTTTAAAACAAAATAGGCAGTGTATCCCTTTAAAAACTTACCTTAGCCCATTGCTTTTGTTGTTTAAAGTGAAGGTTATATAGCTCCTTTGATCTGTAGCTCTACTATAGATAACAGCTTAACTCTGAAGAACAAAGTTACAATCCTTGAGCAAACTTGTGATATATGTGCCTTACCTGTCATGTGTTTCGGACTGTTATCAGTGATAGAAACCACCTGTGTCTAACCATTAAACAGGAGTTGGAATTTTATTTACTTAACAGAGACCACTAGGGATGAGATAATGGCTAAAGAAGATATAAAAGGAAATGTTGAACAAAGGGGCGTGTAGACACTGACCAGACCAGTTTCTGGTGGTCTTACCTGCTTGCAAGAAAATTTTTATTATTTTACCCAAATTCTGTGTCTCCGTGTATTTCTTTCCATGATTTTCTGAAACATTTGGTTACCTGACCAGGAATCAGGAATGAAACAGCCCTTTTGGGCATCGGCCCAAACCCCACCGGAAGGAGTGGGTCTCGGTCTCCTTGAGAGGAAAGGTGTTCCTCTGGGACTAATTTCCTAGGCTCCCCAACAGGACAGGGGGACCTGCTGGCCAGTTATGGATCACCCAAACCTGAGATGGAGGACAACAGAGGGAGGGCTGCTACTATTGGTATCTCAACTGTCTCTTACTTTGCTGGGTGAGAAACCCCAGGAAAAAAAAAAAAGAAACCCCAGGAAACCCCCTAGTTGATAACTTTAGTTTTCGCTTTGGTTTCACTTTGTGAATTTGTATTTTGTAACTTTGGACAAATATAGCACAGGGCCATGATCACCCATTGTGCTTTGCCATTTGGGAAGATAGCTCCTCACATTTGTTTTGTTTCACTTTGTGAACTTTGGGCAAACATAGTGCAGGGGCCTGATCACCCCTTGTGCTTTGCCATTTGGGGAGGTAGCTTCTTTCATTTGTTTTGGTTATGGTTAGGGGGGTCACTGGGAGAGAATGTGATAACTTCTGAATAAATGTGTGAGTGAAAGAGTTCTGATGGAAGAGTGAGTGGAATGAGCTTCGGAACAAGACAGAGGGAGGAAGCGCTTGGGCTTAAAGAGTCCTCTCCAAGTCATGGAACTTATATGCGGTCCGTCCAGTGGTTCTGTGGTCACATTTAACAAAGGCACAATGGTAAACTTACATGACAGCTCACCTTAGCCTGAATGGACCTTAAAGTGGCCAAGAGGCCCACAGCCAGCCAGGCAAGCGAGTGATCCCCACCTTTGTTTGCCTTGCGTCTCTATACAAGGGTACCCCCACACACCACACTCTGATTGGTCAATCGTGGGGACAGAAACATCTCCTCCTACTGTTTTGGAAGCATAGCTAAGAATTTTAAGAAATGTTTTACTGGAAATTATGGTATTAAGATGAAACCCCAAAAACTTGGAGCCTTTTGTGAATTAGAATGCCCCACACTTTGCCCAGCTTGGCCAACTGAGAGATCCCTAGATGAGGATCTCATCTGGTCTGTCTGGCTAACAGTCACTGCCCTTGGACAGGAACATCCAGATCAATTTCCCTACATTGATTTATGGCTCAAATTGTGCCACAGAATACCTCCTTGGCTTCATATGTGCACCCTGGAAGCAAAAAAACAATATTCTGATCCTCTGTCAGAAAGAGGACGATGCTGGAAAGAAAACAATCTTTTCAGATCTGGACCAAAAGAATTTAGACTTTCTGCCTCTTTTTGTGTTACTAAACCCACAGATGCACAGGTGGTGGGGACAAAAGCATGAGAACTGCTTGATTTTAGTGCACCAGAGGGTGCACGTTGTGGTCAGACTCAGGGAGGAACGAACAGGGCTTACACTCAAATTTAAAAAAACTGAAATGAGAAAATAAGTAATGAATTAAAAACAGCTAAAAAAGCTCTGAAGAAAACAAAAGGATCGCACGATCAACCCGCTGCAGACAGGCAGGTCTGCGCACTCACTACCAAGGTCGTGAGTCGCACGGAACACACTGAATCAGCCCGCGCCCCAGCAACAATCCACTGGACACCATCCCCCACCCAAATCCTCTGTACAGCCACCTGGTTCCACACTACAAAGACACAGAAGACCACGAGACCACGGTACTGAGTCACACCGCTCTCGGCCCAGAGGTAGGGGCTTCTGAGCCAACGTCCCACTGCTCCTGGTCCAGAGGAAGGGGCTTCCTGGTCACCATCCCTCCTGCTGCTCGCAGCCCAGAGTAAAGGGCTTTTGGGCCACCATCCCTACCACTGCTCCCGGCCCCTGTCCCACCTCTCCCAGCTCAGAGGAGGTAATCCATGCAGGTGCCAACAGCACCCCGCCTCAGTCAAAATGAGAAAACACTTAAAAAAAAGTCTCAAAACCAGACTTGCAGATCACCTACAGCAACCCCAAAGGGAAATGAGATGGAGCACTCTGATACTCAACCACCTGGACCTCCTGAATTGGCAACAAAAGGGGATCTGGAAAAAATGAAATCAGAAATAATTGCTCAGATAACAGGAGAAATTGTACTCCTAGTGCAAGACATGATTATTAAATCTAGAGAGGAGCTGAGGAAACAAATGGAAACAAATGGAATCCATAAAACAGATGCAAATAGATTTCCAGGAGATGAAAAACTCCATCGAAAGTCTACACAGCAGAATGAGCCAATGAGAGGACAGAATTTCAGATATAGAAGATAAGATTGCATTAATGACCAGGAAAGAAAAATTGCTTCAAAATTATAAGGGAACATGAGAAATCAATCCAGTAGCTTCTAGATGATGCAAAGAAGAATAACATAAGACTGATTGGAGTCAATGAAGAAACAGGAGAGAGTGCAGATGACATGAAAAAAACTCTTCCCAGAAATAATGGTAGAAAACTTCCCAAGCAAGGGAAAAGAGCTTGACATACAGATAAGTGAGGCATATAGGACTACAAATAGGCTTGATTAAAAAAAAACTACACATAAGCATATAATTGTTAAGATGCCAGAAACTCCACAGAAGAACAAAATTCTACAAGCAGTTAGAGGAAAAAAACAAATCACATACAAAGGAAAACCCATCAGAATCACAGCAGACTTCTCAACACAAACCATCAAGGCAAGAAGAGCTTGGAGTGACATATTCCAAGCCCTAAAAGAAAACAGTCTCCAACCCAGATTGATGTACCTGGCAAAACTATCTTTCAAAATTGATGGAGAAATAAGATACTTTCATGACAAAAAGCACCTTAGGAATTTCATGAATACCAAACCAGCACTCCAAAGAATTTTACTCAATATTCTAGGAACACACATTGAGGATCACAATCCCAGGAAGCAAAGCAGAAGGAACCCATCTGGCATGACAAGAAATTAAATGTAAAGGGGGAGAACTCAACAAAAAGAAAAAGTAATGGCAACAAGTCAATATGTTTCAGTTATAACCATAAACGTTAATGGTCTCAATTCACCAATCAAAAGAAATAGACTGGCAGAATGGGTCAAGAAGCAAAATCCAACAATATCCTGCATACAAGAAACACACTTAATTCAAAGGGAAACTCATAGACTGAAAGTTAAGGGATGGAAAACAATACTCCATGTGACAGGAATGTGAAAAAAAGCAGGAGTAGCTATCCTTTTTGCAGATCAAGTAGATTTCAAACTAACACTGATTAAGAGAGACAAAGAAGGACACTACATCCTTGTAAAGGGGACAATCCAAGAGGAAGAGATGACAATCATAAATATCTATGCACCAAACACTAGTGCCCCCAACTATATAAAACAAATACTAACGGACATGAAAAGTCATATATGCACTAATACAATTATAGTGGGGGACCTCAACACCCCACTGTCACAAATAGATAGATCAACTAGACAAAAAATAAGTGATGCAATACTAGAACTCAATTGAATTCTTGAACAAATGAGCTTAACAGATGTTTACAGAGTCTTCCACCCCACCAAATCAGAATACACATTCTTCTCAGCTGCACATGGGTCATTCTCCAAAACAGACCACATACTCACACATAGAACATGTTTAAGTAAGTGCAAAGGAATTGAAGTTATCCCCTGTATATTATCAGACCATAGTGCAGTGAAATTGGAGATCCATAGCAAAAGGAATGAAAAATTTCATAAACACGTGGAAACTGAACAACACACTTCTGAATACCCAATGGGTCACAGAGGAAATTAAAGAAGAAATCAGACAGTTCCTTCAATGAAATGACAATGACAATACAACATATCTGAATCTATGGGACACAATGAAAATAGTCTTACGCGGGAAATTCATAGCAGTGAATATGCATATTAGGAAAACAGAATGAGCCCAATTAAACAACCTGATCCTGAACCTCAAGCTTTTAGAAAAAGAAGAGCAGGACAACCCCAGAGCTCATACAAGGGAGGAAATTATAAAGATCAGAGGAGAAATCAATGCAATGGAAACTAAGAGAATGATACAAAAAATCAATGAAGCCAAGAATTGGTTCTTCGAAAGAATCAACAAAATTGACAAACCCTTAGCCAACCTTATCAGGAAAAGGAAAGAAAAGGCCCAAATCCATGCAATTAGAAATGAAAAGGGTGAAATTACAACAGACCCAGCAGAAATACAGAGGATCATCAATACCTACTTCCAGAACCTACGCACCAATAAGATGGACAACACAGAAGAAATGGACAGATTCCTAGATACATATGAATTACCAAAGTTGAACGAAGAAAACCTAAAAATTCTGAACAACCCAATATCAACCAATGAAATTGAAAACATAATTAAAAACTTATCAACTAAGAAAATCCTGGGCCCTGATGGCTTCACTGCTGAATTCTACAAGACATTTAGAGAGGAACTGCTGCCACTACTGTTTAAACTCTTCAGTGAAATTGAAAGAGAACCAATACTCCCAAATTCATTCCTGGAAGCAAGCACCACCTTGATCCCCAAAGCAGAGAAAGACCCAACTGAAAAGGAGAACTATAGGCCAATCTCACTAATGAACATGGATGCAAAAATCCTTAATAAGATAATGGCAAACAGAATGCAGAAGATCATCAAGAAGATCATACATCCTGATCAAGTTGGATTCATCCCAGGGACGCAGGGATGGTTCAATATACGAAAATCAATCAATGTAATACACTATATCAGTAGAGCCAAGGAAAAAAACCATATGATTATCTCTATAGATGCAGAGAAAGCATTTGACAAAATCCAACATGCATTTATGATAAAAACCCTACAAAAAATTGGAATAGATGGTCTCTACCTCAAACTGATAGAAGCCATCTATGAAAAACCAACAGCCAATATCATACTACATGGTCAAAAACTGAAATCCTTCACACTCAAATCAGGAACAAGACAAGGGTGTCCACTATCACCACTCTTGTTCAATATAGTTTTGGAAACATTAGCCACAGCAATTAGACAAGAGAAAGAAATAAAAGGAATAAAGATAGGAAATGAAGAAGTCAAATTATTATTTGCAGATGACATGATACTCTATATAGAAGACCCTAAGAACTCCACCAAAAGTCTTCTAGACTTAATAACCAAATTCAGGCAAGTAGCTGGTTACAAGGTCAACACACAAACATCAATAGCTTTCCTCTACACGAATGACAGACTCACTGAGAGAGAAATAGGGAAAACAATTCCTTTCACAATAGCATCCAAAAAACTGAAATACCTAGGAATCAACTTAACAAAAGAAATCAAAGACCTCTTCTCTGAAAACTATGGCACTCTGAAAAGAGAGATTGAAGATGATATCAGAAAATGGACAGACACCCCCTGCTTCTGGGTAGGAAGGATTAATATACTGAAAATGGCCATACTTCCAAAACTGCTATATAGATTTAATGCAATTCCAATTGAGATCCCAAAAGCATACTTCATGGACCTTGAGAAAACAATCCAAAAATTCATTTAGAAGAAGAAGAGACCCAGAATAGCAAAAGCAATTCTAGGTAAAGAGACATGGCAGGGGGTATCACAATACCCAACCTGCAACTGTACTATAAAGCTATTGTGATAAAAACAGCATGGTACTCACAAAGAAACAGACCTGGAGACCAGTGGAACAGATCAGAAGATGCAGACACAATGCCAGACACACTCAGCCATCTCATCTTTGATAAAGGAGCCAAACACCCTCACTGGAGGAAAGATAGCCTCTTTAATAAATGGTGCTGGAAAAATTGGGCTTCAACTTGCCAAACATTAAAACTAGACCTATATCTCTCACCATGCACTAAACTAAAATCAAAATGGATTAAAGATCTAAATATTAAAATAGAAACTCTGAACCAGTTGGAGCAGAGGTTAGGTAGAACTCTTGAAGACATCAGTGTAGGAAAAGATTTTATGAACAAAACCTCAGTTGCCCATGAACTAGCACAAACAATCAACAAGTGCGATCTCTTCTTATTAAAAGCCTTCTGCACAGCAAGAGAAACCACCAGCAGTGTGAAGAGACAAACCACAATGTGGGAAAAAATCTTCACCTCCTTTTCCTCAGACAAATGTCTACTATCTCAAATCTATAAAGAACTTAAAAAGATCAGACCTCCCAAATTTAAAGACCCAATCTGAAAATGGGCATCTGAAATGAACAGACATTTCTCAGACAAAGAAGTAGAAATAGCAAATAAATACATGAAAAAGTGTTCAACATCACTGGTCATTTGAGAGATGCAAATGAAAACAACACTGAGATTACACTTCACTCCAGAAAGAATGGCTGCTATCATAAAATCAACCAATAACAAATGCTGGCGGGGCTGTGGGGAAAGAGGAACCCTGCTCCACTGCTGGTGGGAGTGTAGACTGGTGCAAGCACTGTGGAAATCAGTATGGAGATACCTCAAAGAACTAGGACTGGAAGTCCCATTTGACCTTGCTATTCCATTGCTGGGGATCTCCCCCAAAGAATTAAAAGAATCATACCACAGTGATATATGTGCACCCATGTTCATAGCAGCACAGTTTGTGATAGCTAAAACTTGGAAACAGCCCAAATGCCCATCAACTGGAGACTGGATCAAGAAAATGTGGGTTTTTTTATAAAATGGAGTACTACTCAGCCATAAAAAATGAGAAATTAGAGACATTTGTAGCTAAGTGGGTGCCCATTGAGGCGATACTCTTAAGTGAAATCAATAGGACACACATGTGTAAATACCGAATAGTTTCTTTAGTGTGAGAACCTGAAAGTGTAAATAAGGACTAAAATGTATAATAGGTAATGTGAAATAGGAAGAAAAGGGGCAAAGGGGAAGGAAGTGGGAGGGCTAGGGGAAAGGATAGAAGGTAATGGGATTAATATGAGAAAATGGAAAAATAGGAACAAAATCTTTGTAAATAGGGAGGAATGGAGGAGTTGAAGGGAGGGCAGGGAAGGAGAATAAATAAGAACTGAGAGAGATTATGTAAAGGTGCAAACTTCCAATGATGAATGTCATTATATTGTATACCTAAAATGTGCCAATGATTAGAATGAATAATGGATAATGCAAAATAGGAAGAAAAGGTCCAAAGGGGTAGGGGTAGTGGGAGGGGCAGGGGAAAGGAAAGAAGGGGGAGGAAAAATGATGAGAAATGGAAAAAATGGAAATAAAGTCTTTGTAAACAGGGAAGTGTGGAGGGGGTGAAGGGAGGGCTAGGAATGGGGAAAAAATAAGAACCAAGATGCATCATGTAAAGGTACAATTCCCAATGAGAAATGTAATTGTATTGTATACGTAAAATGTACCAATAAAAGAATTTAACAAAAAAAAATGCTCTGAAGAGCATAAAACAAAGCCAGAGAAAGTATAACTGCTCTACTAGACATAAAGAAATTTTACAAGAGAAATCAAGTTACAAATTTTAGCTAATTGATAAATGTATCTGTGTTTCAGTTTGAGTTGATGTTTAGTTGCTGTGCTTAAAATATTTCTTGTACATTGCAAATTCTTCAACTGTAATTACAGGGTTAACGCTCTTTTCTGTACTTTGTTGATAAAAAGTTAAGGTTGCTACCATTCTATTGGCAGCCAATCAAATTTAAAGTGTAACAATCTGAGGGAAAAAAAGGACACTTTAAAATTTTAACAGCTAAAGACAAATTTGTGATAAAAGTTCTATAGTAAGTGAGATGAAAAAAATATTAAAAAGCTATAAGTAAAAGAGATACAATTTTGATTTTAAAATTTTGTATGTTTGTCTTGTTAGAAAGATAAAAAGAGATATACAAGACCAGAAGGCTTAGGTATGTCAAAAGATGTACGAAAGTGATTTATCAAGAGAATATGTGTTTGTTTGTTGGTTTCAAGTTTGTTATGGAAAGTTTAAATATGTTTACATTGGTTGTCATCAAAGGGTTCAATTCTAAATATGTTACTATAATATGTGTATATTGGTCATCTTCAAAGTGTTTAAGAGCCAAAAGGTTACAATGTGACCTTCTTCTTTATAGTGAGTTAGAAGAAAGACTGTTGGGAAAAGGCACAAATATGTCAGACCACCATGCAATATTTGAGATTTGACTTAAAAAAAGACAAAGGAGGCTAAGTCCAGAGAAAAAGAGAGTCATTTATCCTCTGTCAAGACCCATCCAAAATGCTTCAATTTTTTAATTCCATTTTTGCTAACCATTGTCCTAATTGGGAGGACTGTAAAGAACTTTGTAGAACTTTGTTGACCTCTAAAGAAATGCAGAAAGTTTTAGGAGAAATTAAAAGGATCAATGCTCCTAGAATGTTGGCAGACACACAAAATCAGGACACTTGACATGAACAGCAATTTCCAGTGAATTTCCAGGGGCCCGATTGAAACCCCAATACTGCAGGAGGCCAGGACAGCTTAAACAATTATTGGATGACCCTCCTGGCAGGGATATGAGCCACGAGTAAAAGGCCTAAAAATATGATTAAAGTGCTAGAAACACAGAAGGAGCCCGATGAGAGCCCTGACAGATTTTATGAGTGGCTCTGTGAAATTTAAAGAATTTATACACTTTTTGATCCTGCTAACCTTTGATTCCTGATAGCCATCAGTTAATCAATATGACTTTTGTGACCCAGTCAGCTCCAGATATTAGAAGGAAAATTCAAAAGCAAGAAACTTGGGAGGGTATGACTATAACACAATGGTTCCAATTGGCTGGGAAAGTGTATGTGAACAGAGTCAGTGTGAGAGAAGGAATGGGTTAAAGGGAAGATGAACAAGATAAGAGGTGGGCCAAATACATGGCAGTGGCTATGGGAACCAAGGTAGAGAAAGAAGAAGTAAGACAGGGAACAAAATCAGAAAGAAAGCAAAAGAAAGGTTTTAAATGTGAGGACTAAAATTGTGACCAGTGTGCATATTCAGAGAGAAAGGACATTATAAGAACAAGTTCCCACAGCTCAAAAAAAAAAATCAGGAATTAATGGAAAGAAAAGATACTGGTACAGTGTTGCCTGTGATAGAAGACAGTGACTGACACAGACCGGGCTCGATGCAGTTAGGCCTCCATGAGCCCATGGTCAATATAAGGATTGGGGGCCAAAATATGTCCTTTATGGTGGACAGTGGCACAGAGCATTCAGTAGTAACAGCTCCAGTCACCCCTCTGAGCAGAAAGCACATCGAAGTGATTGGTGCCACTGGAATTTCAGAAAAGAGCCAATTGTGCTATGAAAGGACATGTGAAATTGGAGGACATAAAGTAAAACATGAATTCTTGTATATCCCAGAATGTCCTATCAGTTATTGGGAAGAGATTTGTTATCTAAATTGGGAGCCACAATTTTCACTCAATGGGGAAATGCATCTCTGCATTTAGACCCAGGAAAGGATCTCATTATGATGGTAACTGCTAAAAGAGAGGGTGAATGGCAATGTTACAATGTGGATGATGTTTATCAGGCTCCACGAGAATTAAAAGCTATGTTTCCGGGAGTGTGGGCAGAAGATCCGCCCCCAGGCCTGGCTAAGAATCACCCACCCACAGTCATAGGATTAAAAGATAACTCTGCCCCCATTGCTGTAAAGCAATATCTGATGTCCAGGCAAGCCCAAATTGGAATCAAGCCCCATATCATGAGGTTAAAAGAATTTGGACTTATAAGAGAATATAAATCACCTTGGAACACCCCTTTGCTGCCGGTTCAAAAACCGGAAGGGGACTATAGGCCAGTGCAAGATCTACAGGCAGTAAATGACAGAATGGTAACATTGCATCCAGTGGTCCCTAACCCCTATGGTGTGTTGGGTCTGATGCCCCCAGAGGCAGCATGGTTTACTTGTTTGGACTTAAGAGATGCCTTCTTTTGCCTTCTCATCACTCGCCTCAGTCAACCCATCTTTGCATTTGAATGAGAAGACCCAAGTGATGGGAAAAAAATTCAGTTTACATGGACCAGATAGCCACAGTGATTTAAAACTCACCCACACTTTTCAGGAAACCCCTAGCCAAGGATTATGCTTGTTTTCCCTGTGGAACAATATAGCTGTGTCCTACTGCAGTATGTGGATGACTTACTGTTATGTAGCCCAACCCACAAACAGTGCTGGGAAGGCACAAAAGGGTTGTTGTTGCACTTACAGGAAACTAGATATAAGGTATCATGGAAGAAAGCCCAGATTTGTGTACAGCATGTTAAATATTTAGGAGTCCAAATAACACAGGGCATGCGTTGCCTAGGAAATGAAAGAAAACAGGTTATTAGTGCCATCCCTGAACCCCAAACAAAGAAATAGCTGAGAGAGTTTCTTGGGGTGGCAGGTTTCTGTAGAATTTGGATTCTGGGTTTTGCAGAAATCTCTAAACCCCTTTATGAAGCCCTAAAGGGACAGGAGGAGAATCATCTGCCTTGGACTGTAGACCAGGAGGAAGCTTTTAAGAAATTAAAATTAACTTTGGCAGCCACCCCAGCCCTAGGCATACCAGATGTGAAGCAGCCTTTTACTCTATATGTGACAGAGAAAAACCATGTGGCCCTTGGAGTGTTGACCCAAGAAGTAGGCCCATAGAACCAACCAGTGGCATACTTGTCTAAGAATTTAGATCCATTAGCAAAAGGATGGCCTCCTTATCTTCAGGCCTTAGCAGCCTCAGTTCTGTTGATTCAAGAAGCAGACAAGCTGACTTTAGGTCAGAAACTGTCTGTGCCAGTTCCACACACAGTCCTAGAACTGCTGAACACAAGGGGGCATCAATGGCTCTCAAATAATTGGGTTACTCAGTACCAAGCCCCTCTCTGTGAGAACCCCTGCTTGTGGTTTATTCCTGTAAAAGCTTTAAATCCTGCTACCTTCTTGCCTATGGAGACAGGCCCTCCTGATTATGACTACTTGAGTGTCACCAATGAGCTCTTTTCCAGCTGCCCTGACCTACAGATGACACCCTTGTCTGATGCTGACCTCGTTCTGTTCACTAATGGGAGCAGCTTCATGGAAGATGGGGTTCGTCGTGCTGGATATGTGGTAACCACAAAGGATGAGGTGATCCTAGCCAGGGCCCCTCCCTATTGGCTGGTCAGCACAGCGTGCTGAGCTCTGGGTGCTCATACAGGTGCTCGGATGAGCAAAGAGTAAGAAGGTAAATATACATACAGACTCTCGCTATGCATTTGCTACACTGCACGTCCATGGCATGATTTATCGAGAGCAAGGTCTTCTCCCAGCAGAAGGGAAGCAAATCAAGAATAAACAGAAAATTGTACAGTTGCTAGAGGCAGTGTGGGGACCTAGCAAAGTCACAGTAATACATTGTTCAGGACATCAGAAAGGCAAAGACTTCATTGCACAAGGTAACAATAAAACTGACACTGAAAGCCAAGAAAGACAACTCACTCAAAGCCCTGCTCTCACCACTCTGGAGAGTGGTGAGTCAACACCCAGCTGAAGAATGGGAACACAGAGAAAGACAACATGGCCACTGCTCTGAGTTTCTTTGTTTTCAAACTGTGGGTGTTTAAGGCTAGTGATGAAAAGTTTGATGAACAATATGTAACTTTTAAAATGGTAAAATGGGAACCGGAGGGCTATCTGTTTATGATGCTCTTTGATACCTGCCCAAAGGAACATTATGCGGGACCTGGGGTAGCTTCTGACTGTGGGAGATATTCTAATGAGAAATTATATCGCAAAGAGAAAACACAAGTTTGGATCAACGACTCCCTTGTTGGATGAGCCACTGGCAATGGTAACAGTGATAAACAAGGTCAATGTAATCCTATATCTATGTATATGCCAGCCCCATGGGATCCTATTTGTCTACAAGGAGTCATATATTTCATTAGGACAAGAAATTAGAAAGATCTTGAGGGAATTCAAGATGCACTTCAGGCTTTAGAAACCCAATTAGATTCACTGGCCAATGTCGTAATACAGAACAGATGAGCTCTCGGTTTGCTCACAGCCCAGAAAGGAGGGACTTGTTTATTTCTTGGTGAAGAGTGTTGTTATTATGCTAATAAATCTGGTATAATACAAGAATCACTAGACAAACTGAAAGATTGGATCAAAGTTCTTGATAATAAATTTGGTAAAGGAGGGCTGTCCTATGGAATTTACTTTGACAGGATGGAAAACTTGGATAGGAACTCTTCTGAGTCCCCTTCTTGTTATAATATTAATATTAATGTTTGGTCCCTGTGTCATTCAGTGGATTTCAAGATTTATACAGCACCATATTGCTGCTGCTCAACACTATCAAATGCTAGTGCTAAGAAATGTTGTGAAACTAGATAGAACATATAATGGATAGAAGAACTATCCCAAAGTAAACAGAGGGGGAAATGATAGGGGAAAAGTTTGAGACAGCTTAGTAGGTTGGACGTTAAGGTAGTTGTAGAAACAAAATAGGTAGTGTATCCTTTTAAAAACTTGCCTTAGCCTGTTACTTTTGTTGTTTAAAGTGAAGGTTATATAGCTCCTTTGATCTGTAGCTCTACTATAGATAACAGCTTAACTCTGAAGAACAAAGTTGCAATCCTTGAGCAAACTTGTGAGACATGTGCCTTACCTGTCATGTGTTTAGGACTGTCATCAGTGATAGAAACCATCTGTGTCTAACCATTAAACAGGAATTGGAATTTTATTTACTTTACAAAGACCACTAGGGATGAGATAATGGCTAAAGAAGATATAAAAGGAAATGTTGAACAAAGGGGCACCTGGACACTGACCAGTCCAGTTTCTGGCGGTCCCACCTGCTTGCAAGAAAACTTTTATTATTTTACCCTAATTCTGTGTCTCCATGTATTTCTTTCCATGATTTTCTGGAACAGTTCCTCAAGATAAGTGTGTAAATTAATCACCTATGTATTTAAAGATAAATACATAAAATAATCATTACTGTGATTGAATATGTGCCACAAAGTTAGGTGTTGAAAGTCAATGGTCATTGTGATAGTATTAAAAGGCGGGGTCTTTAGAAGATCATACACCCTATAATCCCAGCACTCTGGGAGACTGAGGCAGGAGGATCACAAGTTTGAGGCCAGGTTGGAGAAGTTAGCAATTTAGCGAGACACTGCCCCCAAATTTAAAGAACCCTATCCTAAAGCCTACAACAGGGACAGAGATAAGAAAAATAAAGATCCCCCAAGCCTGTCCTGAAAAATTCCAAAGTTCTGAACCAGACCCACCTGCATGACCTGCACCACCCTTTCTGCACCTGGAGCTCATCGAGGTCCATGCATATGGGCTGCATCTCATACTCCAATTCATGAGACTGAATTATGGGAAAGGACATGCACAACAGATGAAGCTGACCTGACTCAACACCCTGAAAATCATGTTGTCATCATGTTGGGGGGGGACCCCAATGGAAGGTGCCCCAGAACCACTGCTACAGTTTAAACACCTTCACTCTGAGTGTACTATCAGCTTAATAAACTGCTGTGTTTTCCTTACCGTCATGCACCACGTCAGATTCTTCATTCATCATACACAAGAGCACACAGACTTGTCTTGGACCCCGTCACCCATGATAACATTTTAATCTTCACCCTACACCGTCACTTATGACAGATGTCCACAAGTTCACTGGGCCCTCAGCAGCTTGTGGAATGCATTGTTCCTTCATACCCTGACCTCTCTGCTGTTTGTCTAGCACCCCATGTACAGCACTTCTTAAGTGGTCAGAAACCCTCAGCCTCTTCTTGCACTGTGTGGGGTATGAGGCACCCTGTAAGGCGGGTGGCTCTTGGCATTGCACTTCCAGAAAGTTCATCAGTATTAGATTTCCCTTGCCTTACGATGGATGGCTGCTGCATAAAATGGCAGCCTTCTCCTTCCTGTAATACCCTGCTTCCCACTTAAAAATATGGCTTCACCCTCCAAAAGACAACCTTCTTCTTCCCAATATGCCCCTCTTCCCACCAAAAGAATAACCTGATACTTGCTACCTCCTAGCAACTAGTGATGTCACAGCCTCCTCCAATCTGTAGCCACAACATCACTCAACCCCAGCCCAGCTCCCATGAGAAGCACTCCCTGTCCCAGCCATATTGGTCTCTCTCCTCTGTTTGGAGACAGCTCGGTAGATTGTCCCTACAATAAAGGCTTGTTGTGGTTCTGGTCTGGTCTCGGTTTTCGGCTCTTTTACCTGACAATCAGCTACTGCGGTTCCGATGCCATGGAGGAAGCCAGTATCTCTGCATGGAACTGGTGCTCTCTGCTCTGGGATCTGCCCAAGGTTACCTGAGATTGCCATCTTTCCTCTTCCACAAGCCTGCACCAGTGCTCTGGACCTTGGAAGCACCATCAGCCAGCTTTTGTCTCTTATTATTTTAGACCTATTGGACAAAGAATTACATTTTTTGTTTAGGGACAAACATAGCCCTTTGCTTCATCTCCCAGGAGGTCGCGTCCCCTCTGATGTTGTACAGCCACTGCAGCTCATGAGTCCGTCCACTCTTGAAGAAAGGCCATGCCCTGAGCAAGTTCATCTGGGCTGTCTGTCACGTTCTCAGTGGCCGTTAATGATGGGAGAAAGATGTGATTAGCTTAGAGTCTGGTATGGGTAGTCACTGTTTACTACCTCTGTTAGAGGTAGTTTTTGAATAATCTAGGATAATCCCAAAGAAATAGAAAGGACCCAAAAGATGTCATGTTATAACTTGGGACAGGAACCTTGTCTGGCTCCTTTCCTGTGGGTTTCATCTGTATGATCACTTGGGGTTTGGCAGTCGCTCGGCAAGAATGAACAAACTACCAAGAGATGAAGGCACGTGTGACCAAAGCATGAGCACTAGAATTGAAAGGCAGATTGGGGAAGAAGCCACATCAGACACTGTTCTTAAGGGATTGGAATGGCAATTGTAACCAGCTGGCTCCTAGACCTGTCCACAGGTGTAACTAGACACTGCCAGCAGGAGGCAGTGATTGGAGTCCCTTTTTATGTTTAGCCTATATTATTATTACTTGCACATGTCTTTGATTTTACATTCCCCTGCCAGGTGTTGAAGACCAGGTTAAATCAAGGTCAGTTAGGCTTTTTAGGCATTGCTTTTGGAACCATGTACAGAGTCTCAGCTCCTCTGTCAGTGTCAGCCTGGAGGATGGGTCATGGTGTTGCTTGACCATGTAGCTTCCAGTGAAAGCATGGAAAATGTTTCCTCTTTGGAGATCCTCCTTTTCAGCACACTGTGTATTGGTTGACTCCTGTCCTCTGGGGTCCAACAATCTCCTTGCTCAGGAGATTGGGTGACTCACCAAAGTTGCAGGATCCTGTAGAGAGGGTCCCTCGTGCCCTGGGTCCTTGATGGCCTTGGAGGGCCAAAGCCAAAATTTGGCTATCTTTTAAGCTCAGTTGCCTTCTTATTTTTTGGGTGCTGGGGATAGAACTCAGGACCTTGTGCTTTCGAGGCAGGCAGCCAAACCACTGAGCTAAATCCCCGGCCCCAAGCCCAATTACCTTTTAAACTTTAGTCTCTAAACCTTAGTTGTTGAACCCCCAGAAGGTCAGTTGCACCAGTACTGAAGTGGGAGCAGGGAGTTTAACTAGTATAATCTGATCTGGTAGCAAGCACTTTGCAATATAAAATACAGCCAGAGGACTTTTATTTCCCTACCAATCATGGTTGTCTTAGCAATTGAGTCCCTGTAGGATATCAACAGAAAACAATTGTAAAGTTTTACACAGAAACTTGAGATCAAGGGCCACATAGCATTTTAGCATGACAATCATGATGACATTATCATCTTTTGAAATTCATGTAAATATCCATCTTAGTATAGAATAGGTTTTTAGTCAGTTACCTTTATCTAAATACAAGATACTGAGTGACATAAAGAAACTTTTATTTAGTTTGTTATCCTTTAATATGGTGCCATCAAAGTAGAATGCACCTGTCTATACATGTGCCTTATAAGTTTTTAATGTCTAGCCTTTAAGTTTGTTAGTGTGTGACACTGTCTGCACCACTAGTGCCTGAGCATCTCTTAAGTGTAGTGACACATACATAACATATATATTACATAAGTTTTTTATTTAAAAATTACCATTTAGCAGGTGGTCTCATGCTGGCTTGACGTACACCTCTTGCCACAAGTGGCTAGAACACAAGTAAGAGAAAGGCAGATATCTGAGTCTAAAAGAAAAGTTTATTGACATAAACAAGCCTAGCCTGGAAGCCACCAGTATGATGAGACATCTTTCTAGTTTTCGAGGCAAGCACAGTGCCACTGAGCTATATCCCAGGCCCTCTAGTTTTCCATCTTTGAAGACCTATACACCTGGAAGCTGTGAATACATTTAGTACACCATGAAATCAGCAATAGAATGTCACAACTATATGGAAACCTTTGTCTCTTAATTTAGTTTTGTACCAAGTACAACTTTTAATAAGAAAACTTTATTGTTTTACCCACAGAAAACTTAACCTTTTGATAATAACAAATGTAAACAGTAAAATAATATGTTTAGCCGTGGTTATTGGGGTTTGTCTCCCATAAGGCTATGGAAATTATTGGGAATGCTTTTAGTGAATAAAGACTGGAATACATGTTTCCGGGCAACTTCGCGTTTATTCACTAAGGGGAGTCTTGTCCAGCTATTTTCTCAAACCAAAGGGGTCCTCATTTAGTTATCTTTACAAATTCTTTTTTAGATAATCCATGAGAACCAGATCATAACAATTAACACATTATTTTGACCAGTGAAAGACCCAAAGTTATTGTACAAAGACATTAATAGGTATCATATTTGTAAAACCAGTCTTGACAGCATTTTGATTGCCTGGCATTCTGGATGGAAGCATGTCCTTAACTTTAATGACACTTACTTTATCTATAAGCCAACTTAAGTTGTAGACATAAATATTTTAACCTATATAAACTGTTTTCCATGGAAATCCCAAAAAAGAAGAAAAAAGAAATTGTTGAGCTCAAACAAAACATCTGTAGGTGTTGCAACCAGTCATTAGTACAAATTGAATAGACAGATGGACAGACAGACAAGCATACATAGATAATTATTTATAAACCAGGGTGCACTCAGATGTATTTGGTCATGGCTATTTTTATGATTCAGGCACAACTATTATTTTAGTAAGTGTAGTAAACAAGACACTAATGAGACTATTCACACAATTTACTTAGAGCAAGCAAACTGTTTTATTTATCTGATTTACTAGAGTGGTTGGTGTTTTCTTTTCTGAAAAGAAACCTGAGGTCATCTATTGGTTCACAGGTGTGTGAAGTTTGTGGCCCTTCTTTGCCTTCTGGAGTCTTGGGGAGTTTGGGCTTTACTCTGGAGAGGTGACTCTCACTATTTTCTGTATCTTATTGGCAAAAAAAAGTAAAAAGGGTTGTGAGATCTTGTATTAGGCAATATTCTCCTGATGGCTTGACTATTGGTAAAATGGGTGTAGTGCACAGGGATTGGCATGGCAGCAGTAATCCTGTGGCCAAAAAGTTATCAACAATAGCCTTTAATCCCAGTCTACCTTCTTTTAGAAGGAAATGCTGTCTTCTGTGAAGATAGAGTAGGGTCCTTTAGCTGAATGACTATTAGAGTGGTCTTGACAGCTCTCCCTTGGATGCCATCATACCATGCCTGAGGATCTACTTCAAGCAAACACATCAGGCTCCATGGGGTCAGGTTGGCTGGGTCCCTAGCAAGTAGGACATGGTTACCAGAGATATGAGTATCAGAGTGGCCCTGAGTAGGAAGAGTATATCTATTTCAATTATTGGTATGGGGCACTCAGGTATCACCACAAAGGCAACTTGGAAAAGGAAACCTTCCAAATGGCAGTTCAGAGTAGGGGCAAAGAAAGCTGTCTAGTTAACTCCCCCAGGGCCCACAACAACTTTAGAATGGGGTTAGAAGCTCACCCCCATTAGAAAACAGAACTGAATGATTCACACCATCATCACAGGGGAATACAACCCGTCTACCCACCGCATCTCATTACCTGTGTGTGATATTCTAGAGCGGGAGCCTTGTAGGCTGCCTTAGGCATCAGCACCACCCCTTGTCTGGACCTTCTTCCCTGGCCCCACGGCGAGGGTGACCTCATCTCTCTCTGGGAACAAGGACAGTTCTTCATCCAGTGTCAGGGGTCTTCTCCCATGTTCTGACAGGTCCACCGGGGGCTAGAACGTTTCCAAGGGCATTCCTGGGCCTGGTCCCAGTTGTTTATACTTGAAGCATTCTGGCTTGCTCCCATTTCTCTTTAGATTACCTCAGATTGCCCAGAGTTGTGGGCTTTGTGGTCAGCCTTATCACGTAGGGCAGGCGTGGCCTCACCCTGACGCCTTTGCTCATCCGGCCCTTGTTTGTCCTCTACTTTATTGTGCTTGTTGAACACCACAGAAGCTTCATTGACCAATTGACTTGTTTCAGTTTGTGCACCCAGCTGGAGTTTTTGGAGCCTTTTCCCAATACCTGGACCCAACTGACTAATAAAATACTGTCTTAGGATAATCTGACCTTCTCTAGACTCAGAGTCTAAATTAGTATATTTACAGAGTGCCTCTTCAAGCTGAAGCTGAAAAGCAACTGGATTCTCTTCAGGGACCCTGACAAACAGGGGTCCCTGAGCTCCCTGTAGTTCACAGGTTTGGGCAGCCCTTGTTGCATACCAGCTGAAGTGGCCTTGATGTATAACTTTCCTTTGGCTTCTCTGCCCCATGTGTTAGAATCCTGCTCAGGCCCTTCTTGGGACTTCAATAAACGCTTCATCATCTCCCTGCTCTGCACCCTTGTAATCCTTTCCCTTTCTACTGCTGTGCAACAAGAAATGAGGATGAATTGGACATTTTTGCCAGGTCAGATCAAAAGCCATCATTAGGGTATGGAAACTGTCAGCAAACTTTTCAGGATCCTCAGAGAATCTACCTAATTTTCCCTTGCAGTATTGAATATCTGTAACTGAAAAAGAAACTAGCGCCAGACTGCACCATCAGTGCCTGCTACTTCTCAAAGGGGTAGAGCAGTGGTGGGATTAGATGTCGAGTTCCCTGAGTCTGGGGCCCTATGGTAAGTAGACCCAGACCTGGTATGGGGTGGACTCAGGAGATGGCCTTGTCTCTGGAGGGTCCCAACTGAGCAGGGTGCTGAGGAGGTAGCTGTGGGGAGGAGGAGCTACAGGAGGGAGGCCTCTGCAGCATCATTGCCGGGAGATGATGACTTCTAGGGTATAGATCAGGCCTCTGGTAAAGGGCCATAAAGGCTTGGGTATAAGACACCTCTGACCATTTGTCTTGTTCCTTACACAGAGATACAATTGAAATACAGCATTCTATTTCAGGCTGCCTAGGGGCAGCCATGTCTCATTTTCCCCAAGTGGATACCTAGGCCATCTGTTAGTGCACAGGGACATAAGATAATCCCTTTGAAGGATCTTTGTGTGTGGAATTCTTCCCAATGGCTAGGAAGACATCTGAATGAGGACTCAGAAGAAATAGACAAGGTTACTCCCATCTGTAGACAGGAGCAGTAAAAATTAGATCTAAGATTCTGGTCAGCCTGTGCCTGGATCTGTTCCCACTCAGAGATTTGACAGGACCTAACCTGTATTTGAGCCTTTCAGACTCCCTGGAAAGGCTGAATTCCTTGGGACTGGACATCACTTGCCTTAAGTGAGCACCAGTGCTACTTCCTTTGGACCCGCTGGATGTCCCCTATAAACACAACTCATCTTCCGGTTAAAGATCCCAGTAGTGGGGTGACTTACTGGCTGGATGTCCCTTAGCCAATTAAGAAGGAAACCAGATCCATCCCCAGTGAAAAGTCAGTTTGCTAGATCAAGCCACAAAGCATTTACACCTGGTGACAAAAATCTCAAAATAAAAGTAGGCACTATATATATCCAGTCAGCAAATACAGGTTACACATCCTTTCAGACAGCAGCATAAACTAAAAGCACAGGTATCACAACAAAAGTAAAACTGAGGGCAGCAAACTACCCTGGAAGTGACAGGTGGGGTTTTAGGACCCAGAGCAAGCTAATCTGTTTGGCTACTGCCAGCTGCCACCAGCCACTGGGTGCATTTAGAATCGGTGACAAGAGATTCAAAGGGATAAATTTTTCTCTTCCTGTGTGGGAAGACATTGTACCTCTTAACTCTTTTTGTTTTTTTGAGTTGTCCAAAACCAATAACTAAGGAAATGAAACACTCTGATGCCTGAGGAAGAAGGAGTCAGAAGAGGAGAGGAAATTACTAAACCCATGGAAGGAAGCACCCCACGTGAGCACATGACCCACAGGGAGGCACACACGAGAGCTGCCCAAATCCAGAGCAGGTTACCAAGGACTCCACAGAGAAAAGCAACAGTCCAGGTGGGCCAGGCCTGTGTCTGCTGATGGGCAGCTGCACCAGGCCTCATGGCCCCCTGCCTTGCTTTCGCTCATACCCACTGAGGCACTGGCCACAGCCCCCAAAGCAGACTTTCCACACTGTGGGTCAACAACAGAAGCGAACCCAGTGATCGGCAGGCCCTCCTATCCCCCATGAGGAGAGGAGCCTTCTGTCCTACAATCTAGTCTTTTCCCTACAGCAATCAGGGCACCTCTCCTCCTGGGAATCCATTTGTTTTTCCAGAAAGAGGAAGAGAGAGGGTTTTCCAAAAGAGTGGGAAGTTACCCTCCTTGCTGGCTGGGTTATCTGCTTCTGCTTGCCCACTTCTTCTGAGGTCTTCTAGATTTCTGTGCAGCAAAGGCCCTTGGCTCACTGTCTGCTCAGGCCTCCCAAGGTTTGGTAATGTTCTCCTGGCTGCTCACCCGATGTTACACTTGAGTGGACCCAAACTAGCCCAGGTTCTTGGATAGGACAAGGAAAGAAGTAGCGATGTTTATTGAAGATCACTGGATGGTAGCAGCAGGAACAGGAAAAGGGTAAGTACAGAAGAGAGAGCCCAGTAACTCCAGCTTCTGGCATGTCAAGGGTCAGACATCTCTGGCACCAGGTGCCTCCTACTGCGTCTCTCACTGGGCTTAGTGATCTGCTGCCTCGAGAGCATCATGACCTCCTAGGCTTTTGTTATTTTGTGCCTCTTTTAAGACAGTGGAAGCAGGAATAAGCATGAAGGTGGTGTGGTGCTTACAGTTGAATGGAGGGAAAGGAGTGTGACCCATCAGCTCCTTTGTTTCTGACCACTTCTGCAGCGTAGGATGGGCTACCATGAAGAGACACAATAGCGACACCTAGGGGCCAGGGCCTCTTTTTGTATTTCCACCGTGGCATCATATCCCAGTCATCCTATCAAAAGCCCACTGGCCGGGGACTTAGCTCAGTGGCACCTCACCTGTCTTGCAAGTGCAAGGTCCTGAGTTCAATCCCTGGGACAGGGGTTGGGGGGAGCCTGCTGGAGTTCTCACAAGAAGTCCACACTCAGGGCTTTGGGGATGGTTCTGCGCATGTGTATCGTGTCATGCCTTCCTTCCTAGCTCATTTTAGCCACATCCTCTCTTCCTGGTTCTTTAGCCCACTGTCCATTTTTAACTTAATTCTTAGTTGACATAGGTCATCACTCTACTCTCTCTTGGGCACTTTCCCTAGCTAGCTGCCTTATTCATAAACTAAATAAATAAACTGTTTTTTACACAGAGACCATGTTCAGGTTAATGTCTTGGCTTGGCAGCTCTATAGACCAAAACATGGTTAAATAAACCTCTCATTGTGGAGAGCAGAAAGAAAGCATTCCATTAGGCTCAAAACTTAGGCGGGCAAGGCTCAGCTCTTTTCTTCTAAGTTTTAGTCAAGCCCTCAAATGATAATAGTAATTACTTTCCATAGTCACTGAATTCACAAATTTTGTCAGAGTGAAACTGGGCGGATGTTGGAGAACGCAGGTGATTGCTTTTCCGGGGAGAGGGGGCACCTTGATTGCTAAGATCAGAGAGCCCTGTGTGGCCAGTCAGCTGTTCTCTCCCAGGACTTTGCTCTGTACACACACGGGAGGTACAGCCACAGCCAAGCAGCACTCCCAAGCAGTGTGTCAGAGCGGGGCTGGTACTGCAGCAACAGCCTCAACGTAATAGCTGGGATTTGGTCTTTGCTTCTTGCCATCCGTACTGCCTTTGATTCGCACCACTTCCTAAGCATGATCTTCTCAATTCTCATAAATTCTATGAGCTCCCAAGAAACTATTCCCATTAAATTTGTCAGTCACTTTTCTGTTCCTTGCAACCAGGAACTCGATCAAAACTGGCACCAGAAAGGCCTGTTCTTTCCCACTGTTGCTGTTTGCATCTCTGGGCTTAATGAGCTGCATCCCAAGCTTTCTTTCTTCCCTAGCTGGGTAGGTTGGAGCAACCCTGCGATGACTGTGAGTCTGTTACTGGGTTCTGGGATTCTGAGGACCTCTCTGAGAGGGTCTTTCCAGGTTCTTCTTGTCCTAAACAAAGAACTGGACAAAACAAGTGCAGAAGGTGGTGAGGTTTCACATTCGGTAAAAGGAGGAAAAGAAATATGCTCTTAGAACAAATGTGGGTCAATAAAAGGCCGAGGAAGGAGTACACTCTGCAAAGTGGGAGTGGATCCATGTGGCCAAGAACTCAACTGTGGCGGTTTTCCCGTAGCCGGGCCTCGGGCTGAGATCAGGTCTAGGTCATCCTGGATGTTTGAGATCACGCAAGAACTGAAGACAGCGCTCTCTGATTGGTCCCAGGCGCACGGCTTTGGGAACTATTTTTCTGCACATCCCTGGAGCTCTGTAATTGGCAGGTCACCCACTTGAGCAGCTGGTAGGCCACACTCTCATTCCTTCCTCGAGTCTAGTCTGTAGCACCCTGACCTCTCCCTGCTGTCAGCCATGCCACCTCTTCAGAGCTCAGCCTTGCAGTCCTTCCAGATGACCTGAGATCTCTCACTGCTGATCCCAGTGGTTGAATGTGGAACTGCCAAGAGGGAAAACCTGTATTTCTGTCCCTCTTGCTGATTGATGATAACGGCTAAAAATGAGGTTAGCCAAAGCTACACCCCAGGGCAGTCCCACAGCACTCAGCTTCACATTATCAGGAGGAAAGCCACAATCTATTACTAACAGCTCCTCATTATTAAGGGGGCATTAGACCTTGCCTTCAGATGGGTTCCACAAATTCTACACACACCACAAATGGTATTCCACTTTCTTTCACAACTGAATGCCGTCCCCAAGCTTTGAAACTAGTGTCAGTATATCACGCAAAATGCTCTTTAAAGTCAGCCAACACTGAGGTAAGATGCTTGTCTCTCTGACCCATCGGAGTGCAGGATGCCTCCTGTAGTTCGTCTCTCTCCCAAGCAAATCCAGAGACTAATGCTTCCACCTCTCTATCTCTCCACCCCTCTCTGCCCTGTGGGCACTGGAGCAGTGTTTGCTAGGAAGACATCTGTAACCCTAATTTTCACTTTTCAAATCGTCTAGCCTATCTTCTGAACACCCCTCTCAATTTATCTTGTTCTCTAACTACGTGATGTCTCTTCACTTGTTGAAGGAGAAAAACTTTCCAGATCAGGATCATTCCCAGTTGGAAAAGTATCTGCCCTTAGTTTCTGAGCAAGACTGAAGAATTCTCTCCTATTAAAGAAGTGTTAACATTGTCTCTTTGGGGCAGACTAGCACTCAAAGGATTTCTAATAGCCCTTAACTCCTTGTATATAAGATAAGATGTATAAGTGCCACCAAACCATTCATATTCACCATGCTTTCTTCAACCAGCTTCTAGAACAGGGCCAGCACTCTGGAGGAGAACAAAATGAAAAGAAGAGGGACCATCACCACCACAATTCCGAATAAATTAAGATTGTTCCTTCCTTTTCGTCCTCAGCTAAAGGTTTATCTAATACCATCTACATCTGAGATCAAACCTGAAAATACTGAAGGACTCCTAAGCAGACTAAGGTGCTCCAAACCCAGTGCTGTTACCAGCCGGAGGATCCTGTGGGCTCCTTTCCAGGTTCTTGGTGTCTTGAACACAGAACTGGATGAGGCACCTAGGAAAGGCAGAGAGGTGTACATTTATTGAAGGCAGAAAAGAGATGCACTCTATAGGGTGAGAGCACAGGCTCACCATGGCCCAGAGAATAAGGAAACACAGTCTTTTGTGCCTAGAATTTGCTCCTCCCTCGTGCAAATAAGCAGCGGGACACTCATCCTATCAAAAACTCACTCAGCCTGGCACCACGTTTAAAGTGCCCTATCAAAGCACTCGGCTTCCCCCAGATCTCCAGATGTGAGGAAGGACTAGAAAGAGCACTGTCCTGATTGGTCCTGCACACTGAGCCAGATTCAAATGAGGGATGGAAAACACCACTTTTTGATTGGCTCTGTGTACAGTGCTCAGGTCCCTGGAGTCATTTTGGGTCCTATGTTCTGCGCATGCCCTCTGGGTCTTTATGGCCTTTGCAGCATTCTGCCCAGTTTGTCTGGTTTGCCCCACCTTAATCTCCTGCCTCAGACCTATCAATAATCCACCATTTAAAGTCCCATGCTTCACACACTATAAAATATTTTCACATGCTTTGACATTCCAACATGCACTGTGTGCATATGAATTCTAAAACACACATATACTGTCATTTATGGCTTTAGTATAGTCCCTTAAATCTTTCAAAAGCTTCTCTAGCCAGGCACGGCAGTTCATCCCTGTAGTCTCAGCACCCGGGAGGCTGATATCGAAGCTCAGAAGGGTGAGCCCAGGCTGAGCAACTCTGTAGTAGACTAAGAAATACTTAACTGTGCATCTGTACTCATAGGTATGCGCGCACACACTAACACACACACACACACACACACACCTGTCTTCTGCCTGTGCACCCCTCCCCCAATCTAGCACACAAACCCGCTTGGGAGCCTGGCAGAATCCACAGCTGCTTCCCTAGAACCTGCCCAGGGTCCCTGTGTAGCCACCACTGAAGCCTGTGGCTGCTGTGTCCCCACCAACTCTGCCATGTTGCTGGAGGCCGCTCTCTTGAAGGACTCCAACTTCCTCTGGAAGCTCCATGGTGAGTGGCACAGGTCTGTCTGTCACCTTCCCCTGTGAGGATACTGCACAGGTGTCAGTCGTGCAAATTCACTCAGGCTGTAGTGCTGAGGCACACAGTGCTCTTCGGTGAGGCCCTCACCTCTCAGCCCCCCAGGGACCCATCTGTTGGGAGAGAAGATGCCCCAGACACACCCTCATCCCTCAACTGCCATATGCCTGGACTCACGGATGGTGAGATGCTGCCTGCATTTCAGCAATCCCCATAAGCACCTCTAATGTACAGACTTAGCTTTGGTTGTTTACAGTTCATTTTAAGAAAAAGAAATTCAATAAATCAAGAAAGATGATCTAGGAGAAGGGAGGGAGAGAGGGAACAGAATACAAAGACAGATCTGAGTGGGTCTACCCTGGTTTTCTCTTGGTGTTGTAGAGAAGCAAGTTTCAGTAGAGCAAGAGGACTGCCTCCCTTGTTCCAGAGTCCCCTTCTTGAGACACAGGTCACATGGATGTGGGCTTCCTGAGGTCGGCTCAGACACATTTTGAGTTGGGACAACTGGAAGAGGACTTCGTAACAACGATGGTAACATGTACCAAGCATTCAGTATGCCTGGCATTTTGGAGTGTCTGGCGCCTATTAACACATGAGGTGGGCATCATCAATGGCCCCACACACCTCAGGGCAGAGGCCCTGATACACAGGAGGTATCCAAAGCTGCTGGTAGGATGAAAAAATAAAGAAGTTCTCTCCACCAAGAGCTCTGGCCTGCAGCCCAGCAGGCTTCTCTTGTCAGAGAGCACCGACAGGAAGAGGATGGCAGCAGCTTACGCCTGCTAGACTTCTGCTAATACCTTGTTAATCTACCTCTGCTTTTGTATAAAGAACATAGGAAAGAGCTGAGCAGTGATACTTGTGTTGGTCTGTGGTGCTGCTATCCAAACCAGAGACCAGGCGGCTTGCAAGCAATGGAAATTCACTTCTCGTAGTCCTAAAGCCTGGGAAATCCAAGATCAAAGTGCCAGCAGATTCCAGGCCTCCTGAGGGTCCACTTCCAGACTGAGAAATGGCCCTGTCTTGCTGCCATGTCTTCACAGGGGAGAGGGGCCAAAGGAGCTCAGAGTCCTCTCACAAGGCACAAATTCCACTCAGGGCCCTGACCGCACCACTCCCGGAAGCTCCCGCCTCCTCATATGTCTCATTGAGGGTTTGGATTTCATCCGGTGGATTTTAGAACACAAACCTCTTACTCATAGCGGGGCTGAGCTCCACACACCCCTGTGATTTGCTCTCAGGGATGTGGGATGTCTCCAAGGTTCCCATAGACATTATATAGCATTTCTCAGCATGAACCATCCTGCAGATGCCCCACACAGGAGGGCTGCGGTGTTGGTCTGCTCTCCATACTGGGGCAAAATACCCAACATAAATGGCATAAAGGAGGAGAGGTTTACTTTGGCTCATGGTTTCAGAGGGTTCCATCCATGGTCAGGTGGCTCCATTCCATTGGGCCCGTGGTGAGGTGGGTTGCTGCTCACTCAAGGCAGCCAGGAAAGAGAAGGACAGAGAGAAGGAGTGTAAGAGAGAAGCCCGGGGATAAGACAACCCTTCAAAGGCACACGCCCAGTGACCTGCCTCCTCCAGCCCAGCCGCACTTCTGCTGGCCCACCTCTTCACTGCTGCATGGGGGCCAAGCCCTCCACACAGGAGGGCTTTTCATGCCTGGACCATGGCAGCTGCCCACCAGGCACAGGGACCCATCAGCAAGAGGCCCTGAGCAGGCAAAGCTGGGGAGGAGTAGAAGAGTTAGGTCTCCCCCGACACAGACACGCCCTTGGGGTCCCGTCCCGTCCCCCCGGGAACATCAGCCAGGGCAGCCATGACAGCTGCAGAGAGAGATAGTCCGCGCACTGCACGCTCGGATCCCGCCCACACACACTGACACGCCCATGAGCAAGAGTGTGCTGCCGCTTATCTCTGCCCAGCTCGGCAGCTGCAAATCAGCCACTACGAGGTACTCATCCCTCAGGGATCTGAAATCACTTTCAGAAAGTCCCCTCGCACACGAGGAATCCAGGCCTTCCTTCCAGGAAGCAGATGTCAACCGTTTCCCAGCACCCCACAGTCCTCGTCCCGACCCGGGCCTCCACACGGCTGAGAGCTGGAGGGAGGGAGCCAGAGGAGGCCAGAGCCGCTCGGATGTCCAGCCCGGCGCTGGAGAGGACGCCATGGCCGAGGACAGCAGCTTAGCACCAGGTGTGCGGTCCGCATCGAGCCGGGACTGAACTGACCTTGATAAAGGGAAGGGAGCCTGTGAAATCTGCTCAGGGTGTGGAGAGAGAACCGGCTGTGGACAGATGGAGGCAGACATGGGGGGAATAGCAAACAGAGGACCCCAGAAGGCCCTCCCTTTTGTCTCCCACAGCACCTGCCAAAGCACACACATCCCGCAGTGTCGTCCGCGTTCCTGCCTGGCTCCCGCTGCCACCAGTCTCTCATCAACCCCTTCCCGGGCACCCGCTCTCCATCAGAGGTGGCAGGGACGTGAGCTCCTCTCACTGAGCACGGACACCTGTGTGATTCCAGGGGACACCATGCTGGCCACGACCGAGGCTGGCAGTCACTGCCCTCTGTGAATTCACACGCCAGAGAGAACACAGCCGGGCCGGTTGCCCCCCTGGGGGCCCTGCAGCTGCGCCCCTCTGCTGGAGCCAGGTGTCACAGTCAGGGCTGGGGAGCTGCAACCCGCCCCCCACACCCGATTTTAAAGGAGACTGTGGAGGGGAAGAGCCAAGGCTGGGCTTGTTGTCAGCATAACCCTAAAGGGAGCAGTGGAAGACAGAGGTATGCGAACTATAGCTGCAAACTAGGAATGGCTGGAAACAATCTGGAGAGGGATGCTGCTCCCTAACACGCGGAAGTGATGCAGAAAATACAGATACACCTTTCCAGTGTGTGCACACCGCCCTGCCACTCCAGGCTGCAAGGCAGAGTGGCATTTGGAACACAGGCTCCAAAGCCCGAAATGCTTACTCTCTAGCCAGGCGTGGCGGCACAGGCCACCATCCCAGCACTCGGGGAGGCTGAGGCAGGAGGATGGGAAATTTCCGCTCAGCCTGGGCGATTTAGTGAGTAGGTGAGACTCTGTCTCAAAATAAAAATTTAAAAGGGCTGGGGATGTAGCTCAGAGCGAAGGATTAACCTTGGGCCCGGGCCCGGGACTGAGAGATAGTTTGAAGCCCCTGCTGAAGGGCAGGACACCTTCCTAGCCCCTCTGCAGTCCTGCTTCGCTTGTGGGTGCCTGAAGAAACCCCCTCTTCTCCACGAGCCCGGACAGGCGCCGCTGGGTCCTGGGACACGGGCCCGGAGCAGCGGAAATGGGTCAGGCTCTACCCGACCGGACCTTCCCCAGAGGCTCTCCCCACTCAGTCTCGACCGTGTTGTGCCCAGTGGCTTCTCGCCCTCGTGGTGCCCCGGGCCGATCCGCGCGCTCCGGACTTGGCGCCTTCCCCGCGGCGGCCGGCAGCCGTGCGCGCGTCCTGCGGCGGGGTCGGGGTCGGAGCCTGAGCGCAGCCTCGCTGCCCGGGGCCCTTTCGGAACCCGGGCCTCGGGCCTCTCCCGGAGGACAGCGGCTCCGCCCGTGGCCGGTTTCGGCCCGGAGCCGCAGCCCTCGCTCCCCAGGCGGAAATCGGCGCCCCGCAGCCGGGCTTCCCGCGGTCGCAGCAGTCCAGTGCTGCACGCGGCGCCTCGAGCACCGGGAGACGATGGCCAAACACGGTGGCCTCGTTTCTGCAGCACCGAGACGCAGCTCCTTCCCTCAGTAGCTCCCCCTGTCGGCTGCGGCCTTCCTGACTTTCTCTCCCCTTTGGTCTCCCAGGCAGGAATTGGCCCAGGAACCGTCGTTTCTTACCTGTCCTTCTTACTCGGTGCCAACAATTCGCCCCAATTTTTTCTCCTAAGAACCTCATAGCAGAGGAACCAAGGAACCGCCCGCTTCACAGATAGAGAACTTCAGAGCCAGGCGTGGTGGTGCACACTTGCAGTCCCAGCATTCTGGGAGACTGAGGCAGGCAGATCACAAGTTTGAGCCCCGCCTGGGCAACTGAGCGATTTATAGGGAGACCGTCTGAAAAGTTAAAGGTAGGAGCACAGGTGTGGCCCAGTGCAGAGCTCAGTGACGGCCAGAGTCACACACCTAGGGATGCCAAGACCAGGAGCCGAGCACTAGGGCTCACATGACCACCAAGCCTCATCTCTCCAGCCTTCCCAAACTAGAGAGCCTCTGGTTTGAAACAGGGCCACTGCCTGACCCCGGGAGGGACAGACACCTCCCAGAGTTATTTCTGATCAATTTTGTTCAACCAGAATGGCTCTGGCCCTCCCCAGCGGCCTGACAAGTCCCCCACGGAACCACGGCAGGTCTGCTCCTGGCTCATCCAGCGAATGCCCACAGGTGCCTTGCAGCTGAGTCCTCCTTCAACTGCTCCTCAGCATCTGGAACAGCAAGCGCTACGGGGACCGCCAGGAAGTAACCGCGTGCCCTCCATGGGCTCCGAAGCTCACTCCAGATGGGCCTGGCCAGGCCTCAGCCCGGCTGCACGTCCATGACCGCAGTCCCACCACAGGCCACGTCCCTGGAAGAAGCTCACGGAAGACACCAGCGGCCCCAACCCTGAGGTCACCTCGCCCAGCTTGCTTCCCTTCGAGAACAGGGGGACGCGGAGAGGAGAAGCAGCTCGTCCAGGGCTCTCCACAGGTCGGAGCCAGGTGGCTCTGCAGTGCCGCTGCGGACAGAAGCCAGCACGAAGGCAGACCCCGCCGTGTCCGCAAGCTGGGCCTGAGGCACACGTACCTCTCTCCTGGGCAGGGCCTGCTAAGGGCCCATCAGCCACGGGCTGCTTGAGATCTGAGCACCGGGTCCGATCCAGAAGAGCTCAGCTCAGGGTTCGTTTTCTGAGTGTCTCACATGGGCAGCCGGGTTACCAGGCAGGAAAGACGTTAACCACAGCCTCCCTGCCAGCAGGGGACTCGCTGTTTAATCCACCCCTACATCCTTTCTTTCTGCCACACCAAAGTCCCCCGTAAACAGCAAGTTCTCGTTACATTTTTAAATAAATGACACATCCCAGATATAGAGAAACCCCCATCCCAGTAAGTAGAGAGATGCTCTGATGTACACAAATATGTCCTGATCTATACACCCTCCCGGCTGGCTCCATTTCATGTTCACCAAACATCCAATTTGCACAGCCAATAAAAAGTCATAAAAAAAAACTTTTTTTTTTTTGGTACCGGGGATTGAACTTGGGACCTTGCGCTTGCAAAGCAGGTGCCGGAACCACTGAGCTAAATCCCGGGCCCTAAGAATAACATTTTAATTGGAAGTACATATGGATACTGGTTCATCCTAAGCTTTCTTCTTCTGTTTAGCCAAACCAAACCTTTGTGGTGGTGTTCCCAGACTGAGCAAATAAAAACATAGCATGCCAGTTAAATCAGAACCCTAAATAAACAACAGTATTTTAATGTGTATGTCCCCAACACTGCACATATCCCAAATTCTGCAATATTACAAGTGTTTTCCAAAAGCAAATGTAGCTGGTTATTCTGCCCTTGACTGCCAACCCTAGTCTGAGTCTCCTCAAGTGTTGTGGGAAATTTGGGGTAGGGCGTTTACAAAGCCAGTCTTCCTCGAAGAGCAGCTGTTCTGCCTGGATCCTGCTGGGGAATGGAGGAAGCACAGCTGGAGTAGACGTCCTGATGACTGCAAGTCCTCCTGGGCTAGTCCCACTCTGGTGAGCCAGGGGAAGGCAGGGTCTCTGCAGAGATACAAAGGCAGAGGGGCCTGGGCCTGGCTTCTTGCTGTGAAGTGAGTGCTTCCACTTTCTCTTACTGGAGTCTGGAGCTGAGCAGACTCCGTGGCCCTGAGGGTTCTGGTCTTTTGGGCAAGGTCAGGGGTCCACCAATGGCTGTTTCCTCCTGCCCTGTCTCTATAAACGTGTGTCTCTGTGTGTTTCTCTCTGCCTCTCTTTTCTGTCTCTAGCTGTCTGGTGAACTTCTCTTAATTCCTCTCAAAGCCAAGGGAGTGAAAGCTCCCCATGCGGTCCCAAAGCAGAGTTTGCTCTGTCTTTTATCAGACTAACTCTTTGAGGAACTCTGACTTGCAGAGATGGGGCCTCCGTGGCATTAAGTGACAGATATTTCTTGGCCACCTGGGCGAGGAGGCCAGGGAATGCGGCCTCCCAGAGGCAGGCAGTCCCTGCTGTCAGCCTCCCCTCCCGCAGACACTGACCCATGACCCGCAGTGAGTGGGGCGCCTCATGAGTTGAGCCTAGAGGCCACCCACAGCTGAGACTGGCACTCCAGCTTTCCTGTGCTTGGTGAATACTGTACATTTTGAAGGCACACTCATGACTGCTCTCAGCCTCATGGGGTGCTTGCCGGGGTCATAAAATCCCTTCTTGATCTTCACCACGGCCAAGAAGAGCTCCCAGAGAGCCCATGCTCCCCAGCACCCCTGTGCCCCCAGCCTCTGTAGAACTAGCACACTCCCATCTGCCATCTAGGGAGTGTTATTTTGCCGTGACTTAGAACTCTGACCACGACGCAATAGGTAGATTCACATCTGGATGGATGTATACAAATAACTAATTGGCTCTACCAATAGGAAACAATTATTTGTGGGTAGCCAATGTTTTGAAAAGTAGCCATGCATCTTATAGAATGTATGAAAGATTATGGCGAACATTTGGATTTGGGTTGAATTTCATTTCTGCTCTTTGCTAGCTATGGACCTTGAAGGTCTTTAGTCTTTTTGACCTTCAGCTTCCCTCTAAGTGGGGGACAGTGGGATGAGTGGATAAAATACTTGCCAAGTGCCCAGCAGTCCCTGCCACAGGGTAACTCATTCCCTGACAGACATCTGTTCGGTATCTCCAGTGTCATAGCACTTCCTGGAGATGTAAGGAGCTAGAACACAGGGATTTCAGCTTTTGTCAGAAATAACCTACACTAGGGAAAGGGGGTGAAAGTGCAGACTGTGTGTTGCCGGCCTGGGTTCCGTCCTGGCTGAAGCTCTTCTCAGTGGTGTGAGTGCAGGAAGTGTCTTCCCGCTACACAGCGGGGCTGGCCAGTTAGCACCTGGTGTGGAGCAGAAGGATGTGCGGCAAGAAGCTGCCTGGGCTGCTGTCCCGGCCAGGCCAGCTCAGGAAGACTGGCAGGGCCTGGCCACACCATCCTCTTCCCCGTGGAGCTCCAGGTATCCCTCCACGGGTGCAGCGTCTGTGTGCAGGTGAGTGGCCCGTGCCTGCTGAGCAGCTCACGCGTGGTCAGGCCACACCCTGCCCTGGAAGCCGTGACAGGCTTGGAGCTTTGCGTGTCTGGAAGAGCGATCTACTAGGGATCTGGCCCTTGGCGTCCCTGAGCCTTTTTAGTGAACAAGCATCAGCTGAGTTGGGCTCAGAAGCGCGTTCAGCGCTGGGTCCCCTCTGGGTCCCACTCCAGGCCTCATGGGGTGACGCTGGTTACTTTGAACTGCGTTTTGGCCGTGAGGGCAGTTTAACAATCATACTTGCAGCTTGGAATCTCCACTTGTTGGCGGGGGGGGGGGGTCCTCTTTAGGATGGAGGTCCTGGAGAAGTAGATGATAGCAGTCTAGTTTGGTTCGACTAAATGAAGTTAGCTTCATCAGAAGTAATCGCGTATTTGGTGGCATCTAACCCAGGGATTCCCAAGTTATTTAGTCACACTTGTTTTTCCGAGCTGCCCAGTCCCTCCTGCAGCAGTCTGAAAGGCCCCACCAGAGTTTTAAGACCTTCTCAGGTCTGCTCCCAGAGGACCTCAGTGTGAGTTCACCGTGGGCACCAGAGAGAGATGGAGCTTGCTGCTTACAGAAAAGCGGCTGAGACCACGTGGTCAACCTGTCTTGTTTCTTGTGTTCAAACTGTGCCCACTGTGAGAGGGAGAAACCATCACACAGGCTGAAGAGCTCTTGTGCAAAATACTTGGGGCCAGAAGGGTTTTGGTTTTCAGATTCTAGTATATTTGAACATACATAATGAGAAACCTTGTATGTGAGACAGTCTAAACATGAAATTTGTGTGTGTTCCACACAAACCTTATAGCTGAAGGGTAATTTTACACGTTTTCAGTCCATCTGCATTTGGACTGCAAGTCATCCCATGAGGTCAGAAGTAGAAGTTTCCACTTATAGAGTCATGGCAGTGCTCAAAAGCTTTGAGATTTTGGGACATTTCAGATCAGGGATTTTCAGATTAGAGATATACAACAGGGACATATGATAGATAAGAAGCTAATTAAACTGGGTGAACTTAGAACTTCCAGCATGAGCTGCAGGTCCTCCCAAGGAAAACAAACCTATAGCTCTGATACGGTCAGAACTCACCTCGGAAAGACGGCAATTTTACCGTAACTATACGATTTGATGGAGCCACGGATCCTCTGGAGCCAGCGGCGCTTCTCACCAGAAGTGTCCCTGCCCTCCACGTCGTGCTGCTTGAGAGAGATCGTGGGAGAGGGAAACGTGCAGAGGTGGCAGGAAGACCCTCTCCTGGACCAGTGAGGTGCTCACCCCAGCGTGGAGGTTAGAACGTGGATTGAAGCTATTTCTACTCACCTCCTTTGGGTTACTATCCAAAACACTCAACTAGTTTTGTAACACCCAGCGAGAGAGAACCAACCAGAGACCGATATTAAATCCAGACAGGAGTTTATTACCAGCCGGACCTGAGCCGAGCATCGGACTCGAGTCCCGACTGGGGGAGATTAACATGTTTTATACACCTTTGAGGCCAGCAGTTTCTAGGCCCCCCTATGGGATAGAACTAGCAAAGCAAGCGAAAGCTATGGAAGCCGAACGTCTTGTAAAACAATAATTGATTAATTGTTGTTTCTAAGAGACTCTCTAAGGGGAGGAGGTTTCTAAGCTTCCTCCTTCTGAGTTCATCCAAAGGGCAGGCAGGTGGGTCGTTCAGCAGCAATATGGAGTCTGTCTCGCTAACCAGGGTCCTTCAGTTTCATATATCACATGAGTTATGTTGCCGTGTCAATGTCCCTGTCAACTCTCCAGCCATTCTCCCATTACTCGATTTCAATATTACAGTATTCATTCACTCATTCACTCATTGATTCATTCATTTTGGTGCTGGGGATTGGACCTGCGGCCTCGCACACTCTACCACTGAGCTATACTCCCAACTCTAGAGAACTTTTTTTTTCTGGTACCAGGAATCAAACTCGGGTCCTTCCGCTTGCAAGGCAGGTGGTGGAACCACTGAGCTAAATCCCTGGCCCTCTAGAGAGCTTTTAAGCCTTCCAATAATAGATGGCTCGTCAGCTCCAGTGTGAAGTGCTTGGCAAGGCTGTGTGGATCGATAAGACAAACCTTTAAGAACTTGATCTAGTGGGAAAACTCCAGGTGTGTATTTACTTCAAGCTTTTTCTGGTCTTTCTCCATGTTTTCTAGACACAATTCAGCCACAGACCTGTCTCCTCTTGATCTTCATTCCCACTGGAGCTCTCTAGTGCCCTCTTTTAGAAGCTGCCTTAAATATGTATTCAAAATTTGTTCTCAGTCCCGACAAACAGAGGTGATCTGTAAGAGCTACCGTGTCGTGGGCCTTACGTGTGTCCAGCACTGCAGGGAAACAAATAACAGGCGTTAACTCGCCAATCTCCAACAGCCCTGCCAGGTGTCATCCCCATTTTACAAACTGAGAACTAAGTGAACACTGCTACACAGAGCGTGGTGCAGCAGGATTCCAGGCAGTGACCTCCGAGTTTACAGCCCTGGTGCTTCTGTGCGTGCCTGTGCATGGCATCAACATGTGGCCTTGTCACCGTCAGGTCTTGCAGGTGAGAATCGCTGCTGTATTTGTCTCTGGGGAGAAAACTCCGAGAGTGAGAAGTCAGCTCACAGTCTTCAGAGGTGAAGTAAAACATTTTGGCTCATGTTCTGGCTCAATTCTGGGCAAAACTAGCCTCCAGAACCCCTGCTAAATTGAGTATCAATCGGAGGCTACATTTGGGCCAAGGCAAGCACTGAAAAGCTATGTAGGCCGTTTGGCAGTTTTCTCTGATTGAGTCATTTACCCTCATTCGGATGGTTTAGCCTATGCTTCTGCTACCTCAGGAGCAGCTGGCTGCCTCTCCTGGGTGTCTACTGCAAGCCAGACCTCTGCTCTATGAAGTCTCAGCTCTTAAAGGAAATATGCTGGAACCAGGCTGGGGCTGGGGCTGTAGCTCAGGGGGAGAGCACTGGCCTGGCGTGCAGGAGGCCCTGAGTTCAATCCCCAGCAATACACACACACACACACACACACACACACACACACACGGATTAACTTGACTAACCAAGTACTCTGGAATTATCCTTTACCTTTTCTTTTTGGTACCAGGGATCGAACTCGGGACCTTGCGCTTTCGAGGCAGGCGGCGGCATCACTGAGCTAAATCCAGGCCCTCCCTTTACCTTCTTTGTAGGAATAGTTTTTGGCCTTTTAAATTTTTATTGACATGTGTTTGTAATACACAGTATTTATATTTGTTTTGGAGAAGCAGTACATACATATAACTTTCAGTCTCCTTTTCTTCTCCTTCTTACCCTTTTCCCTTTGTAGAATTTGTTTTGTTTTGTTTTGTTCTGTACCAGGGATTGAGCTCAGGACCTTACACCTGCGAGGCAGCCACGGCATTACTGGGTTAAATCCCCGAGCCCCTTTGTAGGATTTCTGGTGTTCAAGATCAGATGCTCTGTTACTTAGATTCCCATGATAGCTCCTCGGTACTTGAATGCACATCTGAATGAAGTAATAAGCATCTTGATTGCAGATCAAGAGATTTCATCTACCAAGACCGGGGAGCCCAAAGTGGCCCCAGTCCCCAGGACTGCACGAAGATCCTCGGAGTCTCTGCTGTGAGACAAGTCCGCCCACCTCAGTGGACCGGCGCTAGCGCAAGCGGAGAACCGGGTGCAGTGTGCGCGAAGGACGTGCACGGGAAGAAGCCAGGAAGTTCTTCCAATGAGCTTCGGACGGGCTGGGAGCCTGGGGCCCTGCAGAAGACCACTGTCCAGGGGAGCCTGGTGGAAGGGAGGGTCCCCACCGAGGAGAAGCTCCAGATGCTCACGTCTGTGGTGCTGACTCGGGCAGCTCCACACGCGGCTCCATCCGGCGGGGTCTTTCCCGCACCGAGCCTGCCATGCCCCCGTGCCTGTGACGCAGGGTCCTGCTTCCGGCTAGGTTCACAGGCCAGAAGCTCCACTGTTAAAAAGTCGGGTTTGTAAGTTTATAAATCTGAGGACTGTTTCTTCTTCGTCTTCTTCTTGATTTATTGGTTCACTTACTTACTCAATTTTGTGGTACTGGGTTTATTTTTCTTTTTGGTTTCGGAGACAGGGTCTCACTACGTAGCCCAGGCTGGCCTCGAACTCCCACCGCCCCTCCAGCCTCCAATTCCTGCGTGCTGGAATCACAGGCTGCACCTCCATGCCCACTGGTCCTAGGGATTTGAACCAGGGCTTCACCCTGAGATACATCCTCAGGTCTTCTTAAATTTCTGTTCTCATTTTTAAAACAGGATCTAACTAAGTCACTGAATTGCTCAGCCTGGGCTTCAACTTGCGACCCCCCTGCTTCGGTCTCCCAGAGTGCTGAGATTATCGTCGTGCAGTGCTACTGGTTTGTTTTCTTCTAATAAATTGTAATGTAGAAATTACAAAGGGAAACATGTATGGGGGAGTCTCTCTCACAAAATTAGCAAAGACTGCTTTTGAAAGGAGCACTACTTGGAAGGCAATTTGAATTTGTCTTGAAATTTATCTTTCTTAACATGGTGCCCTCTAAAAGAACAGGTGTATATACTGAATATAGAAATTATACGTGAATATGTATTATGGCATCTTGATGAGCAGTTAGAAATCTGTCTTTCCGTAGAATATTGTTTAAGCTTCATTATCAAATGCTCACTGAATATGTGTTCAGAGTAAGTTTTAAGTTATGAGGCGAGGAAAGGAGTGCTATTTGCACATCAGCAGGCTTTTATGTCCATTAAACTCTAAGATATAAATTTGACAGAGAAAGTGAAAATGGAGTTATTTCACTGTAGCTTAACTATTACAGAAGCAAACGTTTGAACTTACCACCAGGGTCCGAACTACTTGCGATTCCAGGCAGAGACAAGGTGAACTTTTTCTGCCACCGTGCAGCAGGCCCGAGGCAGTGCTGGCTGCTTTTGCCTGGGCCAAAGCCATGGCTTGGCTTGTGGGTGAGAGAAAGGAGGCAGAGTTTCGGTAGCACTTTCTTGGAACTGGAGTTTTCCGCCTGTTGTTGTAACACCTAAAACTATTTCTGTACTGGCTCTCGAATTCAGAGTCCCAGTGGCTCCAGCTGAGGTCTCCTGGGGACAAGCGCAGCTTCTGTCACTCAGCCATCACCTGTGGAAGGATCGGTGGTCATGGGGGCCGCAGCAAGGGCAGCAGGGGATAGGGCAGTGGGAGTGGGCGGGCAGAAGTAGAAAACATGCCCATGCGGACACCCACACAATCTGTGAGCACAGCGCTCACGCTCAGCCACCCACGAGCTGCACCCCATCTGCCGCATCACCCCATGCACTGTCCACACCAATGGGTCTGTGTCCTGGCCTCTTGTGTACTTATTTCCTGTCTGTCAGGTTCCACCCCTTTCTTCTCTTCCTGGACTCAATCTAAAGGCCTCTAGCTCAGTTGTCCCTCGCTTCCCAAATTTATCCTTAGGGCCTGGTTAATGTCCATACTTAGTGTATTAGTCAGTGTTTACTACAGGAACAAATTCAATGTTTTGTATACATATAGATGATAGATAGATAGATAGATAGATAGATAGATAGATAGATAGGAGATACAGAGATACAGATGTAGATGGCTTACAATGCCTACTTGCAGAAGCAGCTGTGGAGGAGTACAGAAAGGCCATCTGCATGCTGGAGAGCCGGAGGATGCAGGCAAAGGTCGAAGGGCTGGAGCTCACTGCAGAGTCTCACTGGATTCTGCCTCAGGAAGCCAAAGAGTCTACACTGCAGGCTGAAGAGTTGGCACTGGAAGCCTAGAGATGGACTGGCAAAGACTGGCGCTCCTCCTTTGAAGCAAAAAGGAAAGACTTCCCTCTTCTTTCCCTTTTTATTCCATCCAGGCTGCAAGCCTATTGGTGGGTGAGTCTTCCCTCTTCATCCACACCCAGAGTTCTGTTAAACAAATCAGCTGGGATTTTCTTATTCAAGTTGATACCACAATTAGTTTTCTCACTTAGTGTAGAACACATCAGTCTGTCCACATCCCAGGTGCTGGCCATAGACGTTCTTCTTTCTACAGAGAGAGAGAAGGGCCAGGGATTTAGTTCAGTGGCACTGCACCTGCCTGGCAAGCACAAGGTCCTGAGTTCAATTCCCAGTACCGGGGGTAAAAAGAAAGAAAAAGAAAAAACTTTACAGAAAGAGAGAGAGAAAGAGGGGGAGAGGAAGAGGAAGAGGAAGGAGGCAAAGAAAACCTAATGTCTTTAGTCTAATATTTGTGTTCAGAAAAAAATAGGGCACAATATCTCTTGCCTAAAATGACCTGGGTTACCCTAAGGACCACCCCAAGAGCACCAGTGTCTTTCTTTCAGAGCTGGCCACTCCCAAGATTTCACTGTGGGGATGCAAGTGCATCTTCACAAACTGTTCACCCCCAGTGTAGCTTCTAGAAGCCATGAATCCAACAGCAGTGGCCACGTAAGCGTCATCAAGGTCCCTGTGGGTGCAGGAAGTGACCATTACAAGGTTAATGAATTGGTCAGGGCTTCAAAGTTAGATCTCAAGCCAGACACAGTGGCCACACCTATAATCCCAGCACTGAGGGAGGCTGAGGCAGGAAGACTGAAAGTTCAAGTCCCGCCTGGGCAACTTAACAAGGCCCTGTCTCAAAATTAAAAATTTTTTAAAGGGGTGAGGATGTAGCTCAGTAGTAGAGCACTGATAGATTTTTATCTCTAGTACCACCAAAAAAATCAGATTAGCTATCAACTCACACATAGAAACACAAAATAAATGTAGGTGAGGTATAGATGGAAGCCAGTATGCTGGTGCTCATTTTAACATGGCCTGTCTTTACACAAAGGCCTGTAGAACACCTTCCCTCCCAGGCTACTTAGGAGGACAGTGTCCTTATTGGAAGCATGAAATTTCACAACAGGGACCCTGACTATAGGATTTGAAATTCTAATCACTGAACTATGGCTATTTGGTGCTTTCTGAAAGTAAATGGTGTTTCTGGAACCAGAAAAGAAAAAATGTTGGTTTTCCTTGACATATTGTACAAGTTAAAGATAGAAACTAAAAATCTATGTAACATCAATAACCTAGTGGTGATTAAGACTTCTGTCCATTGCCACATTACCAGCAAGTTCACTGCTAACTAAAATGTCATTGCCTAATATGGTAGAAGTTAGAATTCTCATGAAGAACCATATTTTATCACTGCAGTTTTTCTACTTTCAACTTTTACTTTTAGACTCACATGATCGGGTGCTTTGGGGAAGCCGAGAATGTTCACTTGCTTCTGGAACACAAATAGCAGGAAGACAGCCAGGTGGGGGGACCACACACCCCATAACCTATGGCACCACAACTCCTCTGCACTGCCAAAAACAAGTGTGAGTCAAGGGGAGGGCTTCCTGGCAGCCAGGCTGTTCGGGCTTAACTTCCTTTAGTCAGGCAGTAGTAACTATCCACAGCGTCCCCTTAGGAGGCGGCGGCACCAACTTTCGTTCTTCAGCAGCACAGTAAGAGTGTGGGGTTAGCGGATGTCCCTGTGCAGCATGGGGTTTTCTCTGTGCTACTTCCTGTGGCATCCAGTTGCATCCCTAAACAGGCTGTAGTTACTCACGGAGCCAATGCTCATGCCCACTGAAGTGGCCTCAGGTATGTGGGGAAGTAGGAAGGTTGAATATTGTGACTCACCTTATGTCTTCATTACTTTCTTGTTTCTGGGACACAATACCCAATTCCCCTAACTTCAAGGAGGAGAGACATTTTCGGTTCATAGGTGACCTGCTCCCGGGCAGGAAGGTGTGATGGAGGGCCTCCAGAGGGATGCTGCTCACATCGCGGCAGCCGAGAAGCAGAGAGCAAAGGTAGGAGCGGGGAAGAGAACCTCCCTCCAGGCCAAGCCTCAGACCACTTCTGACCAGAGCCCACCTCCCGACAAGTCACCTACAAGTCCCCATGCCCCAGTCCTCTTCCAAAAGCCTTGCCATGAACATGTGAGGCTCTTGGGGATGCCAACATATAAACCACGCCTCAGAACTTGCTTTAAGGCAGTTTTATTTTTCAGTCTACAGAAACCAGGATATGTGCTCTGAACACTCCCTCCCAAGCATGCCCTATTCCATCCAAGAGTTGCAGTCGCTCCTGCTGGAGAGGGAGGTCACTGAGCTCTCCAGGCGTCAGCAGCAGGCTGAGCTGACAGTGGACCACGCCGGGCAGCGCTGTGACTCCAACACTAGTGCTGCTCAGGCTGCTGCCCCTCTGTGTCACTAGAGGTGAAGGGACTGGGTCCTGTTTCTCCTCCCACCTGCCTGTCACCCAGTCTGCACAGAAGCCCAGCTACCAGCTCCAGGACAACGTGGCACGGCCAGTTCTTCATGTCCCTCATTCCTCAGCATGCGTGACCTGTGAGGCAGCTTTAAACTGTGTGATCCCAAGACTTTCAGGAAGGTGGTAGATGCTGCTGGTGAGCAGCAGAAAAACAGCCTCTCTCAGATCTGGTGGCCAGACACTGGAATATAACAATGTGAGGGGGAGAAGCAGGAGGGAAGTGGGTCTCAGGGGACCCAGCAAGGACCTGAAGCCCATGGGGAGAGGGAAAAGAGACTTCAATGCATGGAAGAGGTGAAAAAGTGGTGCTTTCTCCCTGAGCCCTGACTCATGGCATGGAAGGGCAGCTCAAACTTGCAGACACGTGGTAAAGACTGATGACCCCAAAGGCTTTCCAAGTGCCAAAAAGGAAATGCTTGCTTGCTTGTTTTGAGACAGAGTCTAGCTATGTAGTCCAGCTGGTCTCAACTTCCCAACAATCCTGCCTCAGCCTCTCAAGTGCTGGGATTACAGGCACGCACCACTACGCCCAGCTCGGGAAATGTCACAGATCACTGACAGACCAGCCCATATCAGCACAATGAGGAAGACCTGGAACCCTGCTCTTATTCCAGTAATTTAAGTCCAGGCATGGTAACTTCTGAAATGTAGCAACAAACAAGACAGAGACAAAATTTGTTCTCATAAGGCTTGTGCTTTAAAGGGAAAAGTTAAAAAATTCAATATATCACGTGGTAGTAACGCCAACTAAAATAGCTGAAGAGATGAGCATTGATATGGATGACAGAGGGGTCGTTCTATATGGGACCACTGGGCAAGCTTGTGGGATGGAGTCACACATGACCAGATTGCTGGGGCATGCAGAGGCCCCCTGGTATCTGGAGTAGCACTGCAGCACAACTGGCTTGTGGAGACAGCAAGGAAGCCAGTGAGCCTGGGGTAAGGTGAGCATGGGGGTGAGGTTGGACTGTGGAGCAGGGAAAGACCCATAGTGTTCCTGCCCCTTGTTCTCATCATTCAGCTCCCTGCTCCTCATCAGTGTAGCTTTTCCTCTGTGTCACAGGAACTCTGTGCAGATCAGATGAAAAGTTTTTCTCTGTGGATCAAATTCTGCAACTGATTTTCAATTGCAGCTGCTGCTATTACTAGAATTTTGGTCCCTGCTATGATGAGTATCTACAGATCCTGTCTGGAAGTAAACAAGAATTATTTGAATGGCATGGAGTGCAGCTTGATGTCCATGTCATCACTTGCAAATCAGCAAGTCCTGCTTCAGCCACACAATCAACTACCATGTGGCCATGCTCAGGAAATGGGAACACAGATTTTTCATGTGTTAGATACTATTCATCAATCAGCTATCAGTTATTTTTAAATTGCTGGTGAGTACCCTGCCCAAAAATGTGCTGCATATTTTGCAATAAGTACTCATTCTGATTCATGGGTTGTGGATGATAACATTCAGCCTCTGCTTAGTTTTCAGCACGCTTCAGTTAACCCTTATGATCCCACCTTCTACTTTTTCCCTTTTTGGTGTGTGTATTAGTCACATTCCTCATTTATAGATACAATACCTGACACCACAAATTAAAGGAGGAAAATCTTTAGGTGACTCACAGTTTAAGGGGCTTCAGTCCATGGCAAGCTGGCTTCAAAGCAGAAACATCATGGCAGAAGGGCATGGCAGAGCGGAGCTCCTTAGCTCATGGTGGCTAGGAAGCAGAGCAGGGGAACAGTGCAGAGTGGATGGGGCCGAAGGACTAGACATAGACTCCAAAGCCAGAACACAGTGAAATGAATTCCAGGAAACTAATTTCATTGAGGCCTTTCTCAAGCAGGTCTCCCAGGGACTCTTCAAATGTAAAGTTTATATTTTTGTACCCTTGAGCCTGTGATGGGTAGGGCCTCCCTGAGTCCTGAGATGTCCTCAAGGCATCTTTTTTCCTGTGCCTGTACAAAGTGCTTAGCTTCTTTTTGTGGAACTAATCTCTTCAGCAACCACACTTCTTTGGCCTCAACTTTACACATGTTTTTTTTTTTCTGGGCTAAAATTTAAATTTTTCCATTTTTTCTGCTCTGGTATTTGGCCCCAGTTCTCACTATAAATCTGGCCCAAAGCAGCCAGCAGTACTTATGCCACAACCTGAATGTTGGGCTATCTTGAAATGTCCTCCAGCAGGTGCATCAGCCCAGCACTCACAGTTTTGTCCCCAGAGAAATCTCTGGACATGGGAGAAATGGAGACAAATTTTCTGCCAGTGTGTATCATGTATGACATCCCTTCCAATTGCCAATGAGTCCTTGTTCTCACTGAAACCTTCTGAGCCTGGCTGCATTCCTATCAGCATTCTGATCTTCTGAGCTCCAACCAGGATCACCTGTCAAGCTCTGCTTACAGCATACTAGGTGTTCTCCAGCCTACATCTCCAAATCTTTCCAAACCCCTCCTGAAAACCAGTTCCAAAGGCTTCTAAACCACATGACCAGGTACAGTCACAGCAATGACCCCCACTTCTCTAGTATCAATTTCCTGTATTAGTCAGTTTTCTCCTATTGATACTCACAGTTTGAAGAAGGAGAAGTTTAATTTGACTCAGGTGATTCAGTCCATGGTGAGTTGGCTCCCAAGGAGAAAAGTCATTGCCATGGGACATGACATAGCAAAACTGCTCAGTTCACAATGGCTAGGAAGCAGGGCAGGAAAACAGTGCCAGAGAGGAAGGTGTAAGAGGACCAGACAAAGACTTTAAGTCACGCCTCCAGGGCCCTCTCAGATACACCCACTATGTGCTCCACCACTCCCCCAAGGCAGAGCCCAAACATAATCGGTATTTCTCTAGTATGAGACCCAAATATATAACTTAAAGAGCAAAATAAGAGAGATGGTAAGAAACACGGATATAAACTCTGTGTAGATGCAAAGGGATCTGGGGAAAAAAGAGCAGAGGGGGAATAAGAATGATCAAATGCAATATAAATGTATACCAGCTCCCCAAGATAAATGTAATTAATATGCAGCACAAATATATATTAATTTTAAAAGCTTTTAAAGTTGTCACTCCACTCTAACTGCCATAGTGTACATATCCAAAATACTAAGCACTATTGAAAGAAATGTAAAGCAAATTGCAAGACCATGAGAAAAGTTCATAGCAACATTATACTCTTATTTAACCAAATACATATGGTGTAATTAAAATACTGCTTTCCATTCCATTGTACTGCATATATCGAACAATTTTCCTGTTAACTGATATGAAGTTTTGGCTTCTGATTTTTGTATGTTTAGTACATATCCAAGGATATAGTCTTCAGTTGAATACATTCGAGAGACAATGTACCCAGATCAATCAATTCATCCCTTTCCTGGAGCTCTTCTCTTCCACACTGCCATTAATTAGTAGACTTTGGCAGTGTTCCAATAATAATTAAGTAAAACATGAGGTTCACAGTACTGCTCTAAATACTGGTGTTTTACTTCTCTGTCATCAGAGGAAAGGTGTTGCCAATGTATTTTATATGTAAGAGCCAGAAGACACTGCAACCCTGGGTGTTTTGTCCAAATCTGGAACAACAAGAAGCAGCACAGTCAGGCTAGAACCCAGCCCGCCAAACAACGCAGGCCCGTCTGCCTTTCCCACCTCCAACATGCTGTCTGACTGAACACACCATTTAGTCTTCTGCAACAATGAGGATTTTTTTGTTTCGGTTTGGTATTTGCTTGTTTGCTTGCTTGCTCATTTTGTGACCCCAGGAATTGACCCAAGAGCCTTCACCCCATGCTACAGCCCCAACCCTTTTTTAATTTTTGAGATAGGATCTTACTATTCACTAAATTAACCAGGCCAGGCTCAAACTTGTGATCTTCCTGTCTCAGCCTCCCAGAATGCTGAGATTACAGGCATGCACCACCAGGCCCAGCTTCATTTAACCTTTTGACCTTCATCTTTTTGGCCAATATGATCCAAGGAGGGGATCTTCAGTGTGTCCATACTGCAGGGCCAGTAAATAGCAGCCTCCACTTGATGTGGTAAAAGCAAACAAACTTCACTTACAGTCTTGGCTGGCAAGGATGGTGCTGTGAGCCTGCCTGCTGTTTCCACTGCAGGGCGGTGGAACGTGATGCAGAGGAGCCACATCAGACCTGCCGTGGCTCCTGTGGCCTGGGCACATAGCTCAGGGCAGAGTGCTTGTCTGCTATGCACAGCCCCAGGATTTGGTAGCCACAGACTAGAATAATTTGAGAAAAATTTCCTTGGAATGAGAGGCTTAGTCTGCCTCCTACTTGTACATACAAAGCTTCATGAAGTCATGGGGGGGGCGGGTTTCAAAGGTGGCTGGATTAGGGTGAATGTGGGTTGAGTGTGATACTGGGATTAACAGTGTGTAGCTGGGATTAAGGACATGATCCTTGGATTAAGGGTGTGGATAATGGAAGCCCTACCCTCGATGTGGGTGGCACCAATCAATAGGCTTAAAGCCTGGATAGAGAGAGAGGAAAGGCAGGATGGCTACTGCTGCTGCTTGCTGCCTTCTGCCTGCTCTGCCTGCCATGGACCTTTTCTCCCGTCAGGCTTCTCTGCCTTGGAGCCAGCTGTCTATAGACTGATGTCTCCACAAACTGGGAGCTGAATAAACCTTTCTTCCTTTAACTTTTGATGTTGAGTATTTTTTATCTCAGCAACGAGAAAAGTAACTAAGATAAATGTTCATCTCATCCAGAAGTCCCTCTGTCTTCTGGTATCATTTTCCTCCTCCTGAAGTACATCTTGTAGAAATTCTTTTAATGAAAGACAGTTAATACTAGTCTGATGTTAATGGTGATATTATTAATTTAGCAGTCAGGAAAAAACTTTTTAAAATACTCATTATTTAATGATAGCTTTATGATTTTGAAATGATACATTGATAATTATTTTCTGTCAGCATCTGAAGGTATTATGTAGATTCTGGCTTATTTTGCAGCAGTTGAGATCTGTTATCGTTTTGCCAATCCCATGTAGATAATCTATCTTCTCTCTCTGGTTAGTAAGATCTTCCTTTCTTCTTGATGTTTTATACCTTCTCTAGAATGCATCCAGGCAACTTACTGTGTCTCCCAAACCTGAAAATTTATCGTTCTCATCAATTTTGAACGTTCTCTACCATCATATTTCAATATTATATGTTCTTTTTCATATGTATCATTTAGGATCATAAGTAATCTTTAGAAGAAAAAAGTATAGTAGTTTAGATGAAGAGAAAAGATAATTTTATTTTAAATTTTTAACTCGTCCATAGTGTTTGAATTTTTAATTTATTGTTTGCTGAGTAGTTCATGGAAATATTTGCAATAATCTCTAGACTGGATTAGGGTCTCCCCACGCACCCCTACGCACCCCAGGGGGAAGGGAAATTCACGTACTCCTATCCTCTGCTAAATTTACAGACTCAACTTTTCTGAGGAAAAAACAACTTACCAGAGCTCCTAACTTGGGAGAAAAGAAACAGCATTTTAATTCGTGCCGCGGTTTACTCTTCAGCCCCGTCCGGAAGCCTGGTTCCCCTGCCTTGCAGGAGCGATCACCAGCTGTGGCTAAGGACGATGCGGTCTGGAGACCTTGCTAAGCAGCTCCAAAAGCGCCCCAGAAGCCCGAAGCTCACAGCCTCTCATTGCCTCCTTCTCCGACTCCGGCGGACGCTGCGGCCTCGCTGCACCCCGGGCGGCCCATCCCGGTCCCCGGGGTCCCCGGTCTCCGCCCCGGTAGAGGCCGGGCTCCGGCCCGCAGCTCGCCCGGAGGCCTGGAGAGGGCGCCCGAGACCGCCGCCCGCAGCCCGGGTACCAAAGGCGCCAGAGGTGCGCAGAGCCGGGTTCCCAAGGACGGCTCTGGCGGGCAGGCGAGGCCAGAGCTGGCGCTCCGGCTGCTGAGGAACCCGGGTCCGCCGGGCCCCTCGGGCTCAGAGCGGCGCTCGGCCCGCCGCGTGCCGCAGCTCCAGCGAGGTCCTCCCGGCGGACAGGCCTCCCTCGCCCGCCCGCATTCCCGGAGCCCGGGACCCGCCCCACGGGTGCCCCGACTCTGCTCGAGGGCTGCGCCCCTCGTGCGGCGCGGGGAGCCGCTGGCCCTCAGCTGCGACGCGGGGACGCCGGGGACGCTCAGCACGGGCCGCCTTCCCTGCGGCCTCGCCCGGCCCGAGAAGGTCGGCGGCCTCGTGGGAGCCTCCGAGAAGGGACCCCGAGGACCCCGCCCCCAGAGGACTCCGCCCCTGATGACTCCGCCCCGAGGACCCCGCCCCCCGCAGGGGGCCCCATCTCCGAGCATGCGCGCCCCCGCCCGCGCCTCCTCCTCCCGGTGACCGGAAGTGCCCAGTGCCCCGCCGCTCCCGGGCCCCGCGCACCCAGCTCTCTGCAGGGCCTCACGGAACCCCGCGGCCGCGCAGCCCGGCTCCCTTCCCTGTGCCCACTGCATCCTAGAGACCGCTTCTAAATTTCTATTCTTCTCCCTGCGGCTCACATTAGGGTCACTGGTGGCTTTATCTCCCCAGTTCCATCCCAACACCCTGAGAGCAGACATCTGCCCTCCCTTCACAAGGTTTCTGAGCGTTAAATGGATCACACAGGTTAAGAAAGAAAAGAGCAGTGTTAGTGTTCCTTGTGTTTAAATTTGCCGTATTCTGGTCGCCCTGCACCTCCCTCTGAGGCCTAACTGAGCTAGTTGCGTGCGTGCCTGATGACCGGCAGTGTAAAGTCGGTTGCCAGACTGAAGGGAACCCTCAGAACAGGGGTGGACAGAGCTTGTACTGGGTGAGGCTGCGGTCTGAGCATGCGCCCAGTCGTTCGCAGGCCGAAGCTCACCGGTCCATGTGGCGGATTAACATGCACCGCATTTTGGAGGTGACTGAGCCTGAGAGCGCCACGCTGGCACGGGAGCTGCAGCTCCTACAAGCAGCTTCGCAACATTTTTGCCCTTCCTCCTTCCATGGTGTAGAAGCAGCAAAACGCCCTGATCAGACGCTGGGTGCCGGTGTGTTGCTCTGGGATTTCCCAGTCTCCAGAACCGTGAGAAGCGAATTTCTGGTGTGTAAAGGACCCAGGCTTGGGAATTTTGTTATGGCAGCAGGAACGGCCTAAGACTCCAATGTGGTGCACAACAGAGGGGCAGGTACTGAAGGAGAGGAGGCAGGAGGGAATGGTGAGAGACGGCAGGAGGAACCGTTCCCAGAGTTTGGAAATGTGAAGATGTGAAGAAAAGCTGTGAGATCCAGCAAAAGCAGAAGTAAACAGAAAACTAGATAAGCAACAACACTGGAGACCAAGTTCCCCTTTCGCGGGCAGGGAGAGAGGCAGTGTAAGAAGTGGGCGTGTAGCAGTGGAGCCAAGCAGCTGCACGCTCAGTGCTCATTACACGGGTGCTGTGTCCTGCACCACGTGCTCTGATAGAGGCCAGGTCAGCAGCCACCAGAGGGAGCCAGGGAGCCAGGCAAGAGGCAGCCGCACGCCAGCAGGCTGTTCCAGCCCCAGACACCTGCTGCTGAGTGCTGCTCCATGCTCCTTTCTCTCCTCCTCCGAAGGCTGTACTCTGTGCTTTCGGCCAGACCAGCTCAGGTGATTCCCCATGCCCTGGAGGTTTTGCAGACCCATGGGCCTTTGCCTATGCTTTTCCTCAGTGGAGGATGCCCTTCTATTCAAGAGTTCAAATTTCCACCCCTCCCTGACATGAAGATGATGACTGTTTTACTTGTGCCTACTGATTAGATTCAAAGATTTAGAAAGGCTCAAATGCAAAAACACCTTGAAGAAATTTACCATGGAAAATCTTTTGAAGATGTCTTTCAGGACAGCTCTTAGGGCACACAATTGGATTTCCTCAGAAGACACCCAAATTTAGCTGGGAAGAACCAGACTGAGAGTTTAAAACTTGGATACTGGTACCAGCTCAGTTATGTCTGGGGAGTTGCGATACTTAGTCATCCTAAGCCTTCATGTCCTTGTCTGTAAAACTGGACATAGCAGTTCCTGTTCAGACTCATTTATTCCAAGGTAAAAATTTACCTTACATCTATTTAGGTAAGAGTTAAATGGGAGTATGCATGTAAAATGCCTTGTAATTGCTAAAGCAACCAAAACAGCCAGTGTAGAGAGATATCTAGGGAGAAGGAAAGAACATGCATGCTACTCACCCGTGTGAAGAGAGGACAAATGGTATCACCATTTAAAAATACATGCTCACGTACAGAAATCCTAATATGTTGCTTAGACTCCAAACACAAAGCTGCTTCAAGTGAGAGGATGGATTTGTGGAAAGACTTGGAGGGAGAGCCCCTTCGCTGCTTTATTTCAGCCACATAGACTTAGCAGAGTTGCTAGCAGTGCTCAGAAGAGACGGGCCCAGTGGACCTGGGTGAAATGTTTGGCTCTGCACCAACGTGTGAGTGTGACGTTCTGCAAGGTTACTTGGCCTCTTGATAGCCATCTCCTAGCCTTAGCTGTCAGGATTAAGAAGCCTGATAGTGCCTGAGAGTACCTCAGAAAAGGGACGCACCAGTCTGGCTGGGAATAGCCTGCGACAGCAGTTTCTCAGGACAAGCCCTCCTCTCCCGCCGTCCTTGACCTCCAGCCCCGCGGTCCCTCCACGTTCAGCTTCACGAAGAGAAACCCAAGTCAGAAGAGTTCATGTGGAGAAGAACATGACTAATGGAGGGAACGCCAATAGTTTCCAAACCCACGAGACAAATAAATGATTGCCCCCCCGCCCCCCGCCGCCCTCTCAGAAGCCTTTGTGCTTTCTTCTTCCTAGGAGTTCAGGGGTCTTTCTGGAACCCAAAAGATCAAGGCCTTCCGGGTCCTGTAAGAAGCACTGCTCCGGCTTTGATATTTTATTGGCAAATCAGAAGTCTCCTCAGTTTCCAGCCAGAGGACAAGGGGAGTGAGCTGGGCTCTGGCTCCTCTCGGGCCATCGTGAGCTGAGTCTGGAGGGGTCGAGGCCTCAGACCACACTGTCAGGGAGTCCAGCGACGCCTCCCTGGGCACAGTGTGCTAACCCTTGTAACAGGACCGCAGAACACAAGTGCGTTTGCATGTGCATCTCCTTTGCCACTCTCTGCTTCTCTTTCTCGCGTGTTCTTTCTTTCTGTAACCCCGGGCACGGAGCCCAGCAAGCACTCTATCACTGACCTGTATCCCCAGCCCTCTCAACGTTTTAAAACCATTTTAGCCCAGGGGTAGTTCTGTGGACGCATCAGGGTGCAGAGGAAGCCTTCCCTGTCCCTCACACCGTCCCGGCTTCACTTGCTCCTGAGTTGTTCAGGCAGCAGAAATTCCAACCAGAACAAAGAAACCTCAAGCCAGTGTGAATTGTGGGACATTTTATTGAACACAAATGAACAGAAGTCAGATTCCCTCTGGAGATTAAGAAAGACTCCAGGTGCCAGGAAAGGAAGTGAAGGGAGTTTCTGAGGGAACATTGAGGGTGGAGGCAGAAGTTCAAAGGGAAATCATTTGCAGGCCAAGATGAACAGCCCTCTCTGACAGCAATGAGGGCCCCAGAGGAAGGGCGGCAAAGGGAAGGCCCAGCCCAGGGAGCCTGGCTGAGACGGCTCTCCCAGGGCCACGCCCAGCGCTCTGGGCGTCCTGCACAGCTGCAAAGAAAGCGACGAGACGTAGGTGCAGAGCCTGAGCTCCGGCTGAGCTGCACTACTCGCTGACCAGGAAACTGAGGGCCATTTGCTCACCACGTGGCTTGGCTTGGCTTCACTGGCCTGAACCCTAGTTTCTGGCACCCAGCCGCCAGTGTTATTGTAAGAAATGTGTGACAGATATGGAAATGCTGACCAGGACGCCGTAGGTAAGTGTGGAGTGTGATTCTGCAACCTTCCCCACCCAAGCACCAGAAGTAACTTACTCCCACTCTTCAGCCTTGCTCAAGCCAAATGCTTTGAAACGCTCCCTGGAGGGATGAGGGAGCTTCCAGCTCTGCACCCTACAAGGCAGGGAGCTCCTGAGGGGCTGCTTGCTGCGAAAGCGAAGTGCTCCTGCTCAGCAGCCCCTCCAGGAGTGGGCTTGTAAGGTAAGGACAGGCCTCTCCCAACTCATTCACAGCCCCTCTCCAGGACAACCAAGATTTCCCCAGCGATTTATTAACCCTACTCCGTGCTCAAGCTTCCAAAATCAAAGCCAAGAGTGTTTGGGTCCCAGGTGTTTAAAAATGGCAAGGAAAATAGAATTTGATGTAAAAGCTGGATTTTAGACTAACCCAGTGGTTCTCCCAAAGCCCCGTATTGCTGTCCTCTTGACTCTTCCTTCTTTAATGCATAAAATGTCACGTCTGCATGCATATGCACACAGCACCACATATCACATACACATCCTACACACATTCCCTCTCACACTGGCACCCAGACATGCACAGGGTAAATAAAGTCCCTTGGAGAAGCTCTTATACTGTCCAGTGTTTTCTCGTTTCTTCTCCAAAACATCAAAAACTGATGCATATGAGAAGCAATAGACGACATTTGAACAATTGCACCCCATCACCTACCACCCCATGAGGAGAAAATTTATAATTCTTCAGTTATAAAAACACTAGTCAGAAATAAGTTTAAATTCCTTCCATTCATTGTGGAGAAAAGTAAAGTATGGGTATGTGAGTCATATGTAAATAATAAAACTATAAAAATATTTGAAAAAATCAGGAAAACATTTGAATAACTTTGAAACAATGAGAAATTGAGCAAAAAGAAAAGCCACATACGCCGTAAGACAAAAAAGAGTTCTGGTCATATAAAAATGAAAAACTTCAACCTGGCATGGTAGTACACACCTATAATCTCATCACTCTGGGAGGCAGACTCAGGAGGATCAGAAATTTGACCTCAGCCTGGAGAATTTAGCTACAAAGTGAAACCTCATTTCAAAATAAAAATAAATAAAGGGTTAGGGATGTAGCTCAGAGAGGCCGTGGATTTTATCCCCAGTGTCACAAAATAAAAGAAGAAAGAAAGGACGGAAGGAAAAAAAGAGAAAGAAAGAACTTCAAAAAGCAAAAGATACCATAATCAAAATCATAAATATAAGATATTACAAAAAGAGTATAATGAAATGATAGCTCATAAGGGAGTACTTCAACATATACAGAGAACTTTCTCAAATTAATAAAATAACCCAAAAGAAAAATTACAAAAAACATAAATTGCACATTATAGAAGAAGAACTAAAATGAATGACAGGCACATAAAATCTTAAAAATATGCTACAACTAATAGGAAAGTTAAAATTAACCCACTGACATAACTATTTTTAAATCCATTAGAAAATCTTAAGATTGGTAACACCCCACCCAGTGGTGATGTGAGACAGCTCTGAAGCTTATTAGTGGTGATAGAAATAATCACCTTTGCAAAATGGTGTCACATATTAATTAAAATGTGATCCAGAGGTGCCACTTCTGGGAATTTTTCAGGCTAATTAAAATACTGGAGAATAAAGTCAGCTGTCTCCTATATCTGTTACAACATTTTCTGGTAACAAAAAACCCCAAAACCATTTAAATATTGTTCAAAAGGTGCTTCACTCGGGAATTAACACTGGGCCTGTGCAACAGAACAGCACACTCCTCACCCTCATGACTTTATGTCTTATCTGCAAAGTCAGGGAAGCAGTGATACGTACATCACAGATTTATTTGTGTCAACTTGAAAGGATTTTTACTGAACACATTGCCAAGTTCAAAACGAATTCCCAGAATTAAAGGCATTCCTTTAAAATATGTACAAACTCTTCTTTGCTTGTATATATTTGTGTCCTCAAAAAATGTGGACGAGCTTGCCTGAAAGTGAGAACACAACTACTGCCTTTGCAATTTATATTATTAAAAAAGAGAGATTAGGGGGAAATGCCCCGAGACGTGAACCAACCACACGCTGAAAACAAGCTGTAACGGCTGGTAATTGTAGGGAGAAGAATGCAGCTGTCCAAACTCCATAGTTTCTGAATTTTTGAGAACCTGCTTCAGGCACAGCCCCCTTTCTTTTTGTTGTGGTTGCTGTTGTTTTGTTTGTTGGTTGGTTGGCTTTTTGTTTTTTGGTACTGGGGATCAAACCCAGGACCTTGCGCTTGCGAGGCAGGCTCAGTGCCACTGAGCTACATCCCCGGCCCCCAAGCCCTCTTTCTATGTCCTGTGCACTCAGGCAGGCCATACTGCCATGCAGGCTCCTAGCAGAGTGTGTGTCTTGGTGTGGGCTTTTGTGGGGTGGAGGGACACGGCAGGGTGTGTAGGAGGGCAGCATGCTGTGAGTGAAGAGACACAGACCTTTGGAGAGGTTAGAGGCTGCCTGGGTTCTAACCTGTACCTTTCACCTATTTTCTATGGGACTTAAAGTCTTTTTCCTGATCTCTTCATTTGAGAAATTGTGAGCGGAGGCATAAATGAGGTCACACTGGGACCAGACCAGGACAGGAAGCTCCTTCTGCCTGGAGCCCGGCCTCAGCCACCATGTCACCCTGTGGCGCTGCGCCCGCCCCTTCCTTCTGCTGCTTTTTGTACCTCATTGCTGGGTGCCAGACTTCTGTCCCTGGCCTGAAGAGAGCAGGCTCAGGCCTTGAGGGGCTGCACTCTGCCTTGGCCTGCTTGTGAGTTCCTGCTTACTGTGACATTACGTCCCCCTGCATGGAAGGGATTTCGATCCTAGCAAGTGTAGAAGCTTGGTCTCAATCTCTCTCTCTCTCTCACACACACACACACACGCACACACGCACACACACACACACACACACACACACGGGGGGGGCACTGCAACCCTTGACCCAAATCGTACCACAACCCTCCTAAATAAGAAGCCCGGTGTCACACTGAATTCTACACAAATGCAAGTTTTGTTAGCAACAGAGAGAAAGCTTCCAACAGCAGAATGGCCCGAGATTCACCGCAACTACTTTACATCATTCAAAATGCATTGAAAATGAAGTCCCTTTAGAATACCTTGAGCAGACAGGGAAAGGCAACACAATGTCTCTGTGCAAAGGCTGAGTCTCTAAGGAATGGGGAGGAAGCTGACGCTCGGCGGGTCCAGCAGCTCAGGGCGCCTCGGGCACACAGTTACCACACGAACTGTACACACGAAACTCCGTGCGTTGTCCCATGACAGCTCTGGTCCTGACCGCCCCTCTGCTCCCCCCCGGGGACTGGAACGGTCAGGTCCTGAGGGACGAGCTCACACACTCGGGTCTGGGCTCCCTGCCGCTGTTGAGGAGGTCCGTGAGCTCCCCGATGTACTTGATGGTGTACTTCAGCGTCTGGATCTTGGTGAGTGGCTGGCCTCGCTGGCTGTAGACGGGCGGCAGGTAATTCCGCAGGGTGTGCAGCGCATCCGCCAAGGTCCGCATCCTGAGCTTCTCCCTCTCGCTCGCCTTGCGCCTGCGCTGCACAGACATCTTGACTTTGGGGCCCTTCTGGGCCTTGGGGCCTCCGGCACCCTGGAGGTAGGCAGGCTGGAAGGCCAGCATGCTGTAGTCCACCTCCACGAGGCCGCCAGGGTCGCGGCTGCTGTGGCCATCGCTGCCGCCTCCACCAGCGCCGCTCTGCCCACAGAGCAGCCGGGCCCCGACGGGGCGCGCGGACGGAGAATAGGACTCCAGAGAGGAGACTGGGGAGAGGGTCGGAGGTGGAGAGGCCTGGCTGAGCGCAAAGGGCCTGGCCCTGTTCTTCCAGTCCCAGGAGGACAGCAGGCCAGGGCTGTCAGAGGAGTCCAGGCCCTCCGCGAGGCCGAAGAAGGGCTCCTGCAGGGTGTCCATGCTGCCGGACAGCTGCGGAAGGAATGGCTCCCAGGCAAGGGCGAGAGAGCTGCGCCGCCCGCCCGCTCAGCGCCAGGCAGGGCAGCCAGCCGGGAAGGGCTCTCTCTTTTATGATGGGGAAGAAGTGGGAAAGAGGGCTGGGTGGAGGGAGTTCAGAGGGAAACCCGGGGCCAACGGGGAAAATGAACTCCTCAGGTGTCACTTTCTCCTCATCGATAATTAGCATCTTCCAGCTAAAATGTCTTTAAACAGAAAGGCCTCAGAGAAAAGAAAAAAGGAATTATCTTGTTGTAACTAAACCAATTAAGGCTGCATAACTAGACTTAGCATTGTCCTGTGGAACTCGTTAAAGAGGGGGCTAAAGAAAACAAGCCCAGGCATCTGCGGCCGGCCGGCGCTGGCGCTGGCGGAGAGGGGTGGTCAGGAGCCTGGGGGGCTGAGCAAAGGGCCTGAGAGGGCCCGCAACACCAAGCCTCGGACGCTCGGAGCAAGCAGATGGGCGAACCGCCAGAGACAGCATGGTCCGGGACGGGACGGGACGGGCAGCTCCCTCCTGGGCCCAATGCTTCCATTCCCTCCAACAGCTCCCGTTTCCGGGTTCTGTAGAGGGAGGCCCCCATCCTCAGAATGATGAAGGCCAGGGCTCCAGGAAGCCTAGAGCCTCAGGGAGTAGGAAATATCCCCTGAGCAGATAACGCTTCCATTAAATAAGTAGATTCCCTAGAGAGAAGAGCAAATTCCTCAAAGCTGGGGAGATTGGAACAATCCCTGGTATTCAGTCTTCTAAAGGTCTTTTCGAGTCCAGCTGTGGAGTCACACCTTGCTTGCTGAAAGGTACAGAGGAAGTGTGAAATTGAGCAGGGAGCCTGTTTTCCACACCACAGCCCAAATGCCTCCGAATGTGCTAGCTGGATGCTCCGGCTAGTTTGCCTTACTTCCTGTATGATCTGATAGACACTATATTTTGGAAGAGAAGTCTCACATTCCCCATTTGTCTCATAAGCATAATTTATTCTCCGTATTTTTACAAATTAGCCTTAACAGCAGAGTCACAGTGAGTTACACTTTGGAGTAAAATTAACATGTCTTTTAACATGGTTAAGTCCCTTTGCAATTACTGAAAAGAAGTGTCAATGATTAATTAAAACATTTAGGGTATTTTTTAATTAGCAAGCCTCAGGAAAGAAAAACCCCAAGCAGGTAACCTGTAGAGGAATAATTTCACCACGTTACAAAGCCAGACTTGAAGGGTAATGGTGTGATGAAATATAATAAATGAGTAAATGATTCTTTTCTTTTTCCCTCACATCTCTGTCTTCCTTCAACTCTTACTGAGAAGTCTAGAATGGACAGAAATTATTCAAGGACTTTTACATGTATCTATGCTTCACATTTTAAAAACACAATATTTTGCGTATGAAATTAAAGACACTCTCAAAGATTAAAGACCTCCCGGTAGAAAGCAGCAGACCAAGATCCCCATACATTAGAAAGTAGCCGTATTTGAAAAAAATCTGCTTCGCCAAGGATTTAGCTCAGTGGCACTGCACCTGCCTCACAAGCACAAGGTCCTGAGTTCGAACTCGGTGCCAAAAAAGAAACTGTTCAGTCATCCCTGCTGGTGACCTGACTGACTTGAGGAGGGGACCCGGGGCCACCTCGTGGCTGGGAGGCCACCATGGCAGCAGGCGCTCAGCCCTCATCACCTGAAGCTCACGTTGTGTGCAGTGGTCTCCACCGTCAGGCCGCACAGCTGTCTGCATTTCTCCAGCTCCTTTCTCAAACTGCCAATTTCCTTAACTTCTACTTTTAGAAATGTAATTTCCGAAATGAGACAGTGCCTGTCAACTCCTTGGGAGGACACTCAGTAAGTTCAGGGTTTGTTACTGTAGTCTCTGCCTGTGCATGGCCAAATTTCCAGTTCAAAGATGAGCTTGTTACAGTCACACGACCCAGTGGCTCAGCACTGCTGGCCCTGAAAACAAACTCTTCTGATAAGAAGACTGCCTGACTCCTGCACTTCTCAGTAGTGCTCTCTCTGGTGGGCAGTAGAGCAGCCAGACTTAAAATTACTGAATCTCACTTGTCTTGAAAGCCTCTGCACTCCATCTGAGGGAAGGGGAATGTAACACCATTAGCATTTGAGGGACTGCAGCTAGTGTTTTTCTGACTCCATTAAGAACAAGAAACAGGGCATAGACGGGCCACGGCTCAGTGACACAGCAAGTGCTCAGCATGCCTGAAGCCCTGTCTTCAACCCCCAGCACCCAAAACTGGACAAGTCTAGGCCAGACACAATAAGCCTGGTTGAGAGGGTGGGTAGTGGGAAGATGAGCATCAGCCACCTCCTTCAGGGCAAATGCCCCCAGCCCTCGAAACCCTAATTTAATTTGTAAAAGGGTTCAATAGCTCAGGTCCCAGCTCCTTGTGATGAGCAGAGTGGACTCCCTTCCAGCGCTAATGCGCCACAACATGGTCACACAGTGTGAGTGAGCTTGCAGGAAGCAGCCCATAGCAGCCGAAAGGACTCAGAGCACGCAGCCCACTGCTCCTGCTGCAGCTCAGAGAGGGTGAAAGGTGCTCAGCGCCGTGCCACAGGCTGCAGCCAAGATGGGAAGAGAAAACCCCAACTGCCTGACTTCCAGACGTGTCTTTTTGCCTCCCCTGAAACTGATGCAGATTAAGTGGTACGCTTTTCTGTCAGGCAGATTACATATTGTCCACATTATTGAATTACTGGAATAAGTATTTTAATATTTTAATTTAAAAGTCATTCACTCAACTCATTTTAAACAATTGTAACTCTAACACTTGGAAAGAAGCAAAAATTGGCTCCTAGCAGAATAGACACTTATGCCAGGACTGTACACTATAAGCTTTATGTATACTAATATTGCTGTGATTATTAATTGCATGCTCAGTCAATTTTTGGTTCCTTGAGTCAAGAGACATTAGATCTGCAATACATGTAGGCACAAATATATTCCATCCATTTTCTCTTGGCCTTAACTTGCCTCTGCTTTATAAGCCTGCATCAGGTTGCCACAAAATTATAAAAAGCTAAACATTGAACCCTGAAGTGGAGAAATATAAAGGGCTACAGGGATGTTTCAATATTTTCAAGATAAGAAAAAATATTTTCACCAAAAAAATTGGTCCAAACCTGGCGACATTACCGTGTTATATGACACCAGGTAAATCAGCATGGGAGATGGTGCAAGCTCATTTAAAAGCTTGTCTCATGAGGAATAGAACCATACATAGAACAGAACTATGCCCTACCTCCTCTGCCCCACACACTGCAGCGTCTCCTCGGAAACAGCGTCCGTCCCACCATATACTCACCGAGAACAGCTGCAAGATACAAGGCTGGGTGCACATCCTGCCTCCTCCCAGAAGGGTCCCTGGCCTGTCTCAGAGCTCAGAGTTTCTCCTTTCTCCATCAACAGCACTTGGACATGGGCCCCTTTATTTGACACTAATACTGCCTGCTGTTTGGGTTACTTATTCACATAAATATGGGTTCCCATTTGGCAATGCAGACAGAAAGTACACTGGAAAGCTTTCGTGTTCAGGAAACCCGTAGACTGCATGGGCAATCACCTTCTTAGCTCCCCACACTGTGCTATAACTTAGCAAAGTAATCACCAATAACTTCCAAGAATTTAAAGTATAAAAGGGGAAATAACTCATCTCTACCTGTGCCATTATCACCACCAATCCTGCTTACTGAGAAGAAATTAAGGCCCAGTGCAGGTAAGTAACTGCCCAAAGCCCCATACCTACCTCCAGTAGCCCCTGGGTCAGCAGCCAGGCAGGCTGGCTGGGGTCCCCCCGGAAACCCCAGCTTTGCTTCCTCCTGAGGACAGCTGGAGGCTCAGCATGGCAGGCTCTGCAGAGCCACTAGAGTGAACTCGAGTGTGAATGGGAATTCTGGAAAAGCTGAGAGACTGACCGGCCCCACCCATCCAGGTAGCAGGTCCAGGCCTGTGCTGTGGGCATCTGGGAACTAAAAGACCCGCAACAATCCCCTCCTTATCCAGTTTCATTTCCTGAGGTTTTAGCCATCGACAGTCCACCATGGTCAAAAGAAGTTAGATGGAAAATTCCAGAAACGAGCATATGTCAAGCTTTAGAAGACAGACCACGCACAGGAGCGTGCTGAGCTCTCAGCTGTGCTCCTAGAATCCATGGCCAGCCCAGCCCTCAGCCTTCCTGTCAGCCAAGGAATGGAGCCCAAGTCCAGCCCGCCAGGAATAGGTGAACAGCTTGAAGTCTGTCAGCCCTCACACAGTCTTGCCAGCGCTAACATTCAACAGAAAGTAAGACTTGTGGAGCAAAGGGAGCTGCGTGTGTGTGTGTGTGTGTGTGTGTGTGTGTGTGCGCGCAAACCAGTGTGACGCTTCCCTCTGTCCTGGAGCTCAGAGAGGGATCTTGGGCTCGGAGTGGCCAAGCCTGAGAGAGACTCAGCTCTTTGGGCTGTGACTCCTCCGTTGCTACCATTATGCTCACTATGAACTAACGGAATCAAAACTATTTGCCCCTCCTGATTTGGGGTTCTGACTCACTATTAACCCAAAGAGTAATATTTTGGTTTTGATCTCCTTAAAAATAAACTGTACCACATGTCACAGCATGTAAATAGACGATTTTTCACAGGCTGAATATTAAACCTATGGACAGGACAAAGCAACAGAAACCATAGAAATGGAATAGACTTACTTCCCAGGAGAGGGGAGAGACAGAAGAGACTATGCCAAACTTGAGAAAATCTCTAGCACTGAAAGAGAAATTGCTGTGGATTTCTCAGCCGTTCCTGAAGCTTATCTGACTGGAAGTTACACTTACTGCAGTCCTTTCAGGAAGCAAAGCCACGGGGAAGAGCCGCACCTTCCTCCTGAACACCTAAGAGTCTTCCTTTCTCCTTAAATGCATCAAAAATCTGAGCTCAAGAGCCGATCTTGGCACCCTAGGCCATGGCCAAGTGCTCTGTGGGTTTTCTTTACCCAGTGAATGTAGACAGATGCAGTGACAGTGTGCTGTCTCTGAAAAGAATCTGTTCTGATAGCTGGGTTCCTGCAGGGTCCCTAGTACTTGAAAACAAGTCTTTTTTTCTTTTGAAAATATTCGCTAATTATGTTCATTTTTTAAAAAATCCAGGGCCGGGGATTTAGCTCAGTGGTTCCGCCACCTGCCTCACAAGCGGAAGGACCCAAGTTTGATCCCTGGAACCAAAAAAAGAAAAAAAGAAAGAAAATCCAGTGGCCATGTCTGCACGAAATGGGCAGTTAGACATAGGCACTGAATGGAGGAGCAGGAGGTGCAGGAAGGTTGGGTGGAGACCTCACAGAGAAGGAAGCAGGCCATAAAAAGAAGAAGCGGACGCCAATTCCCCCTAGAGAGTACCACGGCAGGATGCTGTGTTATTCTTATTGCAGGGAAATAATGAGCAGCTCGTTTTGTTTCAAAAATTTCAGAATGTCAACGTGTAGCCCCAAATAGCCAAGCTTTTCCCACCAATTAGAGACAGGTAGTAGGTTCGACTGCTTCACCAATAACTCTTTAGCAACTGGCTAGCAAGATTTAAAAAAGAAATCTTATGTGTTACATTTACACCTACTCCTCTTTTAAGTCGGGTTCTTTATTACCACTGGTATTTGGGGTGGCATTTTAATACCCATGTCAAAAAGTTGAAAGCGATCGGGAGGTTGTTCTTCAGGAGCTCCTTCTGTTGTCACTAGCCTGAGGAGCAGAAACGTGCAAAGTTGCTTCTTCATTCTTCTCCAGTAAGGACCAAACTCCTGACATTAAAATGAATACCAAAATGTTTTAATGAGGTATCTGCATAATGCGCATGTTTGTTTTCATAAAGTTTGGCCTCTTCTTTTGACCATTTTTAATTCAGATTTTCATATTTCTAGGCCATCCGACACTGATAAAGCAAATACAAGGCAATGCAGTAGTTGGAAAAATATTTCTCAATATTTTGGTAGGAGATAGTCAAATAGGATGACCAAAAGGTTATTGCCATGAAGAAATTATATGGGTAAGAAAAACACACTATTACATCAGAGACACGAACAAGGGCATGAATAAACAGCTCACAAAAGAAAAAAGTACCAGTGGCTGGTAAATGCAGAAGGGGTATCCACTGCACTGGTAACCAAAGGCATGCAAATGGGATCCACGGGCAGGGCTTTCCTCACCTCCCAAACTGGCAAAGTTGGCAAAAAGGTGAGGAAGCAGCCTCACACTGCTGTGGGAGAGCCAACTGGCTCAAGTTTCAAATGCTTGAAAGCCTTTAAAATGCGTTTAGTTGTGGAAGTACTTTTAACATAAGGACTTTACAGAATTAAACCAATTTGTGGTCAGATGCTTGTGAACAAGAATATTACCATTAGTTATGACAGTAAGATGTCTGAGTCAACTGAAGTGTCCAATTACAGAGATGACACCCAGGTTCTGTCCTCTTTGGAGGGTGGGATATTACACAGCTGACAAATCATATTTATGAAAAAACACTTCAGATAGGAAATATAATCCAATGTTAGAGTTTTATGCAGGATATAGCAAATGTATACTTTTATCTTTTTCTAATTTTTCTTCATAAAAATGACTGTTAAAAAGAGTGGGTATTTCTGGTAACAGGATGAGGCTCTCTGTTCTGATTGCAGTGACCACATCAGTAAGTAAGGGGAGGTGGCAGGGTCTGAGTCCAGAAAGTCTGGCTCACCCACGACACGAGGACTACCGTTCAAGAAAAAGGGAGACAGACAAGTGACGAAAAATGCAATCCTATTACCAGAAATAACCACTCGGCACTGTCTACATCACAGAAATGTGAAGGTTAATGCACGTAAAGAAATGTATGATACCTCGCCTCAGACCCAATAAGCGCTCAAGAATTTATTATTTATAGTTGTCAGTGTTTTCTAACTTTATAAAAGTTACTAATTTATGCCAGATTGGTGGCACATACAGGTAATCCCAATATTTTGAGGGCTGAGGCAGGAGGATCACTATGAGTTCGAGGCCTGCTTGGGCTAGCTACACGGTGAGATCTTGTCTCAAAAAAACAGAAACAGGGCCAGGGATTTAGCTCAGTGGTTTCGCCGCCTGCTGCGTAAGCTCAAGGACCCGAGTTCGATCCCTGGTACCAAAAATAAATAAATAAATAAACAAAAAGAAGAGTTAGTAATTTAAAAATCAGAATGTTAAAAGGAGAAACTAGGAAAGCTGACTCAAAAAGTTCCGTGTATAAATGAAAAATCCCAGGAACAAATTGAAGTTGACCCACAGCATTTGTGTTGGCCATGTTTTCTTGCCTTTCTTGCATGTGCGTGTGCATGTGTGTGTGCGTGTGCACGCCTGTGCACATGCACGCATGGCACTGGGTAGCTCCTTTGCACCTGTGTGCACCTGTGGGGTTTCTTTGCACTGAGCTCCAGCCCGTCCTATTTTGTGGTTTCTTATTTTGACACCAGGACCTGCCAGATCGCCCAGACGGGGCTCACGCTTGCGACCTGCCTGCCTCAGCCTCCGAGTGCTGGGGTTACAGGTGTGCGCTGCTCCACCAATCTGGTGCACTACTTTTTTTTTTAAACGAAGGAGGGAAGGAAGTGTGGAGTAGATAAGAGAAGTTCTCTCTGAAGACACCAGGACGTTACAGGGAGACCACGGCAAGTCCTCGCCGAGTCTTCGCTGGGACTCTCCATTTAGTTTGCAAGGAACGGAAAGAAGTGGGGAAAAGACTCTGGGAGGGAAACAAGAATGGTGAGAGCCTCCAGTCTGTGCTCCCGCATGCAGCTCCCACGCAGCTCAAGGACCACTCTCCGCTCGCCCTGCCCGGCTGAGCAGTTGTCCTCTGCCGCGAGAGTGGCGCCCACAGACGAGCCCGCACCCCAGGATGGCCAGGACATCTCCTCACTCACGCCCGACGCACGCCGCCCCTGCCCCTGCCCAGACAGCAGGACTTCCTGGGTACAGGGAGGCGCGTTTTCGAAGGGTGCTTCCCAGGCTGCTTTCCTGGAGATCTCCACTTGGTCAACCTGGGCTCAGGCCTGGCACAAGGAGGCGGGGAACTGGTGGCTGGAACAGTGGCCCCCAGCGTTACGAGCCAGAGGCCGGCCGCGAGTAGGCGGAGGACGCCAAGGGCAGCTACTCTGTCCCGGCTGGGAAAACCACAGGGCGCAGGAGGCAGCCCCAACCACCGCTAGACTCTCCTAACTGCTTGACGTTTGCTTGCTACCAAAGCGACACGGATAACTTCTCAGCCTGTCATTTAGCTGATCCATTTAGCTGTATGCATGAATGGAAACGCACAAAGAAGCCGTTACTGTGCACAGCGAGTCCACATTAATTAAAGAAGACGCTCCAGTCTGGGCCAGCCCGGCTCCAGGTGTGTCGCGACTGAGGTGCTCCTGGGCCTGGGGCCTTTCTCTGCCAGGCTGCAGCAGCTCTGTCCTGCTCAACCACACTTCTTTCCTCAGCTTTGTCAGGGCGGTGCCCGTGCCCTCACTGTCCCTTGCTCCCTCCTGACCGCTCAGTTTCTTTCAATCCTTCCAGGCCAGGCCTGACCGTCCTGTCCAGAACCCTCTGTGCCTCTCCAGCCCTCCTAACTGTGCAGCCCAGTTCCGGAGTTCACTGCCGTGTCCTGCATTTTTCAGTAATTTTTTTCACTTAATAACCTAGAACAAAGACCTCTGCAATTACTAACACAGACATATTGTTCTATAGTGAATGAAAGATTTCCATGTCTTTGGGATATCACAAGAACCTCGTGAGGGGCGAATGTTGCCCCCCTGGAGACTTGAGGCCACAGCAATTAAAGAGGTCTGTCGGGCTTGGCCACCAATAAGAGGCAGAAACGGAAGCCTGAACAGCTGGGTAAGGAGCCGGGTTTCCTTCATAGGAGACCGTGAAACACAGGAGTAGAGTAAACGGCTGGCTCTACCGTCAGGCTGGAGACATCACCTCAGAGACCAGCCGCGTTGAGGGGCTGAGAGCGTCGTCTACACGGGGACAGGAAGCTCACCACTGCAGCTGTTGTTGGCTTTAGGAGCTGAGCAACTGCCACCAGGAGATGGATCCGAACAGCCCAGAGGAAAAGGGAGCCTGCTGAAATGCCCGTGACTGTGCATCTGCACCATGTCCTCTTCTAGCTCAAAGTGTTCTAGAGATACAATCTCATGCCTCCTTATAGAAAGGTCATGCTTGGTGAGTACAAAAGAGCAGAGAGACGCTGTCTGAAACAGCCTTTCCTGAGCATGCATAAAAATGGAGAGTCGATCATTTTGCACTTGCATTTGTGACAGGCACTGCAGAAGAGTTCTTGGTGGAGCTGCGGAGCCCGAGCAGCGGCTGTGCAAGGGAGAGACAATGGGTCAGAGATAAACACCCTACTCCTTCTCCACCAGAGATACCATTAACGATCACAAAGATCTTAGCATTGTTGAGCTGCTGTAGGGACTGTGCCCTCTAAGGAGTCTTCCACCTGTTTCCGCTTTTGACTTGCTTACTACCCAAAGTTCCTATTCCTTCTTCAAACTTCTGACTCTTCCAGCCTGGACTTTCACTTCTTGCTCTCCTTAGAAGATCTACAGCTGAACACCAGGCTTTCCCGCTATGGGACAATTCCCAAAGCCACCACAGCCTGGGGCGTGAGGGAGGAGTTTCTGATGTGTATGGAGCACCCATATGCTTGAGAATATTTCTTCACTTTTATAACTCAGTTTCTGCTTTCAATGATCGTATTTTATGTTGTTTAATTTTCCATAGTTACGAACTTTCATAAGCATTTTCTGTACCTTTTGATTAGTGCTTCATTTGACAGCTTAATGAGTACCCGAGCCTAGGATGTAGGGCTATTCCCATCCTTGTTTCTAGCTGTGGCTTAGAGGTAACGTAACTCACTCAGTGTCACATGCTAGGAACCCATGGCCTCAGCTGCTGTTGCGATACTTTGCAGAAACCACCAAAGACCCCTTGAAGAAGTGTACAGGCTGAGGTTGAGAACTCTACTATGGCAGATTATTCGAGTGAAGTAGTGAGGAGCCCCGTGTGGTGGAACATGGCTGTAATCTCAGCACTGCTGAGGTGGCCCCGAGAGAGGAGGGCTGCTATGAGTTTGAGGCCAGCCTACAATACACAGCAAGAGCCTGTCTCAGCCTCCCCAGCCTAAAGACACTGGTGTGCTGGCATTTGGAAAGCAACGCCCTTCTCTAGAGGCTAAGCTCCTGCCACCGCCTCCTGGGCCCTCATGGTGGGGCACTATGGTCACTCAGCTCTCTGTTGTGCTTGCTGAAAGGTACTACGCGGCCGGCGACAACCACCTTGTGGAGCTCCAGACTCCACCCAGGTGCCTCTGTGCCTTCACTGTGTGACTTCAGAGGTCGATTTCCTCGGGAGATGTGTGTTTCTGGGAAAGCTGTGATCAGGTATCTGTGGGCATCGCCTTGGAGGGGATTCTTTATTGACAAAAGCGAGAGCCTCTTTTCTTAAGTGAACCAACTGTGGCTGAGTTATGAGATGACCCACTGAATTCTCTTTGGGAACCTGGGGCTAGGATGTGAACTGGCTCAACCTGTTCTCAGAAGAAATCTGTGCTACAGCTGCATTTAGTAGATTTGAGTGGTCACAGGACACCCCAACCGGACCCTCTGGCAGCCAGTACAGTATCTGTAGGCAGCTCAAGTCAGCCTGCCGTAGACAGCTGGGCATGTGTCTTGGTCTGCATTGCTTCGTCCCACCAGGCAGGGGCCCAAAGGCAAGTGGTATCTGCCTCTTCGGTTCAGTTGTCTTTCTGTATTCCTTGTAGCGGTCTTTGCCCCGGATTTCCTCCCATCCCTACTCTTCTCAAATGACAGCTGTCTGGATGGCTTCCCTCTTCCTTAAAACAGATTTCCTTAAAACCTGTTACCCACTCTTACCTCCAGTGGCAGTGCCCCTTAAAATATCTGGTCAAACAAAACCACCAAAGACAACCTCTGGAAGGAATTTCCGTTCAAATGGCCTCAGATGCTTTCTAAGCATCTATCTTGCACCCGAAAACTGTACTCCTTCTGAGAATCCAGAGGCATAAGTCACAGACATGGCCTCAAAGAAATAGCATGGCACCATCCAATATGGCGCTCACTGGCCATGTGAGGCAATTGAGCACTTAACACGTAGCCGATCAAAGTTGAGACGTCCTCTAGGCCGGGACTCGCCAGAAAGGAGCTGCAAAGGTGCGTGGCCTCCCACCAGAGGCCCACCATTCTAATTGGTGAGTGTGTGCAGATCCTGGGGAGCAGCTGTGTGGCCCAGACAGGCACAGGTGCAGGCAGATCCCAGTTGGGGGTCTGCCCAAACCCCAGAGGCTCCCACGCACCCGCCCAGCCTGGGGCTTGCCCAGAAAGGAGCTGCATGGGAACATGGCCTCCCGCTGGAGGCTGCCAATCCATCAGTGAGTGCGTGCAGATCCCGGGGAGCAGCTGTGTGACCCTGACCTGCCCAGCTGTGGGCAGAACCCAGCTGGGGCTCCTCCATGACCCCAGAGGCTCAGGCACACCCACCCAAGTCAAAGGCCCACCCAGAAAGGGGCTGCATGGGCACATGGGCTTCAGCCAGAGGCCTGTCCTACCATCTGCCACAGCTAGGAACCCACCTGGAAAAGAGCTGTACAGGGTCACAAGCAATACCCAGAGGCTCATCTGATACCATTGATAAGTGCATGGTGACCCTAGCCAAAGCCTGGGTAGACAACAGGAATTGGGGTGCACAGCCCCCAACCAAAGGCCCTCCCAAACAACAGCTACGTAGGGGCCCCAGCAAGAGGCACACCTAGATATCATCCCAAGTGTGCATAGGTCCCAGCCAGAAGCCTGCCCAGACAACAGGTCAGCTCAGGGATCCAGAAGGCCACCACTTTGAACACAGGAATTAGTGTACTAGAAAGCAGCAGAGTAAGGGCTGCTCAGTGGCTCGCTGAGACTTCAAGACCACTGGGTGAGCAAAAAGTCGCCTCAACAAAGACACAGCAGGCTGCATATGTTGAAATGAGAAGACATGTAGACAAGCCTCAAAACCAGACTTTCAGATCACGCAAGACAACCCCAAAGGGAAATGAGATGGAACAATCTGATACTCAACCATTTGGACTCTGAACTGGCAACAAAAGAGGACCTGGAAAAAACGAAATCAGAAATAATTTCTCAGATAACAGTGGAGATTGTGCCCATAATACAAGACACGATTAATAAATCTAGAGTGGACATAGATTAAAAAAATAGAGGAGCTGAGGAACATGATGGAATCCCAACATAGGAAACAAATGGAATCCATAAAACAGGTGCAAACAGATTTCCAGGAGATTAAAAACTCCACTGAAAGTTTATGCAACAGAGTGAGCCAATGTGAGGATAGAATTTCAGATACAGAAGATAGGATTACAATTAGTGACCAGGAAAAGAAAAATTGCTTTTTAAAAAAAAATTTTTTTAAATATATATATTTATTGGTACATTTTAGGTAAAAAATACATTTACATTTATCATTGGGTGTTTGTACCAGAACATGATGCATCTTAGTTCTTATTTTTCCTCCCATTACCTGTGCACCCTTCACCCCCTCCACCCTTCCCTATCTACACAGAGTTTGATTCCATTTTTTTTTTCTCATAATTTTTCTCTTTCTGTTCTTCCCTTTCCCCTTTCCCTTCCACCATCCCCAAACCCTTGGACCTTTTATTTCAAATTATCAGTTATTCATTTTAATCATTTTCATCCTTATTTACACTTTCAATTTCTCATACTGGAGAAACTATTCAGTATTTACACATGTGTGTCCTATTTATTTCACTTAAGAGTATGGCCTCAATATGCATCCATTTAGCTATAAATGTCTCTAGTTTCTCATTCTTTATGGCTGAGTAGTACTCCATTTTATAAAAAATCACATCTTCTTTATCCAGTTCCCAGTCAATGGGCACACGGGCTGTTTCCAAGCTTTAGATATTTTAAATTGTGCTGCTATAAACATAGGTGCACATATATCACTGTGGTATGATTCTTTTAATTCTTTGGGGAAGATTCCCAGTAGGGGAATAGTGGGGTCAAATGGGACCTGTAGTCCTAGTTCTTTGAGGTATCTCCATACTGATTTCCACAGCGGTTGCACCAATTTACATTCTCACCAACAATGGAGAAGGGTTCCTTTCTCTCCACACCCTTGCCAGCATTTGTTATTGGTTGATTTCTTGATAGCAGCCATTCTTTGTGGGGTGAGGTGGAATCTCAGTGTTGTTTTCATCTGCATCTCTTGAATGACCAGTGATGTTGAACATTTTTTCATATATTTACTTGCTGTTTTTACTTCTTTGTCTGAGAAATATCTGTTCATTTCAGATGCCCATTTTTGAATTGGGTCTTTGAATTTGGGAGGTCTGATTTTTTTCAGTTCTTTATATATTCTTGATAGTAGACCTTCGTCTGAGCTACAGCTGCTAAATATTTCTTCGCACATTGTAGGTTGTCTCTTAGCTCTGTTGGTGGTTTCTCTTGCAGTGAAGAAGCTTTGTAATATGATGAGATCCCAGTTGTTGATTGTTTGTGCTAGCTCCCGTGCTACTGAAGATTTGTTCATAAAGTCTTTTCCTATGCCTATGTCATCAAGAGTTCTACCTAACTTATCTTCCAGCAAGTTTAGTGTTTCTGACTTAACATTTAGATCTTTAATCCACTTTGATCTTAGGTGATAGGTATGGGTCTAGTTTTAATTTCTGACAGGTTGAAATCCAGTTTTTCCAACACCATTTATTAAATAGGCTATCTTTCCTCCAATGAGGGTGGTTGGCTCCTTTGTCAAAGATGAGGTAACTGAGTATGTCTGGAGTTATTTCTGCATCTTCTAATCTATTCCACTGATCTTTGGGTCTGTTTCTTTGCCAGTGCCATGCTGTTTTTATCACAGTAGCTTTGTAGTATAATTTCAAGTTGGGGATTGTGTTGCCCCCAGCCATGTCTCTGTTGCCTAGAATTACTTTTGCTATTCTAGGTTTCTTGTGTTTCCAAATGAATTTTTGGATTGTTTTCTCTAGTTCTGTGAAGTATATTGTTGGAATTTCAATTGGCATTGCATTGAATCTATATAGAAGTTTTGGAAGTATGGCCACTTTCACTATATTGGTTCTTCTTACCCAGGAACAAGGGATATCTTTCCATTTTCTTATATCCTCTTCAATCTCCTTCTTCAGAGTGCTGTAGTTTTCAGTGTAGAGGTCTTTTGATTCCTTTGTTAGACTGATTCCCTAGATATTTCATTTTTTTAGATGCTATTGTAAAAGGAATTATTTCCCGAATTTCTCTCTCAATGGGTCTACTATTTGCATATAAAAAAGGCTATTGTTTTTTTTGAGTGTTAACCTTGTATCCAGGTACTCTACTGAATCTGTCAATTAAGTCTAGAAGACTTTTGACTGAGTTTTTTGGGTCTTCTATGTAAAGTATCATATCATCAGCAAATAATGACAGTTTCACTTCTTCCTTTCCTATCTTTATTTCTTTTATTTCTTTCTCTTGTCTAATTGCTATGGCTAATGTTTCCAGAACAATATTGAACAGGAGTGGTGATAGTGGGCATCCTTGTCTTGTTCCTGATTTTAGTATGAAAGTTTTAAGTTTTTGACCATTTAGTATGATGTTGGCTGTTGGTTTTTCATAGATAGCCTTAATCAGGTTGAGATAAAGACCTCCTATTCCAATTTTCTGTAGCATTTTTTATCATGAATGGGCGTTGGATATTGTGAAATGCTTTTTCTGCATCTATTGAGATGATCATGTGGTTTTTGTCCTTGACTCTATTCATCCAGTGTATTACATTTATTGATTTACGGATGTTGAACCATCCTTGCATCCCTGGGATAAATCCGACTTGGTCAGGGTGTATGATCTTCTTGATGACACTCTGTATTCTGTTTACCAGTATCTTGTTGAGGATTTTTGCATCTATATTCATTAGGGAGATTGGTCTGCAGTTCTCTTTTTGGGTTGGGTCTTTCCCTGGTTTTGGAATCAAAGTAACACTTGCTTCCAGGAATGAATTAGGAAGCCTTGCTTCCCTTTCAATTTCCTTGATGAGTTTAAATAGTAATGGTGATAGTTCTTCTTTAAATGTTTTGTAGAATTAAGCAGTGAAGCCATCAGGACCTGGGCTTTTTTTGTTGGTAAGTTTTTTATTACATTTTCAATTTCACTCATTGTAATTGGGGTATTTAGAATTCCTATATCTTCTTCATTTAATTTTGGCAATTCATATGTATCTAGGAATCTGTCCATTTCTTCTGTGTTTTCCATTTTATTAGAGTACAGGTTCTCAAAGTAGGTATTGATGATTCTCTGGATTTCTGCCGGATTTGTTATGGCTTCACCTTTTTCATTCTTAATTGCATGTATTTGAGCCTTCTCTTTCCTTTTTTTGGTAAGGTTGGCTAAAGGCATATCAGTTTTATTTATTCTTTCAAAAAACCAACTCTTTGATTCATTGATTTTTTTTGTATCGTTCTCTTAGTCTCCATTGCATTGATTTCTGCTCAGATCTTTATAATTTCCTTTCTTGTACAAGCTTTGGGTTTGTTATGCTCTTCTTTTTCTAGGAGCTTGAGGTTCTGCATTAAGTTATTTAACTGAGTTCTCTCTGTTGTTCTAATATGGGCATTCACTGCTATGAATTTCCCGCATAGAACTACTTTCATTGTGTCCCACAGAGTCCTGTATGTTGTGCTGGCATTTTCATTTACTTGTAGAAACTGTCTAATTTCTTCTATAATTTCCTCTGTGTCCCATTGGTTGTTCAGGAGGGTGTTGTTCAATTTCCATGTGTTTGTGGGTTTTTTGTGGTTTCTTTTGTTATTGATCTCCAATTGTATTGCACTATGGTCTGATAATATACAGGGGATAACTTTGATTCTTTTATATTTACTTAGATATGTCCTATGAGCTAGCGTGTGATCTATTTTGGAGAATGATCCATGTGCAGCTGAAAAGAATGTGTATTCTGATTTTGTGGGGTGGAACACTCTGTAAACATCTATTAAGTCCATTTGTTCAATAGCTTCGTTTAGTTCTAGAATTTCATTATTAAATTTTTTCCTAGTTGATCTGTCTATTTGTGATAGAGGGGTGTTGAGGTCCCCCACTACAATTGTATTAGTGCTTGTTTGGTTTTTCATGTCCATTAATATTTGTTTTGTATAGTTGAGGGCATTCGCATTTGGTGCATATATATTTAGGATTGTCATCTCTTCCTCTTGGATTGTTCCTTTCACAAGGATGTAGTGACCATCTTTGTCTCTCTTAATTAGTTTTGGTTTGAAATCTACTTTGTCTGCAAATAAGATTGCTATGCTTGCTTTTTTCTGGGTTCCTTTTGCGTGGAGAACTGTTTTCCATCCTTTTACTTTCAGTCTATGAATTTCTTTTTGAGTTAGGTGTGTTTCTTGTATACAGCATATTGCTAGGATTTGCTTCTTAATCCATTCTGCCAGCCTATTTCTTTTGATTGGTGAATTGAGGCCATTAACATTGATAGTTATAATTGACAGATATTGACTCATCTTTGTCATGATGTTTTACTGTTGTTGGCTCTTTTCTTATTTACCCCCCTTTTGCTTTAGTGTCTTACCTTGCATGGTGCCTTCTCTCTGCAGGGCCTCGTGGAGTTGTGACCTTCATTGTCTTTTTCTAGGATATTGCTTAAAATTGTTTGGAGTGCTGGTTTGGTGTTCATGAAATTTTTCAGGTGTTCTTTATCATGGAAGTATCTAATTTCCCCATCAATTTTGAAAGATAATGTTTGCCAGATACAACAGTCTAGGTTGGAAGATTTTTTCTTTTAGGGATTGAAATGCTTCACTCCAGGCTCTCCTTGATTTGAGGGTTTGTGTTGAGAAATCTGCCGTGATTCTGATGGGCTTTCCTTTTTAGGTGATTTGTTTCTTTTCTCTAACTGCCTGTAGAATTTTGTTCTTCTGTTGGGTTTCTGGGATCTTGACTATTATATGTCTAGGTGTAGATTTTTTTTGGTCATGGCTGGATGGAGTTCTATATGCCTCACTTATCTGTACATCCAACTCTCTACCTCTGTCTGGGAAGTTATTTACTATTATTTCTGTGAACAGTTTTTTTATGTCTGTTGTACTTTCTCCTGTTTTTTCATGGACTACTATGAGTCTTATGTTATTCTTCTTTGCATCATCTAGCAGCTGTTGGATTGATTTCTCATGGTCCCTCACTATCTTTAAGAAATCTCTGTTTCCATGGTCCTTAACCACAAACCTGTCTTCTATATCTGATATTCTGTCTTCAGATTCTCTTAGTCTGGTCTGCATGCTTTCAATGGAGTTTTTAATCTCCTGAATATCTGTTTGAATCTGTTTCATGTTTTCCATTTCTTTCTTATGCTGGGCATTCCTGGCTTCCAGCATGTTTCTGATCTCATCTATTTTCTTATCTGTTTCTGCTCTAGAGCTTCTAATTATGTCTTTCACTCTGCTCACCATGTCCATATTTATCTGGGAGATTATTTCTGTTTTGAAATTTTCTAGAGCCTCATGCATCTGCTTTGTTACTTCCTGTGCTATCAGTTCAGGGTGTCCAAGTGGTTGCTTATCAGAGTTTTCTACCTCATTTCCCCCAGAATTTCCTTTTTGTGGCATGGAAGCCTGCATTTGTGCCTTGCTTAAGTGTCTTCTCATTTTTGTTTTTGGTACTGTCCTTGATTTAATTCCTGGGTTGATATTTCAAGATTGCTTAATGTAGGTATCTTTGTTGCTTGTGTTTAAAACCCTTTTGGAATGATTGCTTTTCAGAGGTGTCTTCTAGATATGGCTTGTGTTTGGGTTTTGAGACTCTAATGACTCTGGAGCTATTATATTTTTCTTATACCAGGAAGGAAAACTAATTAGATCAATCACAACATGTTAGCCCAAATGATATAATCAGCAATACCATAGCATCAAGCACAGCTTAGAAAATGACAATTTGTGGTAGTTATTATTCTATCACTTTTAACTATGTGAGTTAAATTAAAACCAAGGACCAACCCAATGTAAGTTTATAATGAATAAACTCTTCAATATGGCATCTTTCCCCTTTGGAGTGGGGAGCTAAAAAGAGTTGGGGAGGGAGGGACAGGTAGAAAGAACAGGTAAGATTAGTGGTGAGGCCAGAAGACAGAGAAAGATCACACAAGCTCTAAGAAGTTGTTAAAGGCAAGAGCAAATGGCAGAATGAAAGAACAAAGATGTGAATAGAATCACCTAACAGCAACAGGGAGGCTAGATACCAAATTTGCTTTCCTTTAAACCTAATGATAATCAAGAGAAGGAAAAAGAGAAGAAAAGAACAGTAAGGGAGAAATCCGAATTCAGTGCAGAAAGGAACAAATGGGGAGATGAGGGGCAATGTGGGACAGTGAAAGAATGAGAGAGAGAGAGAAAGAAGAGATAAAAGAAAGAAAAAAAAGAAGAGTAAAACTTTGAAGAGTAGAAAAAAAGTAAAAATTCAGAATTAAAAATAAGAAAAAAATTTTTTTCTTTTTTGCAAATAGCAATAGAAATTATGGGCCTCCTTCAGGGTATGTCTCTGCTGTCACAGTAGGCAATGTAGGAATCCCTGTGCATATACAAGTCAATGAGTCTCAGCAAGCCAGCAGCAGACCAAGTACAGTGGTCTGATGTGCCTTTATTATAGAGATTCTCTTTACTTTTCTGCTGAGCTTCAATTTTCTTCCAGAAGCCTGAGAAGCCCTCTTTCTGTTACTAACTTCTGCTCTATCTTGTGGTGCTCAGGACAAGGGTCTTTATAATCTCCTGTGCCTCTGTAGTGTGGTACCAGGTAGCAGAAAAGCCAGAAGGTAGGCGGTGCATGGGGTGGGGGTGGGGGGGACACTGAGCGTTGGAGGCACCCACGCGGCTAAGCAGACATTACCATGCCATGGGTGTGGCCTGGGACGGCCTCAGGAGCTTCAAGCTGCTTGTCTTGTCTCACCGGGGCCAGTCGCTGCAGCTTTTCAAAGAAAAATTTCTTAAAAATAGTAAGGGACCATGAGAAATCAAACCAGCAGCTACTAGGTGAGGCAAAGAAGAATAACATCAGACTGACTGGAGTTAATGAAGAAACAGGAGAGAGTGCAGGCAACATAAAAAATCTGTTCACAGAAGTAATGAAAGAAAACTTTCCAAATAGGGGAGGAGAAATTGACATAGAGATAAGTGAATCATATATGACTCCAACTAGCTGTGATTTTAAAAAATCTACACATAGGTATATAATAGTTAAGATTCCAGAAACCCAACAGAAGAACAAAAGTCTACAAGCAGTGAGAGAAAAGAAACAAATCACATACAAAGGAAAGCCCATCAGAATCACAGCAGACTTCTCAACACAAACCCACAAGGCAAGAAGAGCTTGGAGTAATGTATTCCAAGCCCTAAAGGAAAACAGCCTCCAACCCAGATTGATGTACCCTGCAAAACTGTCTTTCAAAATTGATGGAGAAATAAGATACTTTCATGACAAAGAGCACCTTAGGAACTTCATGAATACCAAACCAGCACTCCAAAAACGTTTAAACAATATCCTAGGAAAAGACAACAAGGGTCATAACCCCAGGAAGCCCTGGAGAATGAATCCATCAGGCACAACAAGAAATTAAATGCAAAGGGGGAAAATCCAACAAAAAGAAAAAGTCGTTACAAGGATAAGTCAATACATATCAGTTATAACCATCAATGTTAATGGTCTCAGTTCACCAATCAAAAGAAATAGACTGGCTGAATGGGTCAAGAAGCAAGACCCAACAACATACTGCATACAAGAAACACACTTAATTAAAAAAGAAACTCATAGACTGAAAGTTCAAGGGTGGAAAACAATACTCCACGTGACAGGAACAGGAAAAAAAGCAGGAGTAGCTATCCTCTTTGCAGATCAAGTGAATTTCAAACCAACACTGTTTAAGAGAGACAAAGAAGGATATTACATCCTTGTAAAGGGAACAATCTAACAGGAAGAGATGACAGTCATTAATATATATGCACCAAACACTAGTGCACTCAACTATATAAAACAAATACTAACGGACATGAAAAATCATATAAGCACTAATACAATAGTAGTAGGGGACCTCAATACCCCACTGTCACCAACAGATAGATCAACTAGCCAAAAAATAAACAATAAAATACTAGAACTCAATCAAACTCCTGAACAAATGAACTTAACAGATGTTTACAGAGTGTTCCATGCCACAAAATCAGAATACACATTCTTTTCAGCTGCACATGGGTCGTTCTCTAAAATAGACCACATACTCACTCATAGTACATGTTTAAGTAAGTGCGAAGGAATTGAAATTATCCCCTGTATATGATCAGACCATAGTGCAATGAAATTGGAGATCAATAGCAAAAGAAACTGGAAGAATTTCAGAAACACGTGGAAACTGGACAACACATTTATGAATAACCAGTGAATCACAGAGGAAATTAAAGAAATCAGATAGTGCCTACAATGAAATGACAATGCCAATACAATATATTGGAATCTATGGGATTCAATGAAAGCAGTCTTATGAGGGAAATTCATATCAGTGAATTCTCACATTAGGAAAACAGAGCGAGCTCAATTATACAACCTGATGCTGAACCTCAAGCTTCTAGAAAAAGAAGAGCAGGACAAACCCAAAGCTCATACAAGGGAGGAAATTATAAAGATCAGGGCAGAAATCAATGCAATGGAGACAAAGAGAACAACTGAAAAAATCAATGAAGCCAAGAATTGGTTCTTTGAAAGAATAAACAAAATTGACAAACCCTTAGCCAACCTTATCAAAAAGAGGAAAGAAAAGGCCCAAATCCATGTAATGAGGAATGAAAAGGATGAAATTACAATGGACCCAGCAGAAATCCAGAGGATCATCAATACCTACTTTGAGAACCTATACGCCAATAAGATGGAAAATACAGAAGCAATGGACAGATTCCTAGATAGAATTATCAAAGTTGAACGAAGATGACCTAAAAATTCTAAACCATCCAATATCAACGAATGAAATTGAAAATGTAATTAAAAACTTACCAACTAAGAAAAGCCCAGGTCCTGATGGCTTCACAGCTGAATTCTACAAGAGATTTAGAGAGGAACTGCTGCCACTACTGTTTAAACTCTTCAGTGAAATTGAAAGGGAAGCAATACTCCTGAATTCATTCCTGGAACCAAGCATCACCTTGATCCCCAAAGCAAAGAAAGACCCAACTGAAAAAAAGAACTATAGGCCAATTTCACTAATGAACATAGATGCAAAAATCCTTACTAAGATACTGGCAAATAGAATGCAGAAGATCATCAAGAAGATCATACTTCCTGACCAAATCAGATTCATCCCAGAGATGCAGGGATGGTTCAACATACACAAATCAATCAATTTAATACACTATATCAATAGAGCCAAGGACAAAAAACATATGATCATCTCCATAGATGCAGAAAAAGCATTTGACAAAATTCAACATGCATTTATGATAAAAACCCTACAAAAAATTGGAAAGATGGTTTCTACCTCAATCTGATAAAAGCTATCTATGAAAAACTAACAGCCAATATTATGCTAAATGGTCAAAACCTGAAATCCTTTACACTAAAATCAGGAACAAGACAAGGATGTCCACTATCACCACTCCTGTTCAATATAGTTTTGGAAACATTAGCCACAGCAATTAGAAAAGAGAAAGAAATAAAAGGAATAAAGATAGGAAATGAAGAAGTCAAATTGTCATTATTTCCAGAAGACATGATACTCTACATAGAAAACCCTAAGAATTCCACCAAAAGTCTTCTAGACTTAATAACCAAATTCAGTTAAGTAGCTGGATACAAGGTCAACACACAAAAATCAATAGCTTTCCTCTACACAAACAACAGACTCACTGAGAGAGAAATGGAGCAATCAATTCCTTTCATAATGACATCCAAAAAATTGAAATACCTAGGAATCAACCTAACAAAAGAAATCAAAGACCTCTACTATAAAAACTATAGTACCCTGAAAAGAGATCAAAGAGGACATCAGAAAATGGAAAGACATCCCTTTCTCCTGGGTAGGAAGAATCAACATAGTGAAAATGGCCATACTTCCAAAACTGCTATAAAAATTCAATGCAATCCCAATGGAAATCCCAGCAGCATACTTGACAGACTTTGAGAAAACAATCCAAAAATTCATTTGGAACAAGAAGAGACCTAGAATAGCTAAAGCTATACTAGGCAATAAAGACAAGGTAGGCAGTATCACACTCCCCAACTTGAAAGTATACTACAAAGCTACTGTGATAAAAACAGGATGGTACTGGCAAAGAAACAGACCTCAGGACCAGTGGATCAGATTAGAAGATGCAGAAACAACTCCAGACACACTCAGCCACCTCATCTTCAACAAAGGAGCTAACCACCCTCACTGGAGGAAAGATAGCCTCTTTAATAAATGGTACTTGAAAAATTGGGTTTCAACTTGCCAATGATTAAAACTAGACTTATATCTCTCACCATGCACTAAACTAAAATCAAAATGGATTAAAGATCTAAATATTAAAATAGAAACACTAAACCAGCTGGAACAGAGGTTAGGTAAAACTCTTGAAGCCATTGGTGTAGGAAAAGATTTTATGAACAAAATCTCAGTAGCACAGGAACTAGCACAAACAATCAACAAGTGGGATCTCTTCTTATTAAAAAGCTTCTACACAGCAAGAGAAGCCACTAACAGTGTGAAGAGACACAATATGGGAAAAAAATTTTCACCAGCTGTCCCTCAGACAAAGGTTTATTATCTCGAATCTATAAAGAACTTAAAAAATCAGACCTCCCAAATTTAAAGACCCAGTCCAAAAATGGGCATCTGAAATAAACAGACATTTCTCAGACAAAGAAATAGATATAGCAAATAAACATATGAAAAAATGTTCAACATCACTGGTCATTCGAGAGATGCAAATGAAAACAAAGCTGAGATTCCACCTCACTCCAGAAAGAATGGCTGCTATCAAGAAATCAACCAATACCAAATGCTGGTGGGGCTGTGGGGAAAGAGGAACACTGCTCTGCTGCTGGTGGGAGTGCAGACTGGTACAAGCACTGTGGAAATCAGTATGGAGATACCTCAAAGAATTAGGACTGGAAGTCTCATTTGACCCAGCTATTCCCCTGCTGGGTATCTTCCCCCAAAGAATTGAAGGAATCATATCACAGCAATATATGTTCACCCATGTTCATAGCTGCACAATTCGTGGTAGGTAAAACTTGGAAACAATCCAATTGCCCATCAACTGGAGACTAGATAAAGAAAATATGTTTTCTTAAAAAATAAAATGGAGTACTACTCAGCCATGAAGAACAAGAAACTAGAGACATTTATAGCTAAATGAATGCACATTGAGGCCATACTCTTAAATGAGATAAACAGGACACACACGTGTAAATACTGAATAGTTTCTCTAGTGTGAGAAAGTGAAAGTGTAAATAAGGATTAAAAGTTATAACAGATAATGTGAAATAGGAAGAAAAGGGGCAAAGGGGAAGGGGAAGTGGGAGGGCTAGGGGAATGGAAAGAAGGGAATGGAATTAATATGAGAAAATGAAAAAATGGAAAGAAAGTCTTTGTAAATAGGGAGGGATGGAGGGGTTGAAGGGAGGGCTGGGCAAGGGTGAAAAAATAAGAACCAAGAGAGACTATGTAAAGGTGCAAATTTCCAATGATGAATGTCATTATATTGTATACCTTAAATGCACGAATGAAATTAATTTTAAAAAGTTGATATGTTCTCAAAGTATAAAATATACACCAGATTCCAAATACTTAGTGTGAACAAGAAATGTAAAGTACATCATTAGTGATTTTTATTAGTTTCGTGTTGAAATGACAGCATTGTGAATATACTGAGTCAAATTAAACGTGTTATTTGCATTAATTTCACTGTTGTTTTTTTTTAAGTGTAACTATAGAAAAGCAAAGCTTGTGTATGTGGCTGGCATTATATTTCTAGTGCATAGTGGAGACAGACAGATATTGTATGAAGAGAGGGAAAATAAAGCATTTTTTATTAATTTGAGTTTCTAGTCCATAATGATTACATTCACTGTGGGGAGTAGGTGTGTGTACAGAATGCATCTTTGCTCTTTTTATTCTCTTTCCTCTCTCTTCCTTCCTCTGCCTTCCATCTGTAGGTCCCCTTTCCATTTCCAAAAGATTCATCCCTCTATTTCCTGTTACCTACCTTTTATTTTTCTCTTTAAATTACTTACACTTTGGGCTTCTCATATAAAAGAAGTTGTGTGATATTTAACCTGGTGTGTCTGTATTATTTCACTTAACATTATGGTTTCAAGGTTCATCCATTTTCCTACAAATGACTCAAGTCTTTCTCTATGGCAGGGTAATACAGCATTATACATAAACACCACATTTTCTTTATCTAGTCATCTGTTGATGGACATATAGGAGGCTTCTAAGATTTAGCTATCATGAGTTGTGCTGCAGTAAACATGGGTGTGCGTGGGTCTTGGTAATATGACACCTCTAACTCTTTCAGGAAGACAGCCAGAAGGGGAATAGCTGGGTCAAATGAAATTTGTAGTTTTAGTTTTTTTGAGAATCTTCATCCTGATCTCGATAATGGTTGTACTAGTTTATATCCCCACCAACTATGTAGAAGAGTTCCTTTTTCCCTGCAGCCCCCCAAGAATTTATTATTTAATTTCTTGATGATAGTCATTCTTTCTTCAGTAAAATGAATTCGCAGTGTTGTTTTAATTTGATGATGCTATAAAATAGTATAAAGACACTGAAAATGTGCTGCAAGAAAAGGGAGAAAGGCGAAATAAATTTCTTTCCATGAAGACTTCCTTGAAACACTGATCTCAAAACTTGACCTTGAAACAGGACTGTAGGGGAAAAGGAAACACTATGACTATATCTAGGCTAGAGATTTTGACTCCAGCCAGTTCAAGAGGGGAACAGGTTTGGTGGTACTAATCTTCCTCGATTTCCAAACCTGATTGCCCATCAGAATTACTTCATCTGGACAGCCAGGCTTGGCCCAGATCTCATGAGTCCAGATTCACATATCTCTTATTTTTTCACCCAGTTAGTGGGTGATTGTTCTACAGCTCATCTGTCCCAGTCTGGGAAGCTGTTTGGGACACAAACAGTCATCTCTGAGCCCTGAGACCCCAGTCACGGCAGGTTTCCACAGTCCAGGCTAGAGGTGGCCATGGTGCTGTCCTGTTGAGTGTCGTTTGGGGAGAAGCACCCAGAGGGAAGCATCTGAAATCCAAGCTTGCAGCTGCTGTTGAAGGCTTCTGGTGGATCTGCATACTTCCTCTGTGGGAGCAGAGGGACAAGGCCTTGCCAGCTTATACACTCCTCAGCAAGCACCTACACTGTACATTAAGCAGCCTTTCTGACACAAACAGGGTCAGGACTGTGCTGAAAGGAGCAGAAATTCCACAAAAACACAAAGAAATATCCATAGGCTTATGCACGATCACTCTAAATGGTGATCACAGGCTCTACATCCTTACAGAAGCCCTGTAGATTCACAGCAGATTCAAAGGAGGAAACCAGGCTGAGAGTGAGAAGCACGGAAGAGAGAGCTTTGTTATTTGGGCCATGCTTGGTGAATGGTGCTGTATCCAACACACAACTTTCTCCTCTTCTCATCTTCAGCAATCCCCATCTGCCTCTGGTCTACACCCCTGTTTCTCTAAGTGTGGTCCAAAGACCACCTGAATCTGAATCTATTGGGGTGGACCAATGATTTGTTTTCACAAAAGACTCTTAAATGAGTTCTGGGAAATCTAAAGCAGAAAGCTTTCTTAGAGGCTTATAATCTTGGGGATTTCCTATCTGGCATCTGACCCAGTCCATACTGACCTAATGTCTTTCTTTCTCAGTGCTGGTCTTGCTCTCTTCCATTTTGCCCTTCATGCAGCTTTGGGGTTCATGCTGAGCTATGTAGGATGTCACTCAGTGTCCTTATGGGGCAGGAGGTAACCACATGGTGCTATCAGGCTGACTTTGTTTTAAAAAATGTTTCCTTTCCAGATTAACATGCAACACACATTTCTCAGGAATTGTGTCTATAATGTACCAGAAACCCCACTACACAATGGAGCCACACGGGGAACCAGGCAAAGTTGTCGTGGGAGCTCACTGTCTAGAGCAGAGGTCCTTGATATGCGAAAGGGTAGAGATGGGCTTCAGGTGTGCAACAAAAATGGTATGTGTTTTATGGGTAAGAAAATATATAGCTATTATAAGGTTCAAGGTTTCTCAAAACTCCAGAAAGGGTAAGAGCTCCTGGGTAGATGGATAACAACAACGAATGCTTTCTAATATGACAAAATGTCCTCTCTGGTAAGATGACAAACTGATACCATGCAGTTAGCGTTCTTTATGAACACTGTCGTTAGCAGGCCGGCTCTTTGCTCTGGGTAAGAAGAGGCAGAAAAGCTTTTGTAGGTAAAGAGGTTAATGGCATTCCCTCGAGGCCCAACCCAAGTGCCACTCTATGACAGTCTGTTCTCATTTCTAAGGAGAATGAGGCTAGTGTGGACAGACAGTGAAGACAAATGTCTTGATAGGAAAGGGCTGTGAGTTAGGCCCTAGAGAGCACCTGGCCCTGCCAATCAAGATTCAAAGGCAGCAGACCAACCTCACCCCCTCCCCTTGTTTCTAATGCTGGATCCAGAGTTGCAAGGGGGAGCAGGCCTCGCTGAGAAGAGAGCTTTCTTAGGAGCAGCCCAACCACAGCAAAACCACTTGGGTGTGAAGGAGAGTGGTTTCTGCCTCTGGAGCCATTCTTTCTCAGGGGCTTTCTGGTGTACTAACTCTTCTGTGGGGTTGGTTGGTCTCCATGTGGAAACAGCAGAAAGGGTGCCTGGAGCTCCCCAGCTGGCCCCCAGAGCACAATCCAGAGGTTTTGACAAGGAGTTATAGTGGGAGAAGTGAAGGGCCATTTCCTCCCCGGATCCGAGGGGGAGAGGGGAAGCTGGGAGGGGCTGTGGCTGGAGCTCGGAACCTGGAACCTGATCTCTCAGCCTCAGGGGGTGCACCCCAGCAGTCCAACCTGTGACTCCGGTGGCTCCCACTCTGGCACTTCTGAGGGCTCCTCGGTGAAGGCCAGGGGTGGATTTTTCCAAGGAGAAATGGAATTCGCATAGTCTTCTGATTTTTCAGACTCTCAGGAAGTGTTGGAGAGGGGTTTTCAAGGGGGCCCTCTTGGGCAAAATATGGCGAGGACGTTGTGACTAAATGATTTTCATTACAGACTTGGTCTCGTTGCCACCACAAAATGATTGATTTATCTCTGTTTTGTGTTGGCTCTTTGTTGTGTGGCAAAGTGGCGCGGTTCAGAAGCCAGGTGCCTCGGGCAGCATACTGATTCTGCTCCTCACCATCCTTCAGCCCAAGCCTGGGGCTGTCATTGTGAGCTGAGTCCCGATCCTGGCCCATTGGCACTCATTGTGCAACCTTCAGTCAGTTATTTCTCTGAGCCAGGGCTTACCTGGAACACAAGGATAACAGCTACTTGTTCCTCACTGGGTCGTAGCAAAGATTAAGCGAGACAAAGAACTTAGCACACTGAGGTATTCATTAATGTGACTCATTTCGTTTGTCTTTCACTTTAACGTAGGAATTTGGTGGTATTCTAATAAATCTGACACTAGTCATTCTCTAAACCTGTTTTCTAGGTGGCTATCAGAATTCCCTCAAGGTGCAAAAGTGTCAGAGGCTGAAACTGCTTTTGTCCCCCTGGGCTTTGTCTGGAGAGTGCTGCAGAGCCCACAGGGCTGCTGCTGACAGCTCAGGACAGTGCAGACCCGAGGCCTTCAGCTGTTAGGTGTGGTGGTCTGCGTGAAAGACAAACAGGAGAGGAAAGATAGCCCAGGAAAAGCTCCAAAGAAAAAGACAGCTGCATGATTGTCCTTGAGTAAATCAAATTGTGATGTTTATTGGGTTATCTCCACAATAACACCAGCAGGAAATACCCAGAATGCAGGATTATCTTTCCAAGAAAGATCTTTCTAAGGAGCCCACAATAAGCAGATTTGTCAGCTGGGCTAAAGGACAGGTCACAGGTTTGGAAGAGCATGACTTGGATTTTAGCTCTGCCTCTCCTACTCATTTGTGACTTCTGATTGAACCCCATTCTCCGCTTAAAAAGATAAATACTATAAAGCAGGCAGGGAAACTGGGAGGGTTAGCGTCCCATGTGTCCATGTTGTAAAACTGCAGGTATCGGGAAGTAAGGAAAATACCTGATACATAGTTTGCAATTAATAAATTAGAGCTAAATGGCTATGAGGACATCACACGGGGGCACATGGTATGAGAAGCCTCTGGCCTGGGAGCCATCATTTCTCAAATCTGTGCCGGGTACCGGGTGAAGGACTGAGGCGGTGGGGAGGAAGAGGCAGCTGGGCTGGGGTGGTGGGTAAAGGGCAGAGAAGAGATCAAAAAGGCCTAGGAATATCTGTCAAACTTAGGGGAAACTGAAGGGCCGGGATTTAGCTCAGTAGTTCCAGGCGCCTCCTGCAATGCAAGCGCAAGGGCCCGAGTTCCATCCCCGGTACCAAAAAAACAAACAAACTTTAAAATGCAAATCCCCTGCCTGTGGCAACTTGGGGTCAAATCTTTCACTAGGGGCTGGGGATTTAGCTCAGTGGTTTCGCCGCCTGCTGCGTAAGCTCAAGGACCGGAGTTCGATACCTGGTACAAAAAAAAAATCTTTCATTATCATGTCTCTCTGGGGAGAGAGAGAGAGAGAGGGGAGAGAGAGAGAGAGTTGATTTGCTCTGTTGTGGTCTGGTCTTGTGGCCAAGCCTGAGCGTGTGACAGAGGTTTCCCTTAGCCCAGACCTGGAAACACGGGTGGATGAGACACGAACTGCATATGGCTCACTTTGCGACCAGACCACAAGTTCCTCAAGGAAAAGAGGGTTTCTTGAATCGTGGTGTAGAGCACCTACTTGCTGGCTAGATAGATGGATGAGCAGATGTTTATTCTGCACACAGTGTGGCATCTTGTTCATGATTTCTTTCTGTAGAAAGTGTAGGACTGCAGGTGAATCCCACGGAGGAGGCCTCTGAGAGTGAAGGGTCGGAGTCCTCTGACATGCCCAGTGCGTTGGGCCACAGTCAGAAACAAGAAACGTCACATTTCTGCTTTTCATTCCCTTTCTCATTTTTTGATACTTCATTTTCTCATGAAAATATATCTAAGTGTAACTGGCTAGCTTTTTTCTAGACAAAAAGTGTCTTCAGGCTGGAATGCCCTAAAACACATGCTATTTGTTAAATTCTTTCTAGATAGAGTCATCTACGTCTTATCCAAGAGTCTGACTGTCCTCCCCTTCCCCTCCCTAAATGGCACTCACCCTCTGAGGCTCCAGTGGATTTCCTCACCTCTAGGAAGCCGGTGATCGGTCTCCGGGGTCCTCACTGACCACTCTGGTCTGCATTCTGACTGTTCTCTGCATCCAGCACTTGTTATGAGGAATTATGAGGAATATATATATTTGATATTTTTGAGACAGGGCATCACTCTGTAGTCCAGGCTGGCCTCCAGCTCGTGGCAACTCTCCTGCTTCAGCTTCCTGAGTGCCGGTATTACAGACAGCTAAGTTAGGAGGAAATATTCTAGGCAGTCAGACAGGGCTGGGCCCTCGAGGGAGTCAGTGCAAAGATGAAAACACATCACAACCGTGGCCAGAGGTGCATCTGTTGGAGGCCAGGCCTCAGGATAAAGATGGACCGACCAGGCCTATATATCTCCCTGGGGATAACTGGCACCATCTGCTCCAGTGAAGTCCAGATACACATCAGTCACCCCAGTGGGTGACCCCGACCTCCGGATCCATCCCTTCTCATTTTTCTTTCAATGCACACTTGCTACGTGACCTGCTTCCCCACTGGATCAATATTACCTAAGCAGCTGTACTTACAATCTTATTGATTGATCGCAGTTTTGACCCCACCCCATAATTTTGTTCTATAAAACTTCCTCTGTGAAGTGGGGTCCATGGCAACCCACTTCTGCGTCCTCTCCTGTCTCTCTCGCAAGGAACGTTTTTCTACTCCTCACCCCTGTTGTTCCTTGGAATTCATTCTTCAGTTTGGGGGACATAGTCAGTGTGTTTGACACCCAGCAGGTGGGAGCCACATTTGCTCCCCTTTTCACTGGGATTACCGGTGTGCACCACTGTGCCTGGTCTCATCCAGCACTTACGATATTTGTCATCCCAAGAAGTCATCTGAGGCTGGCATCACAATGAAGTTGTGCACATTTTGAAGGGAAGGGCCAGACTCCTCCTGTGTCCCAATACCAAGCCCCGACCAGGGCTGAGCCTGTTTCGGGGTTGGTGGTCAGAGTGTGGGCTCTGGCTACCGATAGGTTTGGGTTCAAAAAGATTAATTCATCCATTCTGTTTGCTCATCCAACAAGTACGTATGAAATGCACGGTAGGTGCTAGGTGCTGTTCAAAGCTCAACAAAGAATGAGACAAAATTTGCTGTCTTGTTACTACAGGGATAAGAGATGAGTGAAAAACTCTGGTAACTTGGGAAGAAACAACTCAAAGTGAGAGGCAAACATGAAGGTACAGGGGCTAGAGAGGGGATGGCTATTTGGCACACATGGTCACAAAAGCGCCAGCTGAAAACCTGAGATTGGAGCCAGTAGTCAAGGATCTATGAGCAGTCTCGGTGGGAGGAGCAAGCGCAAGAGGCACAGTGTAGAGCGCCAGCCAGAGCTGCAGGGAACAGGGGAGGAGGAACAAGGCCAAGGGGAGGCAGGGCACAGCAGCCATGCAGGGACTGAGGCTCTGTGAAGGAGGCTGGGATTCACAGTCAGGGTGCTGAGCAGCCATGCAAGCTTTCATGGGGTTTGTTCAGTGGGATTTGTTTTTGATTGATTTATCTGGCTGCTGTGCGTGCTACAAAAAGGCATGGGAGTGCTCTGAAGCAGGAAGGTCAATTAGAAGGATTTCGCTAGTTCCTGAAAGAGATGATGGCACTTGCCCTTTGGAGGTAGCCATATAACTGGGAGTATATTTGTGTACTATCAGTGTGACCCTAAACATGTGAATTTACTCCCTTGGGTTACTTTAAAGATTAGTAAAAAATGTACTCAACATGGTCAATGAAGGGCCTGGCTCATTACAGGCACTGTGCAAAGATGGTTCAGGTAAGAAAGGAAGACTCAAAAAAGAGACAGTCTTAGCTAATGCTCCACTAAGAACTTGCAGATGACCAAAATCTCAGGGCCATCTGTCCCCGATGGAGAGAGCTTTGAGAGGATGAAACTTTTGGGAGCTTTAGAACCCCACCTACATGCCCTCTGTCACATGCAAAACCATGTAGCAACCTCAAGGATTAATTCTGAAAACTGAAATATTCTGATAATTTCTTGATGGTCACAAAACTAGTTTTCTGGGACTCTGAACTACTCTCATTTAGTAGTCAGATTCCTGTAAACCAGATCAGTAGGGGCTATTGAATCTCTCTGGGACATTTCTTTAAAAGTTCCATGGATTTAGATGTGAAGTATATAGACCTCTAAATTCTTGCCAAAGTAGGAAAGAGTGAGAACAAACCCAGCTTTGGAGTTAGAATGGCTCTGGGTTCAAATTCTTGTTCTGATGTTAACTAGATACTGATGTTGGGTAAGTCTCCTCAGGTACATAGAGGTAAGTGTTTATCTTCCAGACTCTTTGCATGGGGCATAGAGGAGGAATTTGAAGAATTACTAAAGTGTGTCCCACATAATAAACATTCAACATACTGTATGTTTGTCTTTTTCCAATATTCACTGTTTCACATAATGGACTTTCTAAACTCTTCATTTGTACCCAGTGAGTTTTGTCTCTTTTTCTCTTCATATGTACAATCACTGTCTCAAAAAAGCTATCAAGATGATAATGGGGCATATTATAAAGATATTATTTTTGATTCATGAATGTATATGACAATAAAAATCAATACTGTTAAACTTACAGGTGGGTATGCATCTCTCAAAAGGCTGTTTATCCCCAGTGCAGTTGAGCGGAGAGGTGGCATCATTACTACAGAAGCAAGCTGAAACCTAGGGTGTTTATCCCAGCACAACTCTACATTAGCAGAACTAGGAAAATTACTCAGGCCACTGCCTCCCAGATTAAGAAAATGTGCTTTGGTCTGTTTCACAGGATGTAGACTTGGTTCTGTGAGTCCTTTGTCACCTAAAGCCATCCCAGCTGTAAAGCTGTGGGCCCTCACAGGCCTGGACTAGAGACATCTGTGTGTGAAGTCTTCTAAAAGAAGCCTGAGTCAGCATGCTCAGTTTAGCACCAAATGTAAGTGGTTTGGAGCAGTTACTGCAGCCAGTATTGCTTGGAAACAAAAAGGCAAAGGACTTGCATCTACTTTCCCATGGGTGTTTCATAGATCACTCACTCTCACATTCAAACCCAAAGCATTTGTAAGGATGACCCTTTCAGACGCTGTCGTAGTTCAGCAGCAGATGGAGATATACATTACGATGCTGGAAGCACTATTGGAGTCTTTCACTCAGTTTTTGATCAGAGAATTCTAATACGTTGTCGTCCTGCCCCCTCCCATTTTTGCAGGTCTTTTGTGTCTTGCACAGAATAATGCCAAGGAGGCTCAAGAATTTAATCCCTAAGTTCTGCTTTGGAGCTTATAAAAATTCTTCCAGAGCTGGGGATGTAATTCAATGGTGGATTGCTTTCCTTGCATGTGCAAAACTGAGTTCCATCCCCAGGAACACACACACAAACACACCCACATTTAAAAATGGAATTCTTTTTTTTTTTTGGTACCGGGGATTGAACTCAGGACCTGGTGCTTGGCAGGTGCAGTGCCACTGAGCTAAATCCCCGGCAAAATATGGAATTCTTCCAAACACCAAAATATTCAGTCATTCTGACCACAGAACGGCCAGCTTACTTTGCTGATGTCTCTCCCTCAATTGCCAAATGCATTGCAGACTGCAGCATGGTCCTGTAAAAGAAATATGGCAAGGGCCAGGGATTTAGTTCAGTGGTTCCAGTGCCTGCCTTGCAAGTGCAAGGTCCTGAGTTGGACCCCTAGTACCAAAAAAGAAAAGAAATATGGCAAGTCCTTGAAAGAGGCTAATGCAAGCGGTTACCTGAGCCTGATAAAAGCTCTTCCCAGCTAAGAAGGTGATAACCACTGCCATGTTGATCCGCAGATGAACAGAGGCTGTACCTGGTGGTATTATGTAAGCTGTTTTACCCTCAGTGCTACAGCACAACAGAAACAGCAGCTGATTTAGCCCCTCACCTTCAGAAAGTAAGCATTTCATCATGGCACCTTAAAATGGCTAACGTGACTAGTGAGCAAGCTGATGGAGGGAATCCTAACTGGATTTGGTCTTTCCTCATGGGAAGCTGAAGGACCGGACTCTGAATTCACCTTGTCAGCATCCACTCACTGAAAACTTTCGCCAGCCCCTCTGTTGATGTATTCAGAAATACAAGACAGTTCCTCTGCCCTCAGGATGCTTACTGGGGTGTGGGGGGCTAAAATGTTAACCAACACAAAGCCCCTACAGGGTTTACTTTAGAAGTCTTTAAAGAATAGTAGAGAGCCACAAACAATGTAACTCTGTTATGAAGACCACATTTACACTGAGTTTTTAATGAATAAGCAAGTTGGTGAACTGGTCCTGAGGGATTAAAAAAAAAAGTTGATCTCTGTGCTCAAGAGATCAGACTTGTCTGATGGGGAGACAGATGCACTCTTAAAACAGGAATATTGTGCCTCCTACATGTACGCACTCAACCAGTACTTGTCGAATGAATACAGGAATGAAATGCAATACTCTCATTGAGGTACGCAACACAGGGGGCAAGGAATCTGCTTGGTGTTAGCAGTCCTGCCATCTGAGGCAGTACCAGACAGGTGAGTTCCTTCTGCTAATGAATGACAAGAGCGGCAGGCAGAGCAAGCTCACGAGCAAAGGCACTGGTGTCTGTTTGGGAAGTGCATGCTCTTAGATGGCTGGAGCTGGGCTGGGTTCCCAGGCCACACTGTGTGGGCAAAGTACAGGCCATGCTGGTACAGGGCTGACAGGAATGGAGGGGATCACTCACGCCTCTAGCAGTTTAGTCCTCCTCTAGAATTCCGTGACCACAAAGAGCTAAGTCCTTGCTTTAAACCTGCATTCTAATTTGGGAAACAATATAAAAGCAAGACAAACACTCAACATAACCTCAAGTACTGATAAGTTTAAGGAAAAATACAGCAGGGTTAGGGAATAGTGCATAACAGGAGTTAGATGATGTCAGGAAAGTTTGAGGTGGTATCTGAGGCGAGAAATGAGTTAAGAGTGGATACTAATGAAGGAAATTGCCTTCATTAGCGTAGCAGGAAATCTAAGTTACAGTTCCAGCTTTAGCCTCTTCCGGTTGGGTGGCCTGGAAAAGCTGTTTTAAATTCACCAGAGCATCAGCTGGCTGTTACAGACCAAAAAACCAAAGAGCACCACACATAGTAAGTATTCAATAATTGTTGACTCAGTTAATATTAGTTACCAAATTCTCTTTCAGCAAGCATTGTTCTTTTTTCAGTATTATCACATTATAAATGTCACACAGGGCTGAGGATTTAGCTCAGTGGTGCCACTGCCTACCTCGCAAGCGCAAGGTCCCGAGTTCGATCCCTGATACCAAGAAAAAAGTCACACATATCCTTTAAGTTCCCTTTCACAATGCTAACTGCGTAAGAGCTTCTTTTTCCCAATATACCTCTCCTGCCCTCCCACTGCCTCTTAGCAGAGGGTTATGATGTCTGTATTTCTACCCAAAGGGCTGTGTTGAGCTTAAAATCAATTCTGAAAATTCTCCTTCCAGATGATGGTAATTTACTGCAGACCCCTGCGGCGCATCCCAGTCTCCTCCTCCGTGCCGTGGTGCATGCCAAGAAGACAGACTCAGGGAATGAAAGAAACGGGCGGGGAACCGGGATGACCAGTGCTTGGAGAAGCAAAGCCCCTGAAAGGCCAGAACTGGCAACACTGGTGACACAATCAGTTAAATTGGGGTGATGGGGCTACGTGAAGGGCTACTGTAGTTATTAGGGACACGTTCCTCATAAAGGAAGAGACAAAGCATTCTTGGGTTAGGCTGGGGACAGAATTTGGGTGTGAGTCACTGACCTCAGCTGTGTGTTATTTCATAGGCTTTGGTCAGACTTATTTCTTTTTTTTTTTTTGGTACCGGGGATCGAACTCAGGTCCTGGTGCTTGCGAGGCAGGCACATTGCCACTGAGGTAAATCCCCGGCCCTGGTCAGACTCACTTCTTAAAACAAGCCAACTGTGGGGTGAGCTGTGCACAGGCTGCACTGCTTACAGCCTGCTTTGGGCATGATCAATAGGGCAGCTGTCACTGACAAACTGTCATTTACTGAGTGCCTATGTATCAATGGTGGCAATCACAGATATTAGAACAGACCAGGATACCATTCACCAATACACTTCTGGGGCCAACAGAATGCTTATCACATAATAGAGGTCACATAAATATTTGAATAAGCAAGTCTCAGAAAGCTTTAAAAGCCAGGGAAAGAGTGTAGCAGAAAAGAATTTGAAGTTAGACATGTCTGACAAAAAGGCTTGAGCCATGTTACTCAAAATAAGTTATCCTAACAGTGAATCTAGAAGAAAAGCCCCCAAGAACTTCAGACAGATCTTAAAATGCCTCAAGTAGGTGGGTCAGAGAGAGACTGATCCAGGACTGAAGCAGCTAGAGACAGAACTTTAGCATAGCACTCCATTGTCAAGGCAGTCAATGAAGTGATGAGCAGATATACAAATAGTAACCTATGGAGAAGTCTGTCATCAGGTAATACGATCAAATGAGCAAGGAATCAGGGTATAAAATGGTTTAAAGGAAAAGAAGTCCTAGACGTTGAAGTGAAAGCTGGCATCAGAGCTCATGCATTTATGCCTGTGTCAGGTTCAAAGCAAAGTGAATCCAGGTTAGACACTCCTAGCACAACTTCGAAATTTTCATTTCCTAAAATCTCAAGAATACTTCGGTTTGTTGTACCTGTCTGAAAAAGACGGTCCTAAACTATCATAGTCGAGTGAACACGTGATCATCAGATCCCTGGAAAACGTTTCAGTGGGACTCTCCCCACCTCTGAATATTCAGAACACTGCAGTACAGTCTTAAAATTATTGAGAGAAATGTTTCATGAAAAACCTAGCTGAGCACTTAGTTGTTACTCAATACATGTTAATTTTCTCCCCTCCCTAGCAGTTTGTCTTGTTTCCACCTTTTGGCTATGATGAACGTTATGGATGTAGTGCATTTTTTAAATTAGTAAATGTTTGTAGTACGTTTACATTTCTTGTGGCAAATTGGTTACTTGTACAGAACAGATCTTATACATATATTTAACCCCCTTTCCCTTCCCTCCATCCGATTCCAAAAAAGGGATATGTTTGCACTACATGTTTACATGTGTGAGCCTATGTTCTTTTGAAAAGAAATATATGCATGCCTGGGAGAATTGTGTCACACTGTGACTGTTTGACCATCTGAGGGGTGATAAGCCTTTCTGAAAATGGCTGCTGTATTTTATATTCCTACCAGGTTGGTGAGGGTTCCAATTTCTCCACATCCTAAATTCAGGCTATTGTCTTTTTCTTAATTGTACTCATTCTAATGGTTGCAAAATGGTAAATATTATCCCTTTGATTCTGTCATTATCTTGATGGCTAAATGTTAAAAATATTTTCACATGCTCACTGGCCATCTGATTATCTTCAGTACTCAGATAGTTGGCTTCTCTCACTTATCTTGAGTTGTAAGAGTTCTCTATACAAATCCTTCTAGATGTCTTTTATCATATTTATGATTAGCAAATATTTTCTCCCATTCTAAGTGGACTGTCTCTTCACTCTAACATTGTCCTTTCAAACACAAGTTTTGATTCATCGAAACTAATTTTTAAAATTTCTGCCTATATATTTGGTGTCACACATAAAATCATCCCCTATTCCAAAGTTAAAAGATTTATGCCTCTATTTTCTTCTAAGAGTTTTATAGTGTTAGCTCTTATACTTAGGTCTCTGGTCCATTTTGCATTCATGTTCTATATGGTAAAAGGTAAGGATAAAGCTCCTTTTTCAAGTGAATATTCAATAGTTCCAGCAGCATTTATTGAAAGACTTGTTTCCCCCACTGCACTGTCTTTATGTGGCTGAAAATCAACTGATAATTACTATGAAGGCATATTTCTGGTATCTTGATTCCATCCCATTGACCTACATACCTATTTTTTATCCCAGAACAACAGTCTTCATTTCTAGAGCTCTGGAGCAAATTTTGAAATCAAGAAAGTGAGTTGTCCAATTTTTTATTGTGACTGTATGACTATTGTTTCTTAAATTTCTTTATGAATGTTAGAATCAGCTTGCTAGCTGGAACTGATGGGACTGCCCTGAACCTGAAGATCGTTTTAAAGAACACTAGCACCTTAATTCTTCTGATTCATAAGGGATATCTCTTTAATTTCTTTCTAAGTTTCATACTTTCAAGGGTATAATTTTTGAACTTCCTGCTTAACTTTTCAGAGTATTTTCCTCTTCGTAGTAGTATTGTAAATGGAATTATTTTTCCAATTTTCACTCGGTATCACACACTGAGTGTATAGAAATAGTTTTGTACACTAATCTTGTATCCTGCAACCTTGAAGAACTCATATTACTACAATCATCTTGGAAAGTGGGTACATGTACATGATACAACTTTTTAAATCACCTTCCCTCCTTCCTTCAATTTCCCTTTCCCTATTTTCATTCTTGATATTATTAATCTTAGCTCCTGTTTATGGCATATGTTCACATTCACTGAGGTTATGATTTAATCAGTGTTAAAATACTTCCTAATGGTTTCCTTAGGGTTTTCAATGTAGATCTGTCTGTGGTAAACAGGAAGTTTCAGTGTTTCTTTTCAAACCTGGGTGCCCTGCAGTTTGAGCACTAAATAAATGTTTTGAGAGGGAGGGGCAGTATCGAGGCTTGAACCCAGAGCCCTTGTACTCATCTCCAGTATCTGCGGCCCTTTTATTTTTATTTTGACATATGGTATTGCCAACTTTCCCAGGCTGGGTGTAGGTTTTCGATTGCCTCCCTCAGCCTCCCACAGTGCTGGGATTACAGGGTTGAGCCATCATACCCGGCTAAATTTATGTGAGACCTAATATGTGGAGTTACTAAAGTCAATACTGCATAGATTAATTTTTAAAACAAAAAGGAAAAAAAACAGTGCTTAGGAGAACCAACCAACCAACCAACAGAAAAACCAAGGAATTAGAGGGCAAAAATTGATTCCTACAACACTACTGCACTGTATTAAGGAAGTTTCTAATCTCCTTCTATTTGTACATTCAATTTTCTGAATCTTTCTCTACGTGATATACCTGTGAACTTCTAGGGACAACTGCCTTGGTTTATTCAGCCACTGCTACAACCGTGACTGTTACTGTGAGCAATGACCACCCTCTCTCCTCTTCTGTTTTTGCTCCACAAAGGAGAGTGAGGTCACTGAAAGGGGAAGCCCTCTAACCTCAGGCTAAGAGAATGTGACTGTCAGGAGGCAGTGTAAGGTGACCAGGGAGGACACCGTCTGGGGAACAGGTGGAAGATATTTAGGATGAGTGCTCTTGGCAGTTTGTGGGAAAAACAAAGGCTTTACTCTGTCAAACAGCGTACTAACATTTAAAAACTTTAACCAATAAAGATACTTCGAAAATGATAAAAATGTATTGTAAAAATACATACTTTCACCACAGGGGTTCATCTTTTAAAACCAAAGTTTTAGGCGACATTTTAAAATTGTAACTTTGATAAAATGGCAAAAATGTTGCATGACATACACAACCACACTCCATTTTTCCACCCAACATTAACTAGGTACCTTCCTTCTGCTAAGGCTGACAGTAGGAGGACAAGCTATACTTAAGTATTTTAAATTTCATTTCAAGTGTTCTGGAACCTTAGTTTTAATCTCTGGGATAAAGGAAGGGGACTATCCAAACAAGTACCAAGGCCATCGTCTTTCTTATGACACTGTAGAAAACCCAGAGAAGTTTTTGCTGGGTCTGAGAAATGTTTTTCTTCATTTCCAGTTGTTTTGTAAGACTTAACACTCGATTTAGTTTCTTTGGCATGGATTGGAGGGTTCCTCTGTTTGTTGTGGTCACTTTCTTTAAATTGGGCTAAGTCATTCTTCTGTGAACTATGTTTCATTTTTCGAGTCGTGTTCTTCACTTTACCAAATACTGGGCCACTTTCTTCATCAGAGGAATGTCTGTCAAGGCAAGTACTATTCTTCTTGACAAGTTTCTGAATGGTGTGCATATTAACTTTTCCACTATGACCTAAAAAAGTATTTGGTGGCCCAGCTCTAACATTGGAGGTCTTTACTATTTTACTACTATTGACAGAATAAAGTACAGAAGTATTCACTTTAGAGTTTTCTTGATGCAGCTGGTCTCCTTTTATAACTTTAGCGTTTCTGGATTCATTTTGCAAATTAATTCCAGGAAGATCCTTTGAAAGATGTGACGGACAATCAGATCTACTATTAGCAATATAAGATTCTTTTATCTTTTGTAGGGACAAAGTTTTCAGGTCAACATCTGATTGTACATTATTCTCTGGATATGATGATTTCATATATATACGTTCTTTTAAAGGCAAATCCTGAAGACATAAATCACTAATGCCAGAAAGTAGATGTTCTTCAGGACTAACCTTCTGAAGATGCCCATGTGACAATTTATTAATGTTTGTGGTCCACCGTCCTGATTCACATGACAACTGTTCTGGGATATTTTCAAAATCACCAGGGGTGACTAATAGCTTTGATTCAAGTTCAGACTGTAAATCATAAGAGACAGCTTTCCCTTGAACAGCTGAGTCATTACTAAAAGAAGTCCCTTCCCAGTCAATGGAGCTCAAGTGTAAATCAGTAATCATAGATATATCATGAAATAAAGGATTGGGTTGACCAGATTCCAAATTGAGAGAGTTACTTGCACCTTTAATTTGCCGACTAAGCAAAGGTCTTGAAGACATTAACTCTTCTTGCATATTTAAACAGGGAGCATCTTCAGGTAAAAGCAAGCTAGTCAACGAGGCAGAAATATTTTCCTGTGGTAATACGGGATCAGAAGAAATTTCCAAGTTTAACTTGGAATTCAGCTTAGGAAAGATTTCAGGTGTGGGTTTTAAAGTCACAAGTGACTGAAAATTCATTACATCATATGGTTCTGGGAAATTGTCTTCTTTAGGCTTAATTTTCATATCTAAAAAAAAATGTAATATGTAAATATACACATACATGAAGTAGACATGTTTTTTTCCTTAACTTGGGTTAAAAAAAAATTCAGATAAAAAATTTTCTATATGAGCTATTTTTGGCTATTTTTTATTCTCAGTGCATTCCTGGAAATATTTTTAAATATTTTCTTTTAGAAACAATGATAAATTGAGTTCTTTTCTTATTGAGTTTTAAGAAAGAAAATAGATTTATAACATTAAATATTTTTTAAACAATAGTTGCCCTACAACTGCTTAGCAAAGCTACTAATACTTGGTTAAGTTAGTAGACACAGAGCACAAGTATATGCCTGGCTTTTTAGCTTTAAAAGAAATTATATGAAGGGAAGCTAGAGTTCCATGTTTACTCTTGATTTGATAGAATTCTCAGCAAAATTTAGATACGATAGGTTCAAACAGAACAGGTGGCTCTTCTGTAACACTGGTGTGACGTACACATGATTATCTGCTCCAGTACTCACTGTTTTGCTTCCTCCCTTTAGCTTCTAAATTTTGGTTTTGGTAAATGGCAACAATCTCAGGATAAGCTGCTTCAAACAACGATTCTTCTTCAACTGTTAGAATCAGTTCTCCATGTTCTCCATCTTCTACAGCAAAATGTTCTACAAGATTAAAAATACAGTAAAGCAGCCTTGATTACAGGTTTAAAAAACCATTTCTTCCAAGTAACTATGTTAGCCAAGTATTGAGACGTCCACAAGCAGCTAATTCATTGTAAATCTTGTTTTCAACATCTGTATTCTCAAAGCTTGCTGATAACAGTGCAGAATTTACTTTCCCTTGCCTGGCACAGGTGAAAGAAAATTCTTTTTAAATTAAAAGTTTAAATTCTTAAATTTTCTTGCTTCAAAGCTGGTAGCAGAGCCAGGCATGGTGCTCCACGCCTGTAATCCCAACACTTGGGAGACTGAGGAAGGAGGATCGCAGTGAATTCCAGGCCAGCAAGGGAAGATGTGCTGCTAAACTAGGTTAGTATTTCTTTTCTGAAAATATGTTAGTTTGCAGTACTGTTCCCACATAATGTTCAAAGTTCTTCAGCCTTCTGTCTTCCTATTATTGGTTAGAATGATTAAGTAATTTACTAATTTTATTCTTCAAAGCTATCACTGAACAAATCTACTCTGATTCATCTAAATATACAATCTAGTTGGGGATTTAGCTCAGTGGCACAGTGCCTGCCTGGCAAGCATGAGGTCCTGAGTTCGATCCCCAGTCCCCCCCCCAAAAAAAAATCTAATTTAAAATCCAAATATAAATGAATTTAATTTGGGGTCATTTTTCATTTTAAATTATCCATGCTTTATTTGCTTCCAGTTTAAGAACTAATCAAGAATTCACAGTATTTCTGTGTAGTAAAAATAAGATTAATTTGACAGTTATAAATTCCCATGAAACCAAACAGTAAATAAAGGAGATGAAGAATATTCCAGGTACTATTCAACAACCTCAATTGCTTTAGAACCAGCTATACATAAAATCTAATGACAGACTATTTATTTATTTATTTTTAGTGGGGTAAAGGTTTTTTTTTAATTAAATTTTATTTTATCCCATCCCCCCTAAAGCCCCTTCTACCTATGTACAAAGCTGTTTCCATTTTTCTATTTTCACTTCTAATGACAGACAAAAGAAATGTCAAATAAAACATTAAAATAAAATCACTTAAAGTTTATCATATTTACTATTAGTCAAAGTATATTTAAAATAATACAAGTAAATTAAAAGGCTAATCCATGGTGCATGTGATAGGTTTTTTTCCCTTTATTTTGCATATGCACATATCTTATACACACAAGCAAATATATATATATGTGCCCGTGTATGTATATATGTTCAAATGTAAATTAAACATTTATTTGTAGTGAGTACATACCAGGCATTTCCCATTCTATTTCAAAGCAATGAACTCCATTTCTGATTCGGGGCTTAACAATTCTGAAAAACAAATTCATCTAATTTGGTTTCATGAATTATTTGGAAATTTTCAATTTTTAGATTAATTCAATTCCATTGATCTTTACTGTATGTAAAAATATAGGAATTTTACTGCCTCATTACTCCTTTGAATAGTTAACAGAGTAAAATTTTATTGTTAGATGCAGACTATAAGTGTTAGATTTTTCCCAGTACATCACTTCATTATACAGTGTTCCTCTTTTCTGATTTTTAAAGTCCATTTTGTTACAGTATTTTGGTAAATATTTGTCTAGTAAATCTTAAATCTGTTTTTAAACTTCATATATTACTCTACATGTTCCTTGTAAACATAACACTGCTAGTCTTTATTAGTGCAAGATACATGTATTAGACTCATTCATAAATTGTTTCCTGTTACCAGCTTTTTAAATTTTTTACTACTCCCTTTTTCCTACCTACACTTTTTCAATAGTTTTCCTATTTTAATTGTGCTAGTCTGGGTAATAGAGATTATATTTCTAGTGGTTACTCTAAAATGTATTAATAAATAGTGATAATAAGCTAAAACTCTCAAAGAATGGATTTAAACATATAGGACATTAGTCTTAAATATACTTGAAATACAATCTCCACATGCATACTTTCAGAGCTTTAGTATCATCATTATCTATTATTAAATATTTGTATAATTTTTTCTCTTAAATTAGCCACATGTTTTACCAATTTCTGTGACATTACTGTTTAGAATGTCCTGAGTCTCACGTATTCAGAGGTGGGGCTTTTGGAAGGTGACTAGATCAGGGAGCTCTATACTCATCAGCGTTACTAAGTCCACAGCTAAATGTGCTTTTAGGAGGTGGGGCACAACTGGAGGAGGCATTTACAGGGGCTTGCCTTTGGAGGGTATCTCTCCCTGGCTCCTCTCTGTTCTTCCTGCTTCCTAGCTGCCATAGGTTTAACAAGTTTCCTCCACCATGCCCTTTCTCCATGCCATTTGGCCTTGGACTTAACTATAGACTGAACACTCAGAAACCACTAGCCAAAATAAACCTTTCCTCTTTTAAGTTGTGAGTAATTGGTCCCAGTGACAGAACTGTGACTAATACATATACTGACTACTATTTCCTCTAACCTCCCCTTAAGTTTTACTTTTTTTCCCTTAAAGTGTATGCTTTCCCACTATTAGAGGTATTGAGAAATATTCAAATAGAAACACAAAGCTTTCATCATGGAATTCTTGAAGTTACGTTACCGAATTGGTTGCAGTTGGTCGGAGTTCTTTCTGCCAAGTTTTCTTTCCATCATGTCATAGCGGGTCAAAAGCACCAACAGTTTCTTACATGCATAGTGATTGGGCCACTCCATTTTTTCAAGAGTAAATCTCTGTAAGAAGAAAAATAAATCATGCATTTAAAAAAATTTCTTGAAGACAAATGTTATCATTTAATTTTCACAGTGACTTCATGAGTTTTTTTTTGAGGGAACACATATGCAAGGTCACCCTGTAAACAACTGTCCAAATTTACATCTGTCTCACTGATTTAATTAAAATTCAGTCATTCTGTAAATTATAGTGTTTTACAGGAACATACCCGATCCTGACATTCTTTGGTCATGAACCTCTCTTCCCCAAACATACTGCTGGATACAGTCTGTCTGTATATGGTAACTATGGTGTCTCCTAAAAATAGTGTAACTGGGGTCTATTGGGTCTAAGGTCTAAGTCTGGCCATCATGTAGGAGAGTAAAGGTCAGAAGTAAATGCTGAAAGGCATGTCTGATGGCCCACACCTGTGATCCCAGCTCCTCAGAAGGCCGAGGCGAGATGATGGTGAGTTCAAAGGCAGCCTGGACAATTCAGCAAGACCCTATCTCACATGTAAAGAAGAGGGGTGGGGTATGGTGCAGCGATGTAGCTCAGTGGTAGAGCACTTGCCTAGCATGAGCAAGGCCAAGTTCAATCCCTAGTACTAGAAGTTAAAAAAAAAATGCTGAAAACTGTACAGTCAATAGCTGTCTGTTTTAATTTTTAAACCTGACACAGACCAATCAAAGTGAATGTTCCATCCTATCTTTCCAGAATCCAACTTCATATTAAACAGGAAGAATTTATTTTCAAATACCTGAAACAATAATAAATCAGGTCTTTGGTATCTTATTACCCTCACCAATTTATCCTTGTTCAAAAGGAATTCTTGAATAACCTAGCAAAAAGAGAAAAGATCATATGAATCGAGACTTTAAAACTTTTATGAAATATATACACAATTGAATTAGTGTTCATTACCTCATGGAATGGGAATCCCTCACAACTGCAAGCCTTCCTGAAAACAGTTCATACACACGTTATTATTACAATGAGGCAATTGTAGACAGACTGAAATAACCCACCCAATCTCCCATTTATAAAAAGTATCCATGTACTATATCTTAAAGTCATCAAGCTTCTCTTGGGGATACTATTACTCTCCTTTGAGATATGTGATTTTTAAAACAAAATCAAGAGGAAGCATATTTGAGCCAGACATGGTGGTGCATGCCTCGAATATGAATACTTTAGGAAGGTGACCGAGAATTTCAAGTTTGAGTTCCATCTAGGCAACTTAGCAAAACCCTGTCTCAAAATTAGAGGGCTGGAGATGTAGTCCAATGTGAAGGTCCTGGGTTCAATCCCTAATACTGGAACACCTACACAAAAAGGGATACATGACACATGAGTAATCTAGACATGTCACACATTAGGGAAGATTATGTGGAAATAATTCAACCACAAGTGTGTACATAGGCCCTGCCAAAAAAAGAATTTTCTAAAAAAAAAAAACTTACTTTTTTTTTTTTTTTTCCCGGAGACAGAGTCTCACTTTGTAGTTTAGGCTGGCCTTGAACTCACTATGCAGCCCAGGGTGTCTTTGAACTTGCAGTGATCCTCCTGCCTCAGCCTCCTGAGTGCTGGAATTACAGATGTGCGCCACCATGCCCAGCTCTAAAAACTTACTTCTTAATATTGTTCTCTACTCCGATTAGTTGCCTATCATGTTTTGTCTGATGCCATTCGCAAGGACAGCAGTATTCATAATCATGTGGTTCACAGTATCTACTACTTTTACATAACTGGCAACCATTACGTTCATGATCCTTCAGTGAACCTTCATGGAGACATAAAGAAATATAATTTTCACTGCCTTTTCAATACTTTTTGCTGTTATCTAAATTTTCAAATGTTACTACTGCCTAGCACAGTGCATACCATAAAGGTTTCAATACTTTTAGGTTGCACAAATAATACTACAGTTATTCTTAGGATAAAATAGACTTTGGGCTATTACTAGCACAGGACATTTAAAAAATTACTATTCTACTTGAAAGTATTAGTTTTTGAATCGAAATTATACATTTATCATAATAGAAAATGTTCTGGTTTACACAGTAGTTACATGCTAGAAAAGCAGAATGTAATTATTAACAAAAAAAGATGACTTAACAGAGTAGTTCATGAACTGCTTTGTTTAATGAACATATTAAAAGAACACACCAGCTGTTACCTTGCCCAGTGTCTAGCTCCCAGTTACGGGTACGGTTATTTTTAAACTATGCTTGGAATATAAACTGATTAGGACAATAGCACCCGTGTGGTGCTCTTGCTTCCTCTACACGGAAAGCGTGATGACTTTCAACATTTTTTAAAATACGGAGAGTATAAACCTAAAGCTGTCATTTATAAGGTAACAAAACACTATGGAATGGTGCCTTGTTTATATAAGCATTCATTTTCTTCCTGATTTCATTTATAATCTTAACAATGTTAATGAAAAACACTTGTTAAGACACACAGATAAAGTTGAATTTCTTTTTTTTGGTACTGAGAATTGAACTCGGGACCTTGTGCTTTCGAGCCAGGCAGCAGAACCACTGAGCTACATCCCCGGCCCGAGCTGCATTTCTTTTGAGATAATCTAACCCAATTTCCTCACCGCTGTGGGTGTGAAAGACCTTGAGGACCCAGGGGCACGTGTTCAGTGGTGTATCTTTTCTAACCAAAACTAATGACGATTCAAGCTATTTTTCACTAAGAGTGAAAATGCGACAGAAATTACTTTTAAGTCACTATCTTTACACACAATGCGAACACATTGTAAGACAATGAAGAATCATTTTAGTATATGAATCACTGACACAAAAACAAATAGTTTCTTTTTCCCCTGCCAGAAGTTACATTTTCCCTTAAATTGGATTTGCATATTGAAAACATGGTATTCTAAGAATTAGAGTAATTTGGTATTACAGTTTGAAACTACATTTATCTTTATATCGTGTTACTACACTCAACATTTCCTGAGTACCTACTATATGTATATAACGTAACTTCTGGCTCCAAGGCATTCCCTATTTAGCGGGGAAGGCAATTTAAATGCTTTCAAAGTGCTATTAATAAAGCTATGAGAAAACATAAGAGCAGGAAGGAAAATGTGGACAGCGGACCCTAATATTCTGGACCCTCGCTGTGTCTGCTTACCTGGATGGGAACACACAGAGCAATGGGCCAGTTCAGCTGCTTCTGGCTGCGGAACAGAATGGCAAGACTTTTCATTCCACTGATTAAACCTTTAATAGAAAATGGTTTAAAAAGAAAATAAGGTCACAAAAATGTCATGTTCCCAAACCCCAGTCTCCCGTATTTCCTCTCACCTGTGTAATCATTTTTCCTTTGGTGGTAAATTCAGTGGCCCAGCCTAGAAAAATCCTGTTACAAACTTTAAATGTGGCCCCAGGGACAGCAGAGTTGCTAAAGTGAGGAGAGGGTATCGATGTGTATGTCTGTATTATCTATACACTGTGAATAGTCATATATACATTCAGGATTTCCTCAAAAGAATCTCATAAGGCAGCAACATGCAGGGAGAACGTTTTGTATGTCTTTTTTTCCTTTTCTCTGTGTGCCAGAGTATAAAACAAATAGAATACTGTATGTGACTATTCTTCTACATCAGAAATAATATTAAAAGATAATGCATAAACCCAAGTAAATCATTAAGCTTCTGGGTAAAATCTGTTTCAAAAATCTGGATTATTTTTTAATCTTTTACAAAACTAGTAAAACAACATCACATGTTTAATGAAAGATTTTAGGAAACAAGTATATTACTAAGATTCTAATAAAAGTTAATTTGATTTTTGGTTAACATTCCAGGTTAATTTAAAACCACCAAAGTGAAGTTATGTATTAATCATAACATTAACAATTATGTTTTTTTTTTTTTTGTGGTACCAAGCATTGAACTCAGGACCCTGTGCTTGCAAGGCAGGCACAGTGCCACTGAGCTAAATCCCCAGCCCTTTCATAGTTTTATAGCTTTTTTTTGGTTTTATTACTGGGGATCGAACTCGGGACCTTGCGCTTGCCAGGCAGGCAGTGGAGCCACTGAGCTACATCCCCGGCCCTGAATTTTGTTTCTTATAGAAGTTACAGATGTAATTAAAAGCTAAATTATATCTTTAGTTCATTGGGTAATATCTGGTACTTAAAGTTATGATTCAGCTGTTCGAATTTGTCTCATTTACTATAAAGACCAAGCAGAATCTTGCTAGAAATTAGTATTAATTTCCTTTGCGTAAATAATAGAGCTTCAAAAATTAAAAATAACTAGTGAAAAATCAGTGTAAAGTAATAAAATTAGAATAATGGTTAATTAGAAAGAGAAATGCAATTTCATCACAGTTAAGTGTTAAGACAAACACTGCTTCAGGCCAGGGATTTAGCTCAGTGGCATGGTGCCTGCCTTGAAAGCACAAGGTCCAGAGTTTGATCCCTGGTACCAAAAAGACAAACGCTGCTTAAATACTGCCAAGCGTACATTTTGGTGAACCTATTTCCGTAAGAATGGCTTGAAGTCAGCCAATTTCCATATTTGCTTGGCTTTCCTTTCTTACATTATTCTTCATAATTCTCACATCAATGCTAACATGTACCTCTTTTTTCCTACTTTGGCGCAGTCAGCATTGATGTCAGTAGTGGATTTACTGCTGTCTTAGAGCTGTTAATGACGTGACAGCTCAAAGAGAAGCTGTAAGAGGAAAGAGTGCCGAGACTGTAAACCCTGTCATGGCCACTACTTCTTCATTTGTATCACAGTCTCTTTTCAGGGTCAGTATCTCAAACCTACTGTGAGCCATGACTGCGTTAAGACTCCTCATATCCTGGTTCCTTTCTTATTTATTCTAATCTTATTGTTATTAATTTTTATCAATCACCACTTTCATCAAATAAATATAATTCACATGCTTTTAAGAGAGTAAATGGAGCAGTTTAAAAACTTCATCATGACCTATGTAGTAAGTTCCTGTTGCAAACTTTCACGATATGATGGACCTCACATTATGAACACGTGTAAATGCGAATAAATCGCGAAAGGGGCTCATGTGTCTGCCGAACACTGTTACAGCTGTGCTGCTGTGTGCTCACTGCAGTGCCATAGTGTACTGTACAGTCAGGGACTTACTGTATTTCTGTGCGGTTTTTTTATGCTTTACACATTTGTATATTTGTGTCAAAGGTGTGTAAGACTCACTTTGTTTATTTATGGACTAATCTGATTTACGAACGTTCTCCCAGAATGGAACTCTTGGAAAGGTTGGGGACTTACTGTATGCTAATTGTCTTACTGCTCAAGTTATACAGACCAGAATAAACACACAGCTGCACAATGATGCGTAGTCGAGTGAAGTAATTTCAATCAAGGTTGCTCATTTGGAACACACCACTGACATTTATACAAAGTAAACACATCATCAAAGCTTTCAATATAATCTAAAACTATCTAATGTCATGTTCATCTAAAATAGCCTGTTGTCACTGGGAGTGTTGATGCATTGTCATCCCCACCACTCTGGAGTTTAGGTGGAAGCATGGTGAGGCTGAGCTAAGACTGGGCAGCATAGTGGAAATGGAAACATCTACAAAAACAAAAAGAAGCATGTGGCAAAGCACCTATGGATATTCATGAATGCATTTGACACTCTACATTTGTGTTTAATGACCTAATAACATACTTCTAGCTCAGAGTGGTGTTGCATGCTGAGGCAGAGGCAGAAGGACTGCTGAAAGTATGAGGCCAGCCTGGGCTACACAGTGAGACCCTGTCTCAAAATAAACAAACAAAAATAATATATTTCTAAATATACAATATGGCTTAGAACATATATTCTCATCCTTCCATTGGAAAACTTCAGAAAAAATGTTATTTTAAATGAAAACACAGAGCAGTTTAAAAATATCAAAACTCTTTTGGGTTAATCCTTTGTTAATACTCGTTAAATTCAAGAAGAAGAAAAGTAATGTGGAAGAAAAAGCAATTTGTAGTTACCTCTGAAGCAAACTTTCCCCTTTCAAAATCTGTATAAGTGTTAGTGCTTGCTCTTTTCCAACTCCAGGAACTCCCTTTCAGACAATGGGAAGAAAATGCAAATGTTAATCACTAGGGAGTGACTAGAGAGCAGTACATCAACTCAGTGGAAAATCGTGCAGCTGAAACAAACAATATGTAACTCTGTGCATGTTACTGCTAAAAAAAAATACTTGACACACAAAGTTAAAGGAAGAAAGGTTTATTTGGCTCATAGTTTGTAGAGGTTTCAGTTCCTATTTGCCTGGCTCCAAGGCAGGGTGGCACGGCACTGGGGCATTACAGAGAAACAGTCCATGGCAGGCAGAAGGCAGGAAGGCAGCAAAGTTACCAAGCAGCAGTCAGCAGCAAGCGACTAGCAGCAACCCTTTTTCTGTCCCTTATATTCTATCCCTACTACACACCCTGAGGGCAGGTAGCACTCACACCCACAGTGAGCCTTCCCAATATCCACACTCAGAACCATGCCAAACCAGTCAGTAGACTAATTTAGTAATCACTCACCCTTGATCAATCCCAGCATCACACACTCTAGACCCAGCCTCCTTGGAAATGCCCCACCTAGGAAGGCCTTGAGACTATGACACAAAGCCACAATAGTGCATTATGGTAGGAGACTGTGCAAGACACATCTGAATGTATAAAATGAAATTGTAAAGCATGATTTGATGTAATCTGCAAATTAAATAGCAATGAGATTCTTAGTTGATGTGAACAAAAAAATCCAGAGACCTACATCGTAAACCACTGATAATGTTTATTTTAGGGCAAAATAATTTTAGAGGGCTTTCACTTACTGTGTTAATTATTTTGATTTTGTTTTTTTTGGTACCAGGGATCTAACTTGGGTCCTTCCACTTGCGAGGAAGGTAGTGGAACCACTGAGCTAAATCCCCGGCCTGATTTTGAAGTTTTAATTTGTCCTAACTTTCTTATATTTGTAATTAGTAAAGTCAAGTTCATTTAATTATATGAATATTTAATATTTGAAGACAAGGGCATAAAAAAAATTTCCAAGTTTATTCTCAATATTAAAAACAAGAAAATTAAAAGTGAGCTTCCAAAATTAAAATTTACTCCTGAAAATTATACACATAAATATATATTTACATCACAATTTCTGGCTCAAGTCTCCTGGCTATTAGCTTGTGATTATGTCCTTATAAGTAGGGCCCCTGCTTAGCCATTATGCACCAACATAGATATATCAGTGTTAAAATACTCCTAGACTGCTCAGTAAACAGCAGGAGTACCCTGAATGCCTCCAACAACCTACACCCAGGCTCAAACTACTAAAAAGCTACTCTCCCGCAAAGAAAAAGACCACTCCCAACTCTGTTCCATCTCTATAGCCTACAGCCTGTGACTTTCACATACTTCTTATATATACTGTGTGTATATACTGTGGGCACCTAGGATCTTTGCAGTAAGTTACCACCCCTACCCCCTATCTTTTTGAGACAAGGTCTTTCTAAGTTGACAAGCTGCCCAGACTGGGTTTGAACTTGTGACCCTCCTGTCTCAGCCTCCCAGAACGCTAGGATTACAGGCACGCACCATTACGCCCAGATGTTAGATATTTTGAATATCACCATCTTGTATTAGCTACCTCCCAAATATTCTAAAGGCAAATCATGTTACTACACAGTCTTAAAAACTTTAAAAACAACATAAAGACATAGCAGCTTTGGTAAAAAGAACATAAAAAATCAAAATAGCTAAGGCTTAAAGCATCATAAATACCATTGCAGCTGAAGTTGTTGTCTGTGAGTTCAAGTTAGCAAAGATTTTAGACTCAATATTGGGTTGTTTCTAGATTTTAAACAATATAATTACATATGGGAAATAAAGTCTTTTATTTTACAAGGAGAATTACAATAAAATAATAGTTTGTGGTATTTAAAGTTTTCTTTCCTCCCACTTTTTTTCTTAACAGTTTAAATTATTGATTTCTATATTTTGCCACTAGACATATATTAGAAAACAGGGCTGTTAATTTTACTATCCTGCTATTTTTTCCCTTTTTCCTAGGCCTAAGTGTCTTGATTACTTTTCTTGTTGCGGAGACAAAATACACAACACCAAAGTTAAAGGGGGAAAGGTACAGCTCAGTTTGTAGAGGTTTCAGTCCATAGTCTGATGGCTCCAAGGCAGGGTGGCATGACAGACAGACCTTGCAGAGGAGAAACAGTCCATAGCAGGCAGCAAAGCAGCAAGCAGTGAGCAGCAGGCAGCAAGTAGTGAAGAAGCAGCAGCTTTCTTGTTTCCCTTTATATTTCATCTGGGCTATAAGCTTATTGACTGAGCCACCCATACCTAGGGTGGGGGACTTTTAAGCCCCTCGTGCACCCTAGATCCAGCTACCTCTGAAAAGCACCACCTATGACTGCATGAGGCTCTGGGGGGACATCTAAACATAAGCCATAACATTCTGCCCCTGGCTCCCCAAAGACACATGCACATCCTTTATGCAAAAGGCATTTAGTCCATCTCTAAGAGTTGCCGAAGTCCTAATGGTTTCAGCATTGCTGAAGAGTCCAAGTCCAAAGTCTCCTCTGAGATTGAAGGCAAACTCTTAGCTGCAAGTCCCCACATAAATGAAAAGAAAGTTAACACTTCAACATACAATGGTGCAGGACAGACATTTCTATTCCAAAAGGTACAAAGAGGGGGATAAAAAGGAATGGGAATAAAGCAAGACCAAAATCCAGCAAGGATTAATCCAGCAAACATTAAATCCTGTAGTTCCATTGTCCAGTATTCCATGCAATCTGTGGCAAGTTGTGAACTCCAAAGGGCTTGAGTGGCTCCGCCCCCTACAGCACGTCCGGTGGTTGTAGCTACCATGGCTAGTCTCTTTGGCCAGCTTTGCTCATTCCTTGCAGCTTTCCTCAATGACCTATGTTCCTGGCTTCTCCCACCTGTTGAAGTTTCCACTATACCTTCAGCTTCACACTCAGTTTCACACACTGGCCTCCGAGGTCTTCTTCTGAAATCTGAGGGGAAGCCTACCTCATCCCCCCACTCTTACATTCTGCATGCACCTAAAAGCAGCACCAAGTGGTTGATGCCAAAGTCTGCTGCCAGCTGAAGCAGTAGCCAGGCTTCCTTCTTTCTTGGCTGTAGAAATGAGTGCTTGGATTACTGAGCACTAGGAAACAAATCCTGAGGAAGAACTTCCCTAGGCCACTGCCATTCTGGAACATGGTGCTCTGGGGCTTTCTTCTCAAAGCAAAGTCTTTCACATTTGTAATTTTAAGGTTGCAAAAGCCAGAATCCTGCTGGTTCTTGCGATGTCTTCAGGCTACTTTTTCTATTCCCATTCCTTCTCAGCAATCAACTTCTCCTCTTCTCCATCTTTGCAGTCTGCAGCTTTACCAGAACTTCCTTTCTGGCAAAACTCACAACATTTTAAATCATTCTGCTGGGCTCTTTGCTCTTGATTCTCAACATAAATCTGATTAAAAGCCCCCAATAGTGGCCATGCTGCCACCTCAACATTAGACTGCCTTGAAATTTCTTCTGGCAGATTAATTAGTCTGCTGGCTTTAGTCTCAGTTCCAGGCAAAGTCTCTGGATATGAGCAAAATGCAGACGAATTTTCTGCCAAAGCATGACATACATGATGTGGAGTCCAACAGCCAATGCAGTCCTCATTCCCAGCAGAAACCTTCTAAGATTGGTCTTTATTGGCAGCCATTTCTATCAGCATTCTGGTCTTCTGAGCTGACTAGAATCTCCCATCAAGTACAGCTTAAAGCATTCCAGGGCTGTTTCTTCAGGTGGTATCTCCAAATCTTTCCAAATTCTTCCCACAAGCCAATTCCAAAGGCTCCTGAACCACATGGTCAGGTACACTTACAGCAACCTCATTTCTGTATCAAATTTTTTCTTACTTTTCTCACCGCTGAGATAAAATACCTGACACCCAAAGGTAAAAATGAAAGGTTTACTTCAGCTCAGTTTGTAAAGGTCTCATTCCATAGTCAGCATGGCAGAGGAGAAACAGTTTATAGCGGGCAGAAGGCAGCAAAGCAGCAAGCAGGGAGTAGCAGGCAGCAGCGAAGAAGCAGCAGAAACACCTTCTTTCTATCCCTCTATAGTCCATCTAGGCTGTATGCCTATTGATTGAGCCACACATACCCAGGGTGGGGCACCCTTAATTCCGGCATTACACACTTGGGGGACATCTAGATACAAGCCAGAACAACTAAATGAAAAAAAAATTATATTTCACTTTTTTGTACTACTCTTGGGAATAGAGGTAAAATGTGAGATGTTACTGACAGGGACATAATGAGGGGAGTATATAGTAAGACATACAATTCTGGTCATTTATTTTTAAATATAGTATTTAAGAAAATGGGGTTATCCTCATAATTCTTAATTTATCACACACCCTATTAACATTGTTAGAGTACTAAAGCACGCACTCTTAACATGTAAAAAAAATGTTTCCATAAACAAAACCCATGCAATGCTAAAATGCAAGAAAATATGGTTTATTTCCATAATCATGTTGCTAAGCAACAGTAATAACACTGAACATGTGGACAACTGGCAAACTACATTGGAAATTGAAAACTAAAAAACAGATAAAACAATGATAGCAACTAGCATTGGTATTATACAAGAAGACAGCTAGTCCTATACTCTTAGTTGTTAAATATTTTTGATTTTTTGAGACAGAATATATAGCTCAGGCTAGCCTTGAACTCATTAAATTCAAAGCCTTTGGCTGGCTTTGAACTTTTGGTGATCCTCCTGCCTCTGCCTGCCAAGTGCTGGGAATATAGACGTGCATCACAATGTCTGGTCATACTCCTTCAAAGGGGTAGTCAAATTTGAACATGGATCTCTTCATCTGGGTTCAAACTCTGGCACTACTTACTATGCTATTCATGTTTACATTCAGTGTCACAAATCAGCTTTTAAATTGCTAAATTAGTTACAGTATGATGTAGTATGTCATTTATATTTTAAATTAGATCCTGAATCATATATCACTTTCATATTTATACAGGATGCAGGGTACCACAACGACATACTCTGAATAATAAGTAAGTATGTTTTCAGCTTGCCTTTGGAAGGTAATCACATCCAAGAAGTATGGCTAATCCAACCAGAGCATCTCTGTCCAAGCCTAGTTTATTCTTGATAGATGACATGGTATAACAGTCAACATGTGGGTCCTGAAGAAAGTATAGCTTTAGTTTAATCTTCGAAAGTGCTTACATATTAAATAATACTATAAAAGTAATTTATGAGTTATCTTTAAATGTTTAATTATTTAAAAAATTTAAACATGAAAATTATCCTGATCTCTGAAATCTTAATAGAATCTGACACTTCAACAGTTTGAAATGGTTTGCATCTCCTCCCAGTAGTATGCCTACATATCTTTTATGTCAATAATACGCACCTTTCCAACAACTTCTTCTTATTGGATACGGGCTCTGAGCCAGTGCTTTTCAATGGAGGCACTATTCGCCTCTTGGCAGGAATAAAAGGATGGTGGGCAGCAGGGTTAGCTTGTCTGGTCCTAATCCGACAAAGGTCTAAGTGTAGGCTCCCTGCTCAACTCTGAATTGTTACAACTGAAACAAACACAGGCAGTAACCAACCTCCTGCCTCTAAAACATGTAAAGAACTTAACCATTCTCCTATCAATGAGCATTTGGTTGCTGGCTAAATCTTTATAATCATTAACAATGCCACAATGAATATTCTGCCTGTATCTATCTTCTCGCACACTTAGAGGTGTTTTGGGGTCAAAGATCACATATACCTTTGTGATACAATGTTGAAAATTATTTAGAATTAAACCATGTGAAACAATGGTTTCTTTAGTACAGAAATTCACTTTTTTTTTTTGGTACCGGGGATGGAACTCGCTTGTGAGGCAGGAGGCAGAACCACTGAGCTAAATCCCCGACCCTAGAAATTCACATTTTGAAGAGGACTAACTATATAGCAATGACTTAAAATTTTTAAAATTTTTAACTGATATAGAAAATGCAAAAAAAATACGTGTTTACAATAGACATATGTTTTCATACATACATACCTGTAATGTGTAAACCAAGTAAATATCTCCTCAAATATCTATTCATGAAGGGAACTTTCAAAATCCTTTCTAGATGGTATGTGCTTAAATAAAAATTTATTACGGTAAAAGACACACTTTTATCACCCTTCCCCCAACATTCCTCATTTCTTTCAACACATTGAATTGTTCTTGCCACTTTCTAAAGCAGTTCTGGAAATCCTCTTCTGTGAGTATCTTTACGAAGTACGGTAAGAAATGTGGTGAAAGCTACTGCTGAGTGCCATCCTCCAAAAAGGCAGGCTCATAAAAACATTCTGGTGTGTCTTCTCAACAGTATTCACTGGATCTAGTAATAGGACTTCCAGCTTTTCTCCAAAGTCAAAAGGACCATGAAAGGCAAACGTTTCAATTGATTCAGTACACCAAGGCAGCCAGGACAGTCCAGCTGAAGACACTCACAAAAGACTTCCAGAACTGCTCCAGAAGGTGGAAAGCACGGTGGGATAAGTGTGTCTTGAAGCAAAAGGGATTATATTGACAGGGACGAATGCAATGTGTTCAAGTGTTTAAAAATAAATTAAACACCATTATTTTTGAACATATTCTTTATATAACAATAATATTTTTAGAAACAGCAAACATTCATTTAACAATTGCAACTTTTGGGCCGGGGATTTAGCTCAGTGGTTTTGCCACCTGCTGCGCAAGTGCAGGGACCTGAGTTCAATCTCCGGTACCAAACCAAACCAAACCAAACAATTGCAACTTTGCAGGCATGATGGGAAGCATTTTTTTCATATATATGTTCATTTAATCAGCCCCTTTAAAAGGTAACTTGCAAACAACCCTAAAAGGAAGAAGAGTACCTGTGCATTCATGGTGAAATTCCTGTACACCGTCTGGGCCCCGTAGAGGAAAGCATCGCCGTCGTCCGTGAGGCAGCCGTCAGCACGGCCAGTGCCATTGAGGTGAGCGCACATGGCCTCAGCTTCCCCTGCTGCTTGCACCCAGGGCACGCCTAGGCACTCCAGCATTTCAAGGCACTGAAGTAAAAGCCAACGTGAGAACGTAAAGACGCTTTTACTGCTGATTTCTTCACATGTAATTTCCATTACAAGTAACAGTAGCTATTTAGGAATTTTTAAAATAGGAAGAAACACTTGGCAATCTTGGTGGGATAGAGGAACAATTGTTAAACTTTTAGGTATGACAATAAAAATCACATTGTGGTTATGTTTCCTTTCTAAGAGGCATCTGTTAAGAGAGGAGCACATGAATATTGAGAATTATACAATGTTATGACTGGACTTACTCTGAAATAATGTGGAAGTAGGGAGTGGGCAGGAGCACAGATAAAACAAGGTGGACCAAGAGTTGACAAATGTTTAACAGTGGTGATCAGTGACTTCTCTATTGATTTAGAATTTTCTGTCATCAAAAGTTAAGGTTTATGATGTCAATTACAATGTAATCCATATATCACTGCTACTGTTTTGTTGAAGGCTATTATCTGTAGATTCAACAGCTTGAAATAAGAATTGATCACATGAAAAATTATGTGTAAAACTACCATCACTTTTCTCACATAATGGTCAAAACAATATAAACTCCACAGATGCTGGTAAATAATGCTTGAAGATGTAAAGTTTTCTTACAAGTTTTTTCTCATGTTGCCTCCCCTTTACCATGAAACTTTCATGTTGTGGGAAACTATGTAGAGGTCAGTCGCTGGTGTCCGCATATAAAAGTCAAATGTCTGTGTATAATGATTATGTCATTTTGTGATACATAAATAACCTGCTGTGAGATTTCTTTGGCCTATGGCTTCAACCCAGCTGAACAGCTTGTACCTTATCCATACTGCCTAGTTCCTCTTTCTTGTCCTATGTTGTTCTCCCTGTACTAGGCAATACTGAATATGCTGGAAAAATCTATTTACTTGTCCTTTGTGGACACTAATAATTAAACACCTCTCACCTGGACTAATTAATCACTTGCATGCTACATTATATACAAAACACTTTGCCAGATGTTGCCCAAGTTCAAAAAGACAAAGTACTATGTTGAAAATGTTGCTTTTCAGGGCTCTGCTCATATGACTTTAGGGAATAGTTTTGTTGCAGGTGTTGCTTCTTCCTTGACTCTAGATTAGAAGCATCCTTTCATAATAGACAAAGCTATTTCAAATTCCTGAGACATTTGTCATTAAAACTGCAAAGGAGTAACATAGAAGTTGTGATAGGCTGGTTGCAATTTTTTCTACTTTATCTGGGTATCATGTAGGGTGGAGGTGGTGTTGGAGAATGACTAATTTGCGCTTTTCCTACAGTTGGCAGTGGATTAGGAGGAAGTAGGGCCAACTGAAAGAGTACAGAAGTATGAAAATGAGTAATAGACAAACAATACCGAACTGACACAAGATGCCTAAGCATACCATAATTATTGCAAAAAGGGGCTGGGGATTTAGCCCAGTGGTGCTGCGCCTGCCTTGCAAGTACAAGGTCCTGAGATTGATCCCTGGTGTATATAAAAAACACCCCAAAAAACAAAAACAAAAACAAAAACAAGAAGGAGTGGAACAATTTTCTTAAGAAGAGATAGAGATACTAGGTACTTAAATGTTCCAGGTATGAAGTCTATGGATATTTCTAGCAACTAATTACACAAGAAATTAATTATAATCCTGGCAGATGTTTCATTCAATTACTGACAGTCACTAAGATAAAATACTCATTAATGTAAAATTTTTTGAGTGTGTGCTGCTAGGAATCAAATTCAAGGCCTAATGTCAGCTAGGGAAGTGCTCTAGCACTGAGCCAGATTCTTCAGCCCTGAAAATTACTTTTAAAAACATCATGTAAGGATAGAAAATAGACAAAGTTTCAGAAGTAGAGAAAAATAACCATTAGTTCATGCAGTGCCTTTTAAAAGAAATGCAGTTTTTAATCCAAACTGAAAAGAAAAATAGAAAAATGAATTCATAGCAAATAAATGACAGGTATCCTCAATATGTAAGGAACTTGCACAAAAGAAATAATTAACCTTAGAAACAGGTAGTAAAGGACATGATGGCCATTACCTAAAGACACTAAAAATTGGCAAACTGTTTAACTCATCATTAAAAGATCGACACATATTAAACAAAGTGTCTTTGTTTCTGCATACTACAAAGACAAATCCACTAATATCCAGTGTTTTTGAGTGCACTAAAATTGTTTCTCACATCTGTATTGGTAGAATTGGTAAGAGCTACAAAATCCAAAACTTTGGTCTATTGATTCTATTTTTTTTTTTATTCCATTGGGGTAATTCTATCTAAAGTCCCAAATCATAAGAAAAAGCTATATACACAGAAAAATTAAAAAATAAACAATATATGCAATCCTGGTAATGATTCATAGCTTGACATGTTTCACAACCACTACAGATTATGATTTTTTTTGGTACCGGTTATTGAACCCGGGACCTTCCGCTTGTGAGGCAGGCGCTGGAACCACTAAGCTAAACCCCTGGCCCCTATGATTTCTCAATAGAAGGTGGAAATAGGGAACTATGTGTATAAGTGAAAAGTTCACAATAAATATTATTTGTACACTGTTAAACGACTCTTTAAAAACACACATTTGAAAAGAGACAAAGAAAATCGTGGCTGATTTTTACTTAAATTATGTATTATATCAATTGGAGGTAATTTTTCTTGACTTTTATAAAAGTAGGAAGTACAGCAATATCACAAGTAATGTATAAATAAAACATAACAATTACTTTTCAAAATTATAAACCCAAAGGGAAGCAAAATATGTATATTCTATATATGATCTATCATAAATTTTTTTTTTTTGGTACCAGGGATCGAACTCGGGTCCTTGTGCTTGTGCAGCAGGCAGTGAAACAACTGAGCTAAATCCCCGGCAATCTATCAAAAATTTTGATGAGTGAAGTAGGGATTGAGATCTCATGTACAAGGTATGACTGAAAAGTATGGTGAATGCTTAAATTTATTTTTACAAACATTACAGTAAAAGACACATTGCCATTTATCCCCCTCAAAATACTTCCCCCTCATTTCAAACACACTCATTCAAAGTGAGGAGCAATTTTTTGAGGGGGGTTAATGACAATGTGTCTTTTACTGAATAAAGTTTAATACACCCACACACACATTCACCATATATTTTGATCACCTCTTGTATTCTAGGAATTCTTTAAGTGCTGAAGATGTTATAAAAGGTAAGATCATCAAGTCCCTATCATGTTCTTGTTACTCTGGATCTATTTTCTCTGCTAATTGTTACTATCCTCATTCACGTACAAGAATTGAGGTACAGGTAGCTTAAAAATCCTGCCCAATTTTAGTGCTGGAACTTGAACTCAGGTCAGCTTTCCTCTGAAGCACAAACACTTCTCTCCACACTGCTCTCTGCTCTCCTGGTCACAGTATGGCTAGTGGTTTCTAAAACTGACAAACTTATTAGAGCAAAATGTACTCTTCAATTCAAGTCAGAATTATAAAACCAAACATGAATCCTCACCTCTCGTAAGACCAACTTAAAACGTGACCTTCCTGTTCTCTGAGACCCTGTTTTCCCAGAAGGCCCGTACCGCATCTGATTCCTCTTGCTCATGACACCAGCTTTCAGCTTTGCTGGTTCCCCCTCCATAACAAACACCAGTCTTATATCCATTTGCATTAAATGGGAGACACGAAAAAATAAGTTCCTGAAATATATAAATCACTGATGTATAACGTATTAGCAGCAAAAACATAGTATGACAGACAAAGTACCCAGAAATTACACGGGACAAACACTGAGCGAGTTAATTCTAAGTTAGCGGGGACACAGGAGCACTTCTGTGCATGGGGGATTTCTGACCATCATCACTGCTAGAACGAGAGTGGTTTGGAGGAGGACCCTAAGAAGGAGGGAAGGAACTACCGGTGTAGTTTCAGCAGCACAGGCGAGAGATGAGGTTGGCATAGGCTGAGGTTTGTGAGCGTGAAGTATGCTCTGCAAGGAGAGCTGCCAAGACCTGCTGACGGACCGGATTCGAAGGAGGTGAAACAGTGAGCGAGTGGCTCCTAAAGATCTGCCTTTCAGCAATCAGAGCATCCTCGAGGATGTGCTAGGTAAAAGCAGATGCGAGTCTGGAGCTCAAAGAGTCTGTGGGCCATCAGAGTCAGACATGCTAATCAGGTTTTAAAATCTCTCCAATGACACAAGAAACAAAGCCCAGACAAAACCAAGGCTGTTTTAGTCACAGGTTCATGCTAAGCACTTTTACCATACCTGAGGTGGGGCTTCGTCACAGTCCCCACCATTTTCCTAACAGACTGTGCCTCACACACCCAGACACTCAGGTCAACCGCAATGGTTTGCCCACTAAGACTCCGGAGGTGGACGTGTTGCTTCACAGGCTCCAAAATTTGCCACAAGCCATTCACTCCCATTCTGGCGATTATCTGCAGTTATTTGAAACACATTTTACAAAAAGTTGTTAAAAGAAACAATTTCGGGACAGAAACTCAAACACTTTATTATGAACTATCACAGGATAGCTCAGGGAGGATTCTTCTGATTTCTTGCTTAGTCAACTTTCTGAAATGAATCAACACCTAGAACATGACAAAAGCAGTCACTGGCTTTGTTCCAGTTAGTAAAATGAGCTACCAAATGCAGAGGCTGGTAGAAAATGGAGGGATGCTATAAGTCATTTTTGTCAAGTTGAGAATTCACCCCTTGACATACGTGTTTAAAGAGAATGGGACAAACAACAAGGAAGAATGGAAACAAACAACTAAGGAAAAACACAACAAAAACCCAAGGTTAATAAAGGAAAATTTTGGTGGAAAAATGGGAGAAAAATCATGAGACAGTGAAGAACTGCTGAAAGAATACATCGTTACATATATTTTAAAAAAAGGGTACTGGCTTTTTAATTCCATGGTGACACATGTTCATTGTGGAAAAATAAAGACATTTTCCCACCCAATAAAAACCAATGCTAAACTTTTTTCTATGGACAGTACAGGTTATTTCATGAACCAAACTGCCTTCAATTCTGTTATTGTAACTACTTTGGTATTTTCTATAGGCTAACTTTTCCTTAGTAAATATTCACACGTTTTTCTTTTCCTGTGTTAGTCAGCAAAGAAATTACATCACATTTGCAATGAAATTAAGTCTGACTGTACAAATACAACCCAGATTTTATTCTCTGGGTAATAACCTCAATTCACAACAAAATACAACGTAGGAGACAAGAGCACAGAAGTCAAAAGACCACCTACCACCTGTATGACAAACTTTCTGAATAAAAACTATTGTCTTTTCCTTTAATGGAGTCTATTCTAAATAGTAAATGTTCTCAAACGGCACATGGATGAAAAGAAAACAAATGACAGAAGTCTTGCTATCTGTAATTTTTTTTTTAAATCTTAATTTTGTGATTTATTCAGTGCCACCATATAATTTGTGTGCTAATTTTTATGAAGAAGTACATATACACAGAAATGTTCCTTCTTCAAGAAATACACAGATACAAACACAAAGCATTCTGTGTAGTTAATGGGAATCCAGTGCTACCACTGTTTCACACCAAGAAGCTGCACTGGTTGAATGTAGCCCTGGGGCACAGATTCAGAGTAAATGTGAAAAGTGGTGAACTCTGAAATGTTTTCTAAAGCATTATTATGGAAGGAAATGAGGGTTCAAAACTATCAACCATATGAAAACATAACTCAGTTTCAGGGAAAGTTCTTGTCGATAGTTTTGGTTTCATTCATGACACTCATTGGATACTGGAATAGACTGGTATGGAAGGGAACTAAGCAATTCCTCTTTCTGGAGAAATACTGCTATAATCTTGTTTATTAAAATGTGACCTTGACTCTAGCATTCAAAATTTAAAAGCATTAGTCATATCTCTTCTAGAAATCTATTTTAGGATACACTCTTAAATATGTACAAATTTATATACAACAAAATTCACTGTAGCATTGCTTGTAATAGTGAGACATGGGGAAGAACCAAGCATTCAGTAATAAAAACACTAATTAAGTAAACTATGTTATGTTCAAATAGTGAAGCCGTAAATTAAAAACTGGTATAGACATGTGTACTGATAAAAAAAAAAACAGCCTCCAAGTTTTAAAATAAAAATAGGTACAAACTAAATTATATATTAGAGATGACAAGAATTACTCTTCTCCCCTTGTGTTTTGTTTTTAAAATGTTATTCATTACTTTTCAGATTAAAATAAATTTTTAAAGGTATGGCCCTATCTGTAAGGAAATAGCTTTAGATAGTTTGCTTCTCGCCTAAGCATTAAGCAACCAAATGTGTTAATATTTTACAAATTTATAAGCGACTAAAAAAGAAATACAACCTAAATGTGGCTTTTGAGGAAAAAGAGATTCCCATTGTCAAGATTTTCTTCAAATTGCCCAACAAGCAGTGGTGTGGTCTCGGGCAAGGCGCATCTATGCTCTGGTCCTCCCTGCTCTAATGTTCAATCCTTCCTCCAATATTTCATTCATTACCTGAGTTAACTGCCTATGCAAATGAGCAGCAGGGAAGACTGCTGCCTGTGCCAGCGTTGTGTATGATGGCACACATAAACACACATTTATCCGTAGGACCATTTTATGAACTGTATTCTTTTAGAGAGTTGTGGTAAAAAAGAAAGAAACGTAGAGGAAGTAGACCTTGGTTTACAGACTTAGCTCTCCAAATATTTCAAAAACACTAGGGTCCTTCTGGAAAGATTTTAACAGAGTATATTACTCTCTGAGGGCAGCCATGCCTAGAAAAGAAAAATGTCTAGAGTTGACTGTATTACAGGTTGAGTCTCTCAAGTTCTTGGGCTCAGAAGTACTTCAGATTTAGGTATATGTGCGTATATATGATGAATCATCTTGGGGATGAAGCCCAAGTTTAAACACAAAGTCTATCTATATTTTATATGCTCCTAGCACACACAGTCTGAAGGCAGTCTTACACAATATTTCACACCTTCTACATGAAACAAAGTTACACGATATGGAGAAACTTCCGCTGTGGCAACATGTTGGTGCTCAGTTTTAAATCTGAAAGCATCAAATTTAAGGGTTAGGGATGCTCAATTAAGTTTCCCACAGATTAGATTATGTCCAGAAAGAGGGTTTTTAACCCCAGAGATACCCTTAATATAACATTATTACACTAAAAACAACTTTTCATGCTATTTTAGTTTCTTATGAAAGAAGCAAACCTGGTTTAAAGAATGAGTAGCCACAGTTCTATTAAAAAACTAGCAATGGTAGTAGAACAGATTATCTGTAAATATTTACGTAGAACATCTATTTTGTCTGTATTTTTAAAATGTGAGTAAACACCACCCTACTATAATAATGGCTACCTGAACACAACTGGTATGAATAATAGTGACAAAAGTCTGGAACTGAGTGGTCTATTGGTTTCCAGAGGGTCAAACATGAGCTATCTCCGTGCTGACACATTTGTTCTCCATTTTCCTTCCTTTAGTCATGTGATACATTGTAGAATGTCTCGCACTGCCAGTCCTCTGGTTAGCATATTCTTTAATCTATCTCAAAGTCTTTTAAATGTACAGTCCCCATGTATTCACCAAAATGGATTTAAAAAATATTAAGCTATCTAATCAAAGTCTTTCAATATGGACAAAAGTTTTTAAAAATACATTATTAAGTTCTGGCTTTAAAATTAATCCATGCTCTTATAAAGTGACAATAATATCACTTTTTAATTATTTTGGAAAGTAAAAATTATTCCTTTCCATTGTTCAATCATACAATGCCCAGGATTGCTGGAAAACACAAGGTAAATACTAGAGGCTTTGTCATTTAAGACGGGAGAAAAGGTCTATAGGACAGAAAATAAGGCTCTGTTGACACTACGTAGGTAGGAACGCCAAAAAATTTCTCCAGAGGGAGAGTTCAGGAGGAGCACAATTGGCAGGGCAATCCAAATGCTCCCAGGACCGGAGGAACAAAGCCTACTGCAAGCTCCTGCTGACCCCAGGCTTCAAGTGACTCAGCCTGGTGGCCCGGTTCCCGCCGGGAACACCTTTGCCTGGAATACCTGCTTCTTCACGTGCACGTGTACACGCTTCTCCCAGGCAGTGGCAGGAGAGGAGGGTGCACAGCGCTCCCGGGCGGGAAGGCAGAGGCCACCGGCCCACCGGCCCCGGGAGGGAGAGTGGCCGAACTCCCAGCCACTCACCTGGCGCCCTCAGTCCCCGCTCCCGGCCCGGCGCACCCGGCCAGGCTCCTGCCAGACCTGGCCGCTTAGGCGTGCCCCTCGGGAGTCCTAAACAGCAAAGATTAAAACTACAAATGCATATAAAATTCCAAAAAGGCACGGAAGGCAACAGCCTTTAAGGTACTGAACTACAATGCACAGATGGTTCTCGTATGGTCGCGTTTTGTGGTGTGGGATTTGGTGATTCCCTGCTCAAATCCTGTAACTATGCATGGTCAATCTGATCGTGCAATCAATATATACTAAATAAAAATGAATCTTCAAACATACCTACAATTCTTAAGAATTAATATGGCACAAGAAAAGGCAATCAACAGAACAAGAGATAAATAACTAGGCTATGAATGGTTTCAATTTATTTAGTTTACTTAAATCTGTAGCAACAAAATAAGAACACATAGCAAACATTATAACCAGGAATGCCTTCAATTTATTTAGTTTAGTGAAGAGAGCATTGGACTTGGAGTATGGAAAAATCCTAGGATTTTGGTCTTGGAGCTCCATAATCTCCAAAATGGCAGGTATTAAACCAGATCAACTGCAAGATTTAATATCCTTTGAATCTCATGACCAGTTTTTTTTTTTTTTTTGCCTTTTGGTACTGGGGATCAAACTCGGGACCTTGTGCTTGCAAGGCAGGCAGTGGAACCACTGAGTTAAATCCCTGGCTCTCGTGACCAATTTTGGTAGTTTAGTATTAAAAAATCATTCTATTTCAGAAATTAATGTTTGGTAGAAAGGACATAAATTTCTACTTAAATACAGGGTTTAAGAATCCACTTCAAGTTAAAACAAAAACAAAACCTGAACCTTTGATGTAACCATATGGTGCCCATAAATGAATTTATGCTCCTAAAACTTCCTTAAAAGCTAGTAAGATTTTATTGGTTAATTATAAAACTGAATGAGGTGAGAAAAACACAATGTTGCTAATTTCACTAACGAATCAAATTTAAAGAACATAAAAAGAAGTCAGATTGATTTATGCAAAACAAACATTTAAAAGAACAAGTTTTCTAATTTATTATAAATTTAAGCAGAAAAATTATAAAGTTTAACAAAAAGGCAGGAAATAGTTAAATCTTCCAAATCCAGTTAAGATGATTATATTTTCATATAATGATTAGTAAATGGTGTAGACTTTCAGTACAAGATTGTATTGTACAGGATTTATCATACAATTTCACTAATTATGTTATTTATTTATTTTGGGGTTTTTTTTTGAGGCAGGGTCTCGCTTTGTAGCCCAAGCAGGCCTTGAGCTTGCAGCGATCCTCCTGCCTCAGCCTCCCCAGTGCTGGGATTACAGGGGTGTGCCACTGCACCCCGCTACTAATTATGTTTTTTAAAATTAAGTTTTCAAATTTACTTTCATGTGAATTTAGCCTGAACTTTGGGGCTTACTCTAACCCAGGTTTAACCCCCCTGTTACCAACAGATATTTATCAAATCTTTACTACCAGGAATGCTTCTAGGATGGTGCGGGAGATGTACAAAGAATGGAAAAATCAGGTTCTGCATTTAAGGACCTTGGTAGGATGAGATGTAGAAAAAACGGGCAATTTAACAATGTGAGAAGTTCAGGAACTTATGTTAAGAAGAGGAGGCCCCAGGACTACACAGAAAAGAGGTGCCCTATCTTGTCTTGGGCATAAAGGATGTGACATCTAAGAGGGACCTCCCAGATGCTTCCCACTAGTTACCAACAAGGATCGTGTGGTCCCGGTTCATTAATCCTTGGCAAAGGCCACAATAATACAGTTTTTCTTTCTTTCTTTCTTTCTTTTTTTTTTGGTACCGGGGATCGCACTCAGTACCTTGCGCTTGGGAGGCAGGGGGCGGCACTAGAGCTAAATCCCCGGCCCGCAATACTACAATTTTGACTGCGTTTAGAAGTAGAAATTGACTTCGAAGGAGGAAATTTCATTACCGGAGTATGGACTTCACTTTGATGGCGGAGGTCAGCAAATGACACTCCTTCTCAGAGACGGGGCTCGGGATCACGGAACGCAGGGAGCAGGTCAGCTCACTGCTCGGGAGGCTGCGCGGGGCGCCGGGGGAGCAGGGACCACACGCACAGGCGCAGGGCAGGGCAGAGCCTCGCGCGGGCGCCGCCCCAGGAGGCCGGGAGGCGGTGCACAGCTCAGCAGCGAGCCGAGCCGCCCGCAGGCAGGGCCGCCGCGCCGGCCTGCAGTCCCCGGACTTACCGGACGCCGCCTCCTCCTAGGTCTCAGAGAAGCCCCGCTGCCCCTCACCAGGGGGCCCCAAGCCCGACCGCCCAGCCCCTGAGCTCCCACCAGAAGGAAACCCGAGATCCTCCTTTCCTCGCGCAGAGCCCGCGCTTCGGCCGCCGGCCCCGCCTCTTCCGCAAAGCAGCGCGCCCGCTCCCCGCGGGCTCCTAAGGTAGCCGGCAGCCGACGCAGGCGTGGAGCGTTGCCCGGACGCCCAGGGTCGGGCCCCAAAGCTCCCGCCCCGCCGCTAGCGCCAACCAGCTTTCCCCGCCCGCGGGCACATCCGGCCCCCGGACCCCAGGGGCGCGAACCCCCGAGCACGCACGCGCGCGGGCGCGAGGGGCGGGGCGCAGGCGCAGACGGTTCGGCGGTGGGCTCCAGTTCCGGGCCGCGGTCGCTGTGGCGGGTGCGGCTTCCCGCGGGCTGACGGCGGCCTCGGGGCGGCCTTCGTCGCCGGTCGCCCTTGCGGAGCCCCGGTGGCCGGGCTGCTCCGGACCGTCGCGACCCATCGGAGGTGGGTGAGGCGCTCGCCCCGCCCCGCCGGACCGCCCCGCCCTGGGCCGCGGGTCCGGCGTGCGCAGAGGGCAGCGGGCGCCCTGGCCCGGCTCGGGCGGCGGCTCGGCTGGGCTTCCCTTGCCGCGTGTCCTGGGGCGGGCGGGCGCTCTGCCCGAGCCTCGTCCTCAGCCGTGTCCGGGACCCGTGGCTGCCCCGGCCGGCCGGAAGCCGAGGGCCCCGCCGCGTCCCGCGAGGCCGCAGTGGGGCTGCAGCTGCGCCGGGCCGGGCCGTGCGCCCCGCGGGAGGGACCCGCGCTCAGGGGTGGTCGCTCCGCGTCGCGCCAGCGCTGTGCGTTCTAGCAGTTGTTCTTAGATGTTGGCTGTCAACTTCTCTTCTTGAGTAGGCGCGTGCACAAAAAGTCTTGGAGACCGCCAGTGTATTGCTTAAAAGCATGTCTGTTCGCGGCGGAAACAGAACTCTGGTACTCGGGCAGCTTAGTACGGTCTCTTTAAATGCCTAACTCAAGATTCTTAAATACGGCAAGTATAGTTGTTTATTGATGTCTGTCTGTAATAAGTGTAAACCATAAAGCATTTGGTATTGAGCCTGGCAAAAAGTGTAAGTGGCGTTTTAAAGTTGTTACAGTGGAAAATATGTTTTATTTGCCGAAGTTTTGAGAGCCTAATCTGCCAAAATCTTGATTGTTTCAAAATCAAAATTAGGTAAATAAATCAAAGATGTACCTGTCTGGGTGGGGCGTAGCTTAGTGATAGAGTGCTTAGTATGCCCGAGGGCTTGAGTTCAGTCTCCAGCACCAAAAAGAAAGAAAAGTACTTGGCTTACTTTCAGGAATTAATCACTCCAAATGTTACCATGGTACTGTATTATGAATTATATTTAAGCCATCATCATCCACAGCTCTATGTAAAAACCTTAAATCCAGCTGAGCGTCAGGTGCACTCACTTACACAATACTTTATCTGGCAGTACCCACGGTTGAATGCAGGGTTTTTGCATTGAGCTACACCACCAGCCCTTTTTATATTTTAAGACGAGGTCTGGATAAATCACTGGGTTGTCCTCAAGACTCAAAATTGTGTTCCTCCTGCCTCAGCCTCCCAGAGTGCTGGGATTGCAGGCATGTGCCAGCATGCCTGGTTAAGGTTAGCAGTTTTGATAGACTGAATTAGTTGTGTCTTTTCTCACGCAACGGGCCTTTGTCATCTGATTCAAACTATTTTCTGTAGTTTTCTTTCTTCCATTCCTGAATCCCACTTCTCCCACAGAATTTATTTTACTCCTGGCCTTTGTCAGTGTCCTAGGAGCACATTGAAGGTAGCATTTTCCAACAAAACAAATGGATTATTGAGCGTCTCTCCTTGGCAAACCTCTGTCTTATGATAGCAGTTAGCATTAAGTGAGAAGATGAAACCTAAATGAGACCTTACAAAAGCAAGGCCAAAGTTTGACTTAATTAGAACATTGGAAGGACGCACAGAATTTTTTGTAGTTTTAATAAAGGATCGACAAGAAGATAAAGAATAAATTAATAAGGCCGAGGATTTAGCTCAGTGGTAGCATGCCTGCCTTGCAAGCACAAGTTCCTGAGTTCGATCCCCGGTACCAAAAAAAAAAAAAGTATAAATTAATAACCTATTTCACTGCTTATGAATAATTAAATTGTCAGTTAAACTCAGTTTATGCAGTAGGAAACTGGATGTTGAAAAGGTTTGACTTGGTTTGGCAGACCTGGGTTTGACTCTGAGCTCTGCTAAGTTGTTGAACTACATAAGCCTTTATGAATTAGAACTAAGTTAATAGCTACAAGTTCAAGTGTTTGGCTTGAGCCTCAGTTCGTCTTTCTGAAAGGTAAAGGCCTTACTTTCCTCATAGAGATGTGGAAGATCAAGGATATAAAGCAAAGTGTTACTCAACAAATATTAATTCTGCTCAACAGGAGTTGTACCCAGTCTTTTAAATCTCTTGATTTCATTCCTTTCTCCTCATTCCTGGCATTACCAGTTTTTATACAGTCATTCATAGTTAGAAACCAGTCTCTTCTTTGTTGTTCTGTCTGGTCTGTCCAGTGTATGGAGACCACAGGCATGTTTTCAACACACAAATCTGGGTGTTCATATTTTATTACCTGAAATGCTTATTTGTGCAGTACTTCCCAATTTTGCTGGTCTTGAATTGAGGCTGAAAGAGCTGCCAAACATAACTTGAAATGAATAATTATTGTAAAATATTTCATAAGCTGGGTAAGTTAATATAGCAATAATGCACTGTACTTTGTTTGTGCCACCCCTAAAACCCCCGTCTGTGTCAACTTGTCCCTGTTTGATAACTCCGGGTGGGCCTTCCCCCTCTGGTGGGGTAGCCTGTTTCCTGATAGACTAGAAGCCAGCCTTGAAGTGTGTTTATCTAAGCACCCAACCTTGAAACCATGGAAAATTGCCTAATGCTGCTTTATCACATCTCTGCCACATTCTGCTGGGTAACCGCAACTTAAGCTACCCTGTAAAAGGTATAAAAAGGAGAAATTGTTTTAACTCGTGGTCGGCCTAGAAGGACTTGTTTCCTGAGGCTGGCCATTGCCTGGCAATAAACTTTTTTTTTTTACCCTACTGTCCTGGTCTCTGAAAGATCATTTCGACTCCCGATTTGCCACAACAGAATTTTTGATGAGAGAACTTACAGTTATTCACTTCCATATTTATATTATTATGAAGTGAATCTCATTTGATTTCATCATATATTCCAATGTACTTAATTTAGTACATTGAAAAATAAGGTTGTTTAATGTAGAATGAATGTCTTTTTATGTGGGAAAAGGGGAGTTGGAAAATGACTTCCATACAATCCATTGCAGTCAGAAGTAGCCTTAAAAAAAATCCTGATAATTTAAATTCTTTTCTAAAACTTGACTGTTGTAATTCTGTCTGTCACTATCATTAATTTCCACCTTTATATTTTTAATTACAAATTAATAGATACTTAGTAGGACTTCAAAGTAAGAAATTTTTAATTTTATAATTTACATGATCTTTCAAATGTCCTACATGTCTGTATGTTATAGTGAACCTCCTCAACCTTTAGTTTTTCCTTTGAACTTGTTTTTCTTTGATGATCTGTACTGTCTCCACAGATGGAATTTGCTTCCTGTAAGAAAGAAATAGTATGTTCATTAATTCAGATTGTTAGGCATGATGGTACACACTGGTCCTCTCAGCTTCTCCACAGGCTGAGGCAGGAGGACTTATACATTCCATGCCAGCCTGGCCAATTTGGCTAGTCCTTCTCTCCAAATAAGTAACAAAAAGGGCTGGGCATGTAGCCCAGTGGTAGATTGCTGCTGGATTTGATCCCTCCAACTGCAGAACAAGCAACAACAACAAAAATGCAGCAAGTTAACTAGCAGAAACTATGTAGAGCTGGATTTAGCTCAGTGGTGCCACGCCTGCCTCATAAGTGCAAGGTCCTGTTCTATCCCAAGTACCACAAAAGACAAAACAAAACAATGAACTATAAATAAACTATATAGAGCTTTATCAATATATCCAAAATGCCAGAGACATTTTGTGCATTACACAATACTTAGATTTTTTTATTTTTGCATTTGTATGTCTTTATACTCTTGGAAACGGTTTTACTATTCTTAACCTGTGTTTAGCTCTCAGGACATTACTGTTTTTAAAAACTCATTAAAAATTCATTTTTAGAAGTTCATTCATAAATTACAAAGTGATTGTCATTTTAGTATGTGTGCTGCCGGAGTGAGCACATAAAGTGATTGCCATTTTAAAAGGTAGGATCCTTCAGGTTAGATGCAGGTTATCTTGGCAACCTAGTAGAGAACTGCAAATCTCTGGCTATGCCCAGCAGATAAAAAAAATAGTGTTTGAGCTCATCACACTTAGCCTACTGCATCTCCTTCCTCCCAGTTTTACTTGAAAACTGCTGTTTTCTAGTGGTAAAATACTAAAATCAGCTGATATCTGAGTGCCTGTTGTCAGATCATCCATTAAGTGTTAATAAAAATAGTATTTAAAATGATATTTAACTTTGGGAAACCGAAAGGAATGGCTTCTCTTCGCTCTTCCTTAACAAATAATTGCTTAGTGGTTGAGAAGGGAATAGAGAATGGGTGAGAGGAGGAAATGTTACTAGAATAATGGGCTGGTAAAATTTCAGGTAGTGTAACGGCAAGGTGAAACACACTGAGTCTTGTTATTAAATAGTTTGAAAATAGATTGGATTTTGAAGTTTTGGCTTCTATAAGAGGTTCAAAATAAAAACTTATTTGCAAAGAAGATCCTGAATGCTATGCAGCTATGGCTGTAATGTTTTTGTTTCATAAGACATTTGTTTACAGATAAGTGTCCTTATTTGGATGTTAATTCATATACCTTTTAAATGATATTTGATTAGGTTTTCCATTGGCTTCAAAAAAGGATGAGGCCTTATTGTTTAACCTGGTTTACTGTAGCTCTTCTCAAACTTTGTAGAATGGTGTTTATGAGTCACCTGAAGTCTTGTGAAGATTCTGACCCATTTGCTCTAGGGTGGGGCTGAGATGTTGGATACCTAATCAGTAGTGTGCCACACTCTTGAGTATCAAGTCTGCGCTGCTCTGGCTTTATTCTTGCTCTCAGTGCTTGTCATTTAGGGTGCTGTGTCCCAGACTTGCTCGTAGTGTGCCCTGCAGCAGTAGTTGGCAGAGTGCAGTGCAGGGATTCATGAAACTCGTTGCGGAGATCTACAAGGTCAACACTGTTTTCACAGTAATAGTGAAACATTATTTGCTTTTTTTTTACTGTCATTCACTTAGTGTTGAGTGAAGTTTTCCAGAGTTATATATGGGGGATGTCTTTGGTGACTGACAGAAAGTGTGCTTGTGTGTTATCAAGTTTCTCAATTTTAATTTTTAATATGGTAAACATTGATACAAGTAGAAGTTCTTCAGTAACTTTTTAAGCGATCATAGCCTTTGAAAACTGCTGCCTTAGGTATTGGGCCATGGACATAAGAGACTCAGATCTCATGTAGAATTTAACCAGAACTGTTTCTTTAGCTGTGATGACAGAGGGGCTGGGTAGCAGTTTCAGTTCCCATGTGGTCCAAGGACAACGAAGTGAGGGTAGACTCCTCCCCTCTGGGTAGTGGTGAAAGTCCTGACTTTTCACTAGGCCCTTGACTGGAGCTGCTGGGTGTGGGGTGGGGTGACACATGGCACATGCTTACTACCTGGGGTGGGTGGAAGTGGGTGCTCTGAGTGGGCTCCCCAGCACCATTGTCATGGCTCCCTACTTGGCCTACTGCGTGTTCACTGACTACCCCAGTAGGCTGTTGAGATGCTGCCTTTTAACTTTGCCAGGCTGGAAGTCCAGTTGTCCTTTGCTGCCATGCGTGGGGAAGGAGGCATTTTTTAATGGTGGTGTCTGCCTGGAATAGGGCACTTAGTGTGTAAAAGTGTGTGTGTGTGTGTGTCTTAGTCGTACCAGGCTTCTTTTGGGCCTCCATATGGAGTGAGCAGGCTTTTCTTGTGCCCCTACCCCCAGACCTTTTGGTGCTTCCCAGTTGCCCCATCCCCCTCGAGTCTGGGGTATTTGAGGCTTGACAAAAACTGGGAACCCAGCACTGTGTCCTTCCTGAGCTCAGAGTCTTTCAGTGGTCTCTTCACCTTCCAGGGTCGTCTTATGCTTGTGTTATATATTATGTCCAAGGTTTTTAGTTTCACTTAGCCGGAAGAATAGAAAAAAGTACATCTATCTGCAAGAATTTCTGATTTCTTTTTTAACTTGTATTCTGGGAGGAGGTATTAGTCACAAAGCATTAGCTCTACTGCATACCCCTTATATTTAGTTGCGTAAAAGTATGTGAATAAACATTAAAATATCCTCATTGGAGAAAAACTTGAGAAACCAAAGACTAGTTTGGAGAAAAGTATTCAAAATATTCTCAAACTTAATAGAATTTACATGAAAAGAATCATGACTGTAGTGGACGATTGTACAAAACAAGGTAACTAAGGTGAATCTTTATCAGTGTTTTAGAAAATAAAATTACAAAAAATTTGATTCAGGAGCATGTAGTGAACCTGTAAAAGCCAGTGTATAAAAGAAGTCGAGTGATTACATAAAATTAGCCTTTACTGTCCAATAGGCCTAAGTGTAGTTCTTTCTTGTTTTCAAAAGACACTTAAATGTCTTGGAGTAGACATTTTGGAGCCTGAAGAAAAGGGACAAACTGCCCACTTCGTTGAGTAAAGAAGCATGCCCTGTTGTAACAGAGGTGGCTCTCCCAAAGTTACTCCGATGTATACATGAATGTAAATGTAATATTGCAGCATTGATTCTGTCAGTGTCATCTTGGAAAACTGGATTAAGAAGTTAAACACTGAGCGAATGCCCTTGTCTCCACTCCCCTCCCACCACACGTGTCTTACGACTGGGTCTTGGCCTGTGTGTATCACCAGGGAGAGCTCTCATCTCTCCCTAAGGACTGACTGGAACTTTCCACCCACACCCAGGAGGGAGGGAGCAAAGCCAGCCTGTTCAGGCTGCTGTTGCTGTGGGGAGGAGAGTGGAGTGTGCGGTACAGACAAGGTTGCCACGGTCCAGAGCTTGGGGACTGAAGTGACGTGAGGATCCATTCCTTGTATTTTCTTGTATCTTAGTCCTCACATTCTTCAGCTTTTGAGGGGGTTGAGTTAGGGGCTTGGTATGTATGTAGTTCAGGCTGGCCTTGAACTCCCAGTGATCCTCCCGCCTCAGCCTCTTGAGAGCTAAGATTGCAGCCATCATGCACCACTACACCCAGCTCATATTCTTTTTTTTTTTTTTTGGTACTGGGCATTGAACTCAGGTCCTTGCGCTTGCGCAGCAGGTGGCAAAACCACTGAACTAAATCCCTGGCCTCATATTCTTGTATTTTAGGTTTGTTTGTTCTTTGGTGAATTGAACCCATAGTCTTTATTCTCTCAGCCCTTTCTATCTTTTGTTTTGAGATAGGATCTTACTGAGTTACCCAGGGGACTTAAAATTTGAGATCCTCCTGTAGCCTCCCAGAGTGCCTAGGATTACAAGTGTATATCATCACACCCAGCAGCATTTTTGATTATGTATGTTTTTTCTCCATTTATTTAGCCAACAGTTATTAGGTGCCTGTTATTTTAGATTTTAAATGTATTTTAAAGAGAAAAGTGAAAGCTGCAATCAGGCGTAAAGTTTAATTTCAGAGACTTAACAGCTTTGCATAGTCAGTATATATTTAACAGCATATTGTGTAATTCTATTTTTTTTTTTTTTTTGGTACCAGGGATCAAACTCAGGGTCCTGGCGCTTGTGCAGCAGGCGGCAAAACCATTGAGCTAAATCCCCAGCCTCATCTTGTGTAATTCTAAATATTTCCTAGGTTTATGTTTTGTAGTATATTGGGAAAAACAATAAACAACATGGACTATTTGGAGAACAGTTAGGGAAACTTCTGGTGCTAGGCAACACTGCTTCAAAATATGCCTCTGGGAAAATACTTAAAAATTAAAAGCTTTATAAGATTTGCTGTTACTTTATAACTTTGAAAAATGGTATGATTGCTCTGGAATAAATTTAGGAAGTGCTGTGCCATCTATTAATACACTAGAAAACTAGAAACCGTAGTTTCACAAATAAAATCTTTTATCTTTTGTGAATTTGGCATCAAGACATTTAGGTAGGCTCATGCTGGCAAAATCGTGGTTGTGAGTAACTCTGAAGTAAGTTTAGCTGGTGTAGAGGATGCACATGCTTTCCTTCAGGTGCCATAATCGGTTAGCCTGCCAGCCTGGGGATGAGAAGCCTGGCCTGGTCTGGGCACTGAAATGTCAACAGAGCTCATTCCTTTCCGGAGGCTCTAGGGGAAATCTTTTATTTGCTTTTTCCAGAATTACTCAGAGCTTCTTCTCTATGCAGTTGAGAAGACTTTAATTTTTAAAGTAGAAGTACGTAAATTTAATGACTGAGTGTGATTTATTCCATGAAGTCCAATGCTCCTAGCATAATTGTGTGCATGCTGTGCTGACTTACCTCACTGTCACTATCCAGCTTTGTTCAGGCCAGATGGCCAAAAGAAAGGAAGACAGTTTGCCCTCTCCTGAAACTGCCAAAAGACCGAGACGAGAGCCAGAGGATTTCGGTAGAGACAGTGACGAGGACGAATGTTCAGTTTCTTTGACTAAAGGCGGCTCTACTTTGGTAAGTACAAAGTTACAGAATTAAGTTTTCGGTTGATCGTATTCTCATGCCTCCTTTATAATGTCATATTCCATGATAGTTCATAATTAGGAAAAAGCAGTAGACCTTTAAAGAGCAGAGGTAAAAATACTAAGTGATTTTGAGGTCTGTGTTAATTACTAGAAAAATAGAATAATAAAAATGAATAAAATTGACAGACTTCTAATAAGACCAACCAAGAAGAAAAACGGGAGACAAAGACAGAAATTACCAATGTTGGGAGTGAAATAGGGCTGGCTGTAAACCCTGCAGACATCAAAAAGATGAGGAAATATAGACAGCAGCTCTGCGACACATAACTGAAAATTTAGGTGAAGTGGACCAACCTCTTAAGCAAAAGCAGCCACAACTCACCAGTATGGAGTAGACAACTTGCATAGCTATGAAGGAAATTTAATTCATATTTTAACATCACCATGCCCACTTGGGGTCACTAGAGAGGTGTAGCCTAAGTTTAGAAAAGAGTTAACGTGAATTCAGTAGTCTTTTCCAGAAGAGGGGATGCTTTTCAATTCGTTATATTGGTACCAAAACTAGAGGAGGAACCAAAAAAAGCAAATATATACCCATTTACCTCATGAATACAGACAAAGAAGTCTTTAACAGTACTACAAAATAGACTTCAGCAGCATGTAAAAAGAATTACACACTGTGATCAAATGGGTTTCTTCTAGCTTGTATCTAGATGTCCCCCAAAAGCCTCATGTACTCATAGGTGGGGCTTTTCAGAGCTGGCTGGATCTAGGGAGTGTGATACTGGGATTAAGGGTATGTGATAAACTGAGTTTAGCATAGTTCTGGGTGTGGATAATGGAAGCCCCAGCCTGCATGTGGGTGGCACCAATCAAAAGACTGGGAGGGGGGGAAATCAGGATTTGCTGCTTGCTTGCTGCTGCTTGCTGCTCCTTGCTGCTCCTTCTGACTACCCTGCCATGGACTCTTCCTCTTCTTCAATGCCCCTCTGCTATGCCTCCCTGCCTTAGAACCAGCTGACTATGGACTGAAACCTCTACACACTGTGAGCTGGAGTAAATCTTTCCTCCCTCCTTTAACTTGTGGGTGTCAGATATTTTGTCTCAGCAAGGAGAAAGTAACTAAGACAGAATGCGAGGTTGGTTCTGATTCTGAAAATGAATGTAATTCACCATATTACAGACTAAAGACAAAGCATATTTTTCACTGGATACAGCAAAAGTATTTCACATATTTGATGTCCTTTCCCATTAAAACTCAGAAAAATCGGATTAGAGGGAACTCCCTTAGCATAATAAAGAATATTAAGAGAAAAACCTACAAGTAATATTCTTAGTGGTAAAATATTGAATACTTTTCTCAAATCAGGAATAAGACCAGAATTACAACTCTTATTCACAGTAGTGCTGGGAGATTTAGCTAGTGCAAATAAAGCAGGAAATGGAAACAGAAGATACAGAAGTTAAAAAATAAAGAAATAGAACTGTCCCTGTTTGCAGATCACCTGACTGTTTACATGGAATATCTCAGGGAACATACAAAAAATGTTTAGAACTGAAAAGTACATTTAGCAAAGTTACAACTTATAAGATAAACATTTTTAAAAATTAAATTTTTATATATTGTCATGGAACATAGGAACATTAAAGTTCAAATATATCATTTATAATCACTGAAAAGAAAATGTTTCAGGATGCAAATTAGAGCAACAAAATACCATTTAACACCTGTTAGAATGGTGAAAATCCAGACTACTGTCACCACCGAGTGCTGGGAAGGGGGTGTACCAACAGGAAGTCTCCATCACTCCTGGAGAATGTAAAATGTTTCAGGTACTTTAGGAGACAGGTTAGCTGCTCCTTACAAAGCTAAGCATACTCTGACACAATCCAGCAGTCACACACCTTGGTATTTAATTGAAAACTCATGAGCACGTAAAGAGCTGCACACAAATTTTTATAACAGTTTATTCATAATTTCCAAAACTTGAAAGCGAACAAATGTTGTTTAGTAGGTGAATGGATCAATGAGCTATAGTGCATCCAGACGATATATTTTTTAATGCTAAAAAGAAGTGAGCTATCAAGGTATGAAATGACATGAAGGAAATGAAAATTCATATTACCGTGTGAAAGAAGTCAGTCTGGAAACGCTTCGTGTACTGTATGATGTGAACCTGCCCATTCTAGATAAGGCGGAACTGGGAGACAGTAAAAAGGTGAGTGTTTGCTGGGGGTTAGAGAAAGATGGGCTGAGTAGGTGGAAGACAGGACTTTTAGGGCGCTGAAAACACTGTACAGTACTGTAATGGCAGATACATACCATTCTCCATTTTTCTAAACCAGACATGATAGTGCACACCCTATAGTCCCAGCTCCTAGGGAGGCTGAGGCAGTAGGATATTGCATGTTTGAGACTGGCTTAGGCAATTTAGGGAGTTCTTGTTTCAAAATAAAATGTAAAAATGTAAAAGGGCAGGAATGTAACTCTACTCCTTGACTTCAATTCCCAGTACTGAAAATAATACATTCATACATGTATTTATTTTTCCAAAACCTATTGAATATATAGCACTAAGAATGAACCTTTAATGTAAACTAAGGACTTGTGATTGTGATGCGTCAGTGCAGGTTCATCGACAATAAGAAATGTCCTCCTGTGGCAGGCATGCTGATAGTTGGGGAGGCTACGCATATGTGGGATAAGAGGTAGTCGGAGAATCTCAGTGTCTTCTCTGTTTTACTATGAATCCAAAACCACTCTAACAATTGTCTTGAAAAAGAAAGCAAAATACTTAGGTCTAAATCTAACAAAATATGTATAGGACTTGTATGCTGAAAACTATGCAATGCTGATGAGTAGAATCAAAGATCTAAGTAAATGGAGAGACAGACTTATTCATAGATTGGAAAATTCAGCAGAAAAGATGTCAGTTTTTTACCAAGATGATATACAGGTTTAGTGCAATTTTGATCAAAATCCCAGCAAGATTTTTTGTGGATATAGGAAAATTTATTTGAAAGTTTATATGAAAGGACAAAGGTACAAAAATAATTAATACTGAAAATGAACGAAGTAGAAGGGATGACTACTTACTCTAAGGCTTTTACCAGATGGCAGTACTAATTAAGGTGGTGTGATGTTGGTATTGGGAAAGACACATAGATCACTAGAATGCAGGATCGGTTCTCAACCGAGATGTAGACCCACAGGAATTATAATGGACTTCCTTTCTAAAGAGAAGCAGAAGAGTGCAGTGGGGAAGGTAACCTTTCAGCTAGTGTGCTGGGGCATACACGCCGATAGCCAAACAAGTAGACCTTGGCTTCAGGCTCTTACCTTAGAAATGAGCAGCAAAGAGTAGCAGATGTAAGTGTAAGCAGAGGACTATAAGGCACTTAGAGATAAATGTATGAGTCTTAGACCTGATGCCGAATGCATGTACCATAAAATGAAAACTTGATACATTGGTCTTCATCAAAATTAAAAATATTGTACTCTGCAGAAGACTTTGTTTTAAAAAAACAAAGAAAATTAAAACCCCCAATTTGGAAAAAAAATATTTTCAGACCACATATCCAGCAAAAGACTAGTATCTAAATATATACAGAACTCTGAACTCCTCAGTTTGAAAGAAAACAACTGAATTTGAGAATGGGCAGAAGACAGACATTTTACTGAGGAGAAACATGCACAGATGACAGGTAATACAGTATACCAGTGATGGTGAAGCTTTTTGACCTTTCAGTCATAACAGCCTGCTGTGGCGTATGTGCCATAGGTTCGCTACCACTGCTGTATACAATACTTTCAAACCCGTAAAACGATACTCACCATCATTTGGCATCGAGGTAATACGAAAAGACCATAATGAGATATTACTACGTACTCATCAGAATGGCCAAAGGGAAAAATAGTGAACAGCAAATAGAAAAATAAAAATAAAAGGGAATATAAAATAACCAACACTCTGGAAAAGTTTGTCAGTTTCTGTTGAAAAAACAAAACAAAACTTGTGACTACCATATAACCCAGCCATTGTCCCAGAGAAGTAAAGATTTATTTTCATACAAAACCAGTACGTGAATGTTTTTAGAAGTTTATAATAGCCACTGTGATTAATAGCTAAAAACTGCAAATGACCCAGTATCCTCCAACAAGTGGATACAGTCTGATACATGCTTACTGTGAAATACTGAAGGAATAAACTGTTAGAGGCAGCAACAGAGAATCAGGCTGGGGGTCAGGGAACCCATTCTCAGTGGTTACATTCTGCATGATTCCATTTGTTCAGTGTTGAAAAGACAGTTACGGAAATGGAAAAGCAGAACCTTGGCGCTCTGATTAAGGAGGTAGAGAATGTGGGTGTGGGTGTGACTAGAGGGACAACCTGCAGGATGCTTACAGCAATGCAGTAGTTACAGTTTGGCCACATCAGCCTGTGTGTGTCTTGTCTCTGATGTTCAGTTTATTCTAAAAGATGCTGCTATTGCCATAAACTGGGTAAAAAGTTCACAATTTCTTAGTTCTTAAAAATTTGTGAATCATGTTTTCTGATGTTCTACTTTCTGCTTTCTAGTAAGATAAGTGTCCAAAAGAACTGAGGTGTTTCTAAAGAAAGTATCAAAATAGGTAGAGACATTAAAATAGAGTTCAAACTTACTGGAGGTCTGGTAAAATGTGGTTGATTTTAGATATATACAAAGTGTAAGTGACTGATTCTTTTCCCCATGTTTTTAATTACTAGACTGTAGCAGAAGTTGGGATAATTGAGAGTATTCAACTAAGAAACTTCATGTGCCATTCGATGCTTGGGCCCTTCAAGTTCGGTTCTAATGTCAACTTTGTTGTTGGCAACAATGGAAGTAAGTCCTTTCACCCTCTTTTCTTGCCTGAAGAGGAATGAGATGAGTGTATATTAGCTTTTTGAAATAAGTAACTATTAGTGCTGACAGGTGTTTGTTTTATGGTTCTGTAACTTGTAGTTGTGAATATTCTCAGTATTTACTGTCAGCTACCTTTGAAGAAAATATTAGGTCAGTTTTAGGTACATCAAGCAGTAGGTTAAAACTTTTTTTTTCTTAAAATGAATCTCATGTTGCCCAGCCCAGCCTTGAACTCATGGGCTCATGTGATCCTCCAGCCTCAGTCTCTCAAGTAAGTGGCACTTGTCATTATACCCAGTAATTTCCTACTTTTAAAAAAAATTACTTATCTTGGAGTCTATACCACACAAAAGTGAACAAGCTATCCTCAGTGCAGTTGAGGCAGCCCAGTGTCTTACCTTTACTAAACATTGTAAAAGAGCACAAGTGAATTGAATGGGAATCCAAATGTGAAAGTAACAATTCTCATGTGGTGACTAGTAAAAGTTTAATGATATTTGTGCTGGTACTAGAGTGAAAATTAGAGATTTGTTAGGTCTCATTTGGGAAATATTCTGGGCGGAGATTGCCCATCTTAACTGTTGGGCAAGTAGATTTGCATGGAGCGTGAGGCTAACACTAGAGAGTCAGGTTTTATCTTGATAGAGATTTTGGAGTGTAACTCACATGTCAGTGGGAGCTAGTGAAAATGTTTGAGTAACAGATGACATAGCTAAAATTTTGGAAATAAATTGGTCACAGTGTGACCAATTAGAAGGGGAAAATTCAGGGCAGAAAGACTGGTTAAGCAACTCTTGTGTTAGGCTGGCCAGGCGCCAGGTGTGGATGGCTCAACTGAGATGGCACACGGAGAGAGGCTTGGCGACGTCTACCCCGGTACATCTGTGGGCTAAGAAGCAAGGTGCTTGCACCGCCACAGTTGGCTCCAGTGTTCCCTCTCTTCTCTCCTTATCATTCAGTCAGGAAGGAAGTAGCTGTTAGGAGAAGATGGACAGAGAAAGGGGTAACTACCACAAGGAGGGCACATGGAAGAAAAGTAAAGAAAGAACTTGTGTTCTGAACTTGGGACTGTTTTTGCTCTTTTTAACTTTTGAAGCAATTTTATTATTACAGTTTAATAGAAGGGGAAATAATGCAAGTAGAGTCAGTGGATTTGGTAAAATGGGAACTTGTTAAAAGTTAACTTGTTAAAATAGGAACTTGAAAGTTATTCCGGGAACTACATTGGGTTAATTACCAGTGTTTGTTGGCTGATTTGGGGTGTATCGTGGGAGATAATGAGCTGATAAGAGTTGATTGGCTGGTCATAGAGTTCAGAAAATGGTTACCGTATTCTGGTTAATCCTGGGAAAATTTTGAAATTAGAGCTTGTGATATTTTATATCTATCAGGGCAGCAGGTATACTTTTCAAAGAGCTACAAAGTGAATGATTCAAATTAGGGATAATAATTATCGGGTCTTTGCATAAGGAGGAAGAATAGAGGGTAGGGAAAGAAATGTAAAGAGAATGAAGACATGTTATGCACATGTGCCAACTCCCCAAGATGAATGTAGTCATTATGTACAGCAAAGGTGAACTAATAAAAATTATACAACACATATGAACATCTACATGACGTTGCTCATTTCTTCCTACTTCATTCACTCACTCAGAAACTGTGTTACTGCAGTGCAGCATCGAATGGAATGTTCCTATCCATGTGGAGCTTAAATTCAAGCATTGTTAAAGACAGTTCTGATGTCGGAGAATTTAGGGAAAAAGTAGTAATTATAATTAAATCAGAATGTAGTAAAATTACATAACTGTATATGTATAAATAGAAGGATAAGTTCTTGTATTGGGCTGATGGACCAAGATGGAACAGTAAGAGTTTTAGGTTGGGAAGATATCACAACAGTTATTTTCTACTTCTTTCAGAGTAGCAAAACTTTGATTCCAAAAATACACTAATTTTTTTAATAGTGGAGCTGAATATTTCATGGTACATACAGGGTTTTTTAAAGTTTGCTGTTTTGTCACCAGAGGAAAATTAAAATTTTAACATTGTATTTCAAAATGAGACTTAATTCATTCCAAAGTTTTTTCCCATTAAATTGTAGGAGTCGGCTCTTTCTTTTGTCTTTAAGAAATGTAAATTATTTGACATTGCTCTCTTCAGGTGGGAAGAGTGCTGTGCTCACAGCTCTCATTGTCGGGCTTGGTGGAAAAGCAGTCGCTACCAACAGGGGATCCTCTTTAAAAGGCTTTGTCAAAGATGGGCAGAGGTAAGTGTGTGCTGTCTGGTGCGTTTTCCTTCCTCTAGGCAGAAGCAGGTGCCCGCGATTCCCAGTTGTGGGGCCTTGGCTGGAAATGAAGTGCTCTCCCACATCAGAGCAGAGGTTTCCTGTCTTTCCCTTTCTCTCTTGCCTTGTGTTGCCCAAAAGGCCCAGTGTTGCCTGTTGTCTTCATTAGTAGCTTGTGTAATGTGCTGCCGTGTGCCTGTTCACCTACACACCTGCTTCTGTTACCTTTCTGAAAGAAGTGGCAGTAATAGATGTATGTATTCTGTTTTAAGAAACGTTGATGAGCATTGCACCTTCCTGGCTCTTGATGCAAACCAAGCATCAGCAAGGCCATGTTGATGTGAGAAGGGAGACCGCAGAGTCCATGCCCAGCTAATGAGTTCCTGTACAAAATTTCAAAAGTATCTTGTACTCTGATTTTGCTTTTATTTCCTTTACCCAATAAGTTTGATTTGAAGACCACAGTCACAAGTTTGTGATCCATCTATGCTTGATACCTTTGATGAATAGCCATACTGCCACTCTTTTGGCATTATACTTACATTTCTTTTTGTTAGAGGTTGCCTTTGGTAACTGTATGTAAATTGTTCAGTTTGCACCATCACAAATTGTCTTTTTTTGTTGTTTTGGTTTTGAGGCAGAGCCTCACTTTGTAATGCAGGCTGGCCTTGAACTTATAGGGATCCTTCTGCCTCCGCTCCCAAGTGCTGGGATTACAGGCGTGCACCACCACACCCGACATGACTTGTCTTTTGCCCAATAGCAGCTTTCTCTTCAGGCTGATCTTTATTCTTTTTTATACTACTCCCAATACTTCTGAAGGCATCCTTGTTTCTAATAACCACTAAATGTTCCATTGTGTTATAGTCTCTACCTGCATGTGTCTCCTTTTTTTTTGGTACCGGCGATCGAACTCGGGACCTCGTGCTTGTGAGGCAGGCACGGTGCCTCTGAGCTAAGTCCCTGGCCCAATGTGTCTTCTTATTTTTCCTTAATGTGTGTAGTGCCCAGACTTTTATAATTATGAACATTAATGCTGGTATCTTTTTTCTCATGTCAGACTTTCCTTAGTGTTTGATCCGTTTATTTTCTTTATTACTCAAAAGTGGAATGAGGATGGGATGTGAATCAGGATAGTTAGCTTCTTATGTATTGCTTAGAAGTCTTAGAAGAATTTTAACCTTAAGCCAGGATTCCAAGTTAACCCAAGAGAAGTAAGGATACAGTCTTTTCCCATGTTTTTTGCCTTGAAGGAGAACTTTTGGATGAGAATTCTTCAGGGAAGTTTCTGTTTGCACTTAATCTCATTTGAGTCCCACCCAAAGTCTCTCCTGGTCCTCTCTTCCCTCCCAAACAAATTATGTCTGAAGGAGAAAGGTACTTATGTTAACATCTTTGAGTTCATGGTCGCAGCTCTACTTCATTATACCTAACTGTTCATTTTGTGGTTGTCCATACAGTCACTTCGTCTGCCAGATACCACACTGATCTTTCAAACATAAGCTTCAGGAAGAAAATTTTTTTATGTACCTCTAAGTGTTTTATGTCTCAAATACTTCAAAAACTTTTTATTCCAATTTGGGAAGTACTTGGACTAAAGCAGAAACTTCTTTTTGAGACCTGTCCTGAGTACTGTTTAAAATTTTAAAAACTAGCTTGTGCTAGCTTACACTTCTTGTCTGGTCACGCTCCAGCCCTTTGCAGCAGCCTGGGGACAGCACCTGAGTTCTCACCGTGCAGCTCCTCCCATGGGGTATCCCTCAGTCACACAAGGTCTTGCACGCCTTGCTTTTTAGGTTCTCCTTGAACATGTTAGTTTCCTCTTCCCACCCTCAGCCCTTCTGAAACTGCCCTGGTGGCCTTGGGGTCTTTGCAGTAATCTTGGGTTTTTTGTTTTTTGTTTTTTTGTGGGTTTTTTGGCACTGGGGATCAAACTCGGGCCCTTCTGCTTGTGAGGTAAGCGGCGGAACCACTGAGCTAAATTCCTGGCCCAGTAGTCCTATTTTTGACATTCACAGTGGCACAAAGATTATGGAGGGACAGAAACTCATGCTCCTGTTTTATATTATTGATTTATCTAGTTATGGATTGAGAACTCATCTGGAGGAGCTGGCCTGCCCAAGAAGGAGCGGAGGCGCCGCGCTTCTGCATGAGTTTTTCCTTGTTTATTGTTTCCATCGGCGGGTGCTGTTGTTAGCTACTCTGCCGAGGCAGGTTCTTCTGGAGCTCAGAAACCAAAGTTTACTGTGGGACTGCTTGTTTACATAGCTGCTTCCTGAGAGAACTCTCATTGATACAGACCTGGGGCTCTATGGCTCTTGACCCAAATTCAGCATCAGCAAAGGCCACATTAGTGTAAAGGGAGGCACAACTACCCTGTATAGTTGTGCTTGTCACTTTGCATAAGTTTGTGTTTTTCGAGGCTTACTGTATAATGGTAATTGTTTCAAAAACTTTCCTTAGCTGTTAAACTTATTTAGAAGCAGGATACCAGGGCCCCAAAGTTCCTACTAACGCTAACTCTGAAATCCAGGGAGTGAAGGTAATAGAGTGGTGTTTGCTAATCAGGAGACATGTTTGATAATGCTGAGAGAGCAAATATGAGTAATTACTTAATTTTTAAGTGCTTTTTATAAGGTATGTTAGCTTAATTCTGAGGAGTCGTAGTCATTAATGAAAGCGTTTTTGTGGTCTGTAGCTCAGGTTGTTTGCCCTTCCCTTGTCCTATAGTTAAGTTAATGGTTCTGAGCTTCGCCTGTTTAAAAACTCCATTTGGAGAAACTTCTAAAATTTCCATTACAATTTTTGAGGAACGAACCTTTTTTTAATTTGGTAATTTTTCTGGAGAGAAAAAAACCACCAATGTACTCAAGGTAGCTCTGGAAAAGTATATTTTCCTAGAGATGCAAGTGGGTCTCATAAGGACCACGCGGAAGGACCAGGGTGTCTTCTGTCTCTGGGTCTGTCTGGTGTGTGCGCTGGCCGTCCGTGTGTCTCGGCCTCTGTCTGCTGCTCCCTTCTGTGCTTTGGGCCTGCTCTGAAGCCCTTCCTCTGTTCTACTTCTTGCACTCTTCTCCCTTGTTGGCTATATTCTCTGTGTATTTTCTCCTCCTTTGTGATGGGTGTGCATGTGACTGTTTTATCTTTTCTTTAGAAGACAGTGTCAGTTCTTTCTTTTTTTTGTCCGGGGGGATCGAACTCAGGACCTTGCACTTTCGAGGCAGACACGGTCCCACTGAGCTAAATCCCCAGCCCATGAGTTCTTTCTTATTCATAAACCTAGTCTTTGTCACTGTGTCTTCACGTGTGCAGGCACTTCTGCCTTACTGTCTCAGTCTGTGGCTGTGGAAGGAAGGGGTCTTGTGTTCTCTGGCTTTCTGATTCCCTGCTAATACCTATGGGTGAGTGGCTGTTTCTGTCTGTCTGAGTGGTTCCCCAAGAGCTTGTTTGTTCTGTACTCCTGCTTTTCTGCGTAGATTATTTCCTCATCAGGTGGAATGCCCCAACCAGGTTCTATAGCTGCAGAGACTAACTTACATCTCTAAGGAATCACCATCTCTTGACTTGATCATTTCTAAATTTGAATTTTAAGAAACTTTTTATTTTAAAGTAATTTTAGACTTATAGAAGTGTTAACAAGATACTGCAGTTTCCTGTATATCCTCCACCCAGTTTGCCTTAATGTTGATATCTTACCATAACAAAGATAAGTTAACAAAGCTATGCAGTGAGCTATAGACTTATTTTAGGATTTTACCAGTTTTTCTTTTCTTTTTTTTTTTTCTGGTACCAGGTATCAAACTCAGGACCTTGCGTTTGCCAGGCAGGCGCAGCATCATTGAGCTACTTCCCCAGCCCCAGTTTTTCTGAATTTGAATTTAAAATCCAGAACAGAATCTGAATTGCTCAGTTACGTGGAGTTTAGTTTTAGGTCAGTGCACAGAGAGGATGCTGACTGATAGGATGCTGGGCCTCTTCTACCGGGGCCCTTGCGAAGGAGAGGGTGGGAGAGCAAGAGCAGAGCACGCCCTTCCTGCATCTGCTGTCCCGTCAGTACTTGACAGTGAAGCTTGTCTTGGTACAGCTTCCTGCACCTCTACAAAGGGGGAGCTTTGGAGTATGTCACAAACTCAGGAAGACAAGTTGTAGTGTTAAAGGGTTCCATTAATTGCCAATTAAAACAGTTTTGTTTCAGAGGACTTCTGGCATTTGGGCATAGGATCATATGAATCAAGGAAACATTTCTGATGTTATGTGTAAGGAAATATAGTAGGTATTTTTTGATATCCTTCATCAACATTTTTTGTTTTTCTGCTAAGTCTTTTTGTTTTTCTGCCATCTTATTTCAATAGAAGTTAGAGTAGCCAAATGAAGATTGTCCCCCATAATGTCTTAAAATATACATAAGTAATGCCTTAGACTTTTTTAACCTGAAAAACTACGACAGCCTCTCTGGCAGATTTGTACTCTTATCATTCATGTGTTTTAGCTGCATCATACTATATTAAAATCTTTTGTAATGCTAGTAAAGCTTTGAGAAATTAATCATTTCTTAATGGTACAGATTCTCAGAATCCTTTCTTCTAGCCTTTGAAGTGTGTGGTCCATCACCGTCATGCGTGGTAGGCCCTCCTCTGCATTAGCACACCAGAACTTGCTTCTGTCTGACTGTAACCTAGTACCCATGAGTTAACCTTTCCCCACCTCCTGCACACTCCCCAGCTTATATTTCTTGGTATTCAGATACTTCCTTTGTGTGTGTGAGTGTGTGTGTGTGTGTGTGTGTGTGTGTGTGTGGTACTAGGGATTGAACCCGAGGCCTTTGCACTGAGCTACATCCCCACACCTTTTTTTATTTTTTATTTTGAGACAGAGTCTCACTAACTTCCTTAGTTGCCTAAACTGGGCCCAAATTTGTGATCCTAGTCCCTCAGCAGCCTCCCAGAGTGCTAGGATCATAGGTGTGTGCCACTATGCCTAGCTCACTTTTTTTTAAATTGCCAAGTAATTGAAGAAATAAAATTGCCTCCCTAAATTCTGATCTAATTGAAAATGTTATTACTTTGCCATAATTCTTTATTTATCATCTTTAAAGGTCTACTCTTGGTATGGTTTATTATGTAAATCGTAGTAGTCAGGCAGTATAATGTTGATTACATTATCCTTATAGGAAAATGTAGACTTTATCTACATGACTTGATTATACAGTCCTTAAAAAAAAATCTAACTTACGTATATGACTTGAAACAACCAAAATTGAGTGTTTTTGTGCAAATGTACTATTTTTGCTTTGCATAGAATAGTTATTTTTCATGAGAGTCTATTCTCAACATTTTTTGGACATGCACAATATCTTTACTGTTCTCTGGTGAGCTGTTGGCCATCAGCTGTGGGTGTAAAGCCAGTTTTCAAACGGATGAGTCAGATTATTAGGGGCTTCTGAGGATATTTGAAAATCTAGTGAGTGACTTAGCACTGTAATTGCACTGTGCCTCTGTGTGACTTAGCCTCACCCCATTATTCTAGCTCAGCGGATATCACAGTCACTTTGAGAAACAGAGGAGATGATGCCTATAGAGCAAATGTGTATGGTGACTCCATAGTTGTGCAGCAGCACATCAGCATGGATGGAAGTCGATCCTATAAACTGAAAAGTCAAACAGGTTTGTTTTGATTTTCTTCTCGTTTCATATGCAGTCATAACTTAGTACTCTACTGCTTTGAAATTCACTGAATTTGATATTCAGTGCATTTTGATGCAGAAATTTTGTCCTGTACTCATTTATCTGGTACTCACCACACACACTAGAACTTGGTGTGATTGCCTTGTGACTTACCACCAAAACAATTTGTTTGGAACTCCTCATTGTTTTGGCATAGATTGCACCTCCTAGAGCCAGTTAACCCCAAGTACCAAGTTAGTGAATACTCAAGAAGAGTTAAGTGATTGTGCTGGCATCCACTGAAGAGGTGCTTCTTCCCAGGCTCTTGAAACCCCTTTCTTGTAACAGGGTCAGTTGTGTGTATGTACACACACACATGTGTAGGTACATGCATACATTACACATACTTGTCTCTCGTGGCAACACCATGATTGGAGTAACCCGGGCAGTTTGAAATAGAGGGCCACTTTGTTCTAAGACACACCTTATTTCACGTCTGTAGTTTCTAGAGCTTATGGAAAGAGATCAGTAACACAAGATAGAAAAGGGTGTAAAGGAGGAGGAAAGTGTTTATACAGTTATTAAAAAGAGGAGGTAGCGGGCCGGGGATTTAGCTCAGTGGTTTTGCCGCCTGCTGCGCAAGCGCAAGGACCCGAGTTCAATCCTTGGTAGCAAAAAAAAAAAAAAAAAAGGATATAGCTGAGGAACAAAGTAAATTAGCTACAGGAGATGGTATGCACTATTACTGCACCTGACCAGTTTCTTCCTCTGTATTCTGTGCCATGGCTAGAATGTCACCCTAGTTCATTCACACTTAAGCATTTTTAGTGGTGCTTTTCTTTGTGGTACACAACGAAAGGTAACTAAATTATTTATTTTTTATAGGTAATTGTACATTTTTTCTGTTTTTGTTCTAGAAGCAGTATGGTCACTCTATATGTTTCTCTGTACTTGGCACCATGGTTTTTACTAGGAAAGAAGAATTGATTGCAACCCTTGATCATAATTAATCTTCATAGTTTATAAGTAATTATAAATGTTTTTCTGCATTATTGTCCTACAAGTAATCTAGTCATTTTATGTATTTCTCCTAACTAGGTGCTGTGGTTTCTACTAGGAAAGAAGAGCTGATTGCAGTTCTTGATCATTTTAACATCCAGGTAATTGCTAAATATGCAGCTGGTTGTTTTCTGGTGTGATTTCTCTTGTGGTATGTATATAAATAATTAAAATACCCTTATGTGAGTAAATTGACCACTGGGAGAGTATATACTATTACAGTTGTGAAGTTCCTTAAAAATTACCAATGTTTTAAGAAACGGGGAGTCATAAAAAGTAAACTAATACTTAAGGTTTGTCTAGAGGTAGTTACTGGTGGAGCCGAGATTGGAATCCAGTTATCCCTGTTTAATTCTAGTACTTTACACTTTGGGCCTCACCTCGGGATTAAGAATACCAAAAGTAGGCATCAAAGAAAAAGAACAGCTTGCATCTCTTTCCCAGTTTGATGTAAAACAAAGATGGGCTGAACCGCTTTCTGTAAGCGGTTGCTATGTCCTGTATTTGTGCTGTTGGTTGGGCTAGCCACTAGCCACTGGCTCTTCATCACATAAGTGTGTGACTGAGAAATTGAACCTCTACCTGTATTTCATTTCACCTGGGTGGGAAAAGCCGCACGTGGCAAGTAGGTTTCCATTATCAGACTGCACATGTTTAGGAACAATGCTTGTTAAAACCTGGAGAGAAGCTGATAACAGCAAATATGTTTCAGACTAGATCACAGGACACTTTTTTAGACAGAAGAGAAAACCCAGAAGTTAGTTACGGGTTGTGGGCGTTAGAAGAGTCTTGGTGGTCATCTCAGTATAGTCGCCTACTCCATGCCCTGTGTGAAATCTCTACCAGGTGTCCCTGCAGGGGATAGCGGTGGGAAGTCATCTCGGCCCGAGGTTTCTTACCTCTGGTGGGCAGCTGTATTCATTAGAAAGTTTTCACTTTCCGGAAAATTGAATAAAGTTATTTCTCTAAGCTCCTGCTTCCCCTGGGAAATATAAAACCTATTCTGTCTTGAAATATTTGAAGATTATTATCATAACTTTTAGTTGTCTTACATGGATTAATTCATTCATAACTAAAGGTTCAAATTCATTGGTCAAAGTACAAGTGGCTTAGAGCTGCATTGTCCAGGGCAGTAGCCACTGTCCACATAGACACTGAGCACTCAGGATCGTCTCTGTTGACACCTGTGACAGTAAACACATGTTGGATTTTGAAGACTTACTGTAAAAGGGATAGCTCAGTTTTTAAATTTTGATTTCCTGTTAAGGAAATAATATTTTGAATATAAATTTATTATTGGGTTCAAATATATTACTAAAATTACCTTTTTATTTTTGAGTTTTTATTGTGGCTTCAAAAGAATTTAATGTTGTATATGTGGCTTGCATTACTTTTCCAGGAGCTAGTGCGAGTCTAGAGTAACCAGGCGGGAGGAGAATATGTAATGTCCTTAAGTACCTGATCACATTTGTTGCCTGCCTCTCTTGTCTTTTGTTTGAAGTTTGCCTTTCTTGTTCAGAGTCCTGCCGGGTAAAGCTGGAAGGGACCAGGAACCCCTTTTAAGAAATAGAAGGGTGTAGAGCAAAGACTGCTTTGGTGAAGATGTTAATCCAGAGTCGGTACTAGCATGTCTGTCATGAAAGCTAGTATATAAGGTTTTAAGAACTTTTAAGAAGTCAGTTCAGAGTGAAATTAACATGTAGGGAGGCACTATAAAATGTGTGGCAATCAGTCTAATCTTTAAAAATTTTAAATATGTAGATTTCTTTATAACTGCATACATTTTTTTTATTATCTTAGAAGAGATGACCCAGTGTTTTAAAGGAAATGTTTTAACCATTGGTTTACTAACTGATTATATATTTGTTAATTTATGGATGGTAAAAATTAAGGGTTTTTAAGTCTTGTTTATACTGATTCCACATGGCCTGTAACTACGAAAAGATTATTTTTAACATGTAAATTTCTTTGTTATTGGTTCTAAAAATGTAATTGAATAGTAACCCTGAATTTTTTGAAACAAGTTCTATATTTTTATACTTTTACAACTAGTACTTTGATAGTTTAGGTAGTTTAATTCAAGCAATGACTTATTTAAAATAAGTCTTCCTCCAAAAAAATAGAAATGATCTCATTATTTCCATTGTTTTACCATATCTTCATGAAGGAATAACGACATATGGGAAATCTTAAAGCATGGCTGTAAGAAAAATCAGTAATACTTGTTAACATAATTCTGATTAGAAATAACTGAATTGGACTTTTAGGTATAGTTGGAAAAGCTCCGTAACTGGCCCGAAGTGTGTAGGTTAGGGACGGAGTTCAGCCAGACACAGGGTGCAGGGGCTTTCCCACTCTGTGATCTCAGTGACACAAGAGTGATAATCTATAAAAACAGATGAAAATGAAAAACCGACAGATCTTGGCACTTCCGATTGTTCTTCAGCTTGTGCCTTCCTATGATGTTAAATACTGAAATTTAACCATACTGTTTATTGTGGTACAGTGTCATGAAATTTTGAACCTTTAAAAAATTTCTAACATTTTCTCTTTGTGTTTTTATTCTGATGTTACAACCTTCGCCTAGTACTTAGTCTTCTTGATGATACCATAGTGTATAGTATTGTATACCTCAATTTATTTATCTGTAAGGGATTAAAGTGAAGTATTAAAAATTGATCTTTTGTTTCAGGTAGATAATCCTGTTTCTGTTTTAACACAAGAGATGAGCAAGCAGTTCTTGCAGTCTAAAAATGAGGGCGACAAATACAAAGTAAGTGTCACCAGAGTTCGTAAATAGACATACCCCCAAATCCATACAGATACATCCCAGTCATTGATCTTGCTTATCTAATAGATACTATGATTTTTTTCCCCCTCATACTCAACCACTTAATGTAATACAGTTGTATTGGAATAGATTAGAAAATTATGAAATTGTGAGTATAGTTTTCCTGATAAATACAGTAAGTCCCAACTTAGGGACATTCGAGTTGCAAACTTTCACAGATGTACTGTGTAAGACTCACTCTCGGATTTAGGAACCAGTCCTGCTTATGAACATTCTCTCTTAGCGGGACTCATTTGTAAGTTAGGGACCTACTATACTTGCTTTTAGTTGACTTTAATTCTGAAAAAAATGGATTATCTTCTAAAATGAAACTTTAATGAAATACAAGGGAATAGTTGATCATGCATGCATAACTTGTAAACTTTAAATTATTTAAAGCTTAAAAAGCTAGCAAACTGTGACTATTACTAAAACTTCTATAGCTTTTGGAATGAATTTGGTATTTCCTCTTTTAAAAAGAAAGATTAGGGACTGGGGATTTAGCTCAGTGGTTCCAGCACCTGCCTTGCAAGCGCAAGGTCCCGAGTTCGATCCCCGGTACCAAAAAAAAAAAAAGGATTAAAAAATGTGAATGGTTCCTGTTAGTTTTGCTAGAAGAAAAATGGAAGTATTGATGAAAGTGAAACTTGAAAATTGTGTTACCATCATACCCAAAGGTGTTTTGTCTTTCAGGATTTGAAGAGCTTTTGCAAATGAACACACAATTATGAATGTAGACCGTTCAGTAAATTTGCATCTGAAATAAGATGTGTTCCTTTGTGTTTGTGTTTGTGTTTGTGCTTATGCTTTTAATATCTTTTTACATAATTAACTCAAAAATTTTCACAGAATAAATTCCTCTTTTCATTTTTTACAGTTCTGTGTAATTTTATAGACTCCTAATTGTGTTTTTCTTGTTGATACAGTTCTTCATGAAAGCAACCCAACTTGAACAGATGAAGGAAGACTATTCATACATTATGGAGACAAAAGAAAGAACAAAGGAGCAGATAAATCAGGGGGAAGAGGTTTGTTAATGTAAATTTTTGAGATGAGCCAAAATCCTTTAGTATATACGGTAAATTGTATTGTAATATTATAAACCTGTGTACTGATCTGTATATCTGTGAAAGGTAATATATATATTTTTTTTCTTGTTAAATTCTTTTATTGGTACATTTTTGTTATACAGCACAATTACATTTCTCATTGGGAATTGTACCTTTACATGATGCATCTTGGTTCTTATTTTTTCCCCATTCCTAGCCCTCCCTTCACCCCCTCCACCCTTCCCTATTTACAAAGACTTTATTTCCATTCTTTCCATTTCTCATCATTTTTCCTTTCCCTTCTTCCCTTTCCGCTGCCCCTCCCACTACCCTTACCACTTTGAACCTTTTCTTCCTATTTTGCATTATTGATTATTCATTCTAATCGTTGGTACATTTTAGGTATACAATATAATGACATTCATCATTGGAAATTTGCACCTTTACATCATCTCTCTCGGTTCTTATTTATCCTCCTTCCCTGCCCTCCCTTCAACCCCTCCATTCCTCCCTATTTACAAAGATTTTGTTCCTATTTTTCCATTTTCTCATATTAATCCCATTCCCTTCTATCCTTTCCCCTAGCCCTCCCACTTCCTTCCCCTTTGCCCCTTTTCTTCCTATTTCACATTAGAAAGGTAATATTTTTGTAGCAGACTATGAAGGATGGTTTTTATATTCAGGATATTTATTAACTCTTACTTTTCATTCTGTAATAGTGGTATGCATATGCCTTTTTTCCTGTACTAGAAGACATGAAAATATCTTATATTCATATAAGATATATGTTACGTGACTGATTCCACCATAAGGCAAACTATAAATAGTTTGAAAACTGTAGTGTTTATTTTGCTGAAATAATAAACACAAACCTCAAACTGATATTAACCCTAATGCACATTTAAAATTATGTACAGTAAGTGATTCATCATAGCAGTATTCTTAAAGCAACTGATCATGTGGTCGCAGCTGTCACATGAGTACTCACCAACTTGGCAGTCATGCATATTGCTTGAATTTATTTTTATTTATTTATTTATTTTTGGTACCAGGGAGCAAACTCAGGACCTTGCACTTGCGAGGCAGGTGGGATGCCACTCAGCTAAATCCCCGGCCCTATATTGCTTGAATTTTAAATCACTTATGCTATGACTTCAGTTAGTTTGTTTTTACATCGGCTATATTTTATTAAATATTTTTTTATATAATAAAATTATTCCTGAATATCCAGCTTTATCCGATAGAGAACTCACCTTATAGCTATTCATCCAGTACACTCAGTTTCACCAGAGTTACATAATTTTATATCTTTTGTTTCCTTTGTCAGTTGGGGCCAGATGTGATGGCGCATGCCTGTAATCCCAGAACTTGGTAGGCTGAGGCAGGAGAATCGCGGCAAGTTCGCGGCCAGCCTGGGCTACATAGTAGGTCCAAGGACAACCTGAATTGCATAACGAGACCCTGTCTCCATGAATGAATGAATAAATAAATAAATAAAAGCCAGAGGAGTCTTTAGCAACATTTCAGCTTGTCCCTTTGAGATAGAATCATACTACTTACTGATTCAAGTTGAATTCTTCAGATGTTATGTTGGCCTTTTTACTTCAGATTTCAAGAAATGCATATTTTAAGTTAGGTCTGTAACTGGTTTGTTGTGGAGACTAGAAAGTCGAGGATGAGTATGTTTACTTTTGTTTCCTACATCACCCTTTCACACCGGAATTTTGTAGTGGTGTGCAGGGGCCTACTCTGAACCACAGAATGAAAACAGCATGTTCTTGTTTTTCCTTTTGTACATTTGCAATTCGTGCACTGTCTTGGCGAGTGGTTACATGTACATATTACAACTTGGTGTTTATTTTGATACCGGGGATCAAACTTGGGACCTTGTGGTTGCGAGGCAGGTGGCGGCACCACGGAGCTACATCCCCGGCCCAGCTGTTTTTTTTTAAATTCCCCGCTCCTTCCCTTCTTTTCTCCATTTCCCCAGCCCCTTTTTTATACTTGTTGATATTATTTGTCTTAGCTCATGTTACAGCATATAGTGTTTGCATCAGTGGGAGTATTAGGCTCCTGCACGTGGCAGATCTTCACCCTTATTTCCCTGCCCCTCCTTCTCAGCCCTTGCCCTGGTTCCCGTCGACAACTTCCCTATTGCAAGAGGTCTGTCCCCGGGTCTCCATCCATCCTCTGTTTCCTTTGTGCTTTGGCTCACTCCAGTGAGAGAAACCATAGGGTATTTAAGCTTGTGCGTCTGGTTTATTTCACTCAGCATTATATTAAAACAGCACATTCTTTTGGAATATGTGTTGTTATCTGGAAAAAGGAAATATTTGCGTAGTCAGACACACTTGGTACAAAATAATTTATTATTTAAAAAAGAAGAAACCAAGACTTTGAAGAAATTTGTTTCTTGAGACTACTTGGGGCTAAGTGCTCATTCTCTCCCTATTACACTTTGTTCTCAACAAATTAAAAAATATTTTAGTTATGGACTTTAACATGTTCACGACAGGGCCATACTTCCTGTGTCCATCTGCTGAGCAGCTCTGAACCACTGGTAGTACACACATGACTATCCCATCGGGCGGCTTGGAACAGGCCCATTCAGTGGTACAAGCCATGCATGGGATGATCATGCATGCCCCCTAGTGATTCAAGCCAGCAGGAATGTGTTAAAGAAGCACTTCCTTATATTGCATAGCAGAGTTCCTGATGGATAATACTGTAGGTACTTAGTAAGAACAGTTTGTCTACTTGATTAAATGCCCTTTATTCTCAAACTCTAGGTTTGAATGGCCAAATCTTTAAGAAATAGCATGTGTAGGTTGGAAACTAGAAGTCTTCCTGTCAGCAAATACTAAATTTATACCATTTGCCTATTAGCATTGTGCTTTGGCCTTAGGTGTATAGTGACTAAGAAATGTAAGGGTTCTTGGGCTCATAGACCTAACCGTCAGGCAGGAAACGGTAAGAGATGTGGTTATGGTGAGCACTGCTAAAGGGGCTGTAGACTCAAGACTGTTCAGAAGTGTTTGCCAGGGGACTGGAAGTAGGGTCAGTGCAAAGTGGTGTACAAGACGAGAGCTCCAGGATGAATGATGCCGCACAAAGGGCAGTGAGGGTAAAGAAGAGGGTTCCGAGAAGTATCGTGGTGGGAATTTCAGGGACAGGAAAGGATGTGGGGCTTTAAAGAACTGCAAGAATTCCAGATTGGCTAGTGTTTAACTGGCGACTTTTGTAGGCATTGAAGAACACAGGAGTGAGAGGGAGACGCCAGATTGTGCAAAGCCTTGCAAGATTTTAGGGCAGTAGAAGACATGAAAGTAGATGCCTTGATTAAATGTCTGTTTTTACTAGTTCATTCAGTCGGACAGAGTAGAGGAAAGGATGGGTGTCGGGAGATGAGTAAAGAAAGTGGTTTTGTCATTGGTGTCCGTAGAGATGATGGTGGCTCAGTTGGAGGCGGCGTGGGCAGTGGTAAGGGAAAGAAGAGCTTTGCCCTGATTGCAGCAGATGGTGTCTGGGACATAGAGGGGTAAAAGTGCGACTGAGGAAGCAATGGAGCGTGACCGAGCACCTCCAGATTAGTCAGCTCAGCAGGAGAGTACGTTTATTGAGACAGGAAGCTTGAACAGGGGAGCCAGGTTTTCTTTTTCTTTTTAAAGATGAATGCCACTTTGAGGTGCTTGTACAACATCTAACTGGAATTGTCAAGTGAGAAGTGGATATGTGAATTGGGAATACAAAAGTCAAGTTTGACCTTGATAAATGTATGTAGATCATCAGTCTTCTAGTAGTATGCAGTTTGAAGAAAGTGGTAGTGGATTTAAATAACCTTAAAAAAAAGGAAAAATGGGCCAGGGATTTAACTCAGTGGTTCTGCTGCCTGCCTCGCAAGCACAAGGTCCCGAGTTGGATCCCCAGTACCGAAAAAAAGGAGAAGTGAGTTGGGTTAGGAAAACAAAATAAAATGTTAAGGCTCTGGTTGAATATGGAAAACATGAATGCGGGGAGAGACTGTCCAGATAGGTGTGCAGAGGTTTCAGAGCCACTCCATGTGCTGTTCTAATGACATTCTTAATATTTGATGTTTTATCACTTATTGAAAGAGAGCTTAGATATAAAAATGTATATCTCGTTTGACTTGAAATAAATTCCTTCTGACCCTTCCGTTATCTTTGGAATGGATGCTCGTTTTACTTTATCTAGAAGACCAGTTCAGCCTTTCAGAAACAGAAGAGAGAAATGAGAAAGTAAGTTTTGGGACTTGTCTACACTTGTGTGAGTTTGAACCTTTAATTCCTTTTGCTCTTCTTCATCTGAAGATTTGGCCATTTTTATAGTACAGAAATTAGCGAAATTATTGCACCTAGCAAAAGTATACCAGAGATCCAAATAGTTTCACTTTAAAGGAATTATTTTCTTACAAACCTCCTATAGAGTACTTTGGTAGCCATTGCTTTCAAAAGAAATACATTTGCAAAGTGTCTCTTTTTCCCTTCGATGTTAATAAATACATCTTTCTTTTTTTTCTTTTAAGCGACTCACTGAACTAAAGCGCCAGTGTTTAGAGAAAGAGGAACGTTTTCAAAGTATTGCTGGTTTAAGTACAATGAAGACTAATTTAGAGTATTTGAAACATGAAATGGCCTGGGCAGTGGTAATTTTCACCTGATTACTTGTTCACATAATTTGTAATATAAAGAATGTATTTGGTGATTATTAGTCTTAATGGTTTGCTGTATAATTTCTTTTTAGGTCAATGAAATTGAAAAACAGTTGAATGCTATCAGAGATAATATCAAAATTGGAGAAGATCGTGCTGCTAGACTTGACAGGAAAATGGAAGAGCAGCAGGTAGTGGATGAAATGATGTGAAATTGCTGACTTTAGACCTTATGACCTATAAAACTGGCAGTTTGAGCTTGAAATTGTGTCTGTATTTGAATTACTACTCAGTTGGAGCGGACCTATACTTTTCCCAAGAACTGTTGTGGCAGCTGTCTTTTGAAAAAGGTACTGGGTTTGACTGTGGTTAAGATGGGGCAAGGGCTACAGATTTCTTGGACTTCATTACTGACTGGAGATACAGGGACGCTAAGGAGCTGATGCAAGAAAGACCTGAGAGACAGAAGTGCTGGGATAACAGTCAGAGGAGCGCCAGAGCCTAGGTATTTGGAAAGATAAGAATTCAGCGCTGAAAGCAGTGCTCAGAGATTGCTAATGGAAGTTGAGGGGGTTGAGTTTTAGGTCCTAGAACCCAGAATCTCTGAGAGAATTTTGTGTAGATGGAACACATGTTAGATGACTTGTTAGGTTTGTTAAGGTTAATTTTTACCTGAAATTTAAAAAGTACTGCAAAATCCAAGAAAGTCACGTAAGTGTTCCATGTGGCTGTAAGGTTGAGTGATAACTCAAGGCAGCCATTCTCTGGGGTTTTCGTAAGAACATTGCTCCCATTCAACATGTGCACTGTCTGTGCTCACCCTTTCTTTCTTTTCTAGAACACTTTCGTGGCATGTAAAGTATATCATTCAATGGGTTTAAGGCCATTCATAAGGCTGTGCAGCGCCCACAGTGGAGCAAGCACCTCATGCTGTCACACTGAAAGTAGACCTCCTGCCTTTTTCTTTACAGATGCGCCTCCCTGTGTACCCTCTGTGTCACTGTGGGTGCTCTAACTCCTAGTATTTTGCTCTGCTCTGCTTAGGAACTTCTGGCCCTCAAACTTAAGGTACAGGATGTAATCCTCCCCTGCTTGCTTCCTGTCTACTTTCAAGATAAGCAGGTGTATCTTTTTCCTTTTAAAGGTTATGATAGTAATCCTTCATAGGTAGTAAATAAATATGTAAAAATTATAGAAATGGTGAAAATACTACATTTACTTAGTGGTCTTTGGCCTGAATTTCTTATTTCCTCTTCAGGTAATAAGTGGAAGTCCAGTCCTTCTCTCTTCTTGCCTGAGATTTTATTTCTCAATATTTTTTCTCTTCTCAGCTTGTTCTAGTATAAGGCCTTTAGTACTTTCCTTCTTAGACATTTCCCAGTGTGAAAATTGAACCTGTCTGACTGGTAGGTGCTTACCCCTTTTCAGATGGTGATGTGTAGTTCTGTGAGGCTTTGCCCCGCCTAAGCATTTGAGCACTCTGTAGTAAACGGCAGATTCCTGGAGAATAGGAACTATCTTACTTCATACTTAAATTCTTCTTACCATTTCGTATGAGAAACCTATCACAAAGTCTACGCTTTGTAATTCCTTGTGGCATGACTATTAAGGTTTCTATGAAGGTATGGTGTTTAAAGCGGACTTTAAACTTTTCTTAACCTAGTTTAAAATAAAATGTGATCATATCATGCCTTATGTTTATAAGATCTGGATCTAACTTCAATTTTTATTTAAAAATGATTTTTCAGCACCTTGTCCTTGGGTGCTTTCGTGCTAAAAATTGCAGGTTTCAACATTGTGACAAAGACTATGGCTCGCAGCGCTCGAAGTTTGCACTGTCTGGCTCTTTATAGAAAGCATGTGCTCACCTCGAATCTAAGCAGTTCTCCCATTTGTCTTTTCTGACCCTGCTTATTTGTCAGTATCTTGCTTTGATCCCTTAAGATTTTTGTTATACAATACTATATTAACTTCTTACTGAAACCTTTTCTTGTAGGGTTTTTCTTCCTCCTTGCCTTGTAAGAGTTTCCAGAGTGACCTAACATGATTGTTTCGCAGTTTTTTATTTATTTATTTATTTATTGGTACTAAGGATTCAACTTGGGTCTATGTGCTTGCACAGCAGGCGGCAAAACCACAGAGCTAAATCCCCGGCCCTGTTTCGCACTGTTTTTAAACTGAGAATTCTGGAATGCAAGACCTGTGGCTAACAGACACTCCTCATGGCAGTGTTGTCTACAAACTCATCACTTTGTCTACTTCTCTACTAAATTGTCTCCCTTTAATTGTCTTATTTGAATATAGTTGTTAAATTTTTGTATCCCCAGAGGATTAGCACATTTGTTGGATAATCATAGATTAAAATGAAATTATATTTTAGTATTATTTATAGTTGTATTTACTTATATAATCTTACATGAAATTAAATTTATTATTGGCATATGGACTATATAATTTAAATTTTGTTTCTCTTTATTGGAGAAAAGTAAAATATACTCAAATAATGTTATTTTCTTTTTTATCTTTTTGGTACCGGGGATCGAACTTGGGACCTTGCGCTTGCACAGCAGGCACCGGAACCACTGAGCTAAATCCCCAGCCCAAATAATGTTATTTTCTTAAAGGTCAAACTTAATGAAGCAGAAAAAAAATACAAGGATATTCAGGATAAACTGGAAAAGATTAGTCAAGAGACAAATGCACGAGCACCAGAATGTATGGCATTAAAAGCAGATGTCACTGCTAAGAAAAGGGACTATAATGAAGCTGAGGTGAGAGAAACTTCAAGCCTGGAGGATTAAAAACTGCAGAGTGAATTTGTACAGAGTGCTCATCTGTCATTAAAAGTAGTGGTTTTATACCTGGGTTGAATTCTTGCTCACCCAATTTTAAAAATGTAGTTATTCCAAGTGGTCATACTCATCCTCTAATTTGAAAAATCGTAAAAGTGGGCTTGAATGGGATAATTCTTTTTTCATTTTACGGAAGGTATAACTAATTTTTTTTAGGTTTTATATAACCGTTCCCTAAATGAATATAAAGCATTAAAGAAAGATGACGAGCAGCTTTGTAAAAGAATTGAGGAACTTAAAAAAAGGTAGGATAGTTACTTTGCAATTTTCACAATTCATTTTGTATTAAAGAAATCTAGTAAGTGGAGTATACTGATACATGCTTTTTAAATGTTAGCTTTTAAAATTTAACATTTTAAAATTTTATATTATTTACTGTTAGTGCTGATCAATTTTTGGAAACAGAACGGTTGGAAAGGCAAAAAAAAATATGTTGGTTAAAAGAGAGATTAAAGGCCTTTCAGGACCAAGAAAATTCAGTCAGTCAAGAGATGGAGCAGTTTCAGCAGGCCACAGAAAAGGGCAGAGAAGAATACGCCCGGATTAGGTAAGTCTTAGCATCTGATAAATTTTTTTTTCAATTACTATTTGAACTTGCATATAGTTTTGCTTGGAATGTGAAGAGAAAGCATGGGTTTTTGTTTCTTCTACAAGGGATCTTTTAAAATCATTGTCAATGCTTACCTTATGCTTGTGTGTTTGGACAGTTTCTGGGGTTCCCTGCTCATCACTATTTTCATACTGAGGTTAGAGAACTACTGGCTTATTTTTGTCTGATAACAATTATTTTCAGATAAAGATTCTGTTTTTAGTTTTTAGAGTAGCTGGATCATTCTTTGGTATGCAGGTATTAGGGTATACTAACGAATATTTCTACGTAACTCACCTCTTCTGTTTTTCTACTTTGGTTTTTTTAGGAGAGAAGAATTAGATGTGAAGCATGCACTGAACTATAATCAGAGGCAACTGAAAGAATTAAAAGATAGTAAAACTGATCGACTAAAACGATTTGGTCCTCATGTTCCAGCTCTTCTGGAAGCAATAGATGATGCTTACCGACGGGGATATTTTACCCATAAACCTGTAGGCCCTTTAGGTATTTGTCATGGTTTACTGAAGGTGAAGTAAACATTAGGGATAAATTTTATTTTCAGGAAACAGTCTACTGAATCTAGTTATAGTAATGTATGTAATCTTTAATTGTACATATTTTTTAAAACAATGCTAAAATCACTTTAAACTTTGTAGTCCTTTTGAACTTATGAAGCACAAAACACTCAAAGGAAAAGTAATTATAGAGTTAAATCATTTGGTTCTCATTTTTCTCCTGAATGAATAAATTAATTTGAATAGAATTACTCAGATATTGAATGGGATCAAGATACAGTGAAAAGAACATTCATCTGAATTTTATGTAGCCTTTATAAAATGACTTTTAATTCTTAGGTTTTATTTTGACTGGACAACATGATTTCCAAATCATCTTTCAGTCCTAAAATCTGTAGCTATTGAATTATGTTTATACATACATGTGACCTTTTTTTTTTAAGTTTTTAATCAGATTCTCCTGGGGAGTTATCTCTAATTCGGTGCATCACTAGGTAATAATGATGCTATAAATACCTTTAATTACTAAATTGCATTTAATGATGGCAGTAATGTCTCTTAACACATTCATGATGGGGCCATAATTGATACGTCTTGGTGCCTGGTGGCTCTGAACCACCGGTGGTACATGTGCAACTGTCCCATTGGGTGATGCAAGTCGTCTGATGGGTTAGTCGCACATGTACCACCAGTGTTTCAAGCTGGTGGGAATGTGTTAAATGATAGGCACCTGTACACTGGGATCCATTTTACTGAATGAATTTTCCCCCATCTTGAAATCTAAAATTGCATTAATTGGTTTTCTAGAAAATGATAGTAAATCTTTTGGCTTGGTTTCAGAACATTAATGAGAAGCTTGAATGGTATAAACTTACATAGCAAAGCTACTTAACTGCTCATGTACATTGGAGTGGAACAATTTTTTTTCACAGAATTTTGTGGCTATTTTCCCATGTGTATCTAGTGGATAGGCAGGGATTTTTAACTCAGTGAAAATGAGATCTGTAACATCATTTGAACTACTTAACACAAAAATATCGTTGTTGCTTAATGAACTGTTATGAAAAGGAATATATTAATATTTCCAAATAAAAAGAGCCCTTCTTTATGATTTTTTGTCATTTTCAGGAGCTTGCATTCATCTTCGGGATCCTGAGCTTGCCTTGGCTGTTGAATCCTGCTTGAAAGGGCTTCTTCAAGCCTACTGCTGCCATAATCATGCTGATGAAAGAGTCCTTCAGGCATTAATGAAAAGATTTTATTCTCCTGGGACCTCACGGCCACAGATAATAGTTTCTGAATTTCAGAATGAGATATATGATGTAAGACACAGGTAATCCAATTAAAATACTATTTCTGGTTTTGCTTAATCATGTGTAAGGTTGGAAAAAATTAAAAGACTTCATGTTAACTGTATCTATAGTCCTGTAAAATTTCATTAAGCCACTTTGATTTTAGTCTGAGCATTCTAGGCATTGGAGAAATGTAGAAAAGAGGTTCTTATCTAAGAACTTTGAGGTTTTTAACGTAAGTTCTGTTGTGGGAAGATGATTCAAAGAACCAGCTATACTGTAGCATAGAAATTACACTGATAAAGGAAACGATACAGACCTAGCCAAATGGGGACAGAGGTCCTGAGGAAGAACATTGGCACTTACTACCTACAATTAAATTCTCAAAATACTTTTACAAAATGCACAGAGAGCTTTGTTTTCTTAGATGACCCTAACAGACTTTTCCAAGGGCTCAATCTCCAGACTGATTTGTTGGGTAACTACTGGCTGAATCCTACTTTGGAAGTCGATGTCCATGAGCCACAGGCATTGGTGCGTGCCTGTTGTCCCAGCTGCTCAGGAGGCAGAGGGGTTTTGAGTCCAGAGGTTCAACCCCAGCCTGTGCACACATAGCCAGACTCTCTCAAAAAATTAAACTTTTTATCTATTCCTAGATCACATTGTAAAATTTCTCTTCTATTTCCAGTTTTTTCCTATGAATTCTATTTTTGCTTTTTTTAGAGAAAAATTAAGTTGGAAGCTATGTCCTTTGTATTTGAGTAAATTTGTATGCAGACAGTGTCTTTCTAAGATTTCTTTGTGGCGTTGATAAATTACATCGTAAGATGCAGGCGTGGTTCAGAGGAGGGAGTTGCTAACTCATGAAACGTGATGGAAAACACGGTTGATTGTTTAAATTGTAAAATGTACTGCAGTGAAAGACACACTGTTATTAATTTCCTCACAATATTCCAACTTTGAATGCACTTATCTCATCGTTCTTGCCACTCTTTGAAGCCATTCTGGAGTCCTTCTTCATGAATGCCTTTAGTTGTGCTGTTGTGCTGGGAGGCATCGATATCCCTAGTCGATTCACACAGTTCCCCTTTCGTGGACAGTATGGCTTTGGGAAAAAGCCGGAGTCACACAGGGCAAGACCTGGTGAATAAAGGGGATGAGGACACATTATGATGTTTTTGTTTGACAGAAATTGCTGTACACATTTGATCAGTGGGGAGAGCAGAAAATAAGATGAACGCTTACATTTTTAAAATTTATTACAGGAAGCAACACCTTGCCATTAACCCCCCCCCCCCATTGCTCCTTGCTTTGAACACATCCCATTGTTTTTGGCAGTACATCCTAATCGTTCACCGTATTCTCTAGATCACCCCTTGTGGTAGGTAGTTGATGAGGAACCATCAGTCTTCTAAGCAACAGAAAAGGTTAACTGCCTTCGGGGCAAGTAAAATTATGTGAAGGATGCACGGAGCCATGACAGTCTTAAGTTATTGTGCAAAAAACATCATTTGCAGTTTGGATAAGGAATCGAATAAAAGATATTCAGGGCCTAATAAAACTTATTAATTGAATGTAAAGAAGAAAGAATCAAGTATGTCCTCTGGGTTTCTGGCTAGAGTAGCTAATGCGTATACCATCAATTGATTTAGCAGAAGTAGAAGGAAAGAAAAGTAGATTCATCAAAAGTGAGTGAAATCCTGTTTTGAAAGTGTTGATTTTTTTTTTTAGCTTTTAGGCTAGAGATAAGTATTTTCGAGTTAGGGGTAAAATGTTTTCTCTCTCCGCATGAGAATTTGATCTGTGTTTATTTTCAGCTTTGATCCCAGGCTTCTGAAACAAGTGAAAATGAAATTTCAGTTGTGTTAACAAATGGCTGTGGTGAAAGTGACCCCTGGTGGAAAGGCCTGCAGAGGCATGCTGCTTACCTTGTGGTAGCTGGGAAGCAGTGAAGGGAGGTACACCCTCTCACATCTCACCCTCAGGGACTTGCCTCTTCCAGCCAGTCCCTGCGTCCAGCAGCAAGTCAGCTATAGGCCCGCATAATCCATGACCTTCCGGAAGTCTCACCTGAGAGGGCACGAGGCTCTTGGGGAGACATCTAGATCTAAACCACAACACCAGCCTACGTGATTTCCAGTCACTTAGCAGTGTAACTGTAACCCCTGTGAAGGGGCACAACGGTGAACTAAGTTGGTGAGGCACGGAGTCCATTAACGTGGAAGTATGGGAGTTCATGTGCTGAGAATGAGGGCCTAAGGAGTTGAGTAGCAGGTTTGGGAGTTACTCTGTAATGGTGTAGATCAGCTGCCAAGAACCAGTGAGGAAGCGGACTCAAAGCCAGCTTAGCCTACAGAAATGTATAGAGGCTGCTAGATAGTTTACTAATCATGTAGGTTTACCCATAGATGCCAGCGTTCTGTTGGGTTAGTACTGCAGTAGTTTTTAGAGAGCAGAGTGGGTATGACAGAGGAGAGGAGGAGAGCAGTTAAGATGCTGTTGAGAGAGTGTTTGAAAGAGAATGAGTCTTTGGAAGATAGGAAGTTATGGTAAGACTGAAAAATTTAAAGGCTTTTGGGATCTGATCCAGATTCTGATGACGGCAAAATTCATGTTTTGGCTTCAAGAGTATCACTGAAGCACACAGTCATTGGAGTAGAAGTTAAGATTCTAAGCATTTTGCCTGTTGATGATATGGACAAGAGTGTCTTGTGTATTCGGTGAATTTTAGCTGCATTACATATTTTGAAGGGGTGATTTTTGTGTGTGTGAAAAACTAAATTGTGGTTAAAATGCTAAATTTAAAAATCAGACGTTATTTTAATGTAAAAAAGAACAATGAAATACTACAGTCATAGTTTGATTCTTGACTGCTTTAAAAAGTTGCCGTATTTGGTACACACATATTGTGACACATTCAGTTCTCGTGGTTTGCTTGGTACTCTGTGCAAGTTAGAACTTGTGGGTGTCGATTGCCTCGTGACTCGCTACTCTCATCCCAGCTCAGATAGTTTGTTTAGTGCTCATTGTACCTCCCAGAACCAATTAAGAAGTATGGAGATAGCACTGTGTTAGTGTAGATGGATAGGACTGGTTTCCTTCATTTACAGTTACACTAGGTAACCTCAACAGAGAGTCCTAGAAATGTGCCTAGCACTCAGGGAGGTGGTCAGGAAATGTACTCTCTTTTCTGTTAAGATGGCCATTTCCTCCCTGTAGAAGTAGAGGCGGTAGAACTGCTTACCTTGTGTTCCCCACTCTAACTGTGGCTCCATCTGCACTCTTGCCTTCTCAGTAAAGACATGTTCTTTCTAAGGCTCTTCTGCTTGTCTTGTGAATTACATACTTTCTTGCCTGATCATGAATCATTTTAAAAGTCTCTCCTGAGCCTCAGGCTTTCCTGTTCCATTGACTTCTCTCCACCTTAAATAGGCAAGGCCAAACTCTTGCAAAGGATCCTGTGCATTCGCTTCTTTCTGTTGTCCTGGAATGTGTGTATGTTTTTGTAGATATGTTCACTTTCTCTTAAGCACTAGGTACTATTAGATACACTTTAAAACCATGATTCCTTTTGTTTTTATGACAGCATTTTCTGGGTTCTCCTATACTTTCCATGTTTCTCAGCCTATTTTGTGGGGTTTTCATTTCTTACTCCTTTTGTTGCAGTGCTCTTTATCTCTTCTTTATTCTTATATTTGGAGCCTTTTAAAAGTGTGATAAATTTTAAGCACTTTTTTCCTAAGCTTAAATTCAGTTGTGTCCTTTTTCCTTCTGTGTGGCTTTTAGAAATCAAATGTTTCAAGTGATTTTTAAAAAAGCTTCAGTAGGGTCATAAAATAATTTTTTCCTGGAACTCCTCTTACCAGTGAAGCTTCTTCTTTTCCCCCAGATTTTATGTGTAGTTTTCCTTTGCTCCTGTGTTTTCTTTGGGCTTTCTACTTGATTTGGTGAACCTACATCATATTATCCTCTCCTTGTCTCCTGACACTGATACCTCATTGCTAAAATTCTGTCTTTGAATATTTCTAGACTGATTTTATAGCATCTCCTAACTTATAATTATTTATGATAAGCTAATTATAGTGTGACCCAGTACGAAGTCAATCTTGACAGATAGCAAGAAGATATGGCTGTGTCTTGGTGCTTGAGAGCAAGCTAGTAGTAGCAGCTCCGTAGAACGATGACCACGTGCCTGCCCAGATGTCACTGGAATCTTCTCCCTCCTCCCCTACCTTTCTGTTCTCTTTCCTTTGTCTGCTCATTTCCTGTTTTGTTTCCCTGACACTGTTCCCTGATCTTTTCTACTCGTTTTGACTTCCACTTGAACTGTATCCTAGGAGGCCATTTTAGCTGTTACTCTCTCATTTCTGTGTTTCGTTTTATGGGAATACTCTTCAACAGAGCTGTCTGTGTCTCCCAATCTCTCTCTTTCCCTCTTTTCTTGAACCTACTCCTGCCTTGACTTTTTATCACATACCAAAATCGCACTTGTCAGGGTGACAGCAGTCCCCACACTGCCCCGCTTAATAGTCAGCCCTTACTGTTCACTGACCATAGCTCCCTAAATATTTGACCCTGGTGATGATTTTATTCTTCCTGAAATATGTTTGCACTTGGCTCCAGGGACCACGTTCTTCTGATCTACCTTTTCCTCAGAAGTTCTTTCTCAGTGCCTTTTTCTTCTTTCTCTTCACCTCTGACTGTACCAGTACTCCTGACCTCTGCTTAGTGCTTACTTCCTCCTCAGGTGAACTCTCCAGTTTCATGGCTTTAAAAACAGATCATATACTCATGATTACCAAGGTACATCACTACTCACTCGACTCCTTCTTCTGAACTCTAGAATATAATATACTCTTTTCCACTTAAATGTCTAATAGGCATTCGAAACCTAAGAAATCTAAAAGCTAAACTCCAAATTTCCACCCCAGAACCCACCCCTGTTATCTTTTCCATCTTCATTTATTTGATGAAGCCAAACCCATTGGTCTACTTGACTCCACATACCTGTTGGCATACTCTAAAAATAGCTCCAGGATCTGACACCTGTGGCTTCCATTCTGGTTCAAGCCTCCTTCATGTTTCACTTGAGTAGTGAAATTGATAGGCTGATTTTCCTGCTTCTGGGTCACTACAACCACAGTCTTAGTTTAGGCAGCAACATTCAGGTGGGTCCTGTCACCACTCCATAGAAAGCACCCCAGACTACCTCAGGACCCTCTATTGTGGCCCTGCCTGCCACCCCTGATCTGTCTTCCACCTTCTGTGCTGTTCTCTCTCTACAAGGGTTGCCCTCACTGCTCAGTCCACCCCAGCACTCTGGCTGGCTGGTTTCATTCATGTCCTTTCAGGGCCTTTGCAGTTGCTCTTCCCCCAAAATCTCCCATCTCCTTAGTGTCTCCCCAGTCACATTAATGAGGCTTTCCCCTTTTTGTGTGTGAAAAAACAATATATCCTACTTTTGCCTTTTTCTTGTAATAAAATGGAAGTTCCATGAGGACAATTGACAGTCTGTTTTCTTTATGGCTCTCTCTGTTCTCTGGAACAGCACCTAGTACCTGATAGATACCCTGTAAATACTTGTTGAATTAATGCATGAATAAGTACAGTACATACACAGTACACAAAGGTATTTTCCTTGTTTTGGAATTCTAGGACTAAGAAAGCACTAAGAGTGCTTCCTCTATTACCCCTCAGGCCTTTGTTGCTCCTATACCTACTGTTCTTAGCACATGCATTTTTATTTTGTTTTATTTTATTTTTTTGTTACTGGGCATGGAACTCAGGACCTCGTGCTTGCCAGGTAAGTGTTGTGCTACTGAGCTACGTCCCCGGCCCAGTGTATCCATTTTTAGGTAGTGCTTTTAATAGTACTTGTTTAACTTTTTAATTGAAAGACTGAATCTCTCTTTAAGGAGCCCACATTTCAATTTATAATATCTTTTCTTTCTTTCTCTGTTGATAATAAACGTTACGTAGGTTTTTCTTGTTTCGTATCAGTGAGGTAGTAGTTCAGCTATTTAAAGTATATTTTATTTGACTTTTATGTTTATGACTGCAGTATGAGATTTAAGGAAATTATAACTTTAAATTGTAAATAACCTATTACACATTTTAAATGTTATCAGATACTTTATATTGTCTTATAATCCTATCCAGTAAAATATATACAAACAACTTTTGTTTATATATCTTTATAATTAAAGTTTGGTAAGTTAAGCCCTTTTTTTTGTTTCTTAGAGCTGTTCATCATCCAGAGTTTCCAACAGTGCTGACAGCATTAGAAATAGACAATGCAGTTGTTGCAAATAGCCTGATTGACATGAGAAACATAGAGACTGTGCTGCTAATCAAGGCAAGACTAAATGCTTTCTATAAATGGGTTATTTTTAAATTTTCAAAACAAGATGGTTTTATAAATTTACTCCTTTTCAACATGAAGTTATTGATAAAACCATTGTAGTTTACTTCATAGAAAAACCTACAGGATAATATAGAGCTGGTTGGGTTGTGTTTTCTTTCCCAGGGGACCTGACAAGTTTAGGCTACTCTTTGTAAAATAATTACACAAATGTATATTATTCTCTTGGTGCATATTGCTATATTGCTGTACATTTTTTTTTTTTTTTTTGGATATGGTCTCACTGTGTAGTTCAGGTTGCTCTTGAATTCACTATGTGGCCCAGGCTGACTGGCCTTCAACTCGCATCAGTCTTCCTGCCTCAGCCTCCCAAGTGCTGGGATTACAGGCATGTGCCACCATGCCTGGCTGGTTTTTTCTTTTCTTTTCTTTTTTTTTTGGTACCAGGGATCAAACTCAGGACTGGCTGGTTTATTCTTTATTGGCTGTCAAATCCCTTTTTTATTTGTCCTTATTGATAATACATATTATTATTGTCTTAGTTACTTTTCTGGTTTCCAAGACAAAATATCCAACACCCAAAGTAAAAGGAGGGAAGGTTTGTTTGGCTCACAGTCAGTCTGTAGTTGGCTGGCTCCAAGGCAGAGTGGCCTGGCAGAGGAGCGTCACGGGGAGAAACAATTCATGGCAAAGCAGGGCAGGCACAGGGTAGCCAGCAGTGAAGTAGCAAGCAGCAAGTAACGGCAGCAGCCCTCTTTCTGTCTTTTATATTCTATCCAGGCTGGATGACCTTAGGGTGGGGAGCGCTCACACCTAGGGTGAGCCTTTCCATTTTCCACACCCGGAACTATGCCAAACCAGTCAGTGGACTAATTTAGTGATCACACACCCTTGATCCCAGCATCACCTGCTCTAGATCCAACCACTTCTGAAAAGCCCCACCTATGGGCTTTGGGGGGACATCTAGGTATAAGCCGTAACAATTATTATACCTCCTAAATGAAATACTTGACGTTTATGAATTCTCTTTTTTGTAACTTTATGCTGTATAAAATAAATCTTTACTTAAGATCTGGGTATGTACTTTTATGTACTTTTGAGGCCAGATTACTATATTCTGTTTCATCATTTGGCATAAATTTACTGAGCAGGATACAAGGAACTCCAAAACAAGTCTAGAATCAAGACAACATAATAAAAGTCTAGTTTTCTCATTAATGGAAACTGAAAAGGTCTTGATAATACAAATGTGTGTATGCAAGGTCATACTGTAATTATTTGTGAGTTTGGCACTTGTGTTGTAGAAGAGTACTTGAAAGTAAATAATGTTGTAATGATCAGGAGGGTGACTAGGCCCTGACTAACCCTAATCCACCTTTTACTTTCTCCAGTTCTTAGTTTTCCTGGCCTTCTCTTACTGGGATTTGCTAGTCACACATATCTTTTCTGTGGTGTAAAAGTCATTTAGAAAAAATATTGTCTGTATGAACTTGTCTAAAGTAAATATATTTATGTAAGAAGTTACTTAAAAAAAATTTTCATGTTTAGTGAGTAGTAATACTAAAATTTAAAAATAAGGCAACCAGTTTGTCAAGAAGCATCATATACTGAGTTTTAAAGAATAGTTTTAATTCTTTGAATCTCGAGACTTAATTCTTACATTTAAGTTAGTAGAATTTTCTTATTTGAATATTTAAGTAAGAATGCTTGAGTTATTTTAAATAATGACTTAATATTTCAAAATTGTGTCCATTGGAAATGCTTTCACATTGTTTCAGAAATGTATTTTTGTCCCTCTTCTAGAGTAATGCTGTAGCTCGTGCAGTAATGCAGTCCCAACAGCCACCCAAAAATTGTAGAGAAGCTTTTACCGCTGATGGTGATCAGGTTTTTGCAGGACGTTACTATTCATCAGAAAATACAAGGCCTAAGTTCCTAAGCAGAGATGTGGATTCTGAAATAAGGTTGGAAACAAGTCTAGCTTTACTATATTTTTCCTATTGCTTCTTTTGGGCTCCTGTCTCCTTTGTATCACTCAGTTATTTCAGTGAAGAAGTGTGAGTAATTTATCTCATTGTTTGGTCCTAAAAGATCATTTAGTTAAATGTGGAACTGTAGGTTAACAGGTACTTTCCATTTTGCCAGCAGCATTCGGGTTTGAGAATAGAAAATGTATTTCCTTGACCAGCTCGCCTACATATTGGTACCTGTGTACAAGGAGAAGAAGCCAACTCAGAATGTGAATGAGCTACATCACTGTGCTCAGTGCTGAGCTGAGCTGTTAAGTTCTCAGTGAGGATCCAGTGTGCTGCTAGGTTACAGCTCAAGCTCCCTATCCTGTGTCTGGCAGGTACTTTGGGTTGTACTTTCAGAACCATCATCAACACGATTAGAACATATGCCTAGGACAACAGCTGCTAGTAAAAGAGACTCGTTGAGAAGTTAAACAAAAAACTAGTAATGTATTTAATGATATTCAAGAGTATGCAAAAAGAATATTTGATATTGTAAAATACATAATTTCTCAACTAATTGTGAATTTCTGAGTGGACCTGAATTAATAACTTAAAAGATTGTTACCAAAACATAGAACTTCAGTAAAAGAAATATCTAAGAAAATAGAGCAAAAGTAAACATATTCTAAATGACTTGTCTAAATGTGTAGGGGAAATGAGAATTTTGTTAAGATAGGTTTATTATTTTCAAGTAATATTGGTCATTTTCATGTGATTTATGAGTGCAGCATAAAATAACTACTGGAAAGGTTTCAGCAACAGGAAAAAAGTTGAATGATGAGCAGTTTGGTTATCATGGCACATGATTTTGCTAATCCCAGTACAATTTGCGGTTATGAAAGTATACATAATGTAGAATCAAGCTCTCAGAACACTGCTGCAGTTCGTGATTTTTGAACTGTAACGTTTTATTTTGTAAAGTATGTTTTTGAAATTTTATTTCATTTTCATTCACTTTCATTCATTCCCTCAAACCGTAAGTATTTAATGTTTACCTAATGTGCCAGGCACTCATTTAGGTACATGGCACAGCTGGAAACTAAGTGCAAAACTTTTTCTCCTGGAGCTCAGGGGGGAGGAGGAGGAGGAGGAGGAGGAGGAGGAGGGAGGAGGAGAAGAAGGAGGAGGTGGTAGACTGTGAACAGCAGGTCAGGTGGTGGTCGGTACTGTGGGGACAGATGAAACACAGTGCAGGGTGAGAGCAAGCAGCCCCTGTGAGTGTGTTCAGGAACACTCACACAAGCAGCTCACACACTTAGCTCAGACTTCATCTTCCATTAGTGGCAAATGTTCTTTCTCCTTTTAAAAGCTACATGGAAATGAATGACAAGTTGTCTTACCTAGCAAAATGATGTTGTAAAACTTAGCAATTTTGTGGTTAAGTTATTTTGGTTGCTGGATGTATTCTGAATGTTCAGAAAATTATTTAATAACTGCTGTCTTTGATCATTTTGTTGGTTTTTATTTTGGTTTAGGCTGTTAAGTTTCCATATTTGTTTACTTGGTAAATCTTGTTTTTAGCAACAGTACTGTTTGTTTTGGTACGGGGGACCTCGCGCTTTCGAGGCAGGTGCAGTACCAGCTAAATCCCTGGCCCCATCAGTACTGTTTGTTAATGAAGGTATAGATTTATATATGATAAAAGAAATCATTCCTAGTAAGTGTTGAGCCATATTTAAATTTTGCATCTGGTCCAGTTTTTGTCAGAAGTGGCGCAACTATTCTTTTTCTCCATTTTTAGCATTCATTTATTATCTGTCCAACTCACATTTATCGAGCTTTTTTTAAATTTGAAAATTCCAGCAAGCTAGCACAGTTGCTTTATAGACCAGTATATATCTTATGTACCAATAAAAAGGAACAAAATGCTGCTAACTTTGAACTATGGATTGGAAAATGGTTTCAGATTTCTAGAGATGTTGTAATGTGGAAAAATAGGCATCTTTTTTTCCCCCCAACTTTTTTTATGAGTGTGTATTGTTTATACAGATTGATGGGTCCAATTTTGGCACATTCATACATGCATCAGATGTTATATACTTGGATCATTTTTACCCCTCATTAACCCCTTGGCCCACCTCCCCCTAGTTTTACATTAGGGGGCTGGGGCAAAGGGGTTCCATACATATAATGGCCTTGAACTCACTGTGTAGTCCAGGCTGCCCTGGAACTTACAGTGATCCTTTGGCCTCAGCCTGCTGAGTGCTGAGGTTACAGGCGTGCATCACCATGACCAGCTAACATATGATGTATTTGGATCATAGCCTGCCCTCTTGAGCAGGAAAAAGTTGTTCTTCACTGCAGAGGTGGTTCTAAGCACACTGTTTTGGAAAACCAGGACCTTGATCCGTGAGGCAGGAAGATTGTTTCTAGAGGCACCAGACCCTGTTGTTCATAGCTGTGGCATCTGTCTCCTGTTCCTATTCATTCCATACATTCTTGGCATATTTTCTCTTACAAGAAATGTTGAATTACTAATTACTTTTGCCTTTATCACTAGCTGCCTTTGTGTATTTCTTTTGTCATTTCTCCTAGTAGGCCCAGCTGATGGAAACCCTAGAAAATGCAGTTATTGCTCCTCCCAGATTCATTTTTGTGTTCCCATAGTTCTGTGGACATCCAGCATTATGTCCTGTCCGTTTTATTCCCTGATTGTCTTCCTTTTGAGAAGTTGTATCTTTTTTTGTGTTTTGGTTGTTTGTTTGGTATTGGGGATCAAACTCAGGACCTCAAGCTTGCCAGGCAGGCACTGTGCTGCTGAGCTAAATCCCGGCCCAAGATTGTATCTTAATTCTACTTCTATCCAGCAACCATGCACAATGTCAGCACATAGAAGTCATTATAAATTCTTGTTGGGAAAATAACAATTAGTTCTCTTTGTGGGTGTATTTTGGTATTTCTATAATTGTTTCATGTTATTAATAACTTGGTAGGACAATAAACTGGTGTAACAGATTAGGAATTTACAAATAAGGTATTGCAAATATTTGTAATGTTGAGAAATACATTTCAAGTGTTTTTTGTCTCCTTTTCTCCATTAAGCAACTTGGAGAATGAAGTTGAAAATAAGAGAGCCCAGTTAGTAAATCTTCAGCAACATTTATCTGCCCGTGAAAAGGATGTTAAACAAAATGAAGAACTTCTTAAAAGGTGCCAGCTACATTATAAAGAGTTAAAGGTAAAAACGAAAAAATTCGTTCTGTTTGTCTCAACTTACTCTGAAATTAATTTTAAAATATTGTCATTCGCTTCAAGCAATAGTTCTTAGACACGTGGGCCTCAACGTTTTTTTTATATTCTCAAACTAGCTTTCATTTGTATGGGTTATCTCTATTAATATTTTTAAATTAAATTTTTGCTCCTTGGTCTTTGGCTAAGATCAAGTCTTAAATTGAAGAATATTTAATTTTTAAATAATATTAAAAGTATTTTTTAAAACCAAAAATATTTAGTGAGAAGGTGGGCATTTTTTAATTTTTGTAATCTCTAATATCTGGTTTAATAAAATTCAGTCTGTTGTGATATTACATATCATCTATTAGCGACTACATGTACACTGGTGAGAAAAGTGCTAATAAAAGTGGTAATTAACACCTCAGTGTTTTTATGGATTGTATTGACCGTATGGATTTCCTGAAAAGGGCTTCGGGCCTCCAAGTGTTACTTGGCTCTTACTTTGAGAACCACTGGATTAGAGAATTCTAATGACTTGAGACTTGGGATATTTCAAAAACTATTTTCTCTGTAGACTCACAGTGTCATCCTTTTAAATGCTAAGATGGATGACTTGCATCTTGGGACTGGATTAGCAGCAAGGGTGATGATGGCAGAATTTTTAACCTCCATTCAATGCTGATGTACCCCTTTCATCAGTTATATCTGTGTCATAAGCATGGAGCTTTATGAAATAGCTCATCCTAAGTTTTTTATTTCTGATTTATTTTTATGTTATTAAATTCTAAATACTTTTCTTTCAGATGAAAATAAGAAAAAATATTTCTGAAATTCGGGAACTTGAGAATATAGAAGAACACAAATCTGTAGATATTGCAACCTTGGTAAAAATGCTTTTCTTCAATTAAAATGCTTTTTAAAATCCTTTTGGTTAAAATTACTCTTAGTAACTTTATCAGTCATAAATTTAATAATCATAAACTTACAATTTAGTAAACATAGACTTAGTAATAGATTATAACTTTAGTAATCATAGATTGCTGTCTCCATAAATATTGTAGAAGGAGCTATGTGGTACATAGCCTGATTTCTTAATGTTTTATGTATATAACTTATATCCATAATTAAGTTTATCTTATACCTGAAAGAAAACTCTATTGAAACTTTATTGTGCTTTTCAACAGTGACTTATCAAACACAATGTTTTCACACAAGCACTCTCAGTTAAGAACAGTATCAGTGTGAATGTGCAGAGATGTCAAGAGTGCCCTTTGGTCAGTTGTAATTGGCCTCTTTTCATTATTTTCTTTTTTTCTAAGTTAATGGCTTTCATTTTAATCTCCATATATTTGTTATTCTATATTTCCTTTGAGTATTTGTATATGACATTCAGGCTTAGCTTTTACCAGGGTTCAGTAAACAGTGATATAAAATATGAGTCTTGGGCCGGGGATTTAGCTCAGTGGTTTTGATGCCTGCTGCGCAAACACAAGGACCCGAGTTCGATCCCCAGTACCAAAAAAAAATATGAGTCTTGTTAAAATGAATATTTACTGAGTGTCCACCCGTCAGGCAGCACATTTAAGTAGTGAGGAATAAACAGTGGACAAAGCAGGAAAATTCTCTGTGCTGATCAAGCATAACTTTAATGAATTGTCATGGTTTTTTTGTTTTGTTTTGTTTGTTTTGTTTTTTGTTGCCGGGGATCGAGCCCAGGACCTTGCGCTTGCGAGCCAGGTAGCAGAACCACTGAGCTACATCCCTAGCCCCCTTTCACAGCACACCGTGGTGATCTAACACAAGGTGCCTGCGAGGTTTTTGGTTTTGTTTTTTTGTCATGGTTTTTTACTGGTAGTTTTATTTCTCCTTTTTACTTTGATCTAATTTGTTGATAACCTATAATTTCTCCTCTCATAATTATTTTTTTGATAACAAGTATATTTACTAACTGTGAACTCTTTAAATGTTATCAGGAAGATGAAGCTCATGACAATAAAATCAAAATGAAAATGACTGAGAAACAGATGGAACAACAAAAAGAAAGTTTGGAGCACTTTAAAAGTCTGAAAAAAGAAGCAGAGAACAAGTATGATACAGTTAAATTGAAAATTAATCAACTATCAGAACTAGCAGATCCACTTAAGGTATATGTCTTTGTTAATTTGCTGTCTATTTCATGTTTTAGTTTTTATATCCAGCCTATGCTCCTTTACTTGTGTTTTGTTTTTGGTTTTTTTGTGGTACTGGGGATCGAACTCGGGACCTTGCGCTTGCGAGGCAGGCAGCAGAACCACTGAGCTACATCCCCAGCCTGCTCCTTTACTTGTGGACATGATCCTAAAAGAATTACTGGCTAGATGTAAATATATCCACATCAAATAGAATGTGACGAATGGTAGGAACCAAATTTTCATCATTAGATCAATTAGTACTAAAAACCTTTGCTTTCGGTTGTAGGAGAATAAACTGGGTGGATTTCTGTTTCCTCCAAAAGAGTATGGTTTTTATTGCCTCTTTTAGTTTATGGGTTTTTTCCCATAGTAATCAAAAGTCGGGACGTCTTGCAGTGTAAACTGTTCTGTGCTTTCCTGTTCTATTGTGCCACCTTTCCAATAATGACTGATGGATTGATTAATTTCTATAAAAACCAACTTGAAATAAAAAGTGCCACCCATCTCCTGCTTATCATCATATCCCCCATATTCTAGGCTGAATTCATTAGACTTTTTGGGATTAAATTTAGGAAAATAAAATTATTTATTAAATTGTGTAAATTTCCCATCTTGCTTAGTAATTATCATGTACCTTATTGTCATTGTGACTCATTTTTATGAATATCTCAGTTATTTTCAGGACCTCAAGTTTTATTTATTTATTTATTTATAAGACACAAAATAGTATATTTTAAGAGAAGAGAGGTATGTTGATGATATCACTCTAATTTTCAGGGAAATTGCTTCCTTTGAATCATAATGTGTTTAGCTATCTTACAAATTTAAAAGAATTTGCAGTATATGAACTTTACTTGTCCTCAATGAAAATTTTAGAAAGCATTATTCAGAGAGTCGAGAGAACATTAAAGCACAGTTGAGGAAGAACTGCACATAAGCAACTCTTCCCTGTCTGAGGCACTGGTTTTTCTGTAGTTGCTTTCCATCTGGCTGAGACTCCTAACCCAAGGTGGCTTGATTGTTTTTCTTTTTAGGGTGAAAAGGATAAAAAAAATGAGAAATTAAGTTGATAAATTAACTGATTAAGACAAATATAAAATTTAAGTATTAAATTTAAAAGAGGGAAAAATATTATTGAAACGATAAATGAGAAAATACTACTCTAGAAAATAAAAATTTAAAACAAAAATTAAAAACAAAAATTCCAAGAATCAAAAAGAAGATAAGGAATGAAATAAATGTTAAAAATTTCAAGAATATAAAAAGTAGAATTTAAGACTCAGGAATTAACGGTGAAATTAGAATAAAGGGAAGATAACATTTACAAACGTTTGTATAAGGAAAAAATTGAACAGGATTGTTTTAAAGGCAAAAATAATAAAATGTGCTAAAGCTATAGAAAATAGATTAGTATGTAAATTAATAGGAAGTGACGAAGAGTAAGCTATATATTGTTCTTTGTTTTTTTTGTACGGAGTTCCAACCAGAGCCTTGTGCATGGTAAGCAAACACGCTACCACTGAGGATAAAGGCTACCAGCGTTTGTTCTGTTCTTTTAGGGTTCTCTAGGCCAAAGCAGCTGCTGGATTTGGGAGTCCATAAATAAGCTCGAGAGCAGAAACTGTGGGCATAAGGCAGTAACAATTCTTGGTCTTAGCATTTTGCTTTGGCCCCGGTTCACTGAAAGGTAGGAAGTGGGTCTTTTGGTAAACTTGCATGTCATCAGCCAAGAGGCATTTCCTTCTCCGTGTCACATCACAGGAGCTGTCAGTAACAAGGACCAGGAGGATTTAGGTAACAAAATAATCTGTTTGCCCTCAGGACTTGTATTCAATTTGCGTTGGAGAGCTGCTGAGAATGTAGAGTGTTCTTAAATATGTTGTCATTGAAATCTTGGCATAGGGAATATTTTTTTCACTTTGAACACAGTATTTTGATTTACACTTGGAAACTTAACACTTTTGTTATAAATTAAATTTGTTGGACAGGGAATGAGACCTACATTAGGCCTGCAAAAATAGATGGTTTTCTGGGAGAGTCTCTCAGTTTCTGATATGTATAGTAATTTTCCTTTTCTGATACTCTATTCTGTCTCATGATATTATTTTAGTTTGTGTTTGTTTCTTTCTTTGTCTGTACCTGTGACTCTTACAAGAAAATGTGCTAATCATAATATAAATGATCAGTGCCAGGCTTGGCAAACAAATGAACAACTTGACTAAAAATTCAATTTGGTTCTTAAGTCAGGAGCTTTAAGCAGTTTGAGATAGCTGATAGACAGTAAATACACGTACCTATGGATGTAATCTGGTAAGTTTTGACATTAATAAACCTGTGAAACCATTTCCACAATCAGAAAAGTAAACACAGTCCATGATGCCTTTAAGTTTCTTGTTTTTTTTTTTAACTCTCCCTTCCCATTCCCTGCCCCTTATCTGTAGGCAACTGGCATTCCATTTCCTTTACTACAGTTTGCCCAGTTTCCAGAATTATATGTGCATTAGTCCCCACTTAGCACAGCTCACTTTCTGTGCCTGCGTTACTCATGGTTAACTGCAGTCTGAAAATACCATTTGTGTCATCTCTTTCCAGAGAGACTATATTCATGTAACTTACCACAATATGTTTCGAAAATTATTCTACTTTATTTCTTCTTGTTAATTTCTTATTGTGTCTAATTTATAAATTAAACTTCATCATAGGTATGTAGTATATATAGCTGAAAACAAACTATGTATGACTCAGTACTATCCAGATAAGACAACTGTATCCGTCACTTGCATTGTTTTAAATTTTTAAAGCTAACATAGATTCCCCCAAAATTACCTTGTTGGCCAAAAAAAAATTGAAATATACACTATTTTGTGAAAAATCTGTGTAAGAATTCAAATATAATGTGATTTCTTAATTGGGGAAACTTTCTATTCAGATACATAGGAACAAGAACTCTGAACACTTGACTTTTTAAGCAACGTAATTGTACTCTATTCAGTTGTTAATTTTATACCTGGGCTGGAAGTTTTTTTAAAAAATCTTTTTATTGATGATTCTGGCTTTATTCAAACAGGACGAATTAAACCTTGCTGATTCTGAAGTGGATAACCAGAAACGAGGGAAGAGGCATTATGAAGATAAGCAAAAAGAACACTTGGATACTTTAAATAAAAAGAAACGAGAACTGGACATGAAAGAAAAGGAGCTAGAGGTTATCCCCTGGTTTATCTTTTCAAGCTGTTTTTGTTTCGTTTTTATCAGTACTGGGCTTGAACCCTCAGGTCCTTGGCATTCAGCTATGCTTTTTTGTTGTTGTTGTTGTTTTTTTTGGTACCAAGGATCGAACTCAGGTCCTGGCGCTTGCGCAGGAGGCGGCGAAATCATTGAGCTAAATCCCCGGCCCCAGCTATGCTTTTTTTGAGACGGGGTCTCGCAGAGTTGCCTAGACTGGACTCTTACCCTGCTGTCTTCCTGTCTCAGCCTTCCAGAATGCAGGGATTATTGATATCCACCACCACGGCTGGCTCTTAGTCCTAGAGTGTGTTTTCCTTAATGTCACATTTGCAGATGCAGACAATTGTCTGAGTTTGTCTCCTGTAGAATAGCAAGTGTTTGAGTGAGTCTGCACCCAGGCCTCAGAACCTTCAGAGTATGAGGACTTAACGGGGAGAGACCCCAACTGTCCAGTGTCCTCTGAGTGATGGAGACAGTGCTGTTCTCTGTCTCGGCTGTCACGCTCCTCGGAGCCCAGCTTGACAAGCAGATGGCCACAGGCACCCCTTCTCTGAGTAGTTGGTTGGCAACTACACAGTGAGAGAATAAATTTGAAAGCAGTCTTGTAACTAGAAGACATGGTTTCCAGCTTTGCTTTGATCTCTTTTAAGGAAAATGATTTAAACTCTGTAATCTGTTTCTTTACCCTTGTAATGCAGAAGGTTGTGAATATAAAAGATACTGTGTTGTAAAAGTGCGACCCATTTTTTTGTTTATAAATGAAACAAAAAAAAGAAACTAAATATCTGTTTTCTAGGAGAAAATGTCACAAGCAAGACAGATCTGCCCGGAAAGGATAGAAGTAAAAAAATCTGCATCAATGCTAGATAAAGAAATTAACCGATTACGACAGAAGATACAGGCAGAACATGCTAGTCATGGAGATAGAGAAGAAATAATGAGGTAAGCGGTCAGTAGCTTTTCAGATCGTTGCATCACCCATGAGTGTCATGAAGATAGCAACAAACACCAGGTGCGGTGGCACAGGCCTGTGATCCAGCAAGCCTGAGGCGGAAGCAGGAGGTCAAAAGCTCAGTCCCAGCTTGGCCAGCTTAGCGGCCTGTCACAAGATAAATAAGAATGAAAAGGGCTGGAGATGAAGCTCAGTGCAGAGGCCTGGATTCAAGCCCCAGTGCTGCAGAAAAAAAGAGAGAGAAACAGTAATATGTGAACCTTCAATTTGGATGGAGTGTTGCTATGGCAGATAGTTACAGTGGAACTAGTTTTTAAATATGCTATTAAATATTTAAATAAATATTAAATACGTGCTATTAAAAACATTAACTTTGTCTTCTCAGTTATTAAATTATGGAATGACATTTTAATTGAAATGCTCCTTTGCCTCTATAAAATTCCTATAGGCAGGGAAATAACTTTATAAGTAACTAGGGAATGCAAATGGAAGCAATTGGCAGCCATTTTTTAAGCATACCAAATTGAATCGGATAAAAACCCCTCCCGATCCAAGGGAGTTGGAAAAATGGGTGTTTTTACGTTCCTGGGTGAGCATGAAAGCCCTGGGCTGGGGGTGTGACCCAGTGTTTTCCAGCGTGCACTAAGCCTCAGCTTCATCTCCAGGACCACACTCAGAAAGCAAAAAGGGTCATAATTAGAACACAGGGTCTACAGGAAGAGCATCTCAGCTGAAGTTGCAGTCTGGTTCCTGTGTAAGTGACTTGGACAGTGATGTAATTTCCAGATTAAATTTAATCTCCTCATGTACAAGACGAATTCTTATAATGCTTTCTGAGGCTGGGAATGGCGATGCATGTCTGTGATCCCAGCTTTCTGGGAGGCTGGGGCAGGAGGGTCACAAGCCTCAGCCCAACATGGGCAATTTAGCAACATTGTGAGACTTTGTCTCCAAGGAACAAACAAAATAAACTTCAGAGTTTCATTACATGTCAGAATATTAGTTGAAATTTAATGGATCAAGTAGTTTTGTTGCTGAGACAATTAAAATAAGAAAACGCTTTTTGGTAAGAGTTGTTTATTGCAGCATTATTTGTAACACTGGAAAGTCTCAAGTCCTGTGCAACTGTTGGAGAAGGGTCAGATGACAGTAGAAAGCTACAGCTCTTACACTGTGAAGACCTTCACAGTGGCAGCGGGGAGGAAGGGCTAGTAACAAGAATTAGAATGAGTTATGTACAAGTACCAACTTCCAATTGTGAATGTAATCATTACTGCAAACATGGGCAAAACTGAGAAAACCAGAATGATCTCAGTTGTATTTTCAAAAACATTGGAAACTAAATGGAAGAAACATCAAAATAGTAAGAGAAAGGCCTTTGAAAAAAATAGGTAACTTACATTTGAAATTTGAAAATTTATTAACATTTTGGCTAGTCACCGTACATTTATGGAATGAATACAATGTGGTGTTTCTGTTATGTATTCAGTATAGCGGGAGTAAATGAAACTGTGCAATGTAAAAAATCTGACAGTGGAAAGTTTCTGTTCCAGTTTTCATCATCCCATGACTTCTCTTTCCTCTTATTTATTAAACAGGTTTTTGGTGTGGGATGTTGTTATCCAGTCTTTGCAGATGTACAATGTAGCACACTGCATAAAATGTTTCATAAATTGTTCTCTTTGATGACATACTTCTATAGTGATGTGTAGCTGTTATTCATTGTTTTTATAACTTCACAGTACTTAACCTTCTCCTTTTAACTGAACATGTGTCATTTTATATAAACTTGGGATGTTCAAAGTAGACCAAACTTGCCATTTCTAAAAATTGTGCTTATTTTTTATTTTCATCAGCAGCATTAAATTGTCTATTTCCCCAGAGTCTAAACAATGTGTGATCAATGTATTCTTTTTTTTTTTTTGGTACTAGGGACCGAACTCAGGACCTTGCGCTTGCAAGGCAGGTGGCAGAGCCACTAAGCTAAATCCCCGGCCCTCTGTTTTTTAATAGTGTAGATTTTTTTTAACTGTGCAGAAATTTTATATAGTCAGTGTTTTTGTTTGTGTGACTAATAGCTTTTAAAACAGTTACAAAGGTGTCTTCCCCTCCTAAATTGTGAGAGGATTCACTAATCTTTTGTCCTAATTCACTGCATTTAAATTTTTTATACTCAGTTCCAAATGTATTTTCATAAATGTACTATTCATGTACTGGTAGTACAATTTTTACTTTGTGATATGATAGATTCAGATATAGTTGTTCAAAAAGCATAATTTTAATTACTGTGACTTTATAATGTTTTCCCTATTTTCCTAATTAATATTGAGTAACCTGAGCAAAACCAACTTGTGTTTCTATGCAAAAACATTGCCATGTTCTGGTGATTACACAGATAATATTGCCATGTTCTGGTGATTACACAGATAATATGTTTCTTTTCCTGTCAGTTATTAAATATGAATAATTATAATAATTTCCAGTGGGTATAGTGACGCACCTGTAATTTTAGCACCTGGGGAGGCTGAGGCAGGAGGATCTCAAATTTAAGCCCAGCCTGGGCAACCTAGTGACTTAGCAAGGCCCTACCTGAAAAATCAGAAAAGGGCTAAGGGGCTTTATAACTCAGTGCAGGAGTCCTGGGTTCAGTCCCCAGTACTGCAAGGTAATAACAATGTAAAAAGCAGTTAGACTCCAAGCAAAATTTTAATCCTAGTTAATTCTCCCATCTGATATTAATAAATGTATTGATAGAAAAATTACCTAGATTAAATTGACATAAACATGCATTAAAGGCTGTAGTGTGTCTACATCAATACATATTACATAATAGGTTTAAAACTTTCTCTGCACAATTTGAGAATAACTTGCATGTATTATGGCCTTTACTGCTTAGTACATCGACATATAGTTTCTAGGAACAAACATAATCCTCTTCCATCACCACATATGTAAAATACAGGAAATTTAATGTTGGTAGATAGTTGTCAGTTCCCATTGTCTTTTTTTCCCTACTGTATGAAGTAGAGTCTAGGATCATGTATATTACATGGTGGCCATGTTGTTTTACAGAGTGCTCTGTGGGGTTCACCTGACATTTGCACATATTAGGCTCGTGCTGTGCGTTCTTGGCTGGCAAGCTACGTAGGTGGCGCTGTAGGTGTCTCCGAGGTCAGTCTCAGACGCACGTTGCATCCCTCATCCTGCGCCCTTGTCAGTCTTGACTGCTCAGCAAAGGTATTATTTGGTTTCTCCCTCATATGTTTCACTGTCTTTTCTCTAGCAACTAATAACTCTTTGGTGAAAGGATACCTTTGACTCAGCCAGTATTGCATTTTCACATTTTGAGCACTGGATTTACTATCTACTGGTAATTCTTGCCTACTGATAATTCTTTACCATGCTGGTTACAGAGATGGTGGTTTTTCTGTTTTACTGGCTTCATTTGTAAGGACATGCTTTCCTTCCTCCCATTTATTTGTTCACTCACTTGCTAGCCTGTGAGGGAGTGTGGACTTCATGGATTCTTCCTCTGTCATTGAGCTGTACTCATTTGCAGTTCTTACTCACTTTAATGTTTGAGTTTTGCTATCTTCAGCAGAGTGGAACCTCTTTAAGCTGATTCTTGTCTCTTTTTTAACATTCTTCCCCTTCCTTTTCCTTTTTTCTTTTTAGTATTTCTGTCATTTTGATAAGATACTTGGAGTTTGTTCTTCTTTTTGACACCGTGATTACATTTACCATGAGGAGTTGCTGCGTGTACACAGTGCATCTTAATTCTTTCTTTTCCACCCCTGCCCTTCCCTCCTTCCCTACTCCCTTAAACTCTCAGTCACTTTCCCATGTGCAAAGGCTCTGTTTTCACCGTTCTTTTTTCCCCAATTCTTTTGTGTTTTTCTCCCACCCTTTTCCCTCCCTCCTCCCATCTCTTGTCTCCCTGTCCATTCGGTAAGTATACATACATGTATCTATTTTATTTACTTACTTTTAGTTTCTCATATAAGAGAAACCATGCAATATTTAAGCTTATATGTCTGACTTATTTCTCTTGTTCTCAACTCAAGTTCATTCTTTATTTACCTTCTCTGATGGAGCATTGGAGTCAGTCATTGCTTCAAAAGCCTTGGTTCTTTTTATTTATTTTTTTTAAAATTTTTTTTGGTACCGGGGATCAAACTCAGGACCTTGCACTTGCCAGGCAGGTGCTGTGCCGCTGAGCTAAATCCCTGTCCCCCTGGGTTCCTTTTAATGGAGAATGGTGTCTAAAAACGAAATCTGGGTCCTGGTTCTTCCTGGGTGGCATCCCTTGTAGTACCCGGTAGTGGACACAGTTGAGAAACGTGGGTGCACGTGGCTGTGTTCAGCTCAGTGTGGTCCCCAGGCTCTTGTCCTGCCTAGTCCGTGTTTCTGTCTTCCTTCTTCTGTGGGAGGACTCTTGACTCTCGGCAGCGTGAATACTTACAGGTCACTATCCTATATATCTGTACAACATCTAGAAAATATTTGATATGTGGTTGCAAGTTTATTTTTCCTAGTATTTAGAAAACAATGTATTTTAGAGTTATTTGGACTGGGTTTTTCTTTTTCTTTTTTAGGTATGATAGTTGTCTTAAGGTATATTTTCAGTGGTTCTTATTTGGTTTTCGTTTTAGATTCTACCCATCTTGTTGACTTAATTTCATTTTGAGGGGAATATAAAAACACTTTTCCAAAAGTCAAAGCTATAAACGAAATTATATTTAGAAGTATGTCCTACCTTACCTACTTCTTCCACCAGTTTCCCCCTCTGGCCCCTTCTAGATGACGCCAGATCCTTTTTGTTTCTGTTTTTGTCACTTTTTTAGAATTTCCTTGTTGGAATACAGGTCTTGATTCTTCAGCTTTCTCTCAGAAAATACAGCCACCTGCCTTGCTTTCATCACTTGACAGCATGGCTGGAAAAGCACTGCAGACCGTTCGTTGAGGTCGCGCTTATCCTCTGAACAGCCGATGGTGCGGTGCCGTGGCAGACAGTGCTGCGAGGGCTCACTCTGCGTGCGCGCGACCCTTGTTGGATGTCTGTCTTCACGGTGCGCTTCCAGAGCTGACCCGACCAAACTGGAGCCTGGACTGTGGGGTTGTGTTTTGGTACATTTTGCTGAGCTCCCCACAGCTGGTGTCACAGCGTGCTTCTCGACAGCCTTGCTGAGTGTATGCTCAGTAGAGTTGCATAATTGTTGGCCAGTCCGATGGCTGAGAAACTGTGTATTTATGTAGTTTAATATTGTTTATAGTTTATTCTATCATTGTGACTAAGACCGAAAGCTTTTTCAAATATTTCAAAGTCTTGAAGCATCTGTTCATATCTTTGACATTTTTCATCTATTCCCTTAAATTTTAAGTTTTTAGACACACATATAGAATATATTAAACACGCTCATCTTAATTCATTATTCCTTTTGAAAATTTTCGTAACCTTTTTGGTATGTAGGAGTCATTTAGTCCGGTTGACTGTGCCGTTGCCTGTGGCTCTGCGTCTCATTTCAGGAGCCTTCCTCCGTGTCTGCGGTCGGGCAGATCCTGCCATGCTGTGGCTTGGCTGCTTCCGCGTGTTGGTGCTGTCCTGCCCGTGTGTGAGGGTGGGCCTTACCCCTTCCCAAATGGCCACACAGCCCCTGGAGAAAGCGTTTGTCCTGTCTTCTTAAGAGTGGCTCATGTGTTTTCTGTGTTGCAGATTCATAACTGCTTTTCCTAGGTTTCACATTTGAAAGGGTGATTGAGCCTAAATCAGAATTTCTGGTTCAGACCTGTTCTCTGCAGCACCTTGCTCACGAGGGCCCTTGTCGAAAATGGCAGATTCTGCACTTTTTACCTTTGGTACACATTGTGCTTTTTCAATATGTGGATTTGTTTTTTAGTTCTTAAAAGTTGTCTTGTATTTTCTAAATATTTTCTATTTTGTTTTCTTTCTTTCTTTTTTGGTACCAGGGATCGAACTCAGGACCTTGCACATGGGAGGCAGGCATGGTGCCACTGAGCAAAATCCCTGGCCCTGTGTTTTTCTTTTTTGAGGCCTTCATGATACACATTTTAGGTATTTTTATCTACTCTCTCATTTTGTCAAACTGTTTTATCTCTTTTTTTCCACTTTGTTTGCCTTTCTCATTTCCATTACTTCCCTTAATATGTTTTTCATGTTTCTGTTCGCCTCTGCACAGCTTCCTATTTTGTGCTCATATGTGTGAGTTCTTTTTCTTTTGCGGTCCAACCTTCCACATTTCCCAGGTTAGGTTCTCTGATTCTTGCTCCACCTCCACCTCCTGTTACCACTTTCTGTTGTTTTATCTGTTCTTTGAGGTATTTTGTTTCTGCTTTGAAATATTTCTTTTGAAATACTTCTGCTTTCTCGTAGCACTTATGTTTTCTTTTTAAAAATTGATAGTGTTGCTGGGGATTTAGCTCAGTGGTGCCACTGCCTGCCTCAAAGATGCAAGGACCTGAGTTCGATTCCTGGTACTAAAAAAGAAGAAAAAAAATTGATAGTGTTGAATTATAATTTTTATCTACTTTGTGGCAGTATTAATCTGTCTTCTTCGTGTACAGGATAGTTTTGCTGTACTTGTTCCCATACATATCTTCATGCGGTTGCTTGTGTCTCTTTATTACCCGTTTTTAACTGTTCGCATCTTCCTGGACTGCTTATTTGAGGCAGATGGGAGCAGTGGCTGAGAGCCTGGCCGGGCCGCTGTTGGTGCTCAGAATCTGCATGCTGTCAGTCTGTGGCCTTCTGTGAGGGTGCGCGCGTCTCTGGCTGTGCCCTCTCAGCCTCTCTGACTCAGCCTTCTTCAAATGCCAGCTCTCCTCTCCTCTTCTGCTGCTCTCTCTCCCTTCTTTCACGAGGAGCCGTCTTCCACTGTGGCCCTTCTGTGGTAGGCCGCTCTCTGCCAATACTGCCTAAGGGCTGAGACCTCCGGGCCCTTCCCCAGGCCCCGCCCGGGCACTGGCTCACAGACCTGCTGTCCCCTTCGGGGCTGGGACTTTGTCTCCCCACTGTGGCAGTCTCATTGGTAGCACTCGCTCGCTCCAGGAGTGTGTTTCGACGGAAAATTTATGATGTCAGCCACTGTTAGGCTCCTCAGCAGTCACTGCCCTCCCTGTATTTGTTTTTTGTTTTGTTTGTGCAACATTTATTTACATAATATTTTTTTCATAAAATAGGCAGTACCAGGAAGCAAGAGAAACTTATCTTGACCTGGATAATAAAGTAAGGACTTTAAAAAGGTTTATTAAATTACTAGAAGAAATAATGACCCACAGATATAAAACATATCAACAATTTAGAAGGTAAGTACATTAAAAATATTGCTAAATATTATGCATTTTTGTTTTCGTTGTCACATTATCCTTTATAGATAATGAAATTAAGTCATAAGACCTTCACGTTTCAGTCATAACAGCCACTGTAGATGTTTGCTTCATCATTTAGTATTTAGGGTTCTGTAGTTTAATCAAAGAGTTCTGATTTGAAGAACCTTTATAGCAAGCTTATCTACCCTTTCCATTCTGTTAGAGATCTTTTACAAGGTAACTTGTAGTGAGCCATTCATTCTTTAACTGCATCTTCAATGAGAACTCACTGGTTCTTAAGCAGCTTTCCACTGCACATTGTTTACGGATGCAGCAGTCAGAGAGATCTGTTCAGGTACTATTTCAGTTAACTTACTACCATCTCCTAGAATGGCATTGCTACATGAACACAAAAACTTTTATTTACTGCTGTATCTCCAGCATGCCTGCAGTATGGTAGGCTCTTTATGCACATGGGCTGGATAAATGAGCACAGGATCAGGAAGGCTGGAATTCATTACCTACTTTGAGATGCACAGACTTTCAGAGATGGAGCAACCCCAAATTAGTGTCATAAGAAATAGAAGTAAACCTGAGAGCAATTGATAGGGAGGGAGAGCTCTCAATATGCTTAAATCCAAGGCAGGCTTAGTCTTTCCACCTGCTTGTTTGCCACAGTGGCATTCTGTTCCTCATGTGCTTTTTAGTATCTTAAATATCTTTGTACCCACAATTCTACAATCTTAAGACCATAGGAATAAAAATATACCTAACTATAGTGCACATGGTGAAATTTTGGTAGAGGCAAGAAGTGAAGTATGTTTGACCATACTCCTTAACTAAATTATATGTTTTGAAATGCATGTTATAGTTTTTAAAATATATTTTTAATTTTTATTGACTACATGGTAGTTGTACATTTTTGTGAGATACAGTGTGACATTTCGGTATATGCATACAATGCGTAACAGGTCAGGGTAGTTGGTGTGTCCATAACTCCAGACCTTTATTATTTCTTTGTGTTGGGAGCATTCTGAATTGTTTTTAATTTTATAGGTATATTATTAGAACCTGAGTGGGATTCATTTCTGTCCCTTAGAGGCTGTTTATAAGCTCTGTTAGGTGGGACTGAAGCAGGATGTAATCATGGTTAATTTTATCCTAGCTCTGAGGCTGCACTCTGAGAACTCTGCCAATACCTGAGAATTGTGGCCTTTTCCTCCTGGCCATGGTGGCCTGAGCTGTCTCGGCTCATTGTGAGCTCGTGGGGTGCCTGTGCCCTCTCTCGGGTGTCTCTTTCCCCAGGGTTAGTAGTGTTTTCACACATGCACTGGCCAGTGCTTGGCTCAAAGTGAGCTCAGAACCCTGGCCGACCCTCTGGAGTTCTCCCTGTGTCCATTCTCTGCTCCCCAGACACGGCAGGCCCACTGAGGTGTGCACTCCCCTACTCTTCTGACGTGACATGGGGCATTCACAAGGCTCAGCTCACTCACGTCGCGGAGATGGACTTGCTGGAGCTGCCTGTGCAGATTTCTAGAGTCTGAAAACTTGTTTCATGTGTTTTGCCTGGTTTTTAATTTTAAGTGGAAAAAGAAACTAATCCCTATTACTACATACATTTTTTCAGACTTAGTAGTTGTTGTATCATTATCTAGAAATAGGCATGATTTACTACATTGATACAGTGCACCACCACTGACATGCTTTATATTGTTCACCCAGTCTTAGGAGGAGAATAAAGTGTCCAAGCCATTAAAATCATTTCCCCTCTTTACTGTGGAGAACTTTGCCGTTTCATGACAATAGACTGTTAGCATCCTCCGAATTGGAAGCAGGTGAAGAATATAATAAGGTCCCATTTTAGGGGTGCCTTCGCTCCCCCGAGTGTGTACTTCTTACTGCTTGATAAGGCTGTTTATGTAGGAAAAGATACATACTAGTACTGAAAGAAAGAATAGTGAGTAAGGAGTGGAATGGTTATCATGGCAGCAAAAGAAAACTCATCAGCATTTTCTAGTGTGGGGAGTTAATGAAATTTAGGGAGAAAAATAGGAGAGAAAATAATACAATTGTAGTTATTTTGAAGATAGGAGCCATACACACATTAAGGAATAATGACTTTAAGTAGCCGGCTTCCTGTCGCTCACACCTTATTTTCTCAATACCATTCCCCACCAGAAGGAGCCAGGGCTCCCTGGAGAAGTGGCTGAGTTTAGACATGGTAGACAAGGTACAGGAGGGAAAGGAAGGAAGTGCTGAAAAAGAAAGAGGGGAAAGGAGAAAGAAGAAGGGAGAGAGGAAAAACACGGTGGATGAGCTTGAGGGGATGTTCACTGGCAAAATGTGGGGTGATTATAGGAGTGAAAATATGTGTGTGTGTGTGCGCGCGCGCATATGTATAATCAAAGTGGGCCCAGTGGGTAAAATAAGAATCTCGGACTCTACCCTGATAAAGAGAAAGGCAGGCAAGTATATAAAGAAGAGGAGAAGCTCTTCCTTCTAGTAAACGTATCTAATACGTAGAGAAGGGACGGTGGCACTCACCTGTGCCCGGCAGTGTACAGTAAAGGCATTATCCGTAGATGATGAGGCAGACATTGTCGTTAACCTCTTCACTATAGTTGAAGTTGAGGGGAAACAGGCAAATGAGGGGACAGCTTGTCATCTGAATCGCTTTCGAACTTAATCCTTTTAAGGACAAGATTTATGTCTTATGTGTTAGGGTAATAATGCTTTATATAAATTAATTGAGTGATTCATACATTCATATAGACTGACTTGTATATGGAGTACATGTGTGATGACTTCTTTATTTTATAGATGTTTACCATAGAAGTGAAAGGGCTGGTTAAATGTGGGGTGCAAATATAAAACGTGGGGTAAAGTAGTCACTTACACTCACCTGTTAAGTGGACAACCAGGGTTCACATTTTGACACTGGCTGTGCTTAGGTCATGCTGAACGTACATTTCTGTTTCTATTTTTAATGTCCCCAATTTATTTCAAGGTGTTTGACTTTACGATGCAAATTGTACTTTGACAACTTACTGTCACAACGGGCCTATTGTGGAAAAATGAACTTTGACCATAAGAATGAAACTCTTGCTATATCAGTAAGTATGTTAGCTCTTTGCACCGTGTAATCATTTATACAATCAGTCATTCACTTTCTGTTTGATGAAACCTTGATAGCTTTACCCTGTGTCTTTGGGAAACAAGGATTTATTTTTAAGTTAATGATAGTCTTTGCTAATGTGTGGAAAATTAAGTTTATCCTGCTGAATTCTTACTGCTATCTTAGCTTCCACCCCCACTGCAAACAGTAATTAGGAATTTTATTTTCAGTGGCAAGTGATTACCTTGTGCCTCTGTTCCACTGGCTTCTTTTTAAAACCGCACATGGGTGGTAGTTTGAATTCCAGGAGACACGATGGAGGGCTTATAGTCTTCACATGGCAGGGGCCCTAGAAGGTTCTGCATGCATAGTTGTCTTTCCACTCTTTGCTTCTGCAGTTGTCATGAGCTCCAGCCTCTTTAATAACAAGGCTGCCACATTTAGCCTTGCGGTTCTGTCCTGTGGATCACTGTCCACAGGGCCAGGAGGAACTAAGCTGTTCTCATCTTTCTTTGGAGCAGTTTTGCTTTTCCAACCCACAGCATCTGGGCAAAGGAAGGGAAGGGAGAGTCTTCTTCCAGACTTCCATCACAGAATGAGGGGCTGCCCTGACTGGCAAGGGGTGACAGAGGGGTCACCAGAAAGTGCATGAGAACCTGGACTTCTGCTAAGAGGAGAAAGGGAGAGTGCTCCATGACCCTCAGTGCTGGTAGGACCCAAAGCAGAATCAGAAGAGCAGGTCTATGAGTTGAAGGCAGGAAACTGCTGTAGATTCTCCAGGGGAATGTGGACCTCCAGATACTTGCCCTCTTTCTTGTTCTCCTCCATCTCAATCCTACGTTCTCGGCGAGGTTCCTCCCAAGCCTTCTGGCACTGACGCTTCCTTTTCTCAACATCATCTGAGAACATCTCTAGGGTTTCCTTAGAGACCACAGGAGCCTGCAGAGCCAATTCACAGATGCTGAACTCACAGGTGAGCAGCAAGTGAGAGAGAGATACCTATGATGCTGTCGAATACCCTCAGACATGGAGTACCCGGTGATTTCCACCACAGTTGCTGAGATCTCCAGGCTCTGCTGCAGGCTGCCATACTCTGGCACAAGGCAGAGCACATTGATGGGGTGCAGGGACATGTGCTGCCCACCCTCCGCTTGGGAAAAGTAATAACAAGGTGAGCTGCTCAGGTGTGTGAAGCCGGGCTTAGTGACAGGTTCCTCCTGGCTGGACTCAATACAAACGGTCCCCTCCCCAAGATTGTCATCTACTAACTCCGAGTCAGTACTGGGCTAGACATTCTCGCCAGTGGAAAGAGTCGAGAAGAAGATCTAAAAGGCATGCACTGGACAGGAAGAAGCCAGATTCTCATTATTCACAAATAACACGGTCATCTATGCCAGAAACTTGGGGAATCTTCAAAAAGAGATACTAGAGCTAGTAAGTGCAGCTGGCAAGGTTGCAGATAGAAGTGACATGCAAAACAATGAACTGCCCTTCTGTATACGAGCAACAAGTCAGAAACTAAAAATTTAAAAGTACCATTTATAATAACATCAGAAATATTAAACAGAAAAAGCTGACCAGTGTTGTGCAAGACCAATAAACTGAAAACCAAAATGAATACTGAGAAGTAAAGATGACGTAAGTGCACAGAAAGATAGTTAGTATTAATGAATCAAAAACATCCGGTATTTTATTAAGGTTCCATTTTTCTGCAGTTGATTTGTAGATTCAACACAATTTTCATTAAAATACCAGCAGGCTTTTTTGTAGAAATTGACAAGCTGATTCTAAAATTTATGTGGAAATACAAAGGACCTAAAAATAGCCAGCACAGCTTTGAAATGGAAGAACAAAATTGGGGGACTAACATTAACTGATTGGAAGAGTTTCTTCAAAGCTACAATAATAATGATGGGATATTGGTTTGACGACATCCAGATGGATGAATGGAACAGTATACTGGTTACAAAGGAGCATAAGGAAACTTTTGGAATGATTAATATATTCTCCATCTTGAATTGTTTCATAGAATACACATTTGCTCAAACTTAAGTTGTACATTTAAATGTATGCAATTTGTTTTATTCATTTGATCCTTCAGAGCTGTTAAAGTTACCAGCAGAAGCAAGGGAATGTGACAGGTAATAGAAAAAGGAAAAAAGAACCATACTCAAAGATGATAGTTACAAGAGATCAGACTACTATCTTAACCATGGCTAACATGTTAAAGATGATAGAATTAGCCATTAAAAAAAAAAGGAATGAAAAAGATGCAGAGTTTCAACAAGAACAATCAGTGGGTGGGTATTCCATAACTGAAAATTTCAGTACCTAAAATTAGAAACTCAATGGATGGTTAATAGCCAACTGAACATAAAACAAAAGATGCATTTAGCAGAACTCAGAGCAGGTCAAAAGGAAATATCTAAAATAAACAGCATAGAAACTGATGACAAAACACTGAACAGAGCCAATGACCAGGGCTGGGATTTAGCTCAGTGGCACTGCACTTGCCTGCCAAGTGCAAGGTCTAATCCCCGGTACCAAAAAAAAAAGTTGTACAAAGAATATTTGAAGAAGTAACAGTTGAGAATTTTTCAAACTGAAAAACAGCAGCCTAGGTTTCTCAGAAAACCTCAAATGAGATTACACACAACACCTAAGCACAAGGTAGTGAAGTAGCTGAAAACCAGAAGTAGAGATATTAAAAGTAGCAAAGGAGGAAATAAACACTACTTTCCACAGAGCAAAAATAAAACAAGGCAGATTTTAAAACAAATTGTGGGGGGTAAAAGCCTCTTGAAAGACTTTAAAATGCTACAGGATTTTTAAAACTTGCCATCTAGAATTCCAGAATAAGCAGAATTATTTTTGAAAAAATGAGGGTGAAACATCTTGGTTAATTTTCAAACAAAAGTTGAAAAAATTCTTTAGTACAATCAGTCCACAAGTAGTATTCAAAAAATGTGGATGAAAGAAAAATGATCCTGGATAAAAACATGAAACTACTGAAAGAACAGAGACCACTGCAAAAGGTAAATATGTGGGAAATGTAAGATAGCTTTTGCTGTATAAAACAATACTGTGCTAGTGTATTGTGGGGTGCATATGATGTAAAAGTAAAATACATGAATGGCACAACAAAGGGATAAGAGCATAGGGAACCAGACTGTTGTAAGGTTCTTGCGCATTTCGGAAAACAATACCAATACTAATTGAAGATAAACTAATTCATGAGATATGTATTGCAAGCCTCTGAAGCAACCATTGGAATAATTTTAAAAGGTAAAATAGAGACCAAATAAAAGAAATGGAAAAGAAAAACAATCCAAAGAAGGCCAAAAAACAAGGGTGACAAAAAATAAACTAATGGGATGAGCAAAATAAATACTGAGATAAATGGCTTAAATCTAAATTTGCAAGTAATCAAGTGTGTATGGAATATACAATTGAGTTAAAAGTAAAGATTGTCAGTCTAAATTGAATATAAGAGCGAACTTTGTTACCAAGAAAAAAAGATACTAATATAAGGACAGTAAAATAAAAGTAAAATTAAGAAAAAGGTGTGTCATGCAAACAGCCAAAAGAAAGCTGTTGTAGTAGTCAGCTTTCCCTTGGCTGGAACACAAAACTCAAAACCTACAACTTAAATGAGAGATTTAAGTAAGCTCATGTTCTCAGGGGATTCAGTCCGTGGTTGGCTGGCTCCAAGGCAGGAACATCATGATGGAAGGGCCTGGCATAACAAAACTACTTAGTCCCTGGTAGCTGGAAGCAGAGCAGGAAAGCAGTACCAGAGAGGAAAGAGCCACAGACCATACATAGATAGTACCCAAGGCCATACCTCTGTGACCCACCCAGACACACCCAGAAGTGTGCTCCCAGATTAGTAACAAAATAAGGTTTACACAAGCAGGGCACTACTAGAGACCAAAAGTGTTACTATTTCATAGTGACAAGTTATTTCAAAAAATATCTTAATCTGCATGTACCTAATAAGATAGCTTCAAAATTCTTAAAGGTTGAGAGAATTAAAAGGCAGAGTAGAAGAACTGACAAATATGATTGGAAACTTTAACTTTTCTTAGTAGTTGATGGGACAATGAGATTAAATATATATATATTAGTGGCAAAGGAAGGCCGAACCTTCATGATCTAAGTTTTATCTTTGAAAACTATAAAACAGAAGCTATTAATAAATTGCAGTAGAAAGATGGGTACAATGAAGATATAATAGAAGTTGGAACTGGAAAGCAAATATACAGTAGCAATGAAATAGCCAAAGGCTGACCATACAACAAATATGGTTACCTAAAGACTGAGTCCTCTACAGCCTATAGGAAGGGGCGATTATCTCATAATCAGTATTGGGTTCAGATTGTTGGGTGTCCTTTTCTCCCAGTAAATAGCAACCCTTGATCCTATTCCTCATATTCAATATAGTGATTAAACATTTGTCGTAGATCTACATGTAAAAACGTCAAACATCTTCTTTCTCCACATTCTCACCAGTCTTTGTTATCTTGATAAAAGCCCTGCAGATTGGGATGAGTGATACCTCATTGTGGGTTTTTGTTTTGGGGGCCGGGACGGAGCTCAGGACCTTGTGCTTGTGGGGCAGGGGCTGGCACCACTGAGCTAAATCCCCAGCTGGAATTTCTATTAGGTTTTTGAGGAATCTCCATACTGATTTCCATAATGGTCTTATCATTTTACTCTCCTACCAACAATGAAGAAGGGTTTCTCCCCACAGCCTTGCCAGCATTTGTAATTGGTCACTTTCTTGATGGTAGCCATTTTTTCTGGGATGAATATGAAGTTTCCTCAAAATAAAAATAGAATTATATGGGATCTGCCAGTCCCACTTGTGAGTATATATCCAAAGGAAATGAAAGTAACATATGAAAGAGACCTGCGTTTCCAGGTTTACTGAGATACTAGTCACAATATCCAAGTCAGGAAATCCGTCTGGGGTGCCCATCAAGGATATATAAAGAAATGTGTTATGTAGCTATAGATACAGGCACAGTGTGATATTTTATTCAGTCATAAAAAATACGAAATTTTGTCACTTGCAGCAAAAACTGATGAAACCGGAGGACCTTATATTAAGTGAAATAAGCCAAACAGAGAAATAGAAATACAGTGCCATGTTCTCTCTCAAGTGGAAGTTCACAAAAGTTGGTCTGAATATAAAATTGTGATCAGTGCAGGTTGGGAAGTGAGGGGAGAAGAATTAGGAGCTTTGATAAAGGGACCACAGCAGTGACTATAGTTGACAGTAATCTATATGTTGTGAAGATCTAGAAGTGAAGAGCTCCAAAGACCCCAAACATAAAAGATAAGGACTCAGAAATACTGATTGCTCTGACTTGATCAGTACATGCTATCTCTGGGTTGAAATATGCTGTACTTCCTAAATACGTGCACTTATGTGTTAATTAAAATGAAGCTCTTTATGCTTTTTACGCAAATTTGTGAAGACTCAGCAGTAATCAAGATTGATAATTTGGACTTTATAAACTAAAAAATAGTTCTCTCCATCAAAGTAGGTTTAAGCTGGGCATGGTAGCACACAGCTGTAATCCCAGCACTCTACCAGGCTGAGGCGGGGAAATTGCAAGTTCTGACCCATCCTGGCCAACTGAGCAACTTAACAAGACCCTGCCTCAAAATTGGAAAGCACAAAGAAAAGGGCTGGGTAGTTCAGTGCAAAGGCTGTGGTTCAATGCCCAGTGCAGGGTGGGAGTGGGGGGTAGCATTGAAAGAGTGATAAGGGAAGATAGAGCCTAGGAAAAGGTCCTGGAATATATGTGTACATCAAAGGACTCATACCTGGGACTATTAGATTAACTGGAAGAAAAAGATTGACAGCACATTTTTAATTGTCAGAAGGCCTAAACCAGGAGTCTCGTTAAGTTATCCAAATGCTGAAGAAAACCAGATGGAATAGGGCTCATAATTGTTAGTCATCAGAGAAGAGCACACCTGTATCCTTCAGTAAGTTACCAACACACTCCTCCTGTTAGGTCACTAGAATGAGCGAGACTGGAAGTGCTGTGCTGATAAAGGTGTCGAGTCAGAAGTGGTGCGGGAGTACGACTGCATAGAACTAATTTGAAAACCTGTCCACGTTTGTCAACGCGATTCTGCTCTTGAGCAGAAACCCAAAGAAAGTGATTGCTTATGTCCTCAAAAAGATACTTTATTTCCTCAGGGCATTATGTTGTCAAAGAGAAACAAGTGTATATTTTAAATTAGAATTTTTAAAACTCTTAGAATGTTCAAAATGAATATTTATTTGAGGACAAAGTAATTTTTAAGTAGTAAGTTGGAAAATATTGGTAGCTGTATGTCTTGTTCATAGAAAACTGGTTAGTACTGTTCTTTTCGCCTAGAATTGTGTCGAAATAAAATTCTTCCGTAGGTTACTTTGTATTTCAGAATGTATACAAAAGAGATTGTTTTTAATTAGTGACGTAGTAAAGAGGGATTTTAAAATGCATTCCAGCCCATTTCTGCTCTTATTCTTTGGCCAGCATAGCTGTCATCAAGGTGGTCCTGTCCGCCCTCGTCCCTGTCCCCTGTCCCCCGCACTGGGCATTGAACCCAGGGCGTTTCCCTGAGCCATGACTGCAGCCTTTTCTTTTTTTCCTGAGACAGGGTATTGCTGAGTTGCCCAGGCTGGGCATCGACTTGAGACCCTCCTGCCTTAGCCTCCCAAAGTGCTGTGCCACTGTGCCTGGCTCAGTACATATATTTCTTTTTTTTGGTACCGGGCATCGAACTCAGGACATTGAGGTTGTGAGGCAGTCACGGTCCCGCTGAGCTAAATCCCTGGCCCCAGACATTCCTCATTTAATGAACAAGTTACATTTAACCTGTGATTAGGTCACTAAATGAATTGATCGATAAATGAGGAATTTTACATAGTATGTACATTGCAATATTGGGAACAAAGAGATGTTCAAAGGAAACTTCAGCATGACTGCTTTTATTTGTATAACTTACGTGCAGTACTGTAATTTATAACAACATAAAACTACAGCACTGTACTGTACAGTACAATCCGCAAAAATCACAGTACAGTGTAAACAATGTACTGTACAAAAAAAGACGTTGAGGCTTTAGAAGTAAGATGTACCGAAGTGTCAGAAACAAGACTGGTTCTAAGTTTGAATAGTTGTTAAAACAGCTTGTAAAGGAGTACATGTAATTACTTTTAAAGCTGTATAACCGCTAGATGTCACTATAATTCAAGTAAGGAAAAATTGTCTTAATACAGTACTTTTAATGTTTGAGACAGTAGGCAGCTTCAGGAGAACTAATTTAAATTCTTAATTTTGATAAATAATGGTTGGTTTACATTAGTACTTTATTTTTAAGCCTTTGGAATTTTGGATATTAGATTCCTTTGCAGTAAGAAAAGTGTCCAATTTGATTCTCTTGAAGTAAAACAAAATCTTCACCATTATGTAGCTCACTCTTACTGTAAAGTATTTCAGTTGGAATACTTTCACACCACTAATTTTGTTTTCACCCTCCTTTGTTTTTTTCTGTAGCCCCATTCCTTCTGATCCTCTAAACCCACACTTTCCTGTGTTACACAGAATTTCATCTGAAATCTATACATTTTCTCCCCTTATTACCTCATTCTCTTCAAGGTTCAGCCTGGAGAGGGAAACAAAGCTGCCTTCAATGACATGCGAGCGTTGTCTGGCGGCGAACGCTCTTTCTCCACAGTGTGCTTCATCCTTTCCCTGTGGTCCATTGCCGAATCACCTTTCAGATGCCTGGATGAGTTTGATGTCTACATGGTACTGTTAAATTTTAAATGCTCAAATTGTTTTCTGTTTGAAGTGTATTTTGGAAGGAAGCAAAACTTTCTTCAGTTCTATCTGTAACAGGAAAGATCCTGCCCTGATACTTTACCTGTGGGGTGAGTGGCAGAGGAAGAGCCCAGAGTTCTAGTTCTCCCCTGACTGTCATGCGGTGCCATCACAGACCCACGTGCTGGGCTGGAGCATGGGTGTCCTGGCTGTCCACCCGACAGGCTGTCTCCCCCGGCCTCTTCCCTGGCTTGCTCCCCTCAATCCAGAAACATCCTCAGGCTCTCGCACTGTAACAGACTTGCAGCCAGCTCACCACACTTACTTACACCCAATCCAGTTGCCTTTGCCCTCCCTGCCTTCAGCAGCTATGCTTCCAGGAGCATTGCAAGCATTTGAGTCTGCGGTTAAGTGGAGGCTTTGAGACCTGCCTCTGCCACAGATTAGACAAGTACAAATCTTTTTGGGTCTCAGCTTCTTCACGTAAAAACCAAGACTGTCCACGTTCCCTTCCTCGGATCTTAAGCACAGCTCAAGGGAGGCCCTGCATGTGATACCCTTGCGTGGTGCAGCCACGTACTGCGTCTCCATAAACAGCAGTTACCCTTCTCATTGCTTCGTATCTCATTCAGCTCTCTCAAAAGTTGTTTAATAAAGGTCATGAGTGATCTGTCATTTAATTTATTGTTAGAGTCCTTGGCACTACAGACCTAGTCTTCATCTCTTAGCCCGTGTCATCTTAGTGGTTTCCACACTCCGCTTCCTGGCTTTACTCTGCTCACTCCTGTCAAGCTGTCTGGCTGGCGCCCCTAACTCATTGCCTTTCAGTGTCTGACACACTTGTTGCTTTTCCTGGACACTGCACCATCACCCTTCTGTTCCCTGTGCACACACCACACACAGTCCCAAGGCTCCTTCCTGCGGAGGGACGCCTACCAGGTCGAGGCCCAGCGTCCCGACAGGCTCTGGTAGATGCTCCCGAATACAGGCCAGCACCTCAAACTCAGGCTGCATGTGTCTCCCTCGAGGCCCCTTTTCCCTTCATTTCCCTACCTTGATGAGCAGCAGACTCATTACAGCCAAATCACCTAGCGTCAGAGCATGTGGTTTACCTGCGCCTTCTCCTCCTTTTGCTTGGACGCTGAGCATGAGCTCCATCTGCTCCTCCCCTGGGTCTCCCCAACCTCCCCTCTCCCCTCTCGCTGCTCCTCTGTTGCTTCCCACCCTGCCGCACACTTCCTGCGTGCTGATGCTGTCTTGCCCACCTGCAAGCTCAGTCTCCCATCCTGCTCTTCTGCACTCTGGCCTCCACGGTTTGGCAGGCTTATATTCCTACAGTAGATCGGGTTGGTGGCTAGTTACTGTATACAGGATGAATGTTAATTCCTTTTTGGGAAATCAGGCCTTTTGTGATGTATCTCACTTCCAACCTTATTAAGCAGTTTGTCACTTTGCAAACGTGGCGCCTCTGCCCAGTGTGTGCTGTCTTTTGACGTGCATTAGACAGCTTACCTTTGAACACTCAGTTATTTTCCCATCATAGTTTTTGATATCATTTTCCTACATAGGAATTTCTTGACATCATAAGTAAAATAAAGGGTGAAAATCCAGGGTTTGTTTTGTATCAGACAGCTGAATGCAACTTCTACCGAACTGTGATTGACATAATAGTGGTGCTAACTCCTGCCTCTGTTCTTCAGGATATGGTTAATAGGAGGATTGCCATGGACATGATACTTAAGATGGCAGATTCTCAGCGTTTTAGACAGTTTATCTTGCTTACCCCACAAAGTATGAGGTAACTTCTTAAAACTTTCTGTGAATACATATGAAGTATATAAGAGGGGGAATAAATCCATTATAGCTTTAGCTTTTAAATACAAGTACATAAATGACCAATGGAAAAAAAATAACCTCTTTACTACTCCAGGACATTTAGATCTCCTTTTCTAGATATTTAAAGTTTTGCTTGTGTTATCTCCCTGTGTAACTTAGTCAAGTTGGCTGGTATATTACTGACTTGTTAGTATTTCTATCTTGAATTTGCTGCTTTGTGGTTGTCATAACTGACAAATATAAAATGACTGGTGATTCTGTGTAGGACAAAGAAGCAATGCAAGATTTTTCCAGTCTTGACTCTTGGTGACTTACAAATCAGTCTTTTTAAGTAAAGAGCTCCACTCTGTTATCAGCGCTTGCTGAGTACCTATGTGTGTCAGGCACTGGTACTTAGAGTTGATGCTCTGTCTGTGAAGTGGTCTGGTGGTCTTATGGGGATTTCAGTTTGTGATTAGGAGTATTCAGGTAACTCCTTCCTGGCTAGACAAGAGCAGGAGTTAAAAATAATTGACACATAAGCCAGGTGTGGTGGTGCACGCCTGTAATCCCAGTACTCAGGAGGCTGAGGCAGGAGGATGGCTGTGAGTTCAAAGCCAGCCTGGACTACATAGTGATACCCTGTCTCAAAATAAAACAAAAAATTGGCATAAATCTCCTTTATTTTATTTTTCCTCCAAACTGAAAATGCATGGGTTTTAGCAAGTAGTTAATGTTTAAGGGCCAGGGATTTAGCTCAGTGGTTCCACTGCCTGCCTCACCAAGCGCAAGGTCCTGAGTTAGATTCCCGGTACCAAAAAAAAAAGTTAATGTTTAAAATGAAAATAAAATATTTCCTTTTTGCAAATTATATTTCTTCTCGAACTCTTGATGTATCCCACTTTTAGCAAACAACAAGCCATTTGGACTTGTATTTTAATGAGGTGATGTTACTATTTCTTTGGTTTTGATCTTCAGTGCCGGGTATTATACCCAGGCCTTGCAAATGCTAAGCATGTGCTGTACACTGAGCTACTCCCAAAGCCTGTAGGATTATTTTTAATGGGTAAAACTTCCTTGGAAATTTTAGTAATTAATTTTGCTTTTTCTAGTTCACTTCCTTCCAGTAAATTGATTAGAATTCTTCGGATGTCTGATCCTGAAAGAGGACAAACTACGTTGCCTTTCCGACCTGTGACTTGGGAAGATGAGGATGAGCGGAGCTGAGCTGTGACACGTAGCATGGCTTGTCCTCGTGGGGACTGTAAGGACAAGAATGCTGAGCTGTTCAGGAGACAGAATGAGACTGGGCTGCTCTCAAGAAAAGGACCCATTGCCTCAGGCCACAGTAAAATGTGTCAGTAAGCCCAAAAGCCAGGTACAGCCAGGAGGTTACAGCTACTGTTCCTTTCCTTTGAGAAAAGTCAATTTCACAGTGCTGGTTTTTAAGTCTGTTTGGTTTTGAGGATTTTGGTTTTTCGTTTTACCGTCCACTTTTATGGACTCTTAGAAGTAGCATTTCGTACACGTGTATGTGTACATATCTGCATAGTTTGGGTTCGTTTCTGTAGTATTTTGTAAGAAAATAAAAGTTTGAGTACCGGTTTATATTTAGTATTGCTTTTCCAGAACATTACATTCTGTAGCTAAACAATCAAAAGCAGAAGGGAGGGATTTCTCATTACATAGGATGGGGTACAAAGGTGGTTTTGGACAAAAACTAGTTTACAGTGGACTTAGTGTCTGGTTTTCATCCATTAATTAGGAGGGACTTACATAGCACTATAAGTACACTGTGTAGTTCCTGCCTATAGGTAAAATTTTTTTTTTTTTGTACCGGGAATCGAGCTCAGGACCTTGCACTTGCGCGGCAGGTGCCAGAACCACTGAGCTAAATCCCCGGCCCTCTGTAGGTAATTTTTAACCCTGGGGCACAACTGTAGATCTGGGCTATAACTTTTAATTGTTGTATTTCATCAAATTTAAGATGCTCTCTATTTATGAGACACTCTTTTGAAGTCCTGAGGCCGTTACTCTGACACAGTGCGTTCTCAGTCCTTTACTGTCCTCTGTCCAAGTGAGAGCCTGAAACTGGACACAGGACCAAACCATGACATAGCTTGTCCACCCTGACCTGTGGCACTCTGGGCGGGTTGAAAAGCCCTTTGTTTGGAGTCCAGGGCTCTCAGGTCCTGGGCTCTGGTGAGAGCATGCAGGCCAGAGGGACCATGCTAAGCAGGCAGGGAAGGCTGGGAGGAGAGCAGCAAGTAGCTGGTTGTGTGAGCCAGAGGCCACCCTGGATGGCGGGCAGGCTCATGAGATCAGAGAGATCAGCTACTGGAGACGCATCCTGACTTTAGAGATGCTGAGAGGTGTGCTGCTTAGAATGACCAGATACAGTTTATTGTAAAAAAAAAAAAAAAGGAATTTATGAACTTTAAAGAAAACATGAATAGGACTTCTCATATGCTTTGATACTAGCATTAGTGTAAAACTTTTTAAAACACATTGAATACCAAAAAGTATTCCTTAATATTATTAGCAATAAATATTAGAATACGTATTTATAAAATTGAAAAGGAAGTATTTCAAGACATACTTTAAGAGAAGGGACAGTTCTCTACTTATTGAGAAAAATTGGATTTTGTTTTTGCTTGGGGAGGGAGTTCAAATTGCGATCAGTTGCCAAATCAGACCAGAAACTCGTACTTTCTAATGTAAGAATTTATGGAAAGAAGCAAATGTATGCTGAATGTTTTCAGCATTCTCCACTAACCATACAATGTCTGATTTTACAGTTACACTTAAAACTCATTTGTATCAAAACTACTTCACATTCATGTGCTTTTTCAAATAAAAACTATAGAGTTTACCATATGCATAAACTTTACTAGCTAAGAAATTTTAGTGTCTGAATTTTTGTGACCATTTTGAATGTCATGCTTCTTAATACTCACGAGAAGCATCCTCAGGCATCTGAGCATCTCCTGCTAAACTGGAAATTACTCACTGCTTTGGCAAGGTTTTGATTTCATCCATCAAGTGAAAAATATCTTCGCCTGATGTGCCAAGTAGTGGTAAATTAGGTAGAGTAAAAGAATAAAAAGATTGTTCTTTTAAAACTTGTTAACTTTTAAAAATAAAACAAAAAACTTACCTGTGTTAAAGTCATGGTTTTGTGAGTTGAAAAGGTAATAGTGACTAACGTAAGCCTTTTTATGAATAGTGACTCAACCCGTAGAAACAAGAAGGAAATCTTCCTTGGATTTTAAAGCCCACCTCTTCATTCTTGGCACTGGAAATGATTAAAATCATTCTCAAAATAACAAGTGTGATGAGTTTGAATAAGCCAAGATGTAGATTACACAGCTACTGAAATGAATGAGCATAATGCTTGAGGCCTTGCCTCTGCCTCTGTTTGATGAGACAACCAGCAGGTCTACTCAGGGCTGGTTTTGGAGCTGCCCTGAGAGTCCGTGTGAGCGGAGGCTTCCCTGGCCTGTGAGGAAGGCCTCGCCTCGCCCGCCAGCTCCGCACCTGCACCCCACTGCACGGCCCCAGCTCTGCCTCCTCCATGCTGCTGGGGCTTGGCAGCTGCGTGTGAGTGTTTCAGTGGCTTGTCTGCTGCACACAGAAGGGGTTGGGTGCGGAGTGATCAGTGGAGACTTGCAGGAATTACCCAGAGCCTTCTCGAAGGGTCTCATCCAGAAGCTCCTCCCCAGCTCACCCACCCATCCACACTTCCTGGAGGAAAGAGCATTGGGAGGCGGGAGGCGCTAAACCTGACCTCACCTTTCACTTAGGGCTCACCATGCACAGGCGCTTGTACCTATGGAATGTCCTCTGAGGACAGATTTTGGGTTCTGTCACTGTCTCGGGTACCTTCGTGTCCAGTGTGTATAGTAAGGTTTGTCTGGTCGGTTTGTTGTTGAATGTGTGAATGGAATCATGATGTTCCAATCTCAGTGTCATTTATTGATCTTAAAGCAAAGGAAGAATATTTTGAAAAGTGTACTCAATAAAAAGTGCTTGAATGAAGAATGCAGGACTACACTGCCTGGTACAGTAGCCACTAGTTACACATAGTAAATGAAGTTTAATTAAAAATTTAAAATTCAGTTCCTCAGTCATTCCAGGCCATACTGAAAGGGCCTGATAGCCACTTAAAGTGCAGACAGATGTTTCCCTTATCAGTACAACTGGGCAGCACTGCAAAGAAGCCCAGTTTCTCCAGGTCTACCCTAAACCTGCCAGCCTGCTTCTGAAATTCCTGATGAATCCCGGCCTGCTCTGCCCCATTTTTATAAATCAAACCAGTGTACTTTTGATTTAGAAAGCAGATGTCTCCTAATAGCTTGTCCTGGAGGACAGCTCAACCCACTGAATGCTTTCTACATAGCTGTAGAACACAGTAGTATGTTGTGAGCCCCAAGTCACACTGAGATTGTTTATTGTCAGCTTTTTGGAATGAACAAGCCTTCGTGTAAGCATCACGTGCCATGTTGGGCCTTTGCCAGGTGCTGGAGGGAAATGGGAAGTTGCTTTTCTTTTTGTTACCAAGTTTTTAAATTCTGAAGGTGTGTAAGGGCAGATTTAGAGAGTTACCACTTGATGACAGTTTTGACTGTGTTTCAAATTTAAAATTATAAAATAAAGATTAGGGAGGAAAATCAAATGTTATAAATTTATTTGAGATAGTTGCCACCTTTTTGGAAGCCTTTGAAAACTCAAGCAGGAAATGCTACATTTCCATCTTGTTTTACTTTTAATAAATAATATCTCTGAATATGTATAAGTAGGCAGATATACTTAATGAATTAATCATTTAGCAGGATTTTTAAGTTTTATACTGCATTCATCAAAACAGCTTTTTCCAGATGGATAAGATGGATAAGATGCACATGAGGTAAGAATTAAGGCCAACCCAAAAGGCATGCAAACGTAGCACATTTATGCTTACTGATGACACAAGCTCTTGTGTGGCCAAGGCGTGGCCTGTCCAGTACTACTGTACAGAGAGTGACATGTTTCAGGGTTAGGTTACATGACTGGGGGCTCAGTGCCACTAACACGTTGTCAGGAGATGCAGCATTAGCACGCAGGTACAGAAATCATGTAACTTTGTAGCACATTTCTGCCAGGCTTTGGAGGGTTATTTTTTATGAAATGATACAACATATCACATTGTGGCAGATTTTGTTGTATAATATATGCTTTTAAAATTCATCAGCAAATGACATTCTCATGCACACTGTTTCAAACACGAGAAGCAAGTCCATTTATAGGTAGTCCAAGCAATGTGTGTGTGTGTGTGTGTGTGTGTGTGTGTGTGTGTGTGTGTGTAGCTGCAGACTAAATGGAACGTTGAGACTTGCGCAGTCTGTAGTGTTGGCGTCCGCTCATTTCTGAATGTCGCACTGCAGGAGTAATACGATGGAAGGGTCGCTCTTTGCAGCTTCTTTGAACTCGTCCAGTGTAATCTGGTCATCTTTGTTCTTATCCATCTTGCTGAAAATCTTGTCCACTCGCTGCTCAGGCGTGAGGCCATCCTCATTCATTTTCATCATGATCACAGTGCCCACCATTTTGTAGATAGCCTTGAGGGAAAGGACATTGTAGATGGTATTAACTAGAAACCCAGGAGAGCAGAAAGCTGTTCTTGCCACCCCTTCCCCGACCAGACCCTCCTCATCTCCCAAGACTTGGCTTCTGTCTCCCCAGAGGAGGTTCATTTCCTGGGCTTCAAGTTCCCAGCACAGCCTTACCACTGTTCCCAACCACATAGTCTCACACTATTACAGGAATGCTTTGTCTTCTCTGTCAGCAAGGGCGTCTTAGGAAGCCGGGAATCATATTTTTCTTTCATAACTTCAGGGGTTGGCTCAATGCCTGCCATATAGTAGGTCTGTGATAAATACTGATTGATCCATTCAATTTGCTAGAGCTTAGCAGTGGAGGGAGGACCAAGTAAGGTCCTGGTGAAAGATACAGCTAAAGAGAAGAAAGCAAAAAGCAGACAGTAAAGTTCAACATACCATAAGGAACTTACATTTTGAAGGACTCCTTAAGTGGTTTTCATTGAGTGAGTGATGTAATCAAAGACGTGAGTCTTGTGGCCAATTAGAAGTATTTTGCATGATTCTGAGTGTTCTGGCCAGAGGGAGTGGCCAGAAAGTGCTCAGTGGTGACATCAAGAATAGTGGATTAGGAACAGGTTCAGGGAGGTAAGAGGGGTGTTCAGTTTTAAATATTTTGAGTTTGAGGTCCAGATGACATTCACCAACACCAGCCTTGCGGATGTAGGAGAGAAATGTGATTGCAACCAGTAAGGAGTTTGTAGTGTGTTAGACAGTCAAGCCAGGTGCACCACTCACAAACTGAGCTCTGAAACATTAGTTCAGAAAGAATCTGGATCAGGGACTGTGAGTCGGAAGAACAGAGTAAGAAGATTCCAATTCTTTAGGTCACACTGAGAATTATTCAATCCATAACTCAATATGAACATTTCCTAGGTGGAAGTAATTTTTTCTTAGAAAAATGCCTTCAAAAAATAGAAGTCCATCTACACAAATAGGAGCGTGAGAGTGTTCATAGCATTATTGATGATAACCCAAATGCTTGTGCACTGGTAAACAAGGGAAATGTGATGTATGCTGGCAATGACAAGGATGAGATTCTGGTAAATGCTGCAACACAGATAAACCTCAGGGAAAGAGGAGATGCCATAGCTGCCACTGCCAGATAGGAAGGCCATACATGGTATGATTCCATGATCATGGCATGTCCAGGAGCCAGGTCCCAGAGACCGGAGAAAGTGGCCGTCTGGGTCTGGCCGAGGGCAGAGGAATCTTATCACAGCCTGAGTTGTGGATGAGGGAAAAGCAGACACTGTGCCTTCATGCCTGGAGTTTAAAGAGAGACAAATGGGCCGTCTATATGTCAGCTGTTCTCATTTTGTCCTTTTCAAAAAGGGAAATCAAAATCTGCAGCAAGGGATATGAAGAGAGCCAGCAGCACAAGTGCTCTCTGAATAAAGTCCAGGCAATAAGAAACGTAGACACCAGACCAACCTGCACCTTAGCCAGCAAGTCGGAAATGGTCCCATTATCCACCTCCAAGGTGGCTCTGTGACTCGGACTGGCAACGTGACGGTCTGGAAAGGACGTTCCCAGTGGAAACCCTCCCCTCAACGTGGACAGAGCCTGTGGGGCACGCCGGCCTCAGGATGAGGGAACAGCACGGCTCCGTGAACTCCGGGATCCCTCACGCGCACACGCTTCAGGGTGACTGGGCGTGCGTCCAGATGTTCACATGATCTTTGCTCAAACAGCAGGTCCTCACCCGTGATCCCCGGGGAGCACCGCGCGAGCACCCCCCTCACTCACGGGCCACGTGGCCTGTGCCCAGTGGCTCAAGCCAGGCAGACTGCCTTCGGTGGTGCTCCGCTCTGCACGCTTCCTCTACCACCGGCCCTGCCATGTGTCCGCACCCGCCTCACTCCCCTCGTGGCATCTTCCCTTCGCTGACCAGTGCCACTGAAACTGTTCCCGGGGTCTTCACCACTGCCCTCTGGACTGCCCACTCCACCCTCCATTACTGCAGATTGTACGCCTGTCAGTAGCATTTGGCATAACTGTTCGTTGCCAACCCCTTGGAACCTTTTCTGCACTCCCACATAGGACTCCTGACCCTCTCTTTTTCATAGTCCCACCTTATTTTCTAGATTCTGTCCTGAATTTCTACCTTTGTTTTTTGTTGTTTTTTTTTTTTTTTTTTTTTGGTACTTGGGATCAAACTCGGGACCTTGCGCTTGTGCAGCAGGCAGCGAAACCACTGAGCTAAATCCCCGGCCCTCCCATCTTATTTTCTGAACCCCTCGTTTGTCCTTGTATCTCTTGCAGAGTTATCTTGTATGCCTTTATTATCAAAACATTTGAATAAGTTCCACTGCACAGAGCTGGCTCCTACCTGCCAAACAGCCAGATCTCAGTGAATACCTGAGATAGTCCACTGAGACCTAGGATGGTCACGCATTGCTGGTAGGAAAACTCTGAGGAAAGCCTATACTCGACTCTTGTGCAAAGCTCGATTCAAGCCTGGAAGAGATCACCCTAGTCTATGTGACTGTCAATGCAAACCTCAATACTTGAATAATGACAACAGCACACAGGTAATAGAACATTTAGAAGGAAAAACACTGTTACCCACAACCAGGCCTCAAAAAATCAGTGCACAAATCCTCCCATGAAAACGACAGCAAGAGCTAGAGGTGCCAGGAGGACGAAGTAGGGGGGCCCTCAATGATGAGAAAGAGCGGCAGCTGCTGCCACCGAGGCCGGCCGGCACCTTCCGCCACCTGCCAGGTCAGCCACAGCAAAGTCAGCCATGCACTCTGGGCTGCTGAGGCGGCTGGCCTAGCCAGCTCCGGATCCCAGGAGCACGGCAGGGAGCAGGACCCTCCTCTCCTCGCAGGGGGAGGACACACTCTGCCCTGTGTCCTGTTCCCAGGTGAGTGGGGCAGCCGGCGGCACGGGCTGCAGGAAGGAAGGCCCTGCTGGCCAGGAGGGCTCGAGGGAGCCCAGGGAGGCCCAAGCTGCCCAAGCAAGGTGGAAAATCCGGCAGGCCAGTGTAGCTGAAGGGGTAGGGACCAGGCCTGCAGCCACAAGCAGAGGAACCCCAGGCGCTTGCAAATGCAGCTGGACGCGTGTGGTGGGGGCCCAGAGGAGACCCTGGGAGCCGCTGAGCTGCCAGCAGAGCAAAGCTAGATCAGGGCCCAGAAACTGACCTGTGAGGCCCTTCACCCCCGAGGCTTCTGCCTGCGGAGGCCCTCGGGGTGCGTGGGTGGCTGCTTAAAACCTGCGCTGCCATCGACAAGAAGGGCTGCAGCGCAGGTCGGGGGACCGCGGCCCGGGAGCAGCAGGGCCTGCTCACCTCGATGATCTCCAGCATCTCCACACGGGTGATCTTGCCGTCACCGTCCAGGTCATACATGTTGAAGGCCCAGTTGAGCTTCTGCTCGAAGCTGCCTCTGGAGGTGATGGACAGGGCGCAGATGAACTCTCGGAAGTCGATGGTGCCGTCGCCATTCTTGTCGAAGGTGCGGAAGGCGTGCTGCGCGAACTTGGAGGCATCTCCGTAGGGGAAGAACTGCGGGCAGAGCACAGGCAGGCAGGAGCAGGTGAGGCTGACAGTACCCCGTCCCCAGGGCTCACAGGCCAGGCAGGCCAGGGGGTGGTGCCAACCTGACTGGCCTTGACTGGGATCCCAGGGCGTGGGGCACAGCTTCTGCTGCGTCTGGATGGCTGGGAGACTGTGGCCTCGGGGTCTGTGTCTGGTCCCTGGCCCTTCCTCTCTGGCTCCAATCCCCTGCTCTGCCGTGAACTAAGTAGCTTTGCTCCACCACACCCTTCCATCATGATGTTCCTGCCTGAGTCCACTGACCATGGACTGAATCCCCTGAACCACGACCCAAATCCAACCTCTCTTCCTTTGCGTTCTGCACGTCACCTGTTAGATGCTAATCCAGCCCCACCTTTTCCTCTGGGAGAGGCTGGTGACCCGTGGCTTGGGGGTCCGTCAGCAGCACCCACCCGCTGCCTACTGCCTGCTTTGCAGCTCATCTGGTGCATCTCCCCCAGAGTGAAGACTGAGGCAGGTAGCAGGCCGCACGGGGATCCAGTGCAACCCCTAGCTCCTCCAGGTGTGAAAATCCAGGTTCACCGCCCCTGGGGCTGGAGAGGCCACCCAGACTGGTCCTTCTCCCACCCGCTCCCAGCCCAGCCCACACCCGTCTCCTGCCTGCCTGAGTTCTGCTTCTGACTCCCTTTTACAGGGACTTTTTTCTTGCAGAACAGACATTTAAAACCCATTAAAAATAGCACATGATTGAGCTCCTTTTCCGGAGACATAAAGAGACTTCGTCACAGAGCCAGCAGTCGCCAAGGGTGCGTAGGTGGGAGAATGGACCGAGGAGGAGAAGACGGCAGATCCGGCGGGGAGGTCAGACCTCGGGCTGGTCAGCACGGCCCTGGACAGGAGCCCAGGCCTGGCCCAGGAGCAGGCAGCTCTGGACTAGAGTGAGCGGACGGACGGACGGAAACAAACAAATCACGTGCTGCTCAAAACAGAGCAGTATGCGCGCGTGTCAGGAAGAGCAGGCCTCCCGCAGACTCCCAGCTGCTCGCCGCCTTGCTGCTGGCCACCGTGCTTGGTGCCAGCCGCGTCCCCGTCCTGGGCCGCCTCCCTCAGGGCCATCGGCGTCTTTCCCCCTGCACAGCCTGCTCTGGGCCCTGCTCCGTCCTGCTGCCCACCTTGCCTACCCCCGAAGCGCCCCGCAAGGTGCAAACTTTCCTCCCGGATCAAATGCGTCTTTCCACACCAGACTCCAGGCAGGAGGTCCGGGAAGCGGGGAGACCTTCCAGGCAGGGCCAGCAGGTGAGGGCGCCCGTTTCAGAGGCACTCGCTTCTGGCCCCCGAGGTCTGGTCCAGGTCCCAGTACTGTGCCGAGAATCACCGTGACGCCGTGGCTGCAAACAGCCTGCACGGTGCCGCCTCGGACAGTGACGAGTGAAGCTCCAGAGCTGCGTCTCCTCTCGTGGACAGGGCGCCCTCCGGTGGCGCCGAGGGGCCCGGCCGCGGGTGGCCTCCTTCCTGCGCCATCTGCCATTTCCGCCACAGTAGGCTCTCACGACTCACCGAAGGCGTCGGGCCCTGGCGCAGGTCCTGTCCTGGGCGGCAGGATGCAGAGATGAGGATCTCCGAGGAGGCCTGTGCTCCAGGGCCACACGTTAGGGCGCACACCCAGCGGGACACTTGCTGCCCACTTGTTGCCCCATAAGCGCTAGCGCACAGGAGGAGGCAAAGCCGCAGTAAAGCTCAGGAAGTGGGGTGCAAGGAGGTCGGGCAGACTCCGGAAGAAGAGGTTTCCCTTCCTCTTTGACCTGCTCGGCAGGACCCTCTCATCCCCACGCTACCTGGGCGCTTGGACCTAAGGACAAGCTGCCGGGTGCTGAGTGTGGAACCGAGCAGTTTCGCACTTGGAGAATTCTGCCTCGGTTTGCCCTTCCCGAGCCTGCAGGTGAGCTGTCCCTGCCTCTCCAGGTGGGTGTGATTTGCGATGTGCCCGTCAGCCGCGCGGTCAGCCCGTAGAGCTGGAGCAGGAGCTCTGACCTCAGAGCTGCGCAAAGCAAGCCTGGGCAGGCTCCCGAGTGTCCACCGCTGTTGGTCCACCGACCTTTCTGCGCTCAAGGATGTGAGGCTGGGCCATTTTCTTCCTTCCTGCGGGTTTCTGGCAACATAATGTGTCCACTTTCTTCTCACAGCATGCTTTTAAGTTAAGGGATATTTGACAGCTTTATCTAAAAATAGCCGGGCACCTTAAGTCAGTGTATAAAAAATTAATTTCAGCCTGAAAATCCTTGAGAGAAAAATCAGTCACAAATTTTGAGCTATAAAATTTGCATGCACCTCACAGAAGATCTGCTTACTGACTTCTGCAGCCTGCCTGTTTACTTCGGAAGAACCCAAGGACCTGGAGGGGCCTTGTAGTGATCGGGGAAGGGGACGTTACTGGGACCTCTGCCGTGGGTCCTGGCCCAGAGCCACCACAGCACAAGGCAAATTCAAGCACAGGAAATGAGACGTAGAGGGGAGAAGCTGGGTCTTGGGGCCTGGTCAGTGCTGCTGATGGCAACAAGACAAAGGCCCCCAAGCGCATCCAGCGTTTACTGAACACAGCCATGGGAAGGAATAGGGGGCAGGGTGTGCACTGAAGGCATCCAGTGAAACACTGCCAAACACCTGGCATGATGGCGCCAGGCAGGGCTGTCAGGGAGGAAGCACGGTTTATCTTGCTTGGATGGAACAAACCGGTACTGGGACCAGGTGCAACCCACTGGTCAGTGAGAAGCCATAATTCAAGGGAAAGGGTTTTCAATGGGGTCACACTGACCTCAGCTGCACTAACTCAGCAGAGTCCTGCCACTTCACAGACCAGGACTTGGGCCTCGGTGACAGGCATTAGCAAAGGAGCAATGCTAGCCTGACCTGCTACCTGACACGCCCCTTTGAGTCGCGCATAAGGCTTTTGCCTGAAAGAAAACAGTACAGCTGAATTAAGGAAAGCCACAAGAATGTGCACCCATAGCCCACTAGTACTGGGCAGGGACGTCCGCTACAGGCCTTTCCCTGAAACCTGCCCTGTCACCTCCTTAATGTTTTCAATCAGCCAACGCCCTCTTTCCTCTTTGGAGGAAGCAGCCCAAATCTGGACAGATCGCCATGGAAAAATGAAGCCATTTCCCCTTTGATCTTTCCAGGAAGAAATCAGGATCTTGAACTCTATTCATTTCTCTTGGGAGACCATAGGGCCTGAGAAACACAAGCATTTTTCATAAACCATTGGTGAAAATTTGTGTTTTTGAAATTCTACATTTTTTTCTCCAACGCCTGTGTTAAATGTTGACATGAAAGTAATGTTTGGTGGCAGTGACAACTATAAATATTTTAATATACTAGACAGCAAGGAGTTCAGGTTGAACAATCATATCTACCCATGTATATGAGACATGAGTATTCTCTCCTTGAACCCAGATCAGACCTGATACTGTAAACTGTCCTGTGGACGAGGACCCTGAGGCCTGAAAGGTCAGGCTGTCAGTGGCAGGGGCAGTTGTGAATGCAGATCTGTTTGATTATTTCTGCGATACCTTGAGGTTATCCTTAACCAAGTGTTCACTGAGGAAATAAACCCATGTCCATATTTGATGAAGCATTATATAATTCTTGGCCTTCACAGCCTTAAACTGGCAATTCTCTACTACATTCATTGGCACCTTCTGGCAGCATCCTACATTGCAGGGAAATTACTAACATGATAGGGGATATTTTCTAAATGACCAGTCTATTGTTCAACTCAACAAACATTTATTGAGCAGCTACTATGTGTCAGACACTGTATTAGGTATTGGTAATAAAAATAGAAAACAGAGGCAGGTCTGCAGACACCGTAGCAACATCATGAGTTGCGCAGAACATGCCGAATCAGCCTGCACCCCGGCAGCAATCTACTGGACAACCTCCCCCCCCGCCGTTCCTCTGTACAGCCACCTGGTTCCACACTACAAAGACACAGAGGACACTGGACCACCAGACCACCATACTTGGGTAAGTTGGAGTCATCTTCACCTCCCATCAGGACCAGGACTATCTTCGGGGGAAGGGCAACTATAACCTGCGATACAACTCTGCAGAGTTCAAGCCTACAGGAGGACAGGGAGTTCAATTTGGGACTTGAAGCCAGAATTCTCCCTGAAACTCACAGGTCTGCGACTGGCTTGCTGAGACTCATTGACTTCTATCTGCACACTGCTGCCCACCTTGTCTATTGTGACAGCAGAGACATACCCTGAAAGAGGCCCTTCATCTTCATGGTTATTTTTTATTCCCAAAATTGGTTTTATTATTTTGGGTTTTTTTTCTCTTTTCTTTTCTTTTGCTCCTCTTTAATTTTTTTCCTACTCTTTGCAAATATTTGTTTTTCTCTCCTTTTTTTTCTTTTCTTTTCTTTTTTCTTTTCTCTTTCCTTTCTCTCTCTCTTACACTCACTCTCTTGCTCTCCCACATTGTTCATCTCCCTTTTTGCCCCTGTTTTGGTCCTCAGTCAGAGTTCTTCTTTATTTTCCTAGTATTCTCTTTTTCCTTCTCACCTGTGTCCTCTGGCCACACTGCTAACCTTCCCCTGTCCTTCTTCCCATCTGTCCCTCCCTCCCCAACCCCTTCTAACTCCCCATCCCAAAGGGTAAAGTTGTTATATTGAAGAGTTTATTCACTATATATTGGGTTGGTCCTCGATCTTGATTTAATTCACACAGCTAAAGGTGACAGATTAATAACTACCACAAAATGTCATTTTCGAAGATGTACTTGATGCAGTGGTGTTGCTGATTGTATCACTTGGGCTAAGGTGTTGTTATTGATCTAGTCAATGAACCTTCCTAGTATAAGGAAAATGAGATAGCCTCAGAGTCATTAGAGACTCAAAACTTAAAGACCAGCTATATCTGGAAGACACCTCTGAGAAGCAATCATTCCATAAGGGTTCTAATTACAAGCAACGAAGATACCTACAATAAGCAATTTCAAACTATCAACCCAGGAGTAAAACCAAGGACAGAACCAAAAACAAAAATGAGAAGACATTTAAGCAAGGCACAAACTCAGACTTCCACCCCACCAAGGGTAAATCCTGGGGGAAATAAGATGGAAAAGTCCCATAACCAACCACCTGGACACCCTGAACTGATAGCACAGGAAGTAACAAAACAGATGAATGAGGCTCTAGGAAAAATTCAAAGTGGAAATAATCTCCCAGATATCCACAGAGATGGCGAGCAGAGTGAAAGACATGATTAGAGGCTCTACAACAGAAACAGATAAAAAATAGATGAGCTCAGAAACATGCTGGAAGCCATGAATACCCAGCATAAGAAAGAAATGGAAACCATGATTGCCCAACATAAGAAAGAAATGGAATCCATGAAACAGATTCAAACAGATATTCAGGAGATCAAAAACTCCATTGAAAGTATCCACAGCAGATTAAGGGAATGTGAAGATAGAATATCAGATATAGAAGACAGGATCACGGTTACAGACCATGAAAATAGAGATTTCTTAAAAATAGTAAGGGACCATGAGAAATAAATCGAACAACTGCTAGACGATGCAAAGAAGAATGACATAAGACTGATAGGAGTCCATGAAAAAACAGGAGAAAGCACAATTGACATAAAAAACTGTTCACAGAAGTAATAGTGGAAAACTTCCCAGACAGAGGTAGAGAACTGGACATACAGATAAGTGAAGCATATAGAACTCCAACTAGCCATGATAAAAAAAAATCTACATCTAGACATATAATAGTCAAGATCCCAGAAACCCAACAGAAAAACAAAATCCTACAAGCAGTTAGAGAAAAGAAACAAATCACCTACAAAGGAAAGCCCATCAGAATCACAGCAGACTTCTCAACACAAACCCTCAAGTCAAGGAGAGCCTGGAGTGAAGTATTTCAAGCCCTAAAAGAAAATAACTTCCAATCTAGACTGTTGTATCCTGCAAAATTATCTTTCAAAATTGATGGGGAAATTAGATACTTCCATGACAAAGAACACCTGAGAAATTTCATGAACACCAAACCAGCACTACAAGCAATTCTAAACAATGTCCTAGAAAAAAGCAATGAAGGTCACAACTCCATGAGGCTCAACAGAGGGAAGCCACCAGGCAAGGTAAGACACTAAAGGGAAAGGGGGAAAAAATAAGAAATAAAAGAGCCAACAAAAGTAAAACATCATGACAAGGATAAATCGATACCTATCAATTATGACCCTCAATGTTAATGGCCTCAATTCACCAATCAAAAGAAATAGACTGGCAGAATGGATTAAAAAGGAAAATGCAACAATATGCTGTATACAAGAAACACACCTAACTCAAAAAGAAACTCATAGACTGAAAGTAAAAGGATGGAAAACAGTTCTCCACACAACAGGAACCCAGAAGAAAGCAGGGATAGCAATCTTATTTGCAGACAAAGTAGATTTCAAACCAAAACTAATTAAGAGAGACAAAGATGGTCACTACATCCTTGTGAAGGGAACAATCCAAGAGGAAAAGATGACAATCCTAAATATATATGCACCAAATACGAATGGCCCCAACTGTACAAAACAAATATTAATGGACATGAAAAACCAAATAAGCACTAATACAATTGTAGTGGGGGACCTCAATACCCCACTATCACAAATAGACAGATCATCTAGACACAAAGTTAACAAGGAAATTCTAGAACTGAACCAGGCTATTGAACAAATGGACTTAATAGATGTTTACAGAGTGTTCCACCCCACAAAATCAGGATACACATTCTTACAAACTTTTTTTTTTTTTTTTTGGTACCGGGGATCCACCTCAGGACCTTGTGCTTGCTAGGCAGGCGCCAGAACCACTGAGCTAAATGCCCAGCCCAAGGATACACATTTTTTTTGGCTGCACACGGATCATTCTCCAGAGTAGACCACATGCTAGGTCATAGGACATATCTAAGTAAATGTCAAAGAATTGAAGTTACCCCCTGTATATTATCAGACCATAGTGCAATAAAATTGGAGATCAATAACATGAGAAACCACAAAACCTCAACAAACACAAGGAAATTGAATAACACCCTCCTGAACAGCCAATGGGTCACAGAAGTAATTAAAGAAGAAATTAGACAGTTTCTACAAGTAAATGATGATGCCAGTACAACACTTAGGAATCTATGGGACACAATGAAAGCAGTTCTATGTGGGAAATTCATAGCAGTGAATGCCCATATTAGGAAAAATAGAAAACGGTCATAGAGCAATAAGAATAGTGATGGAAATAGATGTTAATCAAACTGCCACATGAATTGGTAGGTTTCATAGTATGAAATTGTTAGGGATGATTGAATCTTCATCAGCTCCAGTTGTGCTCCAACCCTTCTGTTCAAACATAGCAAGTGACCAGCAGGCAGGAAAAGCAAACTCCAAGAAATACTTGTGCTCTTCTTCTGTCCCCTGGCAGACAGTGGCCTTCTTTGCCTGGTTCACCAGCTCTAACGCAGAAGCTTTTCCTACATCAGTTGGGCCCCCTTGCATCTCTTTTCAGTAGTCTCCTTGGGATATAGTCTGAGATGTTTCCCCAGAGAGGTAGCGAGTGAGGACCAGAGAGTGACCTCAGCTCCTCTTCCACCAGGGCCACCTGGCCTAGCACAGAGGCTGTGTCAGGACGGAAAAGGTGAGGTCTCAAAGCACTGGGCTCCACCCCTGAGGCTGGCTTTGCCTGCACCCCACCCAGCCCCTGCATGGCCCCTTTGGCTGCCTGAATGTCTCCAGGGTACTAAATTCCTGGGGAGCAGCAGTGTTCTCCATGAGCATCTCTCCTCCCTCTGGAGATCCCGGGCATCTGGAAGGCTTATGTGACGAGTGAAGCTCGCTCAGCCCAACCCGGGTGCCCCAGCCCCCTGTGATGGCTGATGCTCTGTGCCCAGCAGAGGCAGCAAGGCCATGCCGCGGACAGTCCCCCTCCACGCCCGGCTGCAGGCTGAGGCCAGGCCGCCCACGGTCAGCCGGAAAGAAAGCCTGTGATGGACTGAGGAAGAGGCTCCTTGGGCGGCTCTGTCTCGAGTCCCGTGCCTCGTCCCTCGAACGATGCCTCACGCAGCCCACTCTGCTCTCTTTTCTTCTCCAATGTTCTGAGGCCCACGAACACAGCTGATTCCCCAAGGCAGGCTCTTTGCAGTGCGGTGTCTGGCCGTGTGGACCACCTGAGCTGGGCCCACCCTGGCAGGAGGTGATCACTACCACGTGGGGGCCATCACTGCCTGAGCCACGCTTACACTGCAGGGCGCTGCACGGCTCCCCTCACTTTCAGTCTCAGCTGAGTTTCTCCAGGTTAGGTCTCTCTGGAGGCCATGACTGGGGGGTATCTAGCCTAAGGGCAGCCCCTGAGAGTCAGGGCGGGACCAGACCGCGCATGCGCTCCGGCAAAGCCCTGGCTCTCCCCGCATTGCCGCCTGCCAAGTGCAATCTGCCTGTGCTGCACACAGGGTCCCGGACTCTTCCTCTTCTGGGGCTCTGCTGTACCCCCAGGGCGCTCAGGCCCCAGCAGCCTGCTGTCTGCTTTCAGCCTGCTGGGCTAGCCAACCTCCAGTGAAAGTCCTCAGCAGCGAGGGGCTCTCCAGACGGCCGCCCCCTGACTCCTCCAGGAGCTGAGGGCCCTGGCTGGGAGTGGCCTGCCTCTGCGGAGGCCCCCGGCAGCGCGCTCCGGGCCGAGACGGTGCCTGGGTACTGCAGCTCGGAGTCTAGCTCTTCTTGCCCATGAGCTGTGCCCCAGGTAGGACCCAGGCGCCTTGCTGGCTCCCGCACACCGTGCACCGTCCTCAGTCTCTGCCCCTTTGCTCTTAGGCCCCTGCACAGCTGCTGCATCGTCTGAAATGTTTGTCTTTTGCCCTCTGCCCAGTTAACCCCTGTCCATTCTCCAGACCTTAGCTCAGTCTTCATTTTCTCAACAAATCCTTTCGGGAGCCGAAGTCAGACCTGTTTGTTACACACCAGGTTCCCTCTTGATAGCGCTGGTCACAGTCAGGAAGGTGTGCACTCCCTGGGCTGCTGACCCCTGCCTTGCTCCCTGGCTGGCTGCAGGCTACAGGGAGCAGGGAACAGCTTAACTTTGTCACAGTACATTCATTCCTAGAGCCTGGAGCAGGAGCAAGCAGAAGTAGGTGCTCAGGAAACCTCCAGTGGGGAAGGAAGTGGCTCAGCAGCACAACAGGTCTTTCCCAGCCAGCAGAGCCGGTGGTGAGCGGCCAGCAGGACGGAGAGATGTGCTCGGAAGCCACCCTAAGCAAACTGTGCTGAAGAAGGCTCACATTTGCTCATCCATACTTTAGCTTGTGACTCATGGTGAGTCCAGAGCACACATGCGATTGGTCCTGTGGATGGGAGGTGGAGAGAGACAGCGCCCCTTAATTAGAAGTGAGGAGTCCAAAGACAGCTTCCTGTCAGAAGTTCATTCAAAGGTACTCCCTGCTCGGTCAGGCCAGGCTCTGTGCTGAGCTCTGTGTGGCCAGGGGAGGCAGGGAGAAGCCAGGAGGGGCCGAGGGAGAGGACCCAGTCCCTGCCCTGGGCAGAGGCAGAGAACTAAGGCCTCACTGAGCTCTTTCCACAGTGGCTCGGAAAGAGCTCGGGGACTTGCTTGCCTTCCCTGGCCCTGCACTGTTGCCTGATCCTGTGCAGCTTCTCAGGCTGCTCCTTCTCCTGACCTCTGTGTAATTGCTGCTCTTCAGCTCTGCAGTATTACTGCAAGGCGAGGAGTATCCGCTCCCGGCTCTGCACAGCTATACCTACTGTTTCCCAAGGAAGTTAGACCTGAAGTGCACATCAGAGACCCTGCAGAGAAGCGGTTCTCCTGTATCCTAGATGAAGCATCTCGGCATGCATGTATGGTACCACTCCCAGGAAGCCCTGAGCCCAGAGCGCAGTGGCTTTTTTAAAGCAGAAAACAAGACACAGTGAGCCGAAGCCCAGACTCTTCAGTCACCTCTAGCTTTCCTTCACTTGAGAAATCTCACCATGGGAAAGCCTGGCTCACCTTGGTGTGAAGGGAAGTGTTATGCTTTGCTCATTGTTGTACCTCAGTCCTGAAAGATCTGGTTTACTGTGGGTGCTTTACAGATGCTTATTGGACTAAAACAGATTAAAAGGTGCTTGATCGAGTGACAGGGTGTCTGTATGTGCCTCAGGTGAAGCCATTTTAGGACTTTGTTTTCCTGGATGTAAAATAAGCTTCAAAATTTCTTTTAGCTATAATGTTTTATTTAGCTTTTGCTCTGATTCTGGAAGTAATTTTTTTTAAAAAAAGGAGAAGTAAGAAAATAATGAATTTGACAAATGGATGGTAGTTTGCTTTTGGATCTGTCATGACCAAAGCTCCTACTGCTGCCTTGCGTGTTATGCCCTGCTGTCCGGGTCAGACTTTGCCCATCTGTCATCCAGCTAGCTCACCCCTCTCTCCCCATGTCCAGGTCTACGTTTACATGTATAGCTGTGTCTGTGTCAGGTCTCTGTACCTATATCTCAGGCTGTGTGTCTGTCTCTATGATCTCTACTGGAAGTGTTGCAGTCCCTACAGGGTATTCATTGCTTACAGAAATTTAAAATCAAAGTCCACCCAGTATAAAACTTGCACTATAGCTGCGTTAATGGTATCTTGATCTGGGGCAGGGGACTCCTCCAGCACTTCTCTTGTTCATTCATCTGGAGCTCCAACTTGTTCCCATTTGTTACCCAAGCAGGAGGCCAATAGTAAATCACACTCTGGAAACTGTCCCGAGTTTCCAGGAGAGCCAGTCTGCTAGATTACAGAGCAGACCGCTTCACTAATTTTGAGTGAACTGATTTTGAAACCAGGCAAGGGGTCAGGGTCTTCACAGGTGCCAGTGGAAGCGTAGGTGCTGTGGAGCAAGCTGCAGCATCACCCTACACTCTGAGTCCTCTCCTACTGCTTCTCTCGAGTGAGGGGAGCAGATTTCACGACTGGTTCTGAACCTTTAAAAAGAAATATCCCTGCCTCTCCAGAACAAAGTGGCCTCTTCCAGATCAATTCCCATTGCATCCCACACCCAGCTCATTCCACAGCAACCTTGTAACAGAGCCAAGAAGGGCCAGCCTGGAGGCATCTCAGGTGGAGCCTCACTGGAGGCTCCAGGATGCGGGGGAGACAGCTGCTGACAGCAAACCCCATGTAGTCCCATCTCTGCCACCAGAGGTGTGGGGCAAGGTCAAAGCAACAAACGCAACACGCCATGCAGAGGAGTCAGGTTGGCGTGCCACACCAGAGGGTGTGGGCTTCGGGTGCCATGGAGTGGGACTGGATGTCAGCTCTGCAGTGAATGTCTGTGACCTCGGCCAAAGGGTTTGTCATGTTCTCCAGGCCTCAGTTTCTGCGTATTAACACGGGCTCGGTGGAGGGGAATGGCTGCTGGGCTGGGCTGGGCTGGGCTCTCTGCGGGTGAATGAGGAGGACACTGGGGTGGAATAGAACACTCGGGATTGGGTCCCACTTTCTGCATGGAGACTGGCTGGACAATGAGGCCTGGTGGCTCCCTCGTGCGGATGGGCCTGGTGAAGCTGCTGCAGGATTAGGATGGAGTGTGCTTGCATGGTGCTCGGCTCTTCACAGTGCTTAGAGAACAGAGCGTGTGCTCCTTGTGTCGGGCAAGGTTGCACCCTGGGTATGCAGCAAGATCATTCTGTTATGGACAAAACATACACGATTCTGTGGTCAGTCAATAGTCATGATCTTACGTGTGCCCGAGATGTGCCAGGTGCTGCTGCTCAGGTGCCGATACGGATACAGGAGAGCATGAACTTTGGCCCAGGATCCGGACATGGTTAGGAAGGCAGACACAGAGCCATGGGCACAGGTCAGCCAAGAGTGCACTGCCAGCCAGTGACCGGGCACTGCGTTCCTCGGGCAAGATGCACAGGATGCACCTTGGTTCAGCTACCCCTCCTGTTCACTCCCTTCTAGCCTTGTAGACTGACTCAGACCAGCCAGCCAGAGTCCAGGTCTGCTCAAAACGAGTAATCCAGATGAGACAAAGAATTCTGCAGCAGAAGAAATGTTGGGTGAAAGGCCTTCCTCTCTCCCACAAAGCAGCGGAGCCGAGACGTCCCACCGCCCCTCAGCCCACCCAGACACCCAGCTCTCCATTTGCAGACCTGGCTGGGCCAGAGGCTGATTCCTGGAGGAAGCCTTGTTAAGACTTGGGCCTGCCGGGCACTGGGAAGGCCCGGGAACCTTCTCCCTTCTCTGGGAGAGGCCCGGGGACCCAGGGAAGGGTTATAAACCCACACCAAGGGTAGCAGTGGCGGAGTGTCTCCTCGGCTCCCAGCCCCTGAGGGGCTGCTAACCTCCAGGCGTTTCTCAGGAAGGGGCTCCCCTCAGCAGCTCCTTCCTAAACCCAGATGCCAGGGGAGCAACGCTGCAAAATGTGCCCTGGTTCTTGACTCATGGTCAGATGGGCCGCCCCAGAGATGAGCCGGGGCCGGGGCTCGGGGCATCTGGCAGGCGCACCCAGCTAGTCACTGCCCTGGCTCCTGGACAGTCCGGTGCTGACACCAGCACCAGCCTGCAGCTTCCTCTGGCTCCTCGCGTGTCCTGCAGGCCATGGTGACAGGAGCTGGCTCCCATGCACCCCTCACTGGCTGTCCGACTTGGGGAAGGAACTGTGAACTCTGCCCAGCCTGTCCTTGTGCCAGAGAAGGAGTGGGCTTTCTCTCAGTTTGAGGGGCTCTACCCACTCCTATGATTCCAAACCTGCAGATTTCCGCATTGTATTTGACAAGGGCACTGACTTAGTTAAGCTTTTTTAACACACTGTCCATCGGGTGCTGCTCAGCACATTATCAGTACTTAATCATGCAATTCTGTGAGACTGGTGCCTCTGCTATCCCCGTTTCATGGATGGGTAAACTGAGGCACCCAGCTAATATGCAAGTTGCCTGTGATCACCTGCGTAAGGACCAGCAAGTTTGACCCTGAAGGGCTAGACGGTCCATGCCTCTCATCTACAATAAAGGGGCCCGGACACAAAGGAGTGCAAACCCTCGGCCCCACTGCAGGGACACCTGCATCCATGGCAGTGAGACCCAGGCTGCCGAGAAACCAAGCCAGGGCTCAGTTCTTCTGAAGCTCAGGAGAGGTGGCTGCTCCAAGGTCACTTGAGGGCTTAAGGCTGTGGCCAGCCGAAGGACCTAAGAGCTCATCATGATGGGGATGCTATGGGACCCCACCGGGAAGAGCTTCATCAGCCTCGGGATGCAGCCAAGGCCATTCTGCCTGTGCTTGAGAGTTTCAGGCAGAAGCCTCGCTGCGCAGATGTCCACTGCGGTGGTGGTGCACACACCTGACCCCTCGCCTGTTCACACCAGGGCGCGGTGCTGGGCTCACACCTCGGTGGCAGGCGAGCCTCCTGGGGTCAGGTGTGTGCACCACTTCCCACTCAGCAGGTTGGGAGGACGTCCAGGTCCTGCCTGTGTCACACACGCCCCTTGACCATGCTCCAAGGAGGCATGGGGATGGAAGGAGGAAGCCCAGGCAGGCTGGAGAGGCCAGGAGAGGTCCTGGAGGGGTCGACAGCTCCAAAGGTGGCTGGAGGCAGCTGCAGGAGGGGCTGTGACCACAGCCCAGCCCAGGAGCTGCACCGAGGCAGCTGGGTCTGCCTGAGGGGGCTGGAGGCTGGGGCTGGGGGCCAGGCTAGGGCTGCGGAGCCTCCTCCTCTGCAGCAGAGGCAGGTGCGGTTCTGGTGTCTGGCACAGAAGCTGCCAGTTCTGCAGCTACGCGTTTCTGCTGTTAGCTATATTCTGCAGTTGCACATTTATCTCTGCGTCCGCAGGGACAGTGGAGAGCAGCCTCTGGTGGCCCGCGGGCTGCCCTCCTCCATCTCAGTAGATTCTCGGTGGAGAATTCCCAGGCCTTTCCCAGAGGGCAGGAGTGCTAAGGATGAGCCGCCAGCCCACCTGGGGGCACAGGATGCACCCGGAGCATCACACTCCCTCCTCCTCTCCCAGCCTCAGTTTCCCTGCTACATCCAGAGATGGAACAAAAGGGGCCGAGTCCTCATTCTAGGTATGACTTTCTGTCATCTCAACATAAAGAAAGGCAAACTTGAAGCTGGGGATGTAGCTCAGAGCACTGGGTTCAATCCCCAGGACCACAAAGCAAAACAGAGAGATAAAGGCAAATGTTTCTGATGGCTAACGCACCCCCAAATTCAAGGCCTATTATGAATGCATCTGAGAACTGCCCTATCCAAAGGATGATATTTCAAGGCACAAATTCAAGTCACACATGTAATTGAAAATTTCTAAAGCCATATTAAGAAAGTTTAAAAAATGCAAATGCAGTTAATCTTACTAATGTATTTGGTTTAGTCCACTGTATTCAAAACACATCACAATGATACCATTTCAGCATGGAACAAATATTGCAGTTCTTAATGAGATGCGCCACGCTTTTTGACGTCCCTGTGCACGTTGTACTTACAGCAGGGCACCTCATTTCCTTCTACCATATACAGGTGGTCAACGAACCCTGCAGGTCTCGACAGTGGCAACAGCGCCAAGAATGTGTTTTACTCACCCACCTTCTAGAAACACAAACTGTTAGAGCATCGCAGAACTTCAAGGACACATGAGTCACAGCAGCAGCAGAAGCAGCAGCAGCAGCAGGTTTCCGGGTGACGTGGGAAAGCTGGGTGCCTCCGAGGACAGGCTGCAGCACGCAGGCCCGGGGCAGCCTCTCCTCTTGCCACTGGCCCACAAGTCTCCCAGCAGAGGTCTGGGCCCATGGTTTTGCGGAGAGCGTGGTGGAACCCAGGCCCCCCAAGTCCGGGTGCCTCATGCCTCTGTGTGTGGTAAGACCTTCCATTTCCACCAGGCTGGCAACTGTTCCTGATCTCAGGGAGGGGCCACCCGGGAGTGAGCAATGACACTGGTGCCGTTACAGTTCGGCCTGTCTCCCTGGGGAGGAGCCCCTTCCCGGGCAGGCACTGACCCTCTCCAGTGGGACTCACCCCTCTTCAGGGCTCAGGGTTTTCCAGGGGTGAGCGAGGGTGACAGAGCCACGGTGACTGGCTCCGCTTCTGAACCGTGACCTCAGGCAGAGTGCTCAGTTTCTGAGCCTCAGTTTCCAAGGGTGTGAGAAGACCAAGCCCATGAGTGCCCAGGAGGTTGAGGCAATAGTCGTGGAAAACCCTGAGTACAAGGCAAACCCGCTGAAGAGGCTCAAAAAGCAAGCCCCGGGGTCACTTCTCCTGCCTGCAGCACTCGGGGCTCTGTGGATCCGCTGACAATTTGCGTCATCTCTACGGACAGGGATCTTTATCCCGGAGAAGCATGATTTGCCACACTTGGATATCCATGTGTTAGACATTGTTTTAAGTCCTTTTGCCTGCTTTAACTTAATTCTCATGAAGGAACTGCGAGGTAGGCCTCTGGGACAGCAAATGTGGCACTCTGAGGGGAAGCGAACTTCTCAGGATCACACAGTAGATAGCACAGCCGGGATGTGAACCTAGGAAGTGCATGTGAGCCCTGGAGCTGAGGACTGCCAGGGAAGGAGGCGTGGGCCTTAAGCTCCCAAGTGTGAAAACTGAAGAGCAGGATGGAATATTTTGGGGTGACCTGACCAGCAGTTCTTACTGAAGTGAATCTCATCTGCAGATGTTTACAAATGTTTTCACTTTGCCTGCCACTTGCTGTCTGCTGTTCCTGTGGCTCCTGGCACCCATGGCTTTCTGTAGGGATCCTTTGTCCTGTAGCTTCTGTTCCAGCAGCCTCTGAGATTCCTGGCACCCCTCAGAGCCGGAGTGTCTGCACTCTGCTGTCTGAGTGTTTCTGGGGGCCTTATGCCCCTGCCTTTCAGCCAGCCCCCAGAGGGCTGGCTGCCCTCCCATGGGGCAGCCAGAGGGGTATTTCATTGCCTGCTCTGCCCAACATCTTGCTGCTATGCACCTGGTGCACACTGAGGTGTAAGGAAGGAAACCCCCATGGTGATAAAAACAAACCCTGGGGTGCCCAGAGCTGTGAGTGTGTGTGTGTGTGTTTGTGTGTGTGTGTGTAGGAGCCGGAGGCTGAGCTTCCTCCCACTCAGACCGGGCTGCCAGCCAGAGCCCAACAACCCGGGAGAATGGAGCAGAAGCTGCGCCTGCTGAGCAGCACCTGTGGGAAGGGAGGCGCTGTTGGCTGAAGACTCCAGGAGGAGGCGCTGTAGCTCGGGGTTGCCAGGGCGGTACAGAGCTGTGTGACTGGCGGTGAGGTGACCTCTTCTCCTTGTGCGTGTGTCCATGCTCTCAGCAGAACAAGACAACAGCTCTTCACTTCCTGCTCTCCCTCTCCTCCCGAGGGTCTCCTGCCCGCTGATCCCAGAGGAGGAAGCGGTGTCAGGGGAGATGAGGGCAGAGTGTGTGTGGCTCGCCTCACGTTCATCTCTCACGCATCTCGGCAATTCTCTGACCTGGCCGCTGCCACACACGGCACGCAGCCCGGGGGTTTTTCCCTGGACAGTTGTTGAGAAGACCTGGGAATAGACAGGCCAGGGTGAGGAGAGACACGCGCTCCTACTGCCCTTGTTCCCGGTCACTGCAGAGCAAAATCAGCCTCTTGTCTCACCTCATGTAAAATAAAAATGTGGAGCCTGATTTTCTCAAAATTATGAAGAGTTTCAAGATGGCGCCAGCAGAGCTCTAACGCGCGTGTGGCCTTGGGCAGCTGGCCCCTGCTTCCACTTCTTGCCCAGGCCCACAGAGCCAGGGCTGAGTCTTGCTGCTCCGTCTGTGTGCTGCGCCCTGGGCATGAGCTTCAGCACATGCAGACGAACCCTCTAACTTCTCTCCTGCAAGCTTGGGTGCCTGCCCCCATGGACTTAGTCACTTTCCCGTCACTAGGTCCCAATACCGGCATCTGCCACTTAAAGGTGGAGAGTTTTAGTTTGGATTACAGTATCAGAAGTTTCAGCCCGAGCTCGCCAGGCTGACGTACAGAAGCAGCGGAGGGGCCTGGCCACGTGGAGCAAAGTTGCCCTTGTCCTGGTAGGCTGGAAGCTTCAGGAGAGCCTGGGAGAGGGGTGAACCCTTCCAGGTCTTGCCCCCTACGACCAGACCCCACTTCCCATCAGCAGGTCAGCTCTGTCGCCTTCCAAAGGTCCCGCCTATGAGCACATGAGTCTCTTGGGGACCTTCTCTGTCCGATCCATCACATCCTCTCGCTTCCCATACCCTAGGACCAAGGCCACTCTTCTGGTTTAGACCCACGAGGCCTCTGGCTTAGGCCTGCGAACGTCTCCAGCTTCTTTCTCCACCTTGTCTCAGTCACTCCAAGCCCATACTGGTCCACAAGGCGTCCTTCCAGAGCACTCTTCCTTGTTCCGTCCACACTTCTTTCCCTGCCAGGAATCTCCTCTCTCCTCACTCCTCCTGGCTGCCTACCAGCCCTTTGCTGCTGGGCGTCTCCCTGGAGAGGCAACAGCACAGTGTACTGCATTGTCGTGGCGTTATTCACCTCCCTGGCTCTCCGTGACACTCCAGAGAGAGCCAGGTCACACTGCTGGGGTGTCCCTAATCCCAGAACACAGCGGCTACCCCACAGATGAACATGTGAAGGTGGCCCTCCAGACCTGTCAGACACAGTTTGTTTTTTACTTTTAACATTAAATTAAACAAGTGGTAATTTAAATACTGATTGCAGCATTTCATGTTCCATAATTCTTCTCCAAAGGGTGGTCTAGTCAGTGGATGACTGAAGGAAATTCATTGTTGATGTTTTTAAAAAAGCACTTTAACGAAAATAGTATTTTCCTTGACTCTAAAGATAAAACATATTTATGACAACAAAATTTAAAACACAGCAGTTGAAGAATAATTATACAAAATTCTGCCACTCCTAGAGCCATTGCTAACAATGACCATCATTGTAAGGTCCATTCATCGACTCAGCAAGTATTTATCAAACACCGAAAGTTTCCTGCATAAGGGACAAGTAGGGTCCACACTGATAAAGCCTCATGTTCACACCATCATCATGTATGGTCCTGTCTGTAGCTCCCCAAGTACACCACACACACACACACACACACACACACACACACACACACACACGCACTTACAATTTCTGATTAAATTTATTCATTTAGTGAAAAGTCACAAAAAGTTTTCGTGTCACTGGCTTTACATATATGACCCTCTTTTTAGTGGTTTATTAATATTTCATTGTATGCATGTTCCATGATTTATTTAATGAAAAAAATTTGTTGAAGTGCTGGGGATCGAATGCATGGCCTCACTATACCAGGTGAATGCTCTACCTCAAAACTACGCCTGCAGCCCTATCTAGCCAAATCTTAACCCTAATACAGTACTTTGAAAGCACACTCACTGTAGCAGTGTTTTAGCAAATGCTGGTTTTTATAAAAGTGACCTGGTGTCTCCTAAGCAGAGACTGCTTTTGAAGGGCATGCAAGCTTGGCTTTCTCCAGTACTGCCGAAGGACTGGCCAATAGCTAATCAGGGTGCTAACTCATACTGCATCCTTGACAACCCTGGATGTCAGTGTTCTTCCTAATCTCTCCTTTGTTAGAAAAAAGGTGGGGATTTTTTGTATTTTTCTGCCTTCTAATGATAAATATCTTTTGTATTTTCTTTGGGAAAATTGTAAGCAAACTTGCTTTTTTTTTGTGCCAAAGTTTAGATTTTTAAGTAGTCAAATGCATCAGGATTTTCCTAGACGATTTCTGGTTTTGCTGTTCTACTTTTAAAGGCCTCCTCCATATTAAGATTCACAGTTTTCTCCCAAAATTTCCTGTGATGTCCCCTCTTATTCACCTTTGAATAGTCGCATTTATCTTGTGAATGTAATACTACCTAGACAACTGTGTCATGCTTTAATAAAGAGTCCACTCTTCTATTTGCTTGTCACTTTAACCCCTCATATGCAGGCCTGCTTGGACTAGTTCACCTTTTAAGCTGTTAATCTTTTCCTCTGCCAACATCACTGTTTCTTTGTCTCAAGCTTATAGCCCGTGATCTATGTGGAGGGGGGTTTCTTCTTCCCCCTTCTTTTTGGATTACTGTTATCAAAAGTATGTTCTCCAAAACTACACAATAATTAGGTCAACTGTCAAAGCATCTCAAACCAAGCAAAACCCAGTGAGTTGCTGACTGGGATTGCTCTGAGCTGCTGCATTCACCTGGGGAGAGGTGGCATCTTTGCAATACTGAGTCTTTCCGTCGGACAATAAGGACCGTCCATTTGCTGCCTATGTGTGTCCAGTGGATCAGGGTCCGGTCAGTTTCTCACAGAGTCTGGAGCCTTGAAGCTCTGGCCCAGGGGCATTGAGGCCTCAGAGGAGAGCTGGAAGGCTTGAGCGATAGGACCTCAGGCAGATCACCAACTTCCAGCAGCAGCGCAGCCCAGCACCAGGTGACTCAAGGCTCCCAGACTCAGAAGGGGTGCACCCAGAGAAGGTACTTAGGAAAGTCCTGCCCAAGAGTAAATATCTCTTTTCTAGAGAAATCAGTATGGTGTAGAGGTCAGTCATGGCGGCTGGAAAGGCTTTCCCCGACCGGAGCAAGTGGGTGCTGATCAGCTGCACCTGTGGGGACAGGCGCCCCCTGGAGGTCTCCCTGCACCCCCCCCCCCCCCCCGCAAGGGTGCCAGTGCTGCCTTCTCACAGGAAGGGGTGGAGGTCTTGCAGCCCGCGCTGTGGACTGGATCCTGTTCTGCCCTCTTTCCAGCCCTTCTCATTCTGGGCACTGAGGGACCTCATGAGAGCCCTGGCAATTGAGTCTGGGAGTGGGTGGAGACGGAGGGTGAAGCTGCCTCTCTGGTGGGAAGAAGAGCCCAGAGCCCCAGGCTGGCCTCGAAAGAGGGGCCAGGTGGAGAAGAGCCGAGGACAAGACCGACAGGCGACTCGGCAGACCCTGGCCTTCTGAGGAGTCGCCGGGCTCTGAGCCCTGTGTTGGAGGCTGACACCCCTTCTGTCCAGAATGCGAGGAGCCCAGAACAGAGCAGAGGGAGGGCCGAGGCCCAGCAACCCTGGGGAGCCAGGGAGTCGGGAGTCAGCTGGAGAGCAGAGTAGAGGCTGCCACGGACAGTGGGCAGCAGGTCAAGCTGCCCCGAGACCCGGCAGGAGGCCGAGCTGGATGGGCCGGAGACCTGGCCCCCCGGGGCCCAAGAGGACAGTCAGGCCAGGAGCACGGGAGGCTCCAGACCTCTGAGATGCGGAGTGTTGTTGGTTTGGTTTTCATTTCCGCCACACCGCTTTAATAAGAGGTCACCTGTTCCGAGAAACAGAAGCCCACATCACCAGTCCCCGAAAACTTGTTTCTTCCTGGAACAAAGTCACGTAAAACTGCCTTTAAGGGCCAGCCAGGGCCCCGAGGGGACTGCTGTGGACTCCAGTACCACGATGTCACCTTTCCTTAGCACCCTCTTGCCACTCCTTACCTCCTGGGACGGTGTTAACTCCACCCTCAGCCCTCCCCGCTGCGTGGCCCTCCAGACTACCGAATTGCTTGCTTTTTGCAAATTCCCAAAGTGCCCATGCCTCCTGGGCCAGGTTACCCGCTTGGCTGTTGGGTACCCACGCTGCACCAGACCCAGACGACACTGACAGCGGGAGGACGCAGCCCTGGCCTCGGGACCGCCTCTGCTCTCACCGGGAGGGTCTCAACCTAGGGCTTTCGCTCTCCTAGCCTTTTGGTTATACTCCTCTGAGGGCGCTTGTCCTGTTGCATCTTATTTTAGGGCCACACGTCTGTATCGTCCTTCGTTGATCGGGTAAACTACCAATGGAAAAGCCTACTTCTTACTTGTCTTTGTATCCGTCAAAAGCACAAAGCAGGACACAAGATATGCGCTTGACTGAAAGAATACATGAGAAGGACGGGCCCTGGGTGTGTCTGCACCAGCGTGCTCCGGGTGCACCTGTCTGGTTTCTCCAGCCCCACTGGGGTAGCCACCCAGCAGAGACATGCAGATCCGGAGTCTCCTGGCTGGGCTTTGTGCTCTGTCCCCGGAGCTCTTGGGATGCAGTGTTGGAACGAGGGAGGAACTGCTGGGATGGCTCAGGACACCAGGCTTAGTGTCCAATAGTCCTTGACTGCTTGTATGGGTGTGAAAAACAAGAAACCCCAGTCGCAGTGCCTACCCGACCTGGAGTCCCCAGCAGGGGTGTTGAACCCAGCAGGCTGTGTCCAAGGGAGGGCACGTGGGAAGCAGGGCTGGATCTGAATCCTGGGTTTCTTCATCATGTGAATGAATGCAGGCATCTTCCTGGTACCTCTTCTCAGACTCCTAGTAAGGTTTTCAGCCAGGGACAGGGAGATTTTTTCCTCTGTCCCAGGGCTGTGAACAATGCCAGAAACTGAGAACAAAAGGTGCTAAGCACTCCTCATTATAACTTTAGAGAGATGCTGGCTGCCGGGTCAGCCACACGCTAACGAGGTGCTAGCTGAAGAGTTAGGCCAGTCCAAGCTCACAAAGGCCTCAGGTCATCTCCAGGCCAGCTCAGAGCAAGCTCAGAGCAAGCGCTCTCCCGCTCCTGTGCTGGCCAGGCAGCAGGTGGGCAGGGAAGCGAGGCTTGGCAGTTTCTGTGCAAAGGAAGGACTGGCCTTCGGTTTCCTGCTCTGATGTTGTGTGCTTCTGAAAGAACTCCCCATTCCACTCACTCCTAGTTCCCAGCTCTGAAAAGAACTGGACAGTGGATTCCACAGTTGTCCACCGGCCTGAGAGGCGGGCGGGCAGTCGATGAAGGGGAGCAGACTGGCTCTCGTCTGAGTGAGGGCGCTGCATCTGCATAAGCCCCACTCTTGTTGGGGGAGACCCTTGGAGACCGGGAGGCCAGAGCCAGGGCCTGGGAGACCTTCCCCGGAGAGGCCTGTGGCCCCACCTGGCCACATCAGCAACTTGTTCAACTTCCCCCTCCCTATTTCCTCGGGCCCCAGGGCTCACAGGAGTGCAGGAGCTCCTTAGCAGGAAAGGAGGGGTCTGCTGGAGGACGGCGCCGCCCTGGCTCTGCCTTGGGACTGTCAGCCTGTGCTGGGGAGAACTCGGAATTGAGTTAGGGATGGATTTTTTTAATGAATAGGACTGAGTTTTAGACTAAGAACCAATAACTGAGAGTGACTGCAAGTGGAGAGAATCTTGTCAGGCTGCTGTCAAAACAGCTGTGACCCAGGACAGGATAGTTCACTGCAGCGCGGCGGCTCTGTGTAGAGTTAGAATGAAGGAAAACTTCTACATTCTGATGTCAGGAAGTGGAGGCTGGGAGATCTGGCTCTCAGGATGCCGTCCCATCGAGCTGCTGCTGTGCCTGTGCGTAGCCGGGTGCTTCCGAGGGGCCTCGCCGAGGTTGCTTCCCAGTTACATCCACACGAGTGTGTCGTGTTCCGTGAGCCGGAAGTGTGATGTGGGTCTTCAGGCTCCAGTCTCGGGGGTGCAGGCTGGCTCTTATTGGAAGCTCTAGGAGAGAACCCAGGCCCTGGTTTCTCTCACTTTGCATTTCTAGGACCCGCCAGCCCGCCTGCCCTTGACCTCCAAAGCCACCACAGGTGCAGGCCTCGCCCCGCGTCACCCTGCTTCTCTGCTGCCTCCTGTAGCCCCCCGGGCTCCACCCAGATCATCCAGGGCCACCTCGCTGGGCTGAAGCAACTCTGGCTCTGTCTGTCTTAGGCCCACCACCCTCGGGATTTGAACTCGGAGCGGCTGTGTGCTGGGTTTATTGTTCTGCCCACTATCCTTGTTGATTCCCATGTTACCCGTGAGGCAGAGGCACAGAGAGGCAGTGCTCGGTCCAAGCTTACCTGATGAGCAAGCTGCAGACCTGGAGATGGTTTTCTCCCTAAAACGTTGGGTGTGACATTGATCAGCCACACCAACCTGGCTTTTCACCAGCAACAACTGTGGGAGGCCTGGACTCGCCCCTGGAGTTGCCTGTCGGGAATCTCCTTTAGTCTTCCTGACGATTTACGCAGGTTCCAGAATTTTTTCTCTCTTAGCTGGTTCTTAGCTCGTGGCATTTTCGATGAACACTCTCTTTAATCTGTATATAGTCAAACTATGGACCTAACACATGCTCCCCACTACTGCTATCTCAGGCACCACCCTCATCCAAAGAGTACACTGGCAGTCACTTTTATTTCCTTAATATTTAATTTCAACAACAGCTCTTCACCTGGAATTTATTTGGTTCCTGGTAGAAGGAAAGAATCTGAATTTATTTTTCACTCTCTAAACAAAAATTCAACCAGATGTCTCAGGAGTCTATGGGATGAGGGCATTTATCACTTTTGTGTTCTTATGTAGGCGGGAGTTGCTCTTGACCCAGGGTTCTTGCTGTTTCTCCGTGGTGGCACCAGTAGTGCAATGTTTTAATTACAGGAGCCGCACATGCTTTGAAGCATTCAGAACAAGCTTTCTACTTACTCAGAAGTTGGCTAGTCTCAAGTTTATCCTTCAGAATGGACTTTAGATAATTTTAAATTCTCATTATCTCTAAAGTTAACTAAAGAACATATCAGTATAGTATTTGATTTTTATATCTAGGGACATTGTATTTCTCTCCATTTATGTAAGTCTTCTTTATGCCTCTAAATGAAGCCTTCTTTATATAAGTCTCATTCTTTTTTTTCTAAAGCCTGCTTCTAGATATTTTACTTTATTATAAGTATTGTATTTTCTAACAGGTTTTTTTGTTTGTTTCTTTGTTTTTCGAGACAGGGTCTTGCTATGTAGTTCAGGCTGACCTTGAACTCACTATGTAGCCTAAGCTGGCCTCCAACTCGTGACAGTCCTCCTGCTTCAGCCTCCTGAGTGCTGGACGACCGATGTGCACCACCACGCCCCCTGTAATATATTTTCTGATTATTAATGGCATAAGGGGAAGGTTATGACGTTGATATTATTTTAAATGACGATATCTAGTCATTTAAGATGCATCATTACTACTCTATTTTTTCTGTTGATTCTTGTGATGTGTAAGTGTGTGGGAATGTACGCAGGCGCGTGTGCGTGTGTTTGTGGGGATTGAACCCGCGGCCTTTGCACGGAGCTACACCCGCAACCCTTTTGTATTTTTTAGTTTGAGACAGGGTCTCAGTAAAGTAGCTAAAGTGTACAGGCTGGGTTTGAACTTGTGATCTCCTGCCCCAGTCTCCCGTGATGCCGGGATCACAGGTGTGCACCATGATGTGTGCTGACTCTCCAGTTTTGAGGTACATGTTCCATTCATAAATGACAGATGTAGCTCTAAATTCCGATACTAGTGTTGGCTTCCTATCTTACCACATGAGGCATAATTTCCATACAAAGTTAAATGTCAGTGATAAAACATCGAGAGTGTTCCTTCCCGGCTAGTTAGGGTTGCACAGGGCTATAATCCCTGCACTCTGAAGGAGGCCAAGGCGGGAGGGTCACAAGTTCCAGCTCCGCCAGGCAATTTAGTGACTTACTGAGACTCGGTCTCAAAGTGTAAGTAAAACACAGGATGGTGAGGTCCTGGGTTCAATCCCTGGTAATGCAAAAAAAAAAAAAAAGTCCTTTCCTTCGTCTTGATTTTAACAGGCATTCATAGTTAAGGAGAATGATTTTAATAGTTTAAGAGAGCACACCCTCCTGAGATGACCTTCCTTCAGTTTTTAAGATGTTTTTCTCTGTTCTTATGTGCGTCTACAAAAGTATCTTTTTTCTCAATCTATTGATACAATTATGTTATAAAGTATTCACAGTTTCTCTACTGCTGACCTGTCTTTGGACTTGACTGTGGTGGATGACCATTTAATGCTCGAAGACCTAGACCCAGGCGCTGAGCTGGAGAAACTGAGGGCCCCAGGAGGCCCCAGGAGGCTTGATGTCTGTGATGGTCAGGGACCTGGCTGGCCAGCACTGGGGCCAGGAGGACGAGGAAGGTGAGTGAGGCCACGAGGAAACCCCTCGATTCACTGTGGCTCCTCACCACCTTCAAAGCTACCCAGGGGATCCAGTCTGGAAAGCGAGGTCTCTCTGGAGACCACTGCTTGCTGGGTGAGATCCTGGTAAACGAGAGAGATGCTCGGTACTGTTTCACGTCAGGTTCATTCTCGAGTATAGAATGACCAGACTGCGCATGACTCACTGTTACATAACTTGAGTTTATCACACGTCTCCTATTAGCTTATTCTAGTCCTTAGAATTTGATTACAGACATTCTCTTAAACTTTTGTTATGCTTGGGTATGAGAGGGTTAAAACCTTACTCCTTTGAAACAAGGTAACATTCAAAGGAGCCTTCTTCAAGGAGTTTAAATCGAGAGATTTCACTCTTTTAAAAGATTTATCAAGAGATACTTTCTATATATTTGCTATTTGTTTTGGACAAACAAATGAAGATTATTTGATGTTTGCTTTTTAAAAAAAATTATGTGCTCTCTTTGATCCCTGAAGCTTGGAATCTATTTGTAAGTTACTGGATAAAAGATAATAGTGGGTGTGAAATTCTTTTTCTCAAAAGATAACATCAAGAATAGCTTATTGCTCACCTACCACCCACTTGCCCAGGGGGAGAGACACCTGCATTCCTTTGCCTGCAGCCCCTTGGTTTAATTAGGCTGGTTCCCAGGTGGGAGCCAGTGAGCACCTTCCAGAGCCTTCTGCCCTGCCCTGGGTGACCACCAGGGCAGCTGAGTGTCCCCAGGAGGTGAAGCAACCCCCCTCCAGCTGGACCCTTGACTTCAGCTCGGTCCTCCTGCCTCTCACCTGTGCTCTCTGGTGGCCCATCCATTGTCCACTCTGCCACCAGGTCAACTGCTTCAAAAGGAAAATTCCATGAGTTGTCTTGCTAAAAGCCCTGCGCTGTTTTGCTTGTTTGTTTCGCATTTGTCAATGTCTGGAGAGTCACACCTTTTTTAGAGGCCCTGCTCGCTGGCCTGGGTTTCACTCCATGTGCACAGCGGTGCCCCTGCCCATGATGACATTGGTGCTGCAGTTCATCTGTGAACCTCCCCAGGTTAACCCTCTCAGCCACGGCTTTCTTGCTGTGCTGTGGAAAGCCTCTTTCCCTGGTGCTTTCCAGCCCCCTGGAAATTTCCTACCTGTCTTCTAAGACTCAGGAGGTAGAGAAAGCTGGGATTAGAAGCCAGGTTCAGTGCCCTTCCTCTCTGTCCTCTTAATAGCCTGAGTGTTAGGTTAGTCTGTAATATCCCTGGCCTCTTCAAGAGTGGGGACCGAATTTAACTTTCTTTCTTTCTCTTTCTTTCTCTTTCTTTCTTTCTTTCTTTCTTTCTTTTTCTTTCTTTCTTTCTCTCTCTCTCTCTCCCTCCCTCCCTCCCTCCCTCCCTCCCTTCCTTCTTTCTTTTTCTTTCTTTCCTTTTTAGACTGAAAGCAGCCAGACTTGGTGGTGTGTAGTACAATCCCAGTACTTGGGAGACTGAGGAGGAAGGATTGTAATTTTGAGGCTGCTGCTGTATAATAAGTTCAAGAGTGGCATGGACTGCATAGTGGGACCCTCCTCCCCCCAAAGAACCTGAAATGAATTCATCTTTGACTCCTGGTGTCTAGTTCGGACTCTGGGCAGATAGGTACTCAGTGAACTGCATTCAGTGGACGCATGGCTTCCTCTCAAGTCTAGGCAGGGAAACCCAACCTGGGATGCAGCCAGGGCCATGTGATCCTGTGTCTGGGGCTGCTTGCTCCACTTCCCAGGAAGGCAGATCCGTGGAGCCCCCAGAGGGCTGCTGCCCCACATTTCCAAGTACTCTTGGGGCCTCAGCAGGCCAAGGGGCACTGAGTTTGAAGTTTCACATTTTAGTTAACATTCAAGTGAAATTTGTGTTACATTTCCTAAACGTCTCTTCTTAAATCCCGAAATGTGGTTATAATATATACCAGTCAACTAACAAACTCAACCCCCTCTGTGGTTATCCTCTCTGTGGCTGCTACGTAGGAAACTCAGAAAAAATGAGAGAATGTTGGTTCCAGACACAGAAAGACAGTGTCTAGCTCCAGCCTGACCACAGCGGATCCCGCTTCAGCTAGCTTTGCCTTCTCAGGTTTCAGTTACCACAGCCCGAAAATATTAAAAGGAAAATTCCACAAATAAACAATTTGAAGTTTATAATAACTCTATTTAAAACTGTAAGTGTTTGGTTTTATTACTGATTGTTACTTTCTTCTGGTGCCTGATTTATAAGCTAAGGCTTCACATAGCTGTGCCTGTAGAGGAAAATCATCACAGATGAGACTCAGTGGTTTCCGGCAAGCGCGTCTCCCCAGGGTTGGAAGGGCCACTGGGCTGCCCCGCTGTGTTACTCTCCGCAAGCTGCCCAACTGCTTTGGGCCCGATGTCAACCAGGGTGCTGCCACCTGGGGTCGGTGCCAGTGAAGCAGCCTGTGAGCCCCAGGCTCAGTTCCCTTCCCTTCTGCTGCCATCGCCTCTGCATGAACCCCTAGCTCACTCTGGCACGGCAGGGTGGGGATGGCAGGAGGTGCCATGCAGTGCTGGGGCCGCAGAGTGAGGGCAGGGACAGACACTCGGGCCCAGCGGCCTCGCCTGACGCACCTCACCGTTCACGAACCTGCTCACACCCAGGTTCCTCAGACTAATCGGCTAATACATGTGAAAATCTACGAGAGTGCTTGTCTCACACTGGACACTCAGCATGGGGGAAATATTAGGATTATCCTATGACAGTGCATTATGTCCAGGATCTACGTATAGTAGGCAGAATCATGCTCCACGAAAGATGTCTGCTTTCTAAGCTCTGAAATCTATGACCATGTTACATTACATGCCACGAGACACCGTGTGTGTGATTAAGTGAGAGGAAAGGAGAAAATTGTTTCAGATGGACACAATGTTACCACCAGGGTTCTTAACACACTCGGCGAATTTATGTAAAAACAGCCAGAGATTTGAAGATGCCACACTGCTGGATTTGAAGACAGAGGGGTGGAGGTTTGGCCTAGGAATGGGAAAGAAGGTTGGGGGTGGATTTGCCCCTCAGACCAGCAGAAGGAATGCAAGCCGCCACCACCTGGATTTTACTCAGTGTCAGACCTACAAGGTGGTAAATGTGTGTTGTTTTAAGCCACTGGATGCACAGTGATTTGTTACTGAGGTGGCAGGGAATTGGTATGACAGGTGACTTGAAGACAGACAGCAACGCTGACCACCCGACCCCTCCTCTGTTGCCAGGTACCTCGGCCATTGCTGGCCCTTCCCACTCCATTCCCCTCCTCGTATCCCTTCTCCAGCCCAGTGCTGCTTTCTGGAGCTGAGGAAGTGCTGCGATGCCGGAAATGTGTCACTGAGAACCACACCTATTTTTCCTGAACAAAGATGTAGTTGTGTACGTGCACATAAAGACATCTCAAAACTGAAAATACCATGTGATGTGGGGCAATAATTCAGTCCTGCTCAACTCCAGAATGCCCAAACTGGCAAGCCGAGGATAAATGTGGTTGCCATGGCAACAGCATCCTTGCTCCTGCATGTTGCCTGCTCAGTGCAGCTCACAATGGTGCATTTGCTGAAGTCCCACCCGGCACAGAGCGGCACTGCTCCAAGGCGGGGTACCACACACTGAGGCTGGAGCACTGCTGGTGTTCTCCTCTTTCTCAGTTAACTGCATAGATGCCAGGAAGCAGGTTTGAGAGCAGGGTGAGAGGCCTCAAGGTTCAGTGGATAAAGCCTGAGCTCAGGACCTTTTGTTAAAGTCCTTTCCGTTCTCTTTTGCAGAGGCACAGCTGTGAGGTTAAGTTCATGGGAGAGCTTTAATTTAAACCAAGGGACAGAATGGCATTAGAGGACGGTCCGTTGATGGCTACTTCTTGCTGTTCCTGAAAGCCAGTCCCCTCACTGTATGGTCAAGACAGCTGGTATCAAAGGTGGCTGTTCCTTTTGCTCATAGTTCCCGTCTTTCTTAGAAGCATGTCCATTCTGAAGTGAATGAGTAGGGGAACGAATGACAGCCCCCCACCTGCCAATCACAGAGCTCACTGCACCTTTACTATTCCCAGGACTGGATCACAGCTCTTAAGCTCTGCTGCTGGCAGGAGGGACTCTGGGGCCCAGAGAGGACAGAGGACAGAGCAGAAGATAATCCTCAAGCCAACTGCACGAAGCAGATAACTTTCCCAAGAATACTTAAGTGGCTCCTGACCCGAAGGAGCTTGAGTGAAGGAGGGAAGCTGAGTCACACACTCAGGGGCAGTGACTGCAGTCATGCGGGCTGAGCTCCCCTGGGCAGCTCGATCACCACCACTGCTCTGCCAGTGCCCTGGGCTGCTGGGGAAGGACCTTGCTGACGAGAGTGGCCTGGAGCCAGCAGTGTCCCGGGCAGGCGACACTGCACCGTGTCACAGAACTCGGAGATAAAGGAAGTCTCTGACTGGGGTCCATCAGTCATACATGCCAGCCCTGCAGGAGCCCGGCACTGCCTGCAGGGCCACTCAGAGCCAGGAAGCAGCATGCTGCTTGCTGGACTCCACATCTGAGTGATGCTCCCAGCATGTACAGCGCACCTTGCTCCCTCTCTCTTGCCATTCCGAGAGAACAGCTTGTGCCTGGGGCTGGCAGTGCAGCAGTAGGGAACACAAACCGCTGCTGGTGGGCGCCTGAGTCTCCAGGGAGAGGAATGCTCGGGCCCTTTGGGAGCTAGCCCGAGTCACCCTCTGCTTTCTCAGGTTTTCCTCGCTGAAGCAGCTGTGCTTTTGTTCAAGGCAACAGTGTGCCCGGCCCTCAGGAATAGATGACGACTGCACTAACCCTAATCATGACCATCCTGTTCCTGGAACTGAAAATAAATTCTTTCCCCAAGTCACACTGTGTAGGCCAGAGAGACAAGAAGAGCAGGTCTGCTGGAAGGGAGGTGTGCAGGAGGCGCTTGGTGGAAGTCTTCTGATTTTCTGATAAAAAGGGACCCTGCAGTGGCCGCCTTTTTCTCTTGACTTAATGGTGATGACGCCCCGGACGACAACTGGAATCTCGTCTCCAGGACAGGGAGGCTGAGGGGTCTCAGGGATGTTGAGAAGACATCCTTAATAATCTCAGGGCTTTGGCACATACGCAGTCATCGGATGTTTTCCAATAATTTTACTGTATTTTTCAACTGATTCCCTTGTTTTCTACAGTTCCTGTTTTCTACCTCAGTTAATATTTTCTATGCACTCACTAAGTAACCCCATGGTGGATATTCCGGAAGTCATGCATGGCAAGTACCTTCACACAGCCATGTCCTTCCTTGCCTCGCTTACATTGGCCCTGCTGGTTAACGGTGGACTAGACAGACCGTGGGGGAAGGAGATGCGTGCTAGGAGTGGACTCCAGAGAGGAGACAGGGCGAGGGAGTGAGTTGGCGTTCTTGTGCTCACTGGGGCATGGACACGGAGGCGGGGACTGGGGTACGGAGTGAAGGCAGTGTGTGGGGTGCAGTGAGGAGGACCCAGGGAAGACTGGCAGCATCTCTGGGCAGGGCTGGGTGTCTTACTCATCTCCGAGTCCCCAGAATGGGGGCTGGGCCCTGGCCTGGCTGGGAGAAGCTTCGCGAGGTCTTTGTGGAGGAGATGAAGGGAAAATCTATCTTCTGGGGAGTGAAGCATTTGATGTCGGGGGCTGTCCTTACCCCCAGCAACATATAAGCCCAAGGACATGGGGAACTTTCCAGTTATCTTGAAGCTTTTGTGAACTGTGGATGTTGGAGTCAGAAAGAGGAAAAGCGGGCGCCAGTAGATCCCTTAGTCAGGAATCCCTCTTTCACCCGCTCTGGCTTCCCTGGTCTCTTCAGGAGTTTACCTGACATCAGCTGCTGGCCCGTCCCTTTGTCACACCTGGTGTGACCCATTCCAAATGGTTTGCTGTGGCTGACTGTCTGTGGGGATTCTCCACCACAGGACCCATTGTCCTGGGCCCCACATGCACCCCACTCCCCTCTGGTGAGAGACCCAAGGGTGCTCATGGGAAAGGTGGGGCCTTTACACTGTGGGCAGTTTTGAGGGGACATTCCTCGCTCAGGAGCTTTGCTGCTCCGGGGATGGGACTACACACATGCTAAGGTAGGGCTGCCTTTGTTTCCCTACCAGAGTAGAGATGTTTCAGCTCCCAAACCCACTGGGCTGCAAAGAGATTCTTTTCCTGAAGGAGTCAAAATCAAGGACTAATGCACACTGAGTGAGGGGCGGCTTGACAGGTGCCCACCCTTGGTGACCGACAAAGTCTGCCTTGCGTTGCTCGCTAGTGTGGTGTGGACTTTGGACTATAAGACGTTCTTCACATGCGCTAAACTCTCATGATTATCACTGCTGCTTTGCCAATCAACTACAAGTCCCCTGGAAGGATGCATATATTGAACCCAACGAGCTGCTGATATGTTAGCATAAATAACGACTAGAGCTCAGGGGCGCAGGTCTGGGTGAGTGTGAGGCAGGACTGGGGTGGGAGACAGGAAGCAGAGGATCATGGAGCAGAGCACAAGACTGAAAGCTGTCCTCTTCGCAGAGCGCCGGGACTGACTCCAGTCCAGGGAGGGTATGGGACAATTCTTCAGCCTCATTCCTGTCCTGGAAGAAGGCTATCTTTTGGCCAACTTCAAGCCCCACTTCCCACACGAAGCCCACCCAGTGGCTGAATGTGAACCCACTCCCGCGGGTCTATGGATACAGCAGGATCAGCTCCCTTGTGTCCCTGTCTGTGCTGGGTGTCCCAGTGGAGTGACAGAAACCCTCAGAAGAGCACTGCGTGTGAGGTGTGGCCATCTCCAAAGGCTGCCTCTGTACCGCCAGCCTCCTCCAGCCGGGTGCCTTGGACAGGTTGATATTCCTCTGTAAGCTGAAGATAGTCGTGGGACCCAGTGCACAAGCTGTGGTGTGACTCGAATGATTAACACACAGAACGGCATAGGGTAATCAGGGCCTGGTCAATTGTAAGTGGTTCACAAGTGTTTGCTAGGAATATTGTTCTTATTATTACTCAGTTCTGCTTCCAGGACACTTGGTCTTGTTTCTCTTATACCATCTACTTGACACGCACTGGGAGGGCAGTGAATATTACCTCCTTTCCCTTTCGCTTTCCCTCCTTGCCTCCTTGTGGTACTGGGAATTGAACTCAGGGCCTTCACAATGAGCAACATCTCTAGTCCTTTTTATTTTGAAACAGGGTCTTGCTGAGTTGCTGAACTGCTCAGGCTGGACTCAGTCTTGTGATTCTCCTACTTCAGCCTCCTGGAACACTGGGACTACCCCTTTGTTTTTCTGAAAACCACCATCAGACAGGGGACGAGAAATGTGTCACAACGGCTTGTTTTATCCAACAAAGCTTCCCTTCGGACTGGGGAGAGGAGCCAACTCTGGCAGTCCAGGATCAAAGCGAGCAGAGGTCAGGGCCTTGAAGTGTGGCCACTGCTTGCAGGAGTTCAGAGGAAGGTCCTTTGGAAACGCGCTGTGGGGATGCAGGGCCACACGCCTGTCATCTGCATGCTTCCCGCCCCATGTCACTGACACATTACGATCCGATCCAACATCGTGTTCCCTGTCTCCGACGAGGCAGGGCTGATAAGGGGCTGACTAATGGCAGGGAGGGAAACGTCCCGCCAGCGTGTTTGTTTCCATGAGATTATGGATGTATTTTTAGAGAGCCTGAGAAATATCTAGGATCTTGCCTTGCAAGATGATTTTGTGGACTGGGCCTAGAAAGAAATGTCTCGGCCATGGAAAAAAAGAGACAAACTGCAAATGCTTCCTGCTGCTGAGCTGCTTCTTTTCATTACCACCGGCTTTGCTGTGTTAAGATGGGGCGAGAATGTGATCAGCTCTGCCAGTTCTTCCGGAGCCGCTCCGAGCACTCACATTCCCCCCAGCACGGTGGGCAGTGCTGACCACTGCATTAGCGCTGCCAGTTGAGGGCACGGCGTCTCATTAGCCTGGCTCCTTAAGTAGGAGCCACGGGTGTTGGCTCCTTTCAGCCTTCAACTCTTACTTTGGGGCTTTTGTAGAGTAGATTCGGAGTAATATTGAAGGAGTCAGTGGATAGTTAAAGGGATGGATAGATGGACGGATGGGATACAAAGAGCATGCAGCCCTTCTGACTCAGTAGGTCTACGGCTCCATGCTCCTGAGTCCTACTTGCTCACCCACTGGTAGTCCCTTGTCCCATGCTGCATTTCCTGGTACCACCGCAGGTCTGCTCCTTATGTGATATTTGAGCTGGAAAGGTGGCTCAGTGGTAGGGTCTTGGCCCAGCATGTACGAGGCCCTGGGTTCAATCCCAGGCGCACACATGCAAGATAATGCCCTGCTCTGATATTCAAGTCACGTGGTAAATAAGGGCCCCTGCTGCTGGCCAGACACAAGGAGAAGAGTGAGACCCCCAGTCACCATCTACCTGGCAGTGCCCAACTCTGCAAGCTCCCGAGTGAGGACCGAGGGTGGGAGTGAGGGTTGGAGAACAGGCGACGGGGTTCTCCCGCCCCAGCTACATATGATCCTCCAACAAACTCCACTACCTGCAGCATAGGAAGGGGCCGCTCAGCAGGACCCTGTGGTCCCTGCGTAACACTTTGTTGGACCAGGTTCCCATGAGTCCTCAGGGCTCTGAGTGTCTGGGGCAACCTGGGCCGCACACAGGCCGAGTCCATTCCTCCAGGAGGGGCCTCAGGTTTGGTCCACAGGGAGATGGCCACTCAGCTCCCCTCCTTACCCCTCACCCGCCTCCTCCCAGAACCAGAGCAACATCCTGCAGGCAGGAGGCCAAAGGCCCCATGACCCACAGCCAGGGCTGCCGGACCGACTTAGGCGTGGTGCGGGGCAGAAGCCATCCCCAGGCACGCTGCACCACACGAGCCTCTGTCACACTCAGCTGAATCCAGTCCCGACTGTGGCAGCCACATCAATGGGTTGAATGAGTGTGTGCAGGTGTGAGGGCATAGGTGCAGGTGTGAAATCATATGCACGCAGAAGAGTCAGGGCATTTGGCAGAGGGCCTCTGTGACGGAGTAACACCTTTGTGGAGTCATTCATCCACACACATGATAAACATGTTGACACATATTCCTACCACAACATAATGGGGAATCTGTAGCATCTTTGAAATCTTAAAAAATTAAGTGATGAGACTGATTCTTAGGGAAATGGCCTTCTTTGCCCGACATATATTATCAAAACTACCAAGCAGAATCCTCAGCTGTCCAGAGCCTCTTCACCAGCGTGGCCGCAGAGATTTTTGTTTTGAGATGGCTGGCCCAGGTGTCTGACGCTATCACTGTGAATGTCACCACTGTGTCCTCACCCTGAAAACCAAATGGACGACAGCCCCAGCTCCTTCCACCCCAGGAAGTCCCTGACTCTTCCCAGTTGGTCTTGGCTTATGTGATCTCTCCAAGCCCAGCCAAAAGCTCATCTCGTGAGTTCCCCTGGCAACCCAGCTCCGCCTCTCGGAAGATGTCTCGGGCACTGGTCTCAGAGTCTGCCGGAGACTCGGCTGGGCGGAACTGTGGCTGCAGCACATCAGCTGTAACCCGGCATCACACCGATCCTGGTCCTCAAGACACGTCTCAGTTTTTAAAAGACCGTGGGTAAAAGCGAGTCCTGCTGGGGCTGTGCACTGATATTTACTTAGAAAGCAGACAGAGGTGTCTATCTTCAGAGACTAGCTTTTTCCTTTATGGTCCATCTTGCATTTCTTCTAAAAGAAAGTCTTTTCAGTTTTTACAGTTTTCTCTGAAAATCTCATTACAAACTCAAAGACAAGGAGACTGATTTTCAAGTCATTAGATGGCTTTTTAAGATTGGGTACCTCGAGCTTTACACATCACATCCTTTCATTTCCTCTTGGGGAAATAGTACTTAGGGAAGTTCATTCACTGCTGTCTTGTTGGCAATTGCCTCATGTATTCATAAGAAAATTAGGTAGCCACTTAGCCGAGAATGGAGATTATGCTACTTTGTTATATTACACTGCATTTAACTTCAGCATTCTATATTGAAAGCATCACTGTGGGTCTCTATAGTTTATTGCTATGAATAAAACACTTCAAAACGATTCGTTCCTTTCATTTATTCTTCAAATAGAATTCTAAGTAATTCATAAGATAGTCCTTTCTTCATTTATTTATTCTATCAGCTAACTAATTTTCGTCATTAGGGGCTGGAGATACAGAGAGGAGTAAGAATCAGCCCTGGCCCTTGTGGGGCTGGACAAGGAAACGGCCATGAAGTCAGGCGACCTGTGCTGCAGGAATAAGTATGTCTCGCAGAGGTCTAGTGACAGGGCCACACGGACCACAGAATCTTGGCACGGGAGAAACTTCAGCGGTTACATGGCTCGACCTTCTCACTCTACAAAGGAAGCAGTGAAGCCCACTCCTCCCCTGCCCCTCATCTCCACCCCTTCCTCCCGAGGGCCCGCTTCTCGGTCACAGTGAACGTCTTTCTGTCCCTTGACATGGTGTTCAACTTCCATGCCTACCGTTGAATCATATTTTATCTATTTCTATATTTCCAGGAAACTGTTGGAAGCGGAGATTTAAAAAGTATCTCGTGGATCTCACCAGTATTCTTGACAGGAGAAGGGCAGGGATTTTTAAACCCCTCTCGATAAACTGAAACCCTATAACTTCCAGGAGTTTGTAACTGGCTCAGATACCTAGTGAGTCTTAACCAGTGGAACCCTAACCAGGCCTTGGCCTCCCTCCTTTGTACTAAGTCAGGTGCTTCCTCCTTCAAGGGACAGAAAAGGTGGCCTTGACTAAAAGGCTAATTACCCCCCAGCATGTGGTTTCAGTCACGTTTCGGGACTAATTCTGCAGCTCAAGAACACCACCAGGGCCCAGAGTCTGTCTTTCCAGTCTGCTACGGTCGGCTTGGAAGAGGTCTCTGCCCTCACAGTTGAGTCAGCTGTGGAAGTTGCAGCCATCACATGAAAACAGCACCAAATCCAGCATGCTTCTGTTTCTGTGCAGGAGGAAAACCTTTTCCAGATCCCTGCCCACCCCTGGCAGGCCTTTCCTCAGCTGCACAGGGGCTCAGGGAAGGGGAGATGGCTTTCTCCTTGCTTACTGCCCCCTGGCAGCTCAGTCAAGGGCAGCGTTCTCTCCTTCCTCCCCCCTTCCACACAGTAACAGTGGAGCCTGGGCCCGCCTGGTGGGGTGCTGGGGAACACAGCCTCAGAGCACCAAGGAGGGGCAGTCTCCTGGAGCAGGCCGAACTTGGGTCTGCACAGAGAGCAGCAGACCCAGAGGGACTGGAGCTGCACAGGAACATGGCGAGGACAGCGTCCTCAGCCCTCACTCTGTCACCAGGGCCGGTGATGAGGAGGGCTGCTACCATGTACTGAGCGTCTGCATGGCAGATGCTTACAAGACGGGTGTGAAGAGCGGCCAGACAGCTGCCAGATCTGAAAGTCAGGGAAATGCAAGACCTGCTAAGAGCTCTTTGAGCAGAGCTTGGGTTCATCTGGCGTGTCTCAGTCCAGGGCTGCTCATTCCACCTCTGGCCTAACATGGATCCTGAACAGCAGTCCGTCTCTCATGAAGAGAGTCAAGCTCAGGATGGTGATACCCTTAACTTCACCTTGCAGCTTTGTGCCGTTTACTAATAAAAGAATGCACCCGGGGAGAAATGCCAACCGCAGGATAGCACCTGTCTTGTGCTCATCCCTGAAGACCCTACACCCTGCACTGCCTGGCTCTGCTTTCCAGTACAGACTGTGGATGTAGCTCAGTGGGGCTGGGGAGCAGCTCAATGGCAGAGTGCTTGTTCAGCTTCCACCCCCAGCACTGCAGAAACAAAATAAAACAAAATGATCTGAAGTGTGTTGAGTTTCCCTCTTCCTTTCAGAAAAGGGAAAGTTAGTGCTGGGGTCTGAGGCACAGATGCAGACAGACGGCCTTCCCAGGAACAGCCCATTACTGTTTTTACCCTAAAGTTGATGAATCTATGTCTTTCTCAGCAAGTCATCATCACTTCTGTCTGGAGTGCAGCAGAATCAAGGCCAAAGAAAGGCCTGCACCCTAAGCCAGTAGTGGGCTCAGGGAAGACAGCTCTGGCTGGGAATTGAACCTGGATGCCCAAGAGCCATGTGGATGGGGGTGAGCCTCTGCTCCAGGGAGGATGGACAGACAGACCACGTGCAGGGAAAGACCACCTTGCCCTGAGCAGCATCCTAGCCTTTCCTATGTAACCTTTGCCCACCCCTGGCTCCTTCTGCTCACCACCTATCTACCCAGGCCCAGTGCCCAGTTGAAGCTGCAGACAGTAAGCATTTGATGAACAAGTGAGTAAGACAGGCTTGCAAGTCATCTGTTGAGGGCACAGAGCAAGCTTCTAAGGCTTTGTTCACTGAATCACTGGGAACCCTGAAGAGGAAAAATGGACAGCGACTTCTCATTTCTGGGACTTTCTGCTCTGTTGTTCTAAGAAGGATGTAACTTAAGGCCTCCTGAGCTTCCCTGCATGGTCTTCTAATATGTCCTGGCAAAACATGTGAGTGACGACTAGAAAGCCAGCTAGTTGCCAACATGCAGGGCGTCGGGACATCCTGCTGCCCGGTGTGACCTGGCCCTGCTCACCCTTGTCTGCAACCCCACCTTTACGTGGACATCTCTGGTTATCTGACATTGCAACCAACGGCACTACTGCTGCTCCTACTCTGTCTCAAGGCCCAGCCTTCAGCGGCTGAGATTCTGCTTTTCACGTTGATGGGATTAGGAGGTGGGTCTTAGGGAGCTGATTAGATGATCAGGGTGAGGCCTTCATGAACAGGACTTGTGCCCTTATTAAAAAGACCCGAGAGAGCTTGCCGGCCCCTCCTATTGTGTGAAGACACAGAGATCCAGCACTGTTTACGAAACACAAAGTGGCCCTCAGTGGGCACCGAGCTTTTCAAGAACTGAGAGAAATACATTTCTGTTGTTTATAAGCTATTCAGCTGATGGCATTTTGTTACAGCAGCTCCAATGGACTAAAACAAGTTGTACCTTCCTGTTGGAAATGTCATCCTTGCAGTTACAAATCCTACTTAAATTTCAAGGTACCTCGAAACCTTTAGTGAAGATATTTGAACAGAAATTTCCTAGAAAATCTGTACCCATCTTGGGGCAAATATCATTTCTTATCCCTCTTTTAGCTATTTATGCAGAGTTTTACATTTTGTCTCGGGCTGGAAGCCCTGGAAGAGTGTAAGGGTCTAACTCCAGCTCCACATGCCCCAGGGCTGTGGCTGCCAGCTTCTGTGGACAGCACTGGTAGTCATCTGTTGAAAGAGAATGACCGCCAATAGCTCCTCTGCATGACTATCATCAGAGGAATTTCCCTACAACAGAGCTACTGAGGTTCTCGGACATTTTCGGGAGATGGATTTAGGCCTATTTTAGGACCAACTTCTCCCGTCTCTCCCTAGTGATAGCAGGACTGGGTTTCATTCATTCGTGCACAGAGAAGGTGACTTGGAGGTCAGCCTAGGATCTGACTCACAGCAATGTCAGAGCAGCCCTAGAATGGGAAGCTCCAGGATAACCTCACAGAGAAAGTGGTCCAAGAACAGTTCCAAGTGGGGACCAGGGAAAAAACAAGCAGTGAGACAAAGCACTTCCTTCCAGCAGATTCTCAGTAGGCAGCTGGAGGAGAGGGAGCTGCTCCCCACTTAGCTGAGCCCATCAGCCCCGTGGACAGACCCAAGGTGGGTCAGTGCTTCCAGACCCTAGTCCTTCTGGCAGGCAGAAAAATCCCATAATGTCAAACAACGATACCTTGTGAGGTCCATACAGGATTGTGTGTGTTAAAGTCTTACCCTGTGACAGAAGTGGATTGTTTCTTTCTTTTTGGCTGTATTTCTAATCAGAAGAAGAGTATGCTTGAACAGTCAGGTGCAGAGATAACCAGAGAGAAGGTCTTTCTGGCTTTAATACCCCATTATCAGGCTGCAGTTGAGTCACATACATTTGGACGTTAACTGGAGCATCTAGGAAGTGGACGAAACCTGGATTTCTCTCTTTCACTCAAGGGCTTTGGTTTCCTAATTTGTGAGACGGAGAAGAGGGTGGGCTGAGGAATGGCTGTTTCCAGCCTCATCCTGAAGGCAGGAAAGTTGAGGTGTCCTCTGAAAGAATTGCTGCTGGATCTCACAGGGCAATGGTCATCAGTATTTCTCTGATACTGGCCCTGTCATGGGAAAGCAAGATCCCAAGGTGTGGATGCCTCCAAAATATTTTCACGCCTTGAGGCAGGGGAAGGTTATTACTCGAATTCCTCTGAGGTGAGAGCTGTCTCTAATGCAAGCCCACATGCAACTGGAGCTGGTAGTCAGCAACCGAGTTATTCTGGGGCAACCTCACTGAGGTAAGATGCCTTTGGAGCCTCAGTGGGACCTTGTCTTCCCAGACTCTATCTTTATTGTTATCTCTTCCTTGAATTTCAGATCCCAGCTCTGTTTCTCACATTAATTGAAGTTGAAATGCAGCCTCAATCATGTCAGTAAACATTTTAAATGGAAATGAATTCCCAGGTTCTCACTAAAAATCCCAACATCCTCACCAGCCCAATCTGAATGACATTGTGCATCTTACATAACCTCTATTTCTGTAAGGTATTAAGAGACTTCTGTATATAGGTCTGTCCAAAAAATAAATTCAGTAAGCTCTATTCCCAGTTACCTCTTATTAACAAGCAGAATTTGAATCTCTGAAAACTGATCATCCGAACATCTTTTTGAGCTAAGAATTTTGTTTTCAAAATTGATTTGAGTCAAATGTTGAGAAGAGCTAACAGTTATCTTTGTTGTAGTTTCTTTTGATAAACTACGGATGCAAGAGCAAGTTCTTGATCCTTCAGCCAAGAAACTGGACTCTTTGGCATCTGGAACCCTTCGCATGCCCAAGTACCTGACCAGTCTCACCTGGGAAAGGTGATTCATGGTGCACAGGGCACTTTTACTGACACCATCTTCTGAGTTTAACGATAATCTAGGAAACAAGCAAGGCTTTGAGTATTCTCCTCATTTGACAGATGAGAAAACTGAGGATTAGAGAGTCTTACTGATTTGTTTGACAGAACTTTAAGCATAAAGGACTGTCCCAATTCACATAGCCAGTGTACGGTTTGGCCTTCTGATTAAACCACATCATCTACCTATATTCAGGCAAAATATCTGCAGCAGCACTAATCTCTGGGCTCTGCATAGTGACAAGGTGAAAAAGCTGGCAGAACTGTGTTGCAAAAACAGAGTGTCTTTGCTAAAAGTTGGAGTGGGTGCAAACCAAAGTCGCGGGAACATATGGAGGCCCCGCTTTGGTATGGAGAAGGTCAAGGAAGGAGCCCCCCGGGAGACGCCTTGACCTGGTCCCAGGAAGATGGCTGGGAGGGAGTGACAAGAGAGCACCTGACACATTCTGCCTCACAACAAAGCAGATCAGAGAAGCACTTTACCTGTCCTGAAAGTGGCCCAGAGGATGCAGGAAGCACGGAAGGTGATGCAAAGCTGGACAGCAAGGTGGCCAGACGTTTGCCACTGCTTGCCAGTCTGCAACTGCAGTCAAGTCCCCTGATGTTCTGTCCCCATGACCCCGAGAGAGTGCCACCTACAAGGTCTGTGTCATGGGCCATGGAGACAGCACATGGGAGCCCGTGAGGAGGAATAAAGCAAAGGAGCAGAGGAGAAGGCAGAGCCCAGGGTGAGGCCTGGGGTGGGAACTGCTGGTAGGGACAAGCTTTGTCTGCTCCACTACATGTTGTTTTCTAGGTCACCTCAGCAGGACTAGCAAGAAGTTTTACATCTGTTTGGTTGTTGTCTGTACTTTGTTTCAAACTCATGTGCTTCATACAGTGTGCCTCCTGGCAACTCCATGCACAGCAGCTCTGAAAAACAATAGTCTCTTTTAATTCGTTTTGGGTTTCTGACCATGAGGATTTTGTGTTTCTAAGCAGGCTGATAACTTCTTCTGTCCAAATTGATTCTTCCTTTGAGAATCAGCTTCATTATCGCCTTCTTAACCAGCTGTTAGGGCTTGTGTCTTGATGTCCCCTCAAAGCTTCATGCAGTCATAGGGGGGCTTTTCAGTGGTGGCTGGATCTAGAGTGTGTGATGCTGGGATCAAGGGTGTGTGATTACTAAATCAGCCCACTGACTGGTTTGGCACAGTTCTTGGTGTGGAAAACGGGAAGGCTCACCCTGGGTGTGAGTGCTATCTGCCCCAAGGGCCTGCAGTCTGGATAGAATATAAGGGACAGAAAGAGGGCTGCTTTTGTTGCTTGTTGCTTTACTACATTGCTGTTTTTCTGCCTTCCTGCCTTCTGCCCACCATGAACTGTTTCTCTTCTGTGATACCCCTCTGCCACGCCACCCTGCCGTGAACTGAAACCTCTACAAACTGTGAGCTGCTATAAACTTTTCCTCCTTTAACTTTGGGTGTCAGATATTTTGTCTCAGTAATGAGAAAAGTAACCAAGACACCAGCCTTCTTTGAGACCTAGGCCCTTCCTCATCCTTCCTGTCCTGATCACATAGGCCCAGTACAATAGCTCTTCAACATATTTTAAGCTTCACTCCATTGCAAGCTCCTCGATGACGCGGGGCCACAGTCACCTGGGCTGGGATCTGTGCTACTGTCCTCTGTAGGCCGAGTGCTGCACCATCTGGCATAGGGGATGGCATTTTACCCTACTGGAGCCTGACATTTGCAATGCCATGGCTCCTTCAAGAAAACAAAGCTCAAGTGCTAGTCCTGAGTGAAGCAGGAGCAATGCTACCCATATATCAGAAACAAATTTAACAAAGTACAGATTAGAAATCTCTGTTCTTAGTCTTACATCAGTGAAGGTTACTTGAAAGTCTAGTTTAGAAAGGAATTTTTTGTTTTATTGTCAATTAGGACTCAATATACTGTCACAGAACCTAGAATGCTAGGTTTGTCAACAGTCAGAAACATCTTTTGTGATTCTTAACCTTTCTTGGGCCTACAGAACCCTGCATGAATCTGGCCAGAGCTATGGTAAGAGAGCTGTGTGTAACATTTTACATACAATTTCAGTGTGTACGGAACTCACAAGGCCCACCCAGGGCCAAGGTTAATATCCACACAAATTATCAAAATATCATTTGTGGACCTTTCCCCATGAGAAACATCTGGGCCATCAGCAACCCCAAGGAAGGGTCCCAGTAACCCACTAATGGGCAGCCAGCCCAAGTGATTTCTGATGAATGTTGGCATGTAGGAGGCACAGGCATAGACCAACTTTTTCATTTGCATAGACGCTGAAGCTTAGGACAAGACGAGCAAAGGCATCTGTCTGTAATCACCAGCAAGCAGAGCAGACTTCAAGGCACAGGCTTTATTCCATATTCTAAACAGCAAAGTTTACATGCCTACCACCCTGTATGTATTAGATGTTTGCATACAGCCTTGGGGAGGAAGGCCTTTCACTCCTATGACAGTAGACTTTTTAAAAAATGTTATTAGTACCTGTTTGCAGTATTTAATGTTTGCATTCATTGTGTGGAGTTGGACATGTACATAACATGTCTTATTTCTTTTTAAACATAAAACACAACGTCAAAGTAGAATTCTAAAACCATGCAGAGAATTATAAAATATCTTTATAATACTTTAATGACTAGAAAATTTTAATTTTATTACAATAACTTTATTATAAATATTCAGGTATTCCTGATTCTATGATATCATTTCTTTTTATTTTGTTTTAGTATGTGTTGCTGGGTAGTTGTGTCAATAGAATTTTCATGGGTAGAGTTATTTTCTAATGTTTAAGGTCCAGAAAACTTTGTATTGAACTTCAGCAATATAATTTGCTGTACAATAAAGATGGTTTTTGGACTGAAAATAGGATGATGTGTGTGCCAGCCCCTCCGAGCTCCCAGCCCACTGGGGGTGCAGCAGTGCTGCGGTCTTGAATGAGTGAACCAGCAAATGAACTTGTGGCTATGTAGAGAAGCGAGATGTGAATTTTCTAGCACAAATCACAGAGGCGCTCATGATTACTGAGAGGCACATGGAATGGCCTGCAGAAACTCTTCTGTTATATGGGAATACATTTTATTAAAGTTCAAACTGTTGAATCAGTGATGATCAATTGGCCTCCAGGGCTCTCCCACCTGTGTCAGATGCATCTGCCAGCTGTCTTGCTAATACCTCACAGCCTTCTGAGGACAAAATTTGATGCAAAAGATAAGCAGTGGCTTGGATAGTTGGGCTGGAGCCCTGCAGGATGACCTTTTGGTATTTAATGACCTCTGAGAGCTGAATGCTGCCTTCACCTGCACAGCGATAGGCAGTAGGAACTGAGGATAGGAGCCTCGTTTCTGGAGCAGGTATGTAAAGGTCAAGAAACCAAGTGATTGGTGGGGGTGTATTAAAAAAGCCTTAAATGTCACACTGCATTCTGCCTGGCAGCTGGGAGTTGGGGGAGGGCTTTGTGCTCAGGAGGACTCAGTGTCTAAGAATCTGTGACGGGGTTGGGGATGGGATGACCTCCTGCTGTGTCCTGCCATGCTGCTGTCCACCATGGAATGCACGGGGGAGAGCACAATTTGGCGAGGGCGTATTTCCTACTGAGCTTTCAGGGAGCCTCGCATTGTCCTCTGTATGCCGTTCCACGCTGCACTGAACTGGCATGGGAAATAAAGCCTGGATCCTTTTGGCTCTATGAGAGGCCAGACATAGTTCATAGGTTTTAATCATTTTTATTTCCCTTCTTTCTTTTGGGAATTCACAGACCTGGGTGACAAGACAAGTCTTATTATTTCCACCCTGTAGATAAGAAAACTGAGGCTCAAGGAGGCAGACATTTGGTAGGCACAGCAAGTGAGGGTTGACCTCACATCTGTCAGATTCCAACTCCTATGATTGTTTTAAACTAAGCCTGTGACTACCTTTTCAACTCAACCAGAGCTAGCACAATGGCTCCTGATGAAAATAGCCTTGAAAGTCAAACCAAACTTATACCAACATCCATGTAGGGCTGTTTTCAGGACTCTGCTAGATTTGTTCATTTGTTTCTTTGGCTTTGATGCCACAGTGGCTAAGCAAACAAGGAGTGGCATCGGCCTCCTCCAAGGAAGAGCACCCTGGGACAGGTACACTTCCGCCCCCACACAGCTCCTGAGCTCCTTGAGACTCGGCTTATCTTTCAAAACTGTGGTTGCTTCTCCAAAACTTTCTGTCTTACGTTGTGACCTTGATGTTGCAATCAAAGTGATTGTTGGAAACAGGAAATTCTCATGGGGAGAAAAATCAGGCCCTTGGTTCATGCTGACAAAATGTAAAAGTTCTTCCCAGCCTGTCCACACCAGTGCTGTGGAAAGGATGTGGGAGCATCCGCTGCTACTTCTGCGACCAGAGACACAGAAAGCCCCGTGTTCGGGGTGCCGGACAGGACACTCCTGACAGAGGCACCCTTTCTATCACATGCCAGCAGGACAGGAGTGGAGACTGCACTTGTGTTCTAGGGCTGCCGTAGCAGACCTGATGGCTTAACCAACAGAAATTTATGTTTTAAGGCTCTGGAGGCTGGGGATCCTAGACAAGGTGTGTCTCTCTCCTTGACCTGTAGGTAGCTGTCTTTTCCCTGGTCTCTGTGTGGTCTTCCCTGTACATGCCCTTATGTGCAAATTTCCTCTTCTCAAAGGCCCCCAGGCACACTGGACTAGGGCCCATGGCAGTGACCTCACTGTAACTTAACCCCATCATTACAGACCCTTTCTCTCACAGAGTTACCTTCTAAGTAAGATACTGGGGCTTAGCGCTTCCACATAAGAATTTGTGTGGTGCACAATTAAGCTGGTAACAGGTACCAAGCTCGAACGAGAATATTTTGTTTTTTACAATTAAGAGCAAAGTACTCCTCCTCTCACTGCATTAATTAATTTCTCGTGGTAATATTCTGTTTTTAAGTTAACCTCTCTGTTTTCCACTCTTGTCTCGGCCCAAGCATGCATGTCATGCCTCCTTGGAATTCGGTTGTGCCTTCCTGATTATCCCAGGAGATCCTGGAGGCCAGACAGCACTGTGCTTTACCAATTTGTGCGTGTCTTCATCACAAGGTTTCCTTGACAAGGGACACATAGCCAGCCACCAACCCCTGCTGATACTCAGGGGAGGCAGGCTGTATGCTAGGCATGGGGCCTATGTTGACTGAAATGTGGTGACAGTTGTCTGCACAAGTGAAGCATAAAACCCACACTGCACTAGGAAGCACCACACCCAGATCTGTTGTACAAAGGTCTTTCCAGCAGCTGCACAGCAGTGGGTCAGGGGGCTGATACAGTGCTACCTTGGGAGTTCACCGAGAAGCTGAGACGCCAGCTGTCATGGGAGTGTGCATTCCTGTCTAATGTCCATCCTGCCATCACTCTGTGATGTCGGACAAGTGGCTTCATACTGCCAGACCCATGTTTTAACATCTCTAAAGCAGATCTAGTGTAGATGGCGTTCCTTTACACATGGGCCTCAAAGGCTTCTGAAGCTGGGGCTCCTGGCCTTGTAGCTGTGCATTCACCACTGTCCTGCTCCAGCCCAGTGCCCATCAGAACTGCTCTAGCTCAGCCAAGGTGAGTTGTTTGGAACCTGAAATGCTCAGGTCAGCAGTGGAAACCAGGCCAGGGGTTCAGGAGCAGGAGGGAAGACGTCACCTGCACCCAGTGGAGAAGGTGCCCATCTTCCAGTGTGACGGCTCTGTCTTACTGAATACTTGCATTTTCCAGGAGCATTAAAGGACATTTTCCTCATCAGTCCCTCTCTTGGGCCTCTTACATAAGCCACATCCTGCTTCTTCTAGCTAGAACTGCCTTTTTCCTTTCTGTGTACGTGACACATTTCTTCTGTGATTCTCCCTTTATTTCTGTCCTTGGACTATTCTGGCGGGATAAAGACTTTTCCTGCTTTCTGCCCTCTGACAAAGGACACGGGCTGGTTTTAAATCTTATTAAGAGGCTGAAATAAGGAGCTGCCAAGACTGTCACCTATCAGTTCAGAAAGTTATGTGTCCCTTCTCTTTAACAAGAAGCCCACTCGGGCTGAGGGGAAGCGGCGATGCTTTGGGCCCAGAGACCTCAGCTGTCCCTGGAGCAGAGGCGGTGCTGCCGTGTACACAGAGCCCCCAGTTTGAGGTGCAGGCGTCTCAGCACTGAGCATTCAGGGCATGTATGAAATACCTCATTTCCTGCATTTGAATCATTTCTTCCAAGGCAAGACCCTTCTAACTGTAAACAAATGGTGAGGACTGTGGCACACAGTGTTCTCTTATTCACAGGTAACACTTGCATGAGCTCTAATGATATGAAAGTGACACATTTCACTTTCCTGTACTTTCCCTGGGGATGAAGGTGAAGATGGTTCTGAACTCCATGTGAGAAAATGGCCAAGGATGTGACAAAAAGCTACACAGAGTGGCGTAAAGTCTAGGAAATGCATCTATCCCACTTCTCTACAAGAGCAGCTGACATCAATTAGATAATAGATGTGTTTCTCATCATTTCATATATATATATTCTTCTACCCATATTTAAGGATAGAATTTGGTAGATTCCCATGGGGACTCTGGATTAATCACAAGCCTGGGTTGCTGACACTCATCAGTGGCTGATCATTTGTTTTCATTGGTTAATGAGCTTTTAATGCAGTAAAGCACCTACACACTCACCACCAAGGACAACCACCATGACTATGACACAGTCTTTGTCTAACTACGCAGGCATACCTGTTTTCTTCCCTTGTTTCTCTCCACTAGAAGCCACCATCAGTCTGAATCCTATGTTTATCACTTCTTTGGCTTCCTTTTTTTTGCTATCAGGGATCAGACTCAGGACCCTGTGCTTGCAAGGCAGGCGCAGTGCCACTGAGCTAAATCTCTGGCACCTTTCCTTTCCTGTTTATAGCATTTCATTGCATTTACTTGTGATCCTGTAAAAGCATATTTTTATTTTATTTCTGTTCAGTTTAGAATCTTTAAATCTCACTTCTGCACTTAGTGTTTTAGCATTGCTAGAGTTCAACCATTTTGATGGCTGTGTAACATTTTATGTGAATATGCCACAGTTTATTTTTCACTTTCCATTTGATGGGCAATTGGGTTGCTTCCCAGTTTGGTACCTGTGAGCAATGTAATAATGAACATTCTTACACATGTCCCTTCATGTGTATGTGCAAGAGTCCTCTTGCTGGATCACAGACTATGGAAAATGTTCTGCTTCGGAGAGGATAATAATGTTTAAAATTCTGTACGAGCATCCCATATTCATATATATGTAATTTGGATAGTTCATATTACTCAAATTGACATTTGCCACAATTAAATGATTAAAGTAATATTTTCTATTCATATTTTAGTTAGAAAAAGTTTTAAAAATGCATTTCTTTCACAAGTATAACATTATATAAGCATACACAAACCAGAATGTCTCAGTGCCCGAACTAGAATCAATATAATTCATAAACTCAGACATATCAAAATAATACTGCTGCAGTAGAAATTATGCTTTTATGGGAAAGTTCTAGCTAATATTCAGGGAAAGGTCAGCTTCCAAACAGTGTGAAATGCTGAGCTGATGGTGCTGATATTGATGCCCCAGTCTTACTCCACCCTTTTCGTCTAAATGGGCTGCAGTGAGAATCTGGGTTCTTATCTGCCTCTGGGGAGACTTTTCTTGATGCAAAAGCCCTCCCAGGTATTTTCTCTTTAGTTATCACACACACACACACACACACACAGACACACACACACACACACACTTTCAACAAGCCAAAAAATGTTTCATTAGCAGCTTGTCAATACTCATTAGCAAACACAATTATCTGAGGTTTTTCTTGTTTTTCACTGATGCTGGTCCTCCAAACTCTATTCAGCGTACAGACTTAACAGTTCAGATTGTTTGACTATGTCTGGAACTATATACATACATGAAGTGTGATTGGAAAATATAGTGTGTGTTTAAATTAAAAGAATTTATTACAGTAAAAGACACATTTCCATTAATCTCCCTCAAAATAGTCCCCTTGCTTTGAAGGTTCACAGTTCAAAGTCCTCTTTCGTTAGTGTCTCAGTTACACTGTCGGGGCTGCCTCAATGTCTTGAATCAATTCAGAATGTTTTTCTTTCATGATTCTTTTCACTTTGGAGAAGAGCCAGAAGCCACATGATGCCAGGTCAGGTGAATAAGGTGGATGAGGACACACCATTGTGCTTTCATAAGCCTGCCTTTCCACTGGGTGGCATCTAGCAGCAACACTGTATGTTTGATCACACCTCATAAAGACGCTCATAAGAGAGGACCCCAGAACTGCTTCAGAAAGTGGCAATGATGGGATAAATGTGCTCAAAGTTAGGGGTAGGATTTTGAGGGAGATTAATGGCAATGTACCTTTTACTGTAATAGTTTTAAAAAATTGTTAATATTCACTGTACACTTTGATCACCACACACACGCACTTCTTTTTATAGTACTGGGGACTGGATCCAGGACCTTGTATGTTCTGGGCAAGTGCTCCAAGACGAAGCTATATTCCCTACTTTTAAAAGCTTGACTCTGAGGAAGGGTCTGGCCTAGAACTTTTGATTCTCTTCCCTCAGCCTCCTGATACCTGGGGTGCCAATTTTGCTTTTGGATAGAAAATCGGGATCGGAACAAACTGGCTGCTAATAATACACGTGACGGTTGTCTTCACTGAAGACAATACTTGTGGTGTAAGGAAGGCAGGTGGCTGGGAGCGCTCACCTTCACGTAGAGCTGCTGGAACTCCTCGAGGTTCAGCCTCCCGCTCGGGCAGTCCTTGAGGAACCCCTTGTACCACTGCTTGAGCTCGTGCTCGTTGAACTCCGTGCTCTTCACCAGGTCCTCCATGACCTCAGGGGCCAGTTTGCTGTTCTGCTTCCCCATTCTGCCTGGAGAAGAGCAGACCAAGGCAATTAGCCTCATGGCATGACCATGTCAAGCTGAGTAGGAGTTGGCTGGAGTTCCGCGTGCCCCTGAAAGGAGCTCACTGCGGCCAGTCTGCTCAGTCCCCCCAGGTCCACCTCCTTCTTGGTGTGACAGAAAAGACAGGAAGGAAACAGACTTTGAGACAGTTTGAAGGGCTGTGGCACTCGCTGCCATTCCCCATCACATCACTGTCACAGAGCTTGGCTCCTGAGCGGAAACCAGGCAGCCATTCCTCTTTATGCTGCTCTTATCAGGCAGGGGAAGCTCTTCTGCTTCTTCTTTTATTAATTACATTAGCACTTGGTACCAGGTACCTAATTTTCTTTGGCAGCGGGTGGTTGGGTGGGTAACCAGGGCCTGAACCCAAGACCGTGTATATGCCCTCTGTCCCCGGTCTAGACCCTTAGCCCTTTTTATTGTTATTTTGAGGCAAGGTCTCACTAAATTACTTGGGTTGCCTTAAACTTGGGATCCTCTTGCTTCAGCCTCCCAAGTGGCTGGGATCACAGGCTGACAACCCACGTTCAGCCCCAGCGTCAAATTCTACATGTAGATCCCGAGGCTATTAAAAGGGATTATTGACAAGAATGAAAAGAGTCATAATAAATTATCAAAAAGTAGCTTTAAAAACTTGATGAGCAATCATAAAGCATCTTAGTTGTCCTAGTTCTAAAATTTTAGCTTTTTAAAAGTGAAAACAGACCGGGGATTTAGCTCCGTGGTGCTGCTGACTACCTCACAAGCGCAAAGTCCTGGGTTCAATCCCTGGTAACCCAACCCCCCCAAAAAGTGAAAACAGCTCATTTTCATTAGTCATTTTAATTCTCTTCTCCTCTCTGTATACATTTCTACAGTATTGTCTTCAGAGTTAAGAAAGTCTTGGTGACTTTCTAGGGATTGGTTGGTGAATTTTAGTTCTTGCTACTGATTGGAAGTAAATATTATCAGGCATAAAATAATATTACCTGTATCAATTATGTGCCAGGTTAGCTGGCCAATGTCACAGTGGAGAGCAGGGACATGGGGTATGTTTGCAGTCTTTCCTGACTGTTTCTCCTGATTGGGCCACTTCTTATATGTGTTATTTAAAGTAATGTTAGTAAAGCAGATATTAATAAAGGCTTCATTAATAAAGCAGATACTATAAACTCTTTCAATAATAGCTACTTAAGAAATACTAGGCAAGCAAAGACCCAAAAGAATACTTTGTCATTAAAATAGTTGCAGATACCTCTTTTACACTCCCTTGGGTGTGTACTTCTTTAATTCTGCCTAGTAAATCTATGTCTCTTGAAACAAATAAATAAATAAAATAATTGTTGCATTAGTGCTGGAAAATTAAGGATATTTAAAATTTTTTCCCTTTGATTTGTTGCTTTATAATAATTGAAAGATTTCAAAGAATAAATTAACCATAGATAGATTTTAAAAGTCAAAATAATCTTGAAAATCTGAAGGGTCGCCAGAATAATAAAACTGCCAGTTCATCTTTAAAAGCTACTTAGAGGAGAGTGAGATAGATTTTGAAGGATTTACCCAAGTGGACCCTGTTCTTCAATGTGCTCGAAAGGAATCTGCTCCTGGGCTCTGAGCAGGTCTATGCTTGCAAGAGCTCAGCAGGGTAAGTTCATCATGTACCTTATTGTCATTATTTTAAAAAAATCTTCTTCTAAAACAAGATTCCACACCCATTGTCAGGAACCTGTCCTAACACTGAATAATTCTTTCTGTGTGATGAAAGCAAATTATGCTTGCTACTCCCAGGGAAGGCTTCCAGTCGGCTCCTGCCAATGGCTGGCAGCAGCCAGATAGCAATGTTAGGATGGTCAGATGCTTCCAAGCCCCTCAGTTTGGGAAGAGGACCCAGGATCAGCGGATATGCCCTTTATCATGGAGCTTCTCTATTTTTGCTTTTAGTTTCAAGTCTCTTATTAGCAGCTGTCTCTTAATTATAGGTTACTGTGGGATTCCACAGCTGGATATGGAAATCAAGTGGGTACTCTGATGTCAGGTTTAATTAATTTGGGTAAGAAAACTGCAATTCATGGTTATTCTGATAATCAAAAGATGTATTGCCCAGCCTCTTGATGCTTCACTTTGCTCTTCTCGGTACAGAAGCACAAACCTTCACTATTAAACTAGAGTCCCAGGTCAGAGAAACAGCTACTGAAGGTGCAGTGCTGGCTGTGGGGAGAGCTGGGGAACTGGTTAGGGAGCTCTCTGAGGCTCCGAACACTGGGCTAACCTGCACAAAGTCACAGTGCAGGCACAGCAAAACTGGAATTTGAACCTGGGTCTACAGGACTCTGGTATAGACTCATAGAGAGACAAGAGGATGAAAGGAATTTCAGGGAAAGGAACAGAAGGAAAAAAGCCAGGACAGTTCTAAAATAAAAGGTGACAGGGATCTGTCACTTTGGCAGCCTGGATGCTTTGTTTGGAAAAGACAGATTCACTAAAACTACAAGCTTAGAAGTGACTTCGTATTAATGATGGGAAAATGGATTAAAGGCATTAAAAACCACCTCCCCCAAGAATCTTTAGAAGTTCAACAATGTTCAGTTCAGAGAGTCTGGATTGTCCACGGATCACTTGTAATGCCTTAGCCTGTCCCCGCCGACTGGGAGAGGATGTTCTCCTGCACACAGGCGCATTGTCAGGGCCCTGAGTCACTCTTGGAGACTCGCATGTGTAACTGCGTGCCTCAGGTAGTCATGGGTGGATCCTGTGGAAAGTCAAGCTCTGGGCTGGCTCAGGGTGGTGCTGCCACTTGTCAGGCCTGGTCAGGCCCATATGAATGGCTGGCCTCCTCCCTGAGTGCCCTGACTCCACCTACCTTCCCCACTGGGCGGGGCCGAGAGATTTTCCCTAATGCAAACCTTGCAATCTCTTCCCCAAGCCCTCAGCATCCTCCACCTCCAGGACACAGCCCCATGGCCTCAGCGTGACGGAGGTCCTGCCCGAGCCCATCCTCACGTTCAGCCAGCCTTTCACTTCTTATACCAACAATAATTAGCTGCTACCAGTCCCAGGACTGCGCACTCCACACTCCCATGGCTCGGGACAAGCTCTTTTCCTGGAAGGTGCCCCTGTCCTTCTGAAACCTTGTGGCAGACATGGACACCTTTTCTCCTAGGCATCGCCCTTGCCATGTAAATCTCCCAAGATCATTATTTCTCTACTGGATTGTTAGTTTCTTGGGAGAGGACTGTCCTTTATTTATCTCTGAATCTCTGGTAATGTGTACTAGGTGGTTTACAATTTTCTTTTTTGAGAGAATGAATAAATGAGGGGGACTGAGGCATTTGATATAAATCTTCCTGAGAAGATCAGTCCCATAATCTGCATATGAAGAGAGTCAGTGCAGTCCTTAAATATGAAATGCAGTTCACAGATGGGATGAGTGTTCCATTTAATGGTATGGAAAATAGCCTTCTGTCCAGGGGATGGGGCACGTGTCTGCCCTCATCACTTAATTCTGAACACCGTCAGGTAGGGCCCGGATATTTTATCTCAGTGTCCTCAGTCATTGGCACAAAGCTGGTACTAATGTCTGATAAGTAAGTGAAAGTGCAGAGCGGCTGGTGCTCCAAACCCAGGCTTCTTTTGTTCTGGGCTGCAGTGATAGGAGCTGCCATAGTTTGCGTCTGCATGGCCCCAGCGCCGCAGGTGCTCCGAGGTAAGGCTTTGGGGAGCTGAGTGGACCATGGGGTGTGATACTCACAGTGGGTTAGTGCACCAAGGAGCTGTAGTTGACTTGCTCTTAGGGGGTGGGATCTGTCAGGGGAGCTGGGCCACTGGGGATGTGCCAGGGGAGGTCTATGTCCCCCACCCACTGATCTCTCTCTGCCTCCTGTGTGCCAGGCCACCAGCTGCTTCCTTTCTGGGATCCACCCCTGTTAGGTGGCCCTGTTGCAGCCAGCTGATGGTGGACTGGATCCCCTACAAACTGACCCAAATAAAACTTTCCTCCTTAGAGTTATGGGTGTCCACTCTTTTGTGTCTTAGTGACCAAAAAATACCTAATATATGAGCCAAGTAGTAACTTTCATCATGGAAACAGGACGACAGATAGGGTAAAAAATGACAAGCAAATCTCATAGTGTGCCCAATAAAGAGGTGCCATGCAGCATGTGAGGGAAGCACCGCAGCTCTGTCCTAACTTTCTCCATGGTCCTTGGTGAGACCCTTTCCTTCCTTCATAGTTTCTCTGTGTAAAACATGAGCAAGTTGGACCAAATGACCTTTAAGGCCATTCCCATTCTGTTATTTACTGTTTTGCTGCACAAAGTTCTGTAACTGTGAAAATATGAGTCGTAGACTTCAGATTGGCCTCTCTCTCAGCAATGCTTGCTTTGTGGATTTGTACCTGAGAACCTGTCAGTACTTGAGCACTTTGCTACCCAAAAAAGGAGGAGGCAGAAGCCAGAGTGTGTTGCTTGTCAGCTCGTGTTCCAGACAATAATGTAAAGCCAGCCTAGTCCCAAACCACGTATTCTCACCGCTTGAGTTGTAAGAGAGAAGTTCAGCACTGGGCACAAAAAGGAACTGGCCCAAGGCCTTGGTGGGCAAGAGAACTCTGTGAGCACAGAGTCCGGGGAGGAGAAGCCCAGCGCTACATATCACAAACAAACCCTGCATAGATGGCATTTTTGCTCACGACTTCAGCGTACAAAAGGCTTTTGTGCAACATTAACTCAAATAGCAAGATTGTAAGAAAATAATCATGACTCCTTTTTTACTGATGAGCATTCTGAAGGTCAGAATGAGAGAAGTCAAGTAACTTGGCCTAGTGCAACCAGTTAATCAAAGCTTAGTAAGGGTCAAACACAGGTCTCTTGCATGTCTTTGCTTTTTAATCCTGTTCCACAGCCCCTGAGCTGGTCTTCTTGCCCTGAGGCCCCTCCCCTCCCCCCAGGCCCTCCTCATCTTAATAGCAGAAGAGGCAGAGTGAGCCAGTGTGGCCAGGAGGACTTGCTGGAGAAGCAGGGAACTGAGAAGCACCCACTTGCATTTCCCCCACAGCTCCCTGTGTGTGTGTGAATGTGCTTGTGGGCTGCCCTGAGCTCTTCCCTTACCCAGCTTCCCAGGACACAGCAGAGGCAGCTGAGTAGCAGCAGCACAAAGCACTGCACAGCCGGCTCCTCTCAGGCAGTCTGGCCAGGGGCATGGCTAGGCTTAGATTCATCTAAAGACAGTGGCTGGCACGGAGCAGCCTGCCCACGTATGCAGGTACACAGCTGCATAAGAAGCACATCAGTGGCGAAAGAGACAGATCAGCTTGGAAAGAGACCCAGAGCCGCAAAAGAGAGGGCCTTCCAGGCTCAGGCTGCAGCCCTCTAGCATGCGTGCAGTGCTAGCGCAGAAGGGAGCATGAACGGGAGTCCCCCTGGGCTCCTCACCTGCGCAGAAAGGGAACTGATGCCCCTGCTGCCTGGCCTGCCCTTTTCCTCTTGTATCTTACTGCTGCCAACTTGGCCCAGGCCTGCCTTTTCCATGTTCTTTCCTGCCAGGCTCCGTGCTCTCCTGCTTGTATATGACAGTGTGTTTTGAGTCAGTAATGGCTTAGCGGAATGCTCAAAGCAGGGGAACAGCTGGCTGGAAACCCCTCGAAGCAAGTTGCTTTGGCAGATGTTCCCAAGCACGTTCTGTGGGGAAGGGCCCGTGCTCAGCATGGTAGGACACTGGGGACAACAGCCCCAGCCTTGCGGGGCTCGGACCTGGCTGCCAGGGACATTCACCACCTTGGGAGGTGAGGCCGCATGAAATGAGTGCTCGGAACAGTGAGCTGTGCACAGAGGGCACACATGTTTTCTCCAGACAGGCAGCTTTTCCTGTGACCAGTCCTCGGGGAAAACTCTCAAACTTGCCGGAAAGAATCATACTTGGCTGCCTTGTTAACATAGCTTCCTGGAACCCTCCTTAAGAGGGAAATCTGTGCAGTTCCCTGGCAGCCCAGGGGACAGAATCCTAACAGCCAAGATCACACTGCTGTGGAGGATGAAGACAGATCAGAGTGAGTGGACTAAGCAGAGAACACCCAAAGCAGCATAGACATAAGCCAAGTTCCCTCTAATACTTCACTCCCCCCATGTGGCATCCTGGTTGAGGTGTCAAGATTCTCATGCCGGACAATCAAGCATTAAAGAATTCAAGTGTCACAGGACTCAGGAAGCCAAAGTCTGGAGATTTATCTCTGGGCTGTTCTGGGTCAAGCTTTCTGGTTTTAGGTTGAAGAGTTTGCGGCTCAGCCAGGGGATGAATTTTCTCACATCATGGGGTAGCTGATGGCAGGGCTGGAAGGACAATCTGTTGACCCACCTGAGTGTCCTTGATCCTGTCCCCAGGGCAGGCTATCTGCAGGCCAAGCTCTCCTGGCCTGGAAGCTACCAGGCCTGTTTATCTCTGTTGGGGAATACTGAAACCATCCCCTCAGGATCATATAAACAAATCATATTTCCAGAGACTGTTAAAATAATCACGCCACAAAGTTAGCCAGCACATTGTATAGGGTTTTCTTTTACTTTTTTCCTGGTACCGGGGATTGAACTCGGGACCTTGCGCTTGCTAGGCAGGTGGCAGAACCACTGAGCTAAATCCCCAGCCCTAGGGTTTTATTTTCTAATAAAGACAAATACCTGGCTCTTTCTGCTCTTCTCTTTTTCATTCTCCCTAAGCCAAGTACTCCCAGGGCCCCAGCAGCACTCCCAGGTGGCAGGAGCAGTGTTGATCACAGGCTGGCGTTTCACGCTGTCTGGAACAAGAGTAGCTTTAGGAGAGAGCTCTCTGATGGCATCACCTCCACTGGAACCTCGTGGGATTTCAGCTGAGGCCTAGCCCACAAGCATGGACTGGCTGTGGGACACAGGCTCCATCCATGGGGACTTCAGGTAAAATGCAGAAGCACATATCTGGTTTATAATAAGTGAGGAAAATACTTTGATGGCAGTGGCAGTGGCACTGTTAGGGCAAGTGACAGGAGGCAGCTTCAAGGAAGTGTAATAAGTGCATGAAGACAAAGCAGGAGTGGGCCCCAGGGATCAATCATCTAACCCAAACCCTGGTTTTCGGGAGGAGGCCCAGGAGACCAGGGCACTTGTACCCGGGAGGGAACAGGGTGGGCTGTTAACAGAGCCTAGCTGTGACCTCAGCGAGAGAGCAGATGACCTTGGACACTGAGTGTGGCTGAGAGCCTACACCCTGCAGTGGTGGGGAGAGGCGCACACGCGACTAGGCACAACGGGGGCTCCTTTCCAGGCCTGCTCCAGTGGCTCCCCACTGGGGTCCTTCCTAGGGAAGGGGTTGAGGGCCTGAGGGTGCCCAGGGTCCTGGCTAGGTGGCACATCCCTTATTCCGGGCTGGGCGCTGCCAGAGGACGTCAGTGTTTAACTCTCTCTGGGAGGTCCCGAGCTAAAACTGGCCTGGTAACTTGGGGGCCAGGTGACCTGAGAGGCGCCAGCGGCCAGCTCAGCCCCGAGGGCCTTGAAGGGCTGATGAACTCCCTCTTCTTCCTGCTTACCGAGACTGGATGAACACTTCCCAAGCACCTGGGAAGTAAGGCCCAGAGCAAAGCCACACTTGGTGCTGTGTCGGCCAGCATTCCCGTCAGTGGGTCATGACGTGACTTACAGGAGCAGAGGTTTGTTTTGGTCACGGTTTCAGTGGGTTCAGTGGGCCGGCAGAAAATGCGTGACAGAATGGCAGGGTAGGAGCGCACCCTGCCAGGCCACCCCCAGTGACCTGCCTCTGCCAACCAGGCCCCGTCTCCTAACATTACAGTCAGCGTGTAACTCCTCCAGCATGGATCTGCTGAGGAACGCAGCACCTCCGAATCCAGTCACCTTCCACACACGCGAGACTTTTGGGGGCATTTCAGATCTGAGCTGGAGCTGTTCCTCAGCACTAATCTACGACTTTGGAAAAGTTTCCACTCAGTTTTTCTTGTGCCCTGTTTTGCTGGTTCCTTTTCTGTTCTACCAGGGCTCAATATCTCTTTTATTTTCACTTGGACTGAGTCTAATGGGAAGAAAACTATGTGCTGGAGCCAGACTTGGTAGCAAATAATACTGCTGCTAAATACAAGTATAGGACTTGGCAAGTTCCCCAGCCGAGCGGACATTCTGCTTATTTGTTGGATGGAATTGGTATTATTTGCTCATGGGGTTATGAGCATAAATGAGGTAACATGCTGAATTCTTTGCAAAGTGCTTTGTCCAATGGGAGGCAGCCATTCAGCAGCAGCAGTTATTACTGTCCCCGCAGGCTCAGTTGCTCCAGGAGATGGGCAAGTGACACTCGACATTCGACAGAGGCACGTAGGAGTCCCCTACCTTAACATCTGGTATCGGACCCAGGGTGTCTGGACAGGAGCACATACAAGTGACCTGGGGAATCCCATGGTGGCCTTGTGGGTCCCTTCCAAGCAGTGGTGGTTCCAATCTGGCCTGACAGAGGGAGTCACCGGAGGATGCCACAGCCCAGAGTGAGCGTCAGCTGGCAAGGCAGCCAGGTTTCCACTCAGCTCCGGGCTCGCCCATGAGCAGAAGAGTGAGATGATCACTAGCAGGTATCACTTCACTGGGGACTATTTCCGGCAGCTTTCCTGAATCTTATTTGTGTTTCCCAATCATTGCATTTGTGTATGTGTGGTAATGGGGACTGAATCTAGGACCTTTGGATGGATACCCAGACTGGCGTAGCTCCTCAACCCTCTTTCCTTCTATATTGAGGCAGGGTTGTTGCTACATTGCTAAGTTGCCCAGGCTGGGCTGGAACTCACAGTCCTCCTGCCTCAGCCTCCTAGAGTGCTAGGATTACAGGCTCCATTCTATATATTTCTGAGAATTGGCTTCTGTGAAAGGAAATGAGCCAGCCTTGGCAGTGTCAGAACCTCACTTAGTTCTGTGAGGTAACAGAGGAAATGCTTTCATTAATAATCACAGCCTTCTGTCCAACAGATTGTGTTCTAGGTTGTGCTGCCAAGTCCCAGCAAGGAGGGATGATCGCCCTATCTCAGAGGCAGAGCAGCAGGGAGCTGCTGAGAGAGAAGAGCAGACCAGGGCCCCCAGTCCCTGCGCAACCGCGCCATACGTCCGGGCCTTCGTGCGCTCTCAGAGTGAGCCATGGGTCCTGGGGAGGGGAGGAATTGCAAGTGGCATGTCCACATGGGACTGAGTCGCCATCTAGCAGCCCGCCCCCCTCTGCCTCTCTGGCCGCCACTCTCTCCCCTGTGAGAGACGTTTGCCCTCCCTGCAGTGATTCTACAGATACTCAGCTCATGTGGGTATGTTTTAAACACAGTCAACTTTGACATTTCTCTGTAAAGATAGCTTTGGAGAATTGAATGTTCTACTGGAAGGGACAGAGATGGGAAAATAATCAATTCATTGATTTATCTGCCAACTTTCACTCAGCATTATCATGTGGTTCTCACATCTAGCTCCAGGCAGGTCTTTCCTGAACCCTAGATAACATACCTCGCTGCCTGCTAGACATTTCCCGCTTTGTCCCCTCAACTGCATCAAACTCAGTAGAGCATGCGAACATAAACTTCAGCTACCTCGCACGTAGCACGCAGACCCAAACCGCTTTCCTCCTTTGCCCCTCTCCGGGTAAACGGCCCGCGGCCTGCCTGGCTCACTGTTCTGGGCTTCGCCACCGCCCTCGGGTCTCTGTGTGTACCAGCTGTCAAGGTGAGTCGTGTGTAGATTCTGCCTCCTAACTCTCAACTCCATCTTCTTCTCTCCTTGCCACCACCTGGCCTCAGGGCATTGCTGTCTTCCGCTCGCTCTGATGATTACAGGAGCTCCTCAACTGCCTCCTATCCAGTCCCGGGCCCTGACATCCACTCTCTGCATTGCGGCTTGAATGGCCTTTGGGAAACACCAGATGCAGGCAATGTCACTGCTCTGCTTAGGCCCTCCAGTGGCCTCTCCCATCCGAGCTCTCAGCTTGAGCCCTTTGGGACTTTGCAGGCCTGCCCAGCACCTGTCCTTCTCCCACCTGCCCCCATCAGCATCTCTCTGGCCTCCTGTCTCCCCGTGACCCCACCATATGCTCCCACTTCTGGATGCTGCATAATTCTTTGTTTCCTTCGGCGTTGAGGGCGGTTCTCATCAGTCCCACCTTGTTCCTCTAGGAAACTCTGACCTATGTTTCAGGACATGGGTGAGGCATCCCTGACGACTTCCTTGGCCTCCCTGTTTGTGCCTTGGCTGCACTTTATAAAAGCACAGTCAGCCCGACATCCCCCGACACGCACGTTGCCTGTCTCTCCAGCCGACGATTCCTCAGCCCAGACGGGGCGATCACCTGGCTCGCCCAGCACTTTGCTCGCAGCTCACGGCCCAGCGGTTTGCTGTTGGGTCGGTCAGCTGATACGTGATCCCTCCGAGGCTTCCACTTCTCCGTGCAGTGAAATATGGATCAGAGACGCTCGTGCTCAGTGCTCTGAGTGGAGGCGAGGTGGGGCTGGGCACACACGCACAGGTGCACACTTCTTGTTAGGGACTTGGGGGAAAAGCTTTTGAAGCTAAAAGATGAAGTGAAGAATATTTTTCGAAGTGGTCCCTCTAAATGATCTCAAGGAAATAAGCACACAAGTCCGCAGAGACATATAGGCAAGAGCATTTACCCCAGCATGGATTTACATGATTTTAGAAAGGTCCTTAAGAAAAACAAGCTAATGCTCAGCATAGAAAACTCTTTAGGTAAATTTTGGCAGAGCTACACAGTGGAAATTATGAAGCCATTAAAAATGATACCGTAGACTTGCTTTGACGTGGTTTGGTGCTGACTCAGTGTCACCTTTTTAAATTAAACAAATACACAAGCAAACCACATATTTTCAAGGACAAACACTTATCTGAGGACATATATTAAACACCATAAGCTGGAGGAAGAGGATGGAAGATAAAAAAGAAAATTAAAAATGCACAACCCCCCCACACAAGATAGCTGGGCGTGTCTCAGCACTCTCCATGGCTAAAGCTGGAGGAGCCCAAACCCAAAGAAGAGGGAATGCAGCTCAGCGAGAAGCCCAAGGTTCAACCCAAGTCCAGAAAACAACGGCAACAACAACACAAGAAAGTCTTCATGTAACAACAATGACGGTGTGCTATGAGCTGAGTAATATGACTAACATAAGTATGCATTTGAGGCCCCAAAAAGAAAGACAAAAGAAGAGAACTATTGTACTAAACTTTCAAGGAGGAAAATAATAGCAGGCACGAGGCACACATAGCATCACCTTGCTTTTGCTTTATATACACACTCAACCTTGTGTGCACAGGAAGTCTGGCCAGTTTATAATTTACATCAAGATCCTAAGAGCGTGCCAGGGATTTAGCCTGCCTCGAAAGCGCAAGGTCCTCAGTTCGATCCCCAGTACCAAAAAAAATCCTAAGAGTGCTTGTAACTGCAGTCAGTGTAATGCTAACACTTCGCTCTCTCCTCCAATATCTTTCTGCACTTTTCTAGTGAGCACACATAACTTGTATAATCAGAAAAGATATACATAAACAATTTCTATTCCAACAAACAAGCAAAATTATTTTTCACACCACAGGCTCAGGAATCCTGGAAGGAAAATTGTTGAGGTGCCATTCCATTAGAAAGACTTCCTTTCCAAACAATTAATAGCACTATTTTAGCAGCCACTTGTAGGCCAAAGGCCTTTCGTTCTATGGTCTGTTCTTTAGGTCTGAATGGAGTGATAATCACAGAGCAGCTCAGGGGAATGGCAGGCTGAAGTCGCAGCACTCTGAGGAACCACTGATGTGGAGACTCTGTGCTGGAATCAGATCCCTGGGCTGGAATCTGCTCTCAGTAAACTCTCTGCTGCTCTGTTTGGCACCGATGAGATTGAAGGTAACAGTGCCAATGCCACCCTGTCATCACAAGGCTTAAATAAGACAGAAGAGAGGAAAGAACTTTGTAAATGCTGAAGCACTACCAATGCTCATTGTAATGATTGAAATTCAAATTCAAATATGGAAGATTCAAAGATAGAAGAAGATGATGACTCTGCAGGCCATCACTTCTGGGTGCCCAAGATTGGGTTTGGGCTGTCCAACGGAACTGGAAAGGAGCCAACAAAGGACAAAGGCAAGACCCAAGAAGGATTTGGGACAACTTTACCTGCCTGTTTTCCAGAAATAAGAAAATGAAAGCCCACTGTTTTAGGGCCTCACCCTGGAAGTGGTGTCCACAAACCCAGCTGATCCCCTCTGAAAGTTTCCCAGGGCTCTCCCAAAGGCCTGTGTGGGTTTCTGTGCCTTGATAGCATCATGGCCCACATCTTTCCTTAAATTTCCAGAGCCAGGTTTCAATCCAACTCTGCCAATGTTTTCCTGTGATCTTGGCAGAAGAAATTTGTGTCCTAATGAACTTCAAGTCTCTGCATTCAAGTTCTATGAACCTTTTTTCCTCACTCAGTTGGCCAAGTCATGGTGAGAAATATACAACAGAGGCAGTTTCTAAATTGTTTCTAGCTCTTGATCTGGTGCATTTTCCATGAAATGTCAGGAAAGAAAATAACATGCAGACAGAAAAGAGTGGGCTTTGTTGGGGAAGAATAAAAGGAAGGAATAGGTTTCAGTTCCTGGTGGCAAGGAGTAAAGACTCCTATTGATGACTGGCCCACAGGAGGTTCACAAAGAGAACCTGAGGAAGGGGAGCTATGTGGAAGGAGATACACAGCCAAGTGCCCCTTCTCGGAGTCCTGAGAGTGGGTGGGCAAAGGGTATCTACTGCCAGGTGCCAGTGGGTGCTGACCTTCTCTGGTGAGGTTCTTGGCTTTGATGTGTATCCAGCTCTGAATCAGGTTCACTCTGTCCTTGCTGGGCCTTTGTGAAGTATCCAGTAAGGCTGGAACAAAGCACTTTTTTGTGGCACATGAAAAATACCTTGGCCGAACGGGACAACGCCAAGGCTGGGAGGACTAAAATTAGACCTTCCGGCTGCGTCTAACTCGGCAGCCCTGTGTGAGCCTGTGAATGCCTGGGGATGAGCCTTCCAGAGAGCACAGGTAACAGGTGCTGATGAGGAGGATGTGCGGCTTCCTCTGGCACCCTGTGGGGATGACAAATGCTTCCAGGCCTGTGTCACTGCCACTTGGAGCAGTGTGTCGAGTTGCTCTTGCTTTGACAGGATGTGTTTCGACATAGCTAATTTGCAGATTAAGATGAAACCATATTGCTTCTTCCCTTTCCTCTAATACCTTTCCATGGTGAAACCAAAGGAGAACCCAAGACAGCAGTATCCTGAGTTTGAACAGTATAAATATTTACCTTTATCCAAGAACTTACAGTTTTGCTTGCATATAACCACTGCAGAATGCAAGGACCCAGTTATCTGCTATGGGGGTAGTATCACCTCTGGGAGGGACAGGGTCTCAGTGCTGAAGGATGATGTGAGATGCCCCCTCCAGCCCTTCTACTAAGTGGTGCCTCTGGGAAAGTTGCTGATCCTGAATTATCTGGTTCATTCAACATGAAATTGTTGTAACAAAGCCCAAATATTAAATGAAATAACGCATCTATATGGCTTACATTTTAGCAGCAGTAGTAACCGTTTATATAATCAGTTACTATATTTGCATTGATGTCTCATTTCATCTTGCAGCAATCTCATGAAGTAGACATATTTATGTCTTTATTTTACAGTTGAGATAAAATGGAGAACTTAAGAAACTTGCTCAAGATCACATAGCAAGAAAAGAGTGGAGCTGAAGTCTGAGCCCTGGCAGGCTCCCTGTGCCAATGTCAGACTTCCGCACTCAGCTGCCTTGCCTGGGCCCTGCCCTTTTCTGTGCTCTTCGTTCTCCAGGTGAGGCAGCTTCATGGTGCTCTTAGGTCTCACGAGTTCCTGCTTCTGGACTCAACACAAGAGCAACAATTGAGAGAACAGGAGATGTTTAGCCTGCAGAAGCAAAGACTCAAGAGAGGAAATTTGAGCTTTCCTCAAATAAATGCAAGATTTACTGGAACAAAAATAGACCTATAGATCAGCATAACAGAATGAAGTCTCAGAATAGACCCAACTCTACATAATCACTTAATATATGATCAAGGCAGTTTTTCAGAGCTAGGAGGAAAGGAAATACAATTTTGTAGTTTATATCATCAGCTCTCGATAGCCATTTGATAAAAAGAATAAGTTAGAACCATACTATATACACATATTTAGGAAAAAATTATACTTGGAATAAAGACAAATATTGAGACAGGTTATAATATTGTTTCCATATGAAAATTAAGTCAAAGTCTACTGTTAGAAGCTGAAAATATGTGAGAAAAATGTTAAGAGCTCTGTGTATGCATATGTTTATATGTAAATTAAATGTTAATTTTAAGGAAATCACCAGAATCAGAAGAGTTGAATGATCAAAGGGTATAAATAGGTAATTCATACCAGAGAAAACACAAATAGAAAACCAACCAAGAGAGAAGCCTGCTTAACAAATTTATTAAGGTCAAAATGGAATTTCTAAGCATAAAAGGAGAGGTAGGTAGAAACTACAACAGATAAGACGAAGACGTAAGCAGGTAAAGATTCAAAATTGAGGATGTTTGAATACAAATAATGACATGGGAACATATCCATAGCATATTTATGTCTTTTAAGTACTAAAGGCACTTAAAAATAAAGGGGAAGAGGATTTTGATAGAAGGGTGGGCAAAGGACATGAACAGAATACGAAAAAAAGATGACAATGGCCAAATAATGAAATACACTAAAAGTATATGGCACAGCCTAGTAGAAAACGTCAGAAATCAAGAAGCATCAGATATCAACACTTTGGATTCTAGGAGATAATTATCTTATCTACATAGGTAAATATTTACCACAGCTTCATTTAATAGTAACAATTGTAGAATTACGGCCATTAGAGAAATGGGTTGTAAATTATGGAACATTAACTCACTGAAATTTAAAAATATGACTACAATGTTGAAACATGGCAAAGTAATTATGATATACTAAGTGGAAAAAGCATAAATACAAGATTAAAGCCCTCTACAATTACATTTATTGCAAAAATAAAGTCAATTGTTTCCTTGCTTCGTCCTTCTGACTGCATACAGTGCGGACTCTGTGTAGAAACTACACTATGTATCAGCACATGGAAAGGAAAAAGAAAGTGCTTATTTCCTGTGCAAACCAGTGACCCAATGAGAGAGGCAAATAATGTGCAAAAAATTAATTACAAGTTACAAAATGGAATGATGAACACATTCCACACCATACTGGACTCTGGAGTAACAAATGGACGATAATGATGAGAAGTCTCTGGTAGGTTGCCGTAAGATAACTTGAAAGGATCTTCGTAAAATAGAATTCACCTTTGCTGTTACCAACCTGAGAAGTGAGGGACAGTGGCAAGGGAACAGTCTAAGTCCCAGGGTCGGCTGATCCTGGATAAAGAACCAGGTTTCCTAACGCCTAGCTTCGTGTTCTTTCCATTGTTTTCTAGAGTGTCTTAACAAGCTGACCTTCAGATCACCCAGAGGTAAGTAGCCCTTTACACTTCTCCTATGATGGATGCCCTCTTGTGTTTTGTCTCCTTGTGACTTCAGGAACTTATTCCTGAAGATGACTGCACTTTCTCCTCCATGTACCTGTCAGTCTCCAGCTGCCAGCACCCTCCTTCACAAGGTGACCAGTGACATTTAGGGAAACAGCAAAAGCTTTCCAAAGTGACAAGGCCCTTTCCTTTTCCACATCTGATCAAAGATCGGCTGTCACGGCACAAGAAACAAATGGGGCAATGAAAAGCAAACAAGTGAAAACGCCCAGTCATTCCACTTGGATCAGCAATTGGCAAGAGACCATAGGGAACGTATCTGGTTCTACCTAACGAATACCTTCACGGAACTATGGCGATGCGCCCCGTAATGAAGTTTGGGTTATAACTGACTGCATGTGTAACACTGATCCCACCTGATTATAATGAGGCTGAAATTTCTTATCATCTAGTGGCATGCCAGCCATCCCTAATGGCCCAGTGTGGCAAAGGGGTTGTCATAATGGCAGTTACCGTGTGGCCAGTCAAGTAAAAGGTTAGCTCCTATGAGGGTGTCTATCATACAACGGCTAACAGTCACACTATACAACTATGCCACTGCATTATGTATTTATTACACTATATTTTAACTGATATTTTAGACTGCAAAACAGCCTGCTGGGTTGGGCCAGCAGCAGCCTCACAGATCTTGCCTTTACCACGCCTCTTGTGGCACCCACTGGTCAAGGGTAGTGCTGAACTGCACATCGGAGTTTGTGTAAGTGCAGTCTAAGCTGCTCACCGCTGAACCGAGAAGGAGCTGACAGTTCCTATTTCAGGGCATGTATGTCTTTTTCCAATGAGAAACAGGGTTAGAGAAGAATCAAGGTTTATCCAAGAGTTTAGAAAACATCTGTGGCAGAAGCTAACTCCTCAGACTCATCTTCCAACTCCAAATGTAACATTCTCTTCAAATGCAGCTTCCACCCAGAGTTGATCAACAAAAGCATGTGGATGTTGGCAGGAGTGAGCTGGCTCATCTTACAGAGAAGTGTAAGGCAAAGGAGGACATGGTGGGCAGCACCTCCTCTCTGTCTCAGACTCAAGGAAGAGTCAGGACTTTGCCAATCAAGTCAGACATTTAGGGGTCAACATAGGGCTCCTCCATGCCTTGTGCCCTAGTTCTAATTAGTTACAAATTCTGACATTTCTTACCACGAATTCATCTGCTTTCCACCTTTTTGACTGTACCTCGTGTCAGACATTTCTTCTTTTGCAACACTGTTGAACTAGTCTTCCGGTCTGCGTCTCTATCCTTCAGATTTAGTCTTAACATCACCGGCACAGTGACCTTCCTAGAATAAATATCTGACCATGTCAGGAGTTTGATGCCCCCCTGTTCCTTTGTGAGACTTGCTGAGGTCACTGCCAATATGTCACTTTCTAGCACTTTCAACCCTATTTGAACTAATCTCTCCCAACACATTCTCAGTGACTACTGATCTCATTTCCTTGCTTTCTGTTCTTTGTAGTCCAATTTACATGATGATTTTTATTCACTGTTTGTTTTTGCACAAATGTAAGCTCCAGGAGGGCAGGACCTTCATCTATTCTGTTCAGCACTCCATGTCTGGAGCTACCCTGGTACCAAGTAAGTGCTTAATAAATATTTGCTAAATGATTATCTTCAAAGTATAAACAAATTAAAGAGCAACACCTCCACCTCCCCCTACCAAGATATATCATGTAAAGGTACGAATTCCCAATGATGGCTGTCATCGTATTGTATACCTAAAATGCACTAATCAACTTAATAAATAAAAAAATAAATAAAAGAGAAAGGAAAATAACAAAATTTAGAGAGCAAAAATAAAAGAGACAATAGGAAATAAGGAGGCGGATTTTTTCCAAATAAGAAGAGGATCTAGAGATGGGTGGAGGAGGGGAAATAAAAAAGGAGAAGAGAAAATAAAAAGAATTAAGATGCGTTATGCACATGCAACAGCACCCCATGATGAATGTTATCATTATGTACTGCAAACATGGGCTAACAAAGATTTAAATTAAAAGGAGTATTTTAACTTCCTATCCTTTAAAAATATATGCTCCCTATCTTGATAGTGACATTTTACAGTTACTAAATGAATATTCTCAATGTAAAGAATTTGTCTCTGTCAAACTGATGAAAAGAAATGTCAGCTTTAAGTTTCTCTAGTTACCTTGCCTAGTCATGAGCTCAAACAGGGTATGCAACAGTCAGAAGGGTTCCTAACTATTATCAGCTTCAAGGAAGACCTGAAATAGTTTTAAATCATATCAGAAGCTATCACGTTGTTTAGATAATTATTATTCATTGTCTGGGTTTGAGCGAGACAGTACCCAGCACCTGGAGGAAAGTATAGCCCAGGTTACAAAGACCCCACGCATTGCTGAAGGACAGGCTGGGGTATTCTGGATATTTTTAGATTATAAATCAATTTCGTTCTCTGTTATTTCAACTTCTTTGTTTGCTCTTTCAGAGTGCTTTTGGAATTTTTTAAATCAACCAAGTTTGATAACGAAGAAAATTACCAGTTCATTTTGAATAAATTACCATGCCATTTTGGACCATTAATTAGCTTTTCTAAGGCTCAGCTTCATTATCTATAAAATTTGGATAATATCACCTCAGAGAGCTTTTGTAAAAATAGGGGTCATATAAGTAAAAAACTAGTCCAGTGGCTTTTGTAACCAATGCTCAATATATAGTGAAGCAAGGAGATAGAAAGAGACCTGGGGAGAATGAACCTCAAGCCTTCTGAACAGCTGTGGCTGGGCTTAACTTCCATTTTCTAAGGTTTGGGCAGCATTTCCTAATCTAACAAGAGGCTCCCGACAGTAACCTAAACAATCAGCTCCAGCACTACATGATGTGTATAGAAAATGCTGAGGATGAGCAGGGCCCTGTGTGGGAAGGTGAGCAGATTTCTCAGAACGACACTGGCCCATGAGGAGGACAGTGCAGGAAGGTCTGGCAAAGAGAGGTCCACAGTCAGCACAGGCTGCAGGGAAAAGCCCAGCGAAAAGGGACTGGGAAGATTCGCGACAGACAGCAGCTAAGGCCAAAGCTCTGGCGACTCAGCAAGCAAAGGCCTCATTGGATTGGCGGGTTTCATGCCCAGGAATAAGATATTCATCCCTCTCTACAGAATGTCCTTGTGCTGTTTGTGCTGATGATTTTAATTCAGTGTAGTCCTTTTTTGGGAATAAAAACCCTAGACAGGCAGTCTCTGAGGCAACCTGGTCAGGTCCCCTCCTGGGTTCAATACTTGGGGCTTTCTGCTTTTGCTTTGCAATAAATACTGCTTTCTGATTTTACTCTACAATAAATACTTTTGCTTGGTCCCCTTTGACTCTCTGCCTTGTAATTCTTTCTGGGTGGAGAGAAGAACCCACCCAACAGATGGTAACAAATAGTATCTACTTTTACAATTGTATCAGATTTTATTGATCTATTGAAGAAAAGTTTAAAATGACTACCAATTCATAGATATTCACACTGGTCTAAAAGTCCTGATGCCAGACATGGTAAACCTGAGTGTTACTGGATTTGACATTTGAGCTTTCAACTATTCTGTGATGGGTCTAAAGTCCATTCAATCAACTGATTTACACGTTTCCTGGAATGTGTTTGAGACAGGCATGGTGTAGGACTGCTACATAGGAATAAGTCATTCAGATAATGAATGACTTTCTGAAGCGTTTGCAATTCAGTACAGTTTTGTTCGTCTCTATTCCTCATCATGCATGTAAAAATCTCTAATCAGTGGGTAAAAAGCAAAGCAAAATCCTGAAAATTTGTTCCTTTATGGATACAGTCCCTTTTAAAGACCCTAACTTCCTCTCCTGATCCAGGAAGTGGAGGGAGTGCAGAGGTTAATCACTTCATGGCATCTGTGAAGAACGTTACCTGTCCGACACTCACGTCAGGGACTTGCCAAGGTGTGGAGACATCTCCTTACATTATGCCATGCATCTGGGACTGATCAAAAGAGATCCTCCTCAAACATTTCAAAAGAAAGAGTTGAAAACAACACACTGGGACCCTAAATTGGAATGTCTGCTTGGTTACAGTCTAAATTTGTATTACCCACCCAATGAAAGAGAGAAATGGCAAATTGGAAGATCGTTCTCATGAATCTATCTAGACTGGACACAGCACAATAAAAGATGAAAAGCTTAGAAGAGAAAATAAGACGCAAGTAGGCTAGAATGAGAAGCTCCAACACACACCCATTAAAAGCCCCCAAAGGAGAGAAGAAAGAGCAGGAGAGAAAGCAAGTCTCAGAGATTTTTCAGATTTGAAACATTCAGGATAAAAACTTTCACAATCCAGGGCCGGCATGTAGCTCACCGCTTGGCCTGGCTGGCAAGTGCTAGGTCCTGAGTTCAATCCCCAGCACCAAAGGAAAAAAGGTTTTTTTTCACAATTCAAGAGTAGGAGAAAGAAAAGAAACCCACCCTTGAACTCATGGCGACGAAATGGAAGAACTGCAAAATTGAAGACAACTGTTTAAAAGCCTACAAGAAAGAAAAGGAAACTGATTATCGCAAAGGACTTCTTTCCTACCAGTCTTCTCAGAGGGCACAAGTGATTTCTGGGCAATGTCAAAAGCTGAGAAACACTGCCACTCAGGATCACATACCCAGTGGAAACTTCAAAATGAGAGCGAGATAAAGGCATTCCAGAAACGAAACTTAGAGGTAACTCTCTTTGTGGCCCTGCCCGAAGTGACTATTCAAAGGAATACTTCAGGAGGAAGGAAACTGCAAACTGGGATGAGCACGTGAGTGTGAGAGGCAAGGAGGAGCAGATACACTCCTCAAGGGAGTTTGCAAATCACAGCAACAGGGCTTTGGCATTAAAAACAAGGCACAGCAAACACTGAGGAAAAAGTATGCACTGTAGCAGGGGACATTTTGGAATTAAAAGATTCAAGATCCTTTACTTGTTTAGGACACAATTAAAGATGTTAATTACCCCTAAAACTGGTTAAGTATACGTATTAGAAAGATAAAACTACTACAATAATAAAAATAAAAGTTATAACTTCCTGGTAAGTAGAGGAAAGAAAATAAATACACTTTAATCCAAAAGGAAGGAAAAGGCTTAAAGAAACCTAATAGGAAATATAAAATAAGAATGTAGATATAATTCTAAATATATCAGTCATCACTATAAACTCCAGCTTTGTGCCATTTATAAGGAACTCTCTAAAGAAAAGCATAGGCTAATTTAACTTGGAAAGAGCAGGAAGTATCAAAAATTATCAGATGGAATTTAGCAATGTATTTAAAATATCACTATCAAGTAGGGGTTATCTTTGGAATGCAAAGATGATACATAGAAAATGTATTATTGATATTGATCTCATTACTAGAAAAAGGCAGGGAAAATTTAAAAATTTTTTCACTAGAAAAACAGTCAATGACATCAACACTAATGATTATTAAAAAAAAGTGAAAGAAGGTAGTAAATTAAGATAAGGAGAAATATCCTTAACATGACAAGCCATTTACATCAGAACAAAGGCAACAAAAACAGTAACAAAATGACAATAAAATGCAAGACTTATTTATATTAGGAAACAAACATGTACATACTTAGGAATAAATCACATAAAACCATGCCAAAATGTTGTAAGGAAAACTGTAGAATTTCATTGAAAAAAATTGAATAACTAGGATGTTAAATCATCTTAACACATCTGTTTTCTTCTCTTTAAAGTAAACACTCAATTTAATTCTAATAAAAATCCCAAGTGTATTTTTCATGAAGCTGGTTCTACTTGTACGGTTTAGATCTAAAATGCCCCCCAAAGTCCGCTGGAACCCCCTGAAGAGCCTGTCCACTGAAGGAGCCATTAGGAGGAGGGTCCTGCTGGAAGAGGCAGGCTACCAGGGTGTGACCGGGAATGGCCTCTCCCTGGCTCCTCCTCATTCTCTCTGCTTCCTGGCTGCCATGAGGCGGGTCCTCTCCTCTGCCAACCTCTTCCACCATGTGTTTCTCCCTTAGTCCAGCTGGCTCTGGACTAACCCGCCAGAAGCCATGAGCCAAACAAACTCCTCTTCTAATTTGTGGGTGTTGGGTATTTTGTCCCAGTGATAAGAAAGCTGACTAGAAAAATTATTTTCAAGTTCAAATGCAAAAGCCAGAGGTCAAAAATATTTATGCCAAGTTTGAAGAAGAACAAGGGAAGGGTTCTACCTCACCAAATATCTAAGCTTCCTAAAAATCATGCCTTTTACGATAGCGTGGTGCTGGTATAAGAGTAGAAAAACAAAACAATACAATAGAGCAAAAAGCTAATATTTAGAAACTTTATTCGAGAGTGGTACCTATAAGGAAAATATATTCAATAAAATTGTGTTAGGATAACTGATTACATTTCAACCTCATGGCAATCACAAAAGTATATTTTAGATAGATTAAAACCCAAACTAAACTCAGTATGCACAAATAATGGTGGTGATTGATAAATCTGACTACCTCAAAATTAAAAACTTTGTTTTTAAGGGCCGGGGCTTTAGCTCAGTGGTTCCTCCACTTGCCTTGCAAGCACAAGGACCCGAGTTTGATCCCCAGTACCAAAAAAAAATCTTTGTTTTTAAGACAAAAGTAACTATGAACAAAGTTAAAAAAATGACAGGCAAAGAGAAGGTATAGATAATGTATATACCAAAAACTTGTATTCGGAATATATAAGGAATCCCAAATAATGGATAAGAAAAACACAAACAATCCTATCGAAAAATAGAGAAAGCCTATGAACAGATCATTACAAAGAATGGCCATAAAAAGTAAGAAAATAGAAAACTAAACTGGGCATAGTGGCACACACCTACAATCCCAGCACGTGGAAGGCTGAGGCAGGAGGATTGCTGTGAGGCTGGCCTGGGCTAAACAGTGAGTTCAAGACCAGCTTGAATTACACAGTGAGACCTTGTCTCAAAAAAACCAAAAACAAACAAACACACAACAAAAACCTATTTTATACAATTACTTTGGTAAAAATTTTAAAAACAACATGTTGATACTGGCTGTTTGCAAAGATATAAGAAACATGAATTTTTTTCTAATAGACTGCTGACAGGAACATAAACTGGTACATCTTTTCTGGAGAACAATTTGACAATATAGATGATCCCTAATGTACGTTGCTTAAATGTCAATTTTTCATCTTTATTATGATGTGAGAATGATACACTTTCAGGAGAAACCACAATTGGGAGTTTGATCTCTTCCTGCTCTGGAAATGCTTGGTAGATAGACTCTCAAGATGCTGGGAGTGGCAGTGAACTGCAGCCTCCGGTCTCTCAGGAGATCACAGGGGTAAATAACCAGTACTCCATGGGACACTGTGCTGCTAGCATGTTTTGGAGCCAGATACTCAATAAATTATGATGGTCAACACTTTATTATAGAGCAGGCTTTGTGTTAGATGCTTCTGCCCAATTTATAGGCTATAAAGTGTTCTAAGTATCTCTAAGGTAGGCTAGATGAACTACGATATTCAGAAGGTTAGGTACATTAAATACATTTTCAACTTACAATCTTTTCATCTTATGATGGGCTTATTGGGACATAATCCCATCATCAACTGATGTGTCTGAGGCAATAGAAGAGGCATATAAATATGATCCAGCAATTCCATCACAACATATATACCTCACATACACATGTGAAAAGAGTTCACTGCAACTTTGAAATAGCAAAATAAATACATAATCTCAATGCCCTTCAATGATGGAGTAATTGACTTGAGACATGGACATGTGATAAAGTACTGTACAGTAGTTATAGTAAAGGTAAAATATCATAGGAATAAAAGTGATCTAAAAGAGCTTTGAGGGCAACAAGTCGGAGAATGATGCATCTAGAATGATGTCATCTCCTTAAATATCAAAAATAGTAAAAGTAAAAACAACAACAACAAAAATAGTAAAAGTGATACTATATAGTTATATGATTTAGTAAAAATAAAGACATTCATGAAGAAATGCATACCAAGTTCAACAGAATGATTGTTTCTGAGGAAGGACAGAGATCAGCAGGGCTGAAAATGAAATGAAAGCAATTCCAGAACATGAAATGGCCTTCGGATTTGTCATTTCTGGGTAGTATGTCTGTGGGGACTTATAGTATTCTCTGAGTCCTTCTGCATATGTGGAATTTTTAATAATAAAGGGTATATTTTCTTTTACAGTACTTTGTAATTCATACTTCTCTCAATTTTAGACTTTTTCCTACGTACTTCACAATGTTGAAGATTGGCTAATCAGCTGTCTTTTGATTTTGCATGATCATGTTCTCCTGTAGCTCTTATCATAGATGGTAATCGTGTTCATTTCAAAGGACACATGTAGTAGAATACAAAAGAGAAAACTGTACTATAACTCTTAAGAAGTTTATTGACTTAAAGCATGTCCGTTTTAACTTAGGGAAAAGGTGCTCTTTGTCTGATATTCCATCGGTGATTCTCGAGTGATTTCACTTTCATCGTATCTGTATTTGTTATCACAAACTAAAATGGAAACCCAGGTTACCGCTGCCTTGCTGCTACTGCAACAGTATTTGCAGCTAATACTTTCAAGCTAGCTTTTTCACACTGCAAATGCTTGTTTACTTGATTCACACTGTTAAACTCTTGAACCGCTTTGAAGTGAGTCTTGCTCTTCAGTGCCTCTCAGGACACTCAGCAAGTGTATTTACACAATGCTTTAGCAACATTTCTATTTTCATATGTGAATGAGGACATTGCACACAGTAGTCCAACAAAGTATTTGTGAGACAGTGTTGTGGTTTAACATCCAGACGTTCTCGAAAAGCCTCGTGTGCTCATAGGTGGGGCTCTGGGGAAGCAACTGAGTCATGGGGCCATGGCAGCCCTCAGGGGATGCGGCCACTGATGCCGTGAAATCTGGTCCGAAGGGCTGGGTCGCAGGCGTGGGCTGGGGGTGTCTCTTCCCACTCCTCCCTCCCGTTCAGGTCCACTGTGGCAGCCCCAGTTCTCCTCTCTGCGCTCCACCCTGCCTCTGCACACTGAGCCAAAGTAAACTCTCTCCCTTTAACTTGTCGGTGCCAGGTATTCTGTCCCGGCATGATTAAAGTAACTAAGGCAGCCAGCTTAAGAAATGGAGTTTTAAAGTTCTGAGCGAGAAAACACCAACAAAGTTGGAAGGAGAAGCTCCTGGAGCCCCTGGTTTCTGCCATTGCTCTAAGCACAAGAAATGAATATGTGATCGTCTGCGGTGGGTGTTCTTGTTTTCAGAAAACCCTAGGCAGAAGAGTTGGAGTAATTTCTCTTCTTTTTTTTTTTGGTACCGGGGATTGAACTCGGGTCCTTGCGCTTGCGCAGCAGGAGGCGAAACTGTTGAGGTTCATCCCCGGCCCAGAGTCGCAGTAATTTCTTAAAGGCTGCTGGGAACACGCTCCTGAGTTGGTGTACTAAAACCCGGTTTATCACACCTACCTGCTCCGTTGCCAAGCGGAGCACAGTCTTTGGCCAATGACGCAGGCATAGCTTCTTTCATCTCGTGGCTGTGGAAGTGCCTTTCAGGTTCGAAGGACTCAGGAAGACAAGAAGGAGGATGCCGGCTACACAGAGGAAGTGTCTGTTTATCGGTCTGAGGTGTGGGCTAGAGCAAAACTGAAGTCTTCTTGTTGTTGTTTTGGTGCCGGGGATCGAACTCTGGTCCTTGCGCTTGCGCAGCAGGCAGAGAAACCACTGAGCTAAATCCCCGGCCCTGAAGTCTTGTTTTCTTTTTTTTCTTGAAACTTTTCTAATTCATTTTTTTCTGTTTTATTTTATTTTACTGTACTTGATACATTTTCTAAACCTACCCGAAATTCTTTCTGAAGCAAAAAGTAGAAGACAAACAAGACTGACTCGGAAAATCCAATGGAATTAAAGCAACTGTTTTCAGCAGGGAATATATCACAGAGCATGTATTTGATCTGTTTCACCACTATACTAAAGGAAAACTAGGAACATAACAGGGGATCAGACAGAAATGTCAAATATCACAATAAATAAGTTTAAATATTAGGACGATGGCTTTTATTTCTACTTTAATATTTTTCAGATTATTTTTCATTGTGAACTACTACCTTTAATAAAGAAATTGTCTTATAAAAGAGCTTAAAAATTCAAGTTGTAGCCAGATGATTCTCAAATGTCTAACAATTGTTTGTTTACTGCCTATCTCAAGGGCCGTCTGGGCTAACCTCGTCTTCAGGTTGACCTTTATGCCTGCATTGTTGCCTGACGGCAGGCATAGCAGAACACGCCGGTACCGTGACTGCCAACAGCTCAAGCCCGGAGCTCATTCCCCTACAGCCTCACTGCTCTCTTCCGTTAGATGAAGATAACATAAACATGGCGGGCTTTGCTCTGAGGATAACGTGGCACATGGAAGCAGAGCCTAGGCTATTCTTGAAAGAAAGTAATTACTTCCCCTGCCCCTTCACCTCACCTCTCTTGTTCCTCATTTAATATATCAAACGATATATCCATGTCTTCATTCATGGAAATGGCTCTGTCAGTATGTCAGGTTCAGGGAAGTGATGGTAAGTGGGTTTTAGGCAGAACGGGCTTCCAATCAAATCAAGGTTGGTGTGCTGTCCCACACGTGGCACACCGCAGGCAAGCTGATGGGGTCGGTGAGGTTGGCTAGTGGGAAGGAAGGTCGAGGCATAAACACAGTCTTGCTTCTGCAGGGCTTCTGAGTGCGTGACAGTGCTGGATCTCTCCTCACTAGTGAATGCGGGCCTCAACTGCAGAGAGATGCTGAAATGCAGGTGTTGACAGGAGCACATCTTGGATCCCACAAGATTCAGAGGAGTTGGCAGTAACTCTCTGGGAATCTGCTAGTTCCCCATGGCTCTGGAGGCTTAGTTCTGATGCTTATCCTTACAAGAAATCCTCTTTGCAAATAATGTTCAGAGGCAGAGTTAACTGGTCCTGGGTTCTAACCCTAGGGCCTAACTCAGAAGAGAGCAGAAAGTTCATCTGTTTGAATCTCGTTGCCCTGTCGAAGGGCTACCACTGGGAAGTGAAAATTCACTGCTTTGATTTCAAAAGGATGTGGAAATCTTAACATTAGCTTTGTTTCTTATTTCAAATGAAAATGTTTACAGTCACCTGAAAATCAGATCTGGTTTGTGGCTTGCTGAGGTAAAGTCTGGTGAAGGGGAAGCCACCAAATTATTGCCAAGGATCTGTGAGTCACAGGAACACTGAGCTTTCAAAACAGAATGGTGTATCTTTCACATATCATTGGGTTATTTTAAAAATATATGTCAAGGCTATTGCTATTATTAAAATACGAATTAATTTTAAATGTTGCTGAGTTTATAGCAGCTATTTGTCACCAAGCATTCCTTCAAGCAAATACTAACCTTGGGAGCTTGAAAAGGTTTCTGGCATTACCAGAAAGTCCAGGAAGCATGAGTTAGTTTGGAAGGACTGGGAGCATGCAAGGCAGACTGTGGGCCTGGGAACCTGGGTGGGTCTGAAGTGAAGCTCGGGAGCAGTGAATGGTAACCCAGGAAGCAGGTGTGCAGCCGACCCTGCTGGCTGGGTGAAAGTGTCATGTGAGCCACATTTCTTGTTCTGATGAGAACCTGTTTAGAATAATGTCATTTTCTGGATTAACCTCTGGACCATGTTGTTAAGAGTCACAAGAAGACTGGATCTTTGGCGAGGGCTCTCCGTCTGAAGAATGGCACCCACTGCCCAGCTGACTGCCCACAGAAGCAGTCTCCCTCCTTCCGTCACCCTCCCCATGAATGCAGCCTAGTACCCACCCTCAGTGTCTCTCTGAGTGGTACTCGGTTCTGAGTCTGTGCCAACCACCATTTAGATGCCACCATGGTTACCTGTCATGTGACAACTGCTCCTTTCTCAAACTGGTTTGTTTCCAGCCAGCGTCTCCCTAATTCATTCTCCAGGAGGATGCTTTGCAGGCCAAGGTGTGTCTTCTTTTCGAAGCCCTAGTTTCTCCAAGGCTCCCTATGGAATCCAGCCCTCTGCACAGGTGTCCTCTGCGGGGAGTGCCTCTCTTTGCCTCTCACCGCCTGGCAGAGTTCAACTCCTGCTTAGGAGATCAGTGTTTCTGTCGTGGCTTCCCTAGGCTGAGTCATTCTCTTTACTATGCATCTATGCCCACAGGAGCATGCTAGACTCTCCTTTTTCTTTTTTTTTTTCCATAGGGGACTTGGGGGCCAGGGTGCAGGGATGGTTCTCAGTACAGTGGCCTTGACCCAGGCTTTGCTGGGTCCTGAGCTACTTTCTCAAACCCACAAATGTATGGGGCTCAAACTGCTCTTTTAGAACTGAGGTATCCATAGTGACCCTTGGGGATGTTGAAGACGTCATGTGGGTTTGTCTCCTTCTTCTTTAGGCTGATCAATTTTTACTCATGTGTTCATTGTGCTTTCCCTGTTTTAGTAGAAATTCCATGAGGAAGTTTGTTGTTTTTGAGTCCCAAGTTTAATAATACAAGGTTTGGCACAGAATGGATGCTAAACTAATGTTTGTTTTGAACTGTTGAGCTGGATCGATTATCATACTTTCATGGAAGAAAGCTTTGAGGCCCAAAGAGGTGACTTAAGAATTTAAGAAAAATAGCTTTGCTCTTTCACATCCACTTTTCTTATTACAAAATCTTTCCTTCATGTGATGGCTCTTATCTGGTTCTAGCTTATAAGTTTTCATCAAACTCTCAGTTACAAATCAGGTATTGTGGTGCAGAGGATACAGATATCTATCTTCTAAATCTACTAGAATATACTGAAAATTTCCATTTTAATGGCATCTTTTGACACAATAGGTGTTTATAGCCATTATGTAATCAAGGATACCTCCTGTTACATAGTTTATTGGTTGCTTATTTCCCACTATATCTATGCTATACATATTTCTCTTAGATTTTCTTCCAAGCCTTAAACAATTGAAATTTTTAATATGTCTGGAATTGATTTTGTGTTGCATGAGATACGGGCTCCAGATTTGCCTACTTACAAATAGATAATCATTTGTGCTGGTGTCATTTGCTAAATAAACTACACTTTTTTTTTGTCTAAACTGAAATGGTGCTATGGTGGGCAATTCACAAAATTTCAAAAATGAGATATTTTAATGGATTCTTTATTTTATTCCATTGGTCTGGTTGTTTAGTTCTATGTCTATTTCATATTATTTAATTAGAATGTTAGTAAATTTTGAACATCTTAAATGCAAGCCTACTTTCAACACTCTTTTTGATATCTTTAAATTTTAAAATTCTAGACAAGTTTAAGACCACATCATATAACTTAAATAATACTTATAATAAAAAATCTCAAGGCACTATAATTGATATATATGATGTTTTCATATTGTCTTTTAATTTGTCTTATATTTTCTATTCCTCAAAAAGATTTTATAGTTATCATCCACAGGTACTTTGTTGTTTCTTTTAATTTTTTAATCCTAAGTATTTTATTTTCTTAATTGCTACTGTGCACAGAATGGTTTTCCTAATTTTCCTTTCTGAATTTTGTTTTGATAAACTGAAATAAAACATTATTTGGTTTTGTAATTTATCTTGTACTTAGTGTCCCTGTCAAATTTGTTTTTATTTGAATATTTGGATTTTCTGTGTATATAATCAGCAAAAACTGATAATTTATTTCTTTTCCAATGTTTATTCTGCTTATTTTATTGTCTAAGTATATTGCTTTTGCACAAATAAAGAATAATAGAAGTCTTTAATCCTTTATGTGATAAAACAGGGTAGAAAAAACAAATCTGTATTTATGCTTGAGAAAACCAGTGTATTGCTAGATTTTGCTCTATAAAATTGCTAGATATTTGTCCTATAAAACTCCTGTTATCATAAAATTTATATGAGAATGAATGAGAGTAGCCTATGGCTTTCAGTAACAGGCAGACCTGGAAGGACACTAGAGACATTGTGGTTTAATCCTACTCATTTTATATATGCTAAAACTAAGCAAAAGAAAGTGATTGACCAAGGTAAAAAGCTAGAAGCAAAGCCCAGACAAAGAATACCAAGATTTATAACACCTGCGATAATGTTCTTGGGAAAAGACATAATTGTTTAAAACCTTAGTCATGAATTTAAAATACTTATTATTTTTATGATTTGGGGGTTATATTTTAAGAAACAAACTGACAATCTAATTTAAGATATTTATCATAACTAAATTTTTGTCACTACAAGTTCCAATTTCCTCCAAGAATCTAGTTTTTCTCTTCTTTCTCAGTAATAAAACGCTCCCTTTTTTTGCAGGGATTTTGCTAAACGTGACTGAATTCTGGACAATGACATTCACACCAATGTTCATGTTACTTGAGGAAATGCCCCAAGGGAAAAGTGTCCCTAACATCTTTCTCCCTCGATCTTATTGGCTAGAAAGCAAATGGGGCGGCAACAGGGATGCTGGAACACACTGCAGATGCCACCTGCAGAAGACCCCCCAGCAGGAAGGCGGGCAATGTCTGGCTCCCGGGACTCTTCGGAGCCCTCCCCCAGCCCTGCACTTCCTTTCTCTGCATTTCTTCACAGGAGTGAGAAATAAATTTCTCTCTATTTAAGCTACTGTTGTTTGGGCTTTTATTATGTTTTTTTTTAATCATTTAAAGCTGAATCCAACTCTGATTTGACAAGTAAATTAGGAGATGTAATAACAAAGGGAGAAATTTAACGTCTTAAAGATAATTTTTTTTTTTTTGGTACCGGGGATCGAACTCGGGTCCTTGCACTTGCGCAGCAGGCGGCAAAATCACTGAGCTAAATCCCTGGCCCTCTTGAAGATAATCTTTAAGCTCTTGCTCTAGGAAGAAAAACATTGTACAATCGCAAGAGTTTTGAAATTTACAATAATGATTAATGGCAATGATGGTAATTACAGCTATGACTGACTGTGCAGGAACACAGAGGGGAGCAGTTAAGGCACCAGCTTGACATCGGACTACCTGCGGTGCCACTGACTGGCTCTGCGATGTGGGCAGGTCACTGACGTTTCCAAGATTCAATTTCTTCATCTTTATAACAGGGCCTTGTAATTCTTAGCATGGAGCTGTGAGCGTTAGATAAAATCATGACATGAAATCAGTATAAATCAGCCCCACTTAATGTTACTGATCTTACCGTCAAGCCCACCATTCCCCCACCTCGAATGGCAAGCCCTCAAATGCACCCATACGCCAATATTTATATTAATTACACAGGAAGACTTCATATGGGTGTAAATGTCTGAATTTTGCAGATAAAATGTTTCATAAATCTCAAAATACTTTGTGACAAAGCTGGATTGCAGCCAAGGCTTCATTACAGAATCCACATCTGTTTTTGTGACACCACCTTCATCTTATTTGACCAAGATTCTTTAATCTTTTAAAACAGTATGTCAGATCACATGCATTGGAAAGATTTTTCTGTCATTATTGAATATTTTTCTTCCAACTTCTGTCAATAACATCCCTGTTCTCTTTGCCAACCGTTCAGCTGATTTCTACTCTAACTTCTCAGAGAATGGAAAATCATTTCACTTCCAACCCTCACACTTGAAAACTTTGATTTCTGTGTGCCCTAGATGTGTTCCGACAGCACCACTGCTTTTGTGACTAGCACCCTATACCTCTTCCATGGAACTGGAGAAGCCCTTGGGTGTCTGAGGACTCCCACGCCCACATTCCATGGAAGCACCAGGGGTCTGTGATGAGCACCTGACACACAGGTGCTTGCGGATTTCTTCACCTGGAAACTATCCAGGGAATTTTGCATCAGAAGGCAAGGGTCCTGGAATTTACCAGGATCAAAGGCTCTGTGGGCTTCTGTTACAGGGGCCATGTGAGTAAAGAATGAAATGGGAGATTCTAAATCCTCAACTCCTTTCTCAAAGAAATGCAGGAATACTGCCCCATGGGAGGCCCAGTGACTGTAAATGTGTCCTAGGAGGCTGAGTAGAAATCCAGACCTTGGTGCATGTCCCAGAGTCAATTCCTGCAAACAGCCCCACGTAAGTAGCCCTGTTGTATCTCCTCACAGCATCATTTATTTTCTTTTGTGGCACTTAATCTTGTAATTGGATGTTAGTTTGTGATTGTTTAATACATTTCTCCAACTAGATTCTGATTTCTCTGAGGGCTAGTAAGAGGCAAAATATTTTTAAAAATTTGTCGTAAGAATAAATGATTTGTTGAAATAGAGGCTGGTACTTCATAGACAAGCTACCCAGTGAATGCAACAATAAAAACAAGGTTGAGAGTAGAAAGAGCACTGATCTGGTTTAGAACTTCATGACTGTAGGTACATTTATTAGTCTCTATCGATTTCATCTAAAGTAGGGAAAACATCTATTTCATTAGATTTTGTGAAAATGAGTGAGGTAATATGGATGCAAAGCACTCAGCAGTCACTGGCAGAGACAATTTATGCTAAGGGGTGTTTACAGAAATATTACAGCTCAAAAAGATATCGTTTCCTCCTTCTCCTTCTTTGCTTGATTAGTTATGGGAACCCCTGGACATTCTAAAGTGAAAGCATCTCTGAGAAATAGAAAGACCTGAGGTGACTGAACTCAACCCCTTGGTGAACAAAGGAACGGCCCCATGGAAATATTTTCCAGCCTTTGCTCACTAGGGGGACCTGAACAGTTTCCGTAGTCTTACAACAAACTGACCCCAATTGTTTTCATAACCTTATAAGAGACTTACATCAATGAATGTTACTTAAATTTGTTATAATATGTTTACATTGGTTGTTATCAAAGGGTTAAGGCCTAAATATATTTTTGTGACATATTTACATTGGTCATTTTCAAAAGATTAAATTTTCTATAAAAAAAAGGACAAGGCTTTATTGAAAAGATGCTTTTGGTAAAAACTAATTTAAAGGGCATAAGATGGACATTTAAGTGTGTTACAAAGATAATGTCATCATGATTGTCATGCTAAAATATGTGTGGCTCTTGATTTGAATTTTTTTTCTGTTAACATTTTACAGGAATTCAACTATTAGAACAACCATGATGGATAATAATAATAGTTCTCTAACTATATTTTATATTTCAAAGTGCTTGATATCCAGGTAAAATTATAATAGCTAAGTTCACTATTCCCATTGCAGTGCTAATGCTATTGATCTTCTCTTCTGGGTGTTCAACAACTAAAGTTTAGAGACCAGAACTAGAAAGGTAGCTGGGCTAAGAAGACAGCCAGTATTTTGGTGCTGGCTCTTCTAGGTCTACAATTGACCCAGGTCATGAGAGAACCTTTTCTATAAGATCCTACAACTTTGGTAAGTCACCCAACCTCCTGAGCAGGGAGATTGTTGGACACCAAAAAGATAAGAATCAATAGTGTGCCAAGGGAGTGTCACTTGTAGGGAAAATCTCCCACACTTTCACAGAAAGCAACATGGTCAAGCAAGGCCATGACACAGTCTGATGGCTGACGCTGACAGGAGCTGAGCTCTGTACAGGGTTCAAGTCATGCCTGTGGAGACTTAATTGACCCTGATAGACAGCAAGAGGTTAATTTTAATTAATGTAAGTCTCACCTTAACTTGGTCTTGAACACCCAGTAGAAAAGCATAACCCAAAGACATATGAGGTCACGACCATGGTAATAAAGCTGGGTGTAAGTAGGGGCTCCAATTGCTCACCCCTACTGGCAGTTTCCAGCTACACTGCTGACTCGCCCCTGTTATGGGTCATAAAAAAACTACGGTAAAATTTATAGACCTCAACAAGAGTTTTAAAATCTTTTAGCTATAATTTTTTTTAAATTAGTAAATTTTCTATCTTTTTACAGCTAAAATTAAAAGAAAAATTATGACAAAATACCAGGCCAGTGGCTGTCCGAGTGCAGTGGTACTTAGAAGTAATTGGTCACAACTGGTTACAGAGGCGCTCCAGAAGTGAAAGGGTCTGAGAGCCAGCAGGTTACAATCCTTTAAAACAGTCCTTTAAAAACAGCTTCTACATATGGCTCCTTCCCATACCTGGTTTTTAATTTTAGTTCTTATACTTTGATTATATGCTTTAATTTCTTAACTTCTTGCTATAGGCTGCCAAACTCCAAGGGATCATATAAATAAAATCAACAACATATGTGCTAGGTTTTTTTTAACCAAAATCCACAAGATTGACTTTATAAAGACAGTTTATAATTGCTAAGTTACAACATGATTTTTATTTAAGGCTTATTAAATTAGCTCCCTGAAGAGAGGCCCTTAACTGTGGTCTTCCCTACATTGACCCCTCTCAGCTTAAAACAGTTAGATTAAAACTATACCCTTTCTCCCCTAACTACAGTTGGAGATGATCTTTACAGAGAAAATTATTATAGACAATTAAGTCAGTTAAACATATTATAAGTCCTTATGATCCACAGAGACGAGTCATTGTTGGGTGTGCTTGCCTTTCCCTAAAAACACAATACAGAAACAAAAAGGGGGGTATGGCTACCTCCACAAGCTCAATTAGATCTTGTTACTTTCATTTTAAATTTTTTTTGTGGGGTACTGGGGATTGAACTTGGGACCTTGTGTTTGTGAGGCAGGCGGCAGCACCACTGAGGTAATTCCCTGGCCCCTCATTTTCCATTTTCAACTTTTTAAATCCACTTATGGAAGGTAAATATACTTCATCAAAACTCCATATATACAAAGATCTATAGACACGTCCTAGACATTGGTGTTGTCAAAGGATGTCTTAACTAAATGGTAAATGGCTCAATACAATTAATAACAGGGGCCAAGGTATGCTTTTTTTTTTTTTTTGGTACTGGGGATCGAACTCAGGACCTTTCGGTTTCGAGGCAGGCAGCAAAACCAGTGAGCTAAATCCCGGCCCTGTATGCTTATTTTCTCAACAGCAAATAAAAAGATGCTGTGGCCATCATCCCAGAACGTTCCAGCATGGACCAAGATGATGGATTCGCTGCAAGCAGCAGGATGTGACACCTTTGCTGAGAGCCATGCAAAGGCTGCATCTGAGGGACTCCCCTCACCTGCGATAGCCCTTGGGCCTGAGAAGATCACCAGACTTGATGCACCACTGCCAATGTGGCCCAGGAGCAAACAGCCCCAAAGACAACCACAGCTCACCCTGGTGCAGTTGCTGTTTCCAAACAGAAAAGGGGGATGCAGGGGACCGTAATATTGATTCCGTCCAAAGCCAGCAGTGAGGAGTTAGCCCCACAATTGGCTTGTTTTGAGAATCAAGTCTGGCCGGAGCCTATGTGCTGTGGTCAGACCGACTTGCATGCAAATTCCGTTCCCACAACTAAAACCTAACTAGGACAACGTTCTAATTACAACCATACATTTTGTCTGTTCTGTTCCTAATTCGAGAATGCTGTCTTGTCCTTTATGAGCCCTTCACATTCATTTCTGTAGAAACTGCACACAGCTCGCCTCTACCCCAATTGATTGCCAATAAAAGTCAGTGCTGGGACTGGCCAGGGCCTTTGTTGGTTGCACCGGCACTGGTCGTCCTGGCAACCGCTTTCTCTCTCTTAGTTCTGTCTTTTAGTGTATTTTTTTGCTCAGACCTGCATTGTATACTGGGCAGAGGACTGGAACCTAACTGCAGAGGTCTCCAGTAGAGGGAGACAAGAGTCTCAGTATGTAGCTCAGGCTGGCCTTGAACTCACAGTGATCCTCCTGCCCCAGCCTCCCAAGTGCTGTCCCAGGACACTCAACAGGAACTTTCAGTAGATCTCTTGTTAGCGGTGCCTTCTACACACTGATTTTTTTAAAAATATGAAACTTATTACTCTTCAATTATTTGCTTTAAAATGTAGAAAACAAGCTCATAGTCCACTTAGCATATCAGCATGTATCACCGATGTGTGTGTCGCCCGGCATTCATCCCTCGACCCTGCTCTTGCTGCCATTCTGTGCTCCTGGCGAGGATGCCCAGAACACACCTCTGCAGCCCTCAGCACACGAAGACCCCCCTGAGCGAATGCTAACTCGAATATCTTCTGCAACCCACGTTATTCGTGGCAGTGTAGCCTCCCTTTCTGCCACGTGTTTGGTATTATTTGATAAGCATTTCCTTGATGGAAAAAGATGTGCAAGTGACAGTGCCAGAGGGCCACAAGAGGTGAAGCATAGGTCTTCTGGGATGTTCTACAGATACCAAGGCACCTTGGAGGAGAAGGTGAAGGACAGAGAGGATGAAGATCAGAAGACAATTAAGGTCGACAGAGGATGTCCTCTGATGCTGTTTATGAAATGAACCATAGAGTCACTGAGGTGGGAGAGGGCTGCTCATCCCTGGAAGTTAGTCATCAGAAGCTCTGGAAACGTTAGCAGAAAACATGGCTTATGTCAGTGGAAAGGCTTTTCCAAGCAGATGCAAGACCACAGCTGTAAGGGCACTGGCTCAGTTAGCTCACATGGTCTGGGTCCAGTTGCCCTGGGCTGCCTGGGATACATATATGTGAGCTGTTGTTTAACCATGATCCTACTAGGACAAGTGTACTTGGAAAAATGCAGCAGAACACTTCAAATGCTAGAGTAGGGAAACTGCAGACTAAAAGAATGGATAGGAGGGGGAATAGACATCTTTAGGGGGAGGAAGACTTATTTACTTTTTACTAAGCTCTTTTAGGTATTACATCTATATTGCTATGTTAGATCTTCAACACCCTTATAAGGTAAATATATTATTTCCATTTCCCCAGTGGGAAAATAAGCTCAAAAAATTAGAATCAAAAGTCTTACCCGATTTTGTGGATTATCCAGGACTTTCTCACTACACAGAGGAATCTCACAATTTAGGTGGAAGTTTTGTAGATTTTAAAGGTAGAAAAGGATGTGCCCTTTATCCCATGTTTGAAATGTACTTGAATTCCTTATTAAATGGACCATGAAAGAGAGCAAGAGGGGGGAAAAGCTGAGGGGAAGAAGAGTTAAAGGCCATTTTGGAAGTGTGTGTGTGTGTGTGTGTGTGTGTGTGTGTGTGGACTGGAAACAAGTTTTTCGTTTAGTGGGAAAGAACTGTTGGGAGATATATTTTCTTTACTGTAAAAGCCCTGGGAGTGAAGAGTGAAGGAGTGGATCACAAAAGACACCTCCACACGCGCAGGCACGTGCACACACACACACACACACACACACACACACGGAGGCATTGAAAGATTAGTCCTGAAATGAGTCGGGATGATAAGAGAGGTGTGGAGAGAGTATCAGACAGATGCCCCTTATTTAGAAAGTACTAAAAGACAGAAATATTACAGTACAGTCTTTAACCTTTGACAAAGGAAGGGGTTCTGAAATGCTTTCATTGAAATTCAGCCATGAACTCAGAGGGTGGGGTTGGGGGCAAAGGTCATATTCCTCATTGGCTACATGACACAGTAGCCTGTAATAGCCTCAGAATGCATTCAAGGAGGAGATAATTCAAAGATGTTATTTCAGTTCCGCAGTCTGTGCTCCCAATCACGTGGAGGCATTACTCGATCAGGTGATGACAACACAGTAAAGGTAGAATGGAAGAGCATGCATTTAGAGAAGGACGGACAGAAGCAGGAAGCTTGAGGCCTCAGACAGGTACTTCCTTCCCCACATTCTCTCTGCGTAGCCATTCCACTTTTTATTTCATTTGACTTTCCGAATTACTTCAATCTGTGTTTGCCATTAGGCATAAATTCCTTGAGGGCTAGGACAGTAGCTTATTTAATGTTCTACAGTGGCTACAAGTGATTGGCACATTTATTCAACATATTTACTTTATCAGGTAGGTGAAGAACTGTTAACTGTCTCCACGTTTTCAAAGCTCAATTCCTTGGTCAGAAGTTCCTATATAGTTTTCCTATTCACAAACTAAAAATGATGAAAGATTAAATGGAAGATTTTCATCTCACTCTGAGGAAAGAATACCTTTATAATCATTTAAAGCACAACCAACAATTTAGTAAGAAAAGATTAATTTCACTTTTTTATTTTTTGTGAAACTTCCTATATGAGCAAAAAGCAAACACCAAATACTTCATATAAAACTTGTAGAAACACTTGAATTTCTACTATAAACAAAATTGATAGTTTTCCATTAACTCATAAAATCAAATGCCAAGAATTCCATCAAACAGAGGTTGCTAAATGAAAGTTAGACTTGCACAGCACTTTGATACTTTGAAAACAAAATATTGCATTAATAAGCATTGTAACTGTGTTGCTAATGCTTAGTGGTCTTCATTGGTACATTTTACTCATAACTTAAGACTGGACCTCAAGAAACTAGAAATAAAGTGTGGCACAGTGGCACATGCTTTTACTCAGCACTGAGGAAGTCCCAGGCAGGAGAATCACAAGTTCAAGTCCCATCTGGGCAACTTAGCAAGACTATGTCTTAAAGGAAAAAATAAAAAGGGCCGGTGATGCAGCTCAGTGGTAGAGCACACCGGGGTTCAATTCCTAGTGCCACAAAAAAGTCAGAAGTAAGCATGTGAGTCAAAAATTAATAGAAACAGGGCGGGGGATTTAGCTCAGTGGTTTCGCTGCCTGCTGCGCAAGTGTCAAGGACCCGAGTTCGATCCCCGGTACAAAAAAAAAAAAAAATTAATGCAAAAATAGAGAGTCCTGTAGCACCACAGTTTACCCTTTGTAAGAAACCATCAATTGCAAAAAACATTCTAAAATACAAAACAACAGAAATATGAGGGTCTGGTTATTTACATTAGAAAAAAATTGCCCAGCCTTCAAAACACACTTAAACTGTTAGTGATTTGCTAAAACAAAATCTGTTTATACAGCTCTTCAAAGGTTCACAGCCTTTCAGAGCCTAAGAAATACTAAACAAACACTAAAGAAAAACGGATACATATATTTAAAGTGATATTTCTATTTCAGAAAAGTTTTTATATGACCAAGAATTTAGAAAAATAGGATTTGTTTTATAGCTGTACCATAATTGCAAGTAAATTTAACAGATTTGTTAACACTTTGTCTTTTATGAGCAATACTTCACAATGAAATATTTTCAATTAAAAGGCCTTCTTTCTATGAAAAGTTCAGCAATTACTGTACTAGCTGCATTGAGAGTGAAGTCCATTTGGTGAATGAGAGTACTCCAAGTCTCAATTGTAATTTAGAACAAAAGGGAGTAGAATACTCACTTGGAAACAATCCCAGTTATTGAAAATACCATGCACTACTTTTAACAAAAATAAACAAAAGGTTTTCCATAGCAGTTCATTATGCTGCCCTGAAGCAAGGCAGTGGAGAAAAGCCCTTTAAGAATCATGGCAATTATGAGACTTGTGTGCTTTAAGTTAGCTGATAGGACTATAGAATGCCTCTTTAATGTATTCAGAGGTACTTTATCATTAAAGTGTCAAACCTCCTTGAGAATTCCTCACTAATTTGCGATTCCATTTCTGTTTCATTCATTAAGTAGTTTCTAAAGCACTCCCAAGATCCTTCTCAGTAAATTTCTCAATGAATTAAGCTGGGAACAACTCAAATTATTATAATTCACTTACGAGATCACAAGTCATCTTTATGAACAACCTGTACATGAGGAAGGCAGTGTTGTGTCCCTTGACAGTGTGCACATTAAAATAATTCCATTGGTCAAGAGACCACATTTAAATAAGTGAAGCATGCATCTGCATGGGCTAGGTTACTAGTTTCTCTTTGACAGTCAGTATCAATTTTTGTAAACAGATAAAAATTTATCTTTTACTTATTGAAAAGAAAAGGTAGGGTACACATGAGTGAATTAAAAGGCATTCTGCTCTTGGAGGTACTAACAGAATGCTTTTGTAGCTCTACTAAAAATCAATTAGTCTAGCATTTTAATAACATATTTAAACCAATGCTAATTGTGAACATGTGTTAGTAGAAATGATTTAATTTTTAAATATAATTAACAAGGTACACACAACTGATTCTTACTAGAACAGATATTTAATTGACAAATATTGAGTTTCTGCTATAAAAGATATGCATTACACAGATATTGTGGAAATGTGAAAAAGTCATTTAAATTTTTGCCCTTGCAGATGGTGATTTTTTGCTACAGATGTCTTCAGGATAAAAATTTTCCCTAAATACTATATATATTTTTAGTGTGCTAGACGGATGGATTTGGTAATGGATATGGTCCTCTAAATAGCACATTTACTCTACTAACTAGAAATAGTAATCATTCACTAATTTATTTCTACTTTATTAGGTACTTCCCAAAGTTGATGTTTATACCTACTCTGTGTAACTGAGATGGATAGCATCAGTTTCAACCTTAGATTAGTTGAACATGATCTCTTCTTAAAAAGTCTTCCTATAGTTCTAAATAATCACTAATTTAAGGAGCTTAAAAATTACTCAATAAAAAGAAAAACACCTTTAAAAGGACATTAAGATATATATGTCTTATCAATTAGGAGACACGTTTAGTATTGGTGTTCATCATCCTATGAAACTCCTCAGGGACTCCTCCACAAATTTATGAATCCATACCTACAGGCAACCCGAAAAAAGAACCCGTAGTTGCTCAGGACAACCTTCCCAGCAACATTCCTGGTCACCTCATCCAACTACAGAATGTGATTCAGGTACAGAATCAAAGTAAGGGACCTAGCGATTCAAAGACTGGATCTCTGCACAGGGTACCAGTGTTCAGAATAACCTGGACTGGAACAGCAGGACCAGATAACACGTAATTTACCAAGAGTATTTTCAGGAATAGAATCTAGGACAGAATTCATCCCAATTTGGTAAAGGTCTACCAAGAAGAGAGAAGTTAGATTATGTTTTCATTTGGTAAATATGCTGAGAAATTCATTCATCATCTGCTTCCTCAGCCTCCACAACTTCTAGGACTATTTAGATCCTCTATCAAAAGAGAAAGAGACTCCACGTTGACCTTCCACACCACTTACTAATGCTCTGATGTCTCACAAGAGGACACTGGCTGTGGCTATGTGTTACCAGGACCTGGGAGACTACATTCTTTTGGAGAAGGAACAGGCATGCCAAATTATCTTTAAAGACATAGAACTTTATTGTTAGGCTCTGAAGAAATTTTTGATGGAGGAGAGGGGGAAAATGAGGGAGGAAATGGAGGAAGCAAGAGAGAGAAAATGAGAGGAAGAAAAAGGCCGGCCATACTGTCTGCTGTGTAGCACTAGTTGAGCTAGTCAGGGAAAAAGCTGCATGAGAGGAAAGATATTGTTGTCGACAGAAAAGGCAGGCATGCTTGGAAAGCTCTGGAGGGCTAACAGCTGCAGGATGCTCCTCTACAGAGCCACCTCAGGCTAGACCCATCAACATGCCTCCTGCGTCTTCCAGCCCCTCCCCTCCCCTGCTCTGCAGGTGGCTGCATCTGGAGAGAGTCCCTGAAGGCCGGTGACAGGCATGTTGGATTTGGGCTCTGCCTTTTAGGAGCCAGGAGAGAGCTGGGCGAGCCTGTGTGTCTGCACTGCAGCCTCCTCAGTCCGCTAGGTCCTCATCCCTGCAGCGGTGGCAGTTTTGGAGGGGCTGGAGGGGCTGGCTGGCTGGCTGGGGTGGCACCTGCAGTGTTCCCTGAGGACCCTGGGGAGGAGATCAGGGGTGGATGGAGATGGGCCTTGGGTCGTTCTCACACAGCACTGCCCATGCCCACTGGCTTGATGGGGCTCCCTCGAATCCTAGGATCCCAGATAAATTGAGATGCAAAGGAGGCCAGGACTGAAACCCAGTGATGCAGTGTGTTAGAGGTGAGGGGCAACAGAAAGAGATGTAAAGAGATCTTACAAGGAAAATAGAAGAGAGAAGGGGAAAAAGGTGTAAAAAGGCCCCGGGGAAATATATCCCACAGGACGGACATGCTGAGGGGCAGACATTGATTTGAAGACTGCAGCAATGACACCAAGGATGCTGAAAGCTGCAGACATGCAGGAAGACGAGAACACCCGTACCCAACATCACCTCTTCAGTGTTTTTTCTCTAGCCTAGAAGTGAATTGACTTCTTTAGTGCCATGGTTCTGGTCTTCAGTTTCCTGACCTATAAAACAAGAGGTTTGGACTGGTTGCTTTACAAGGGCTCTACTGATGTGACCTTCTGTACCTGTCAACCTGTGAGCCCAGGAATCTGAGAGCACACATCTATGAGCTTGAACACCCCAGCCTCCCTTTTCCTGCACTACTCTTTGTCAACGCAGAGGAACCCCTGCACTATACTGAATGAACGCCAACTCTCATGACGACAGGAGTGTGGCTACACTGTCAGGGAGGAAGCAACAGAGAAGGCAGTGGGATATAGGTGCTGGATCTCTAAGGAGAGGCTGTGCTTGGATTTTTAATTGCAGATTTTATCCATTTAAATAAATTATAATTTTCTTTTGGGAGTTGGAAGTAGTTGGACTGATCAAAGGGCCTAGGGCCTGTCATGAGCCCCCACTGAGGGAAATCTGTTTCACACGGAGAACGGGTCTGCCTTGCGGTGGAAATGCAGCAAGCTGGCCTGCTGTCCTCTTGCCGGCCTCCCTCAGCCTTTCCCGGCTGCTCCAGTCAGCGTCTCCGGGGCTACTGAGGTCCACGCCTGAGGAGCACTGTCCGAGCAAGGGGCAGCAATTCGACCCCTCGCACACGCCCATGCACACGCACGCGCAGGAGGCAGTTTGCGCAGATAATGGGGCAAACCGTGCTTCACAAGAGTTTCATTTTGAATTAGTCTCAATCCGAAATTCCTTTTCTGAGAATTTTTTTAAAAATCATATGTAGAAACAAACCTCCCTAGCTTCTCCTGTCTTCAAGTGGGAAATGACACACAGTGAATACTTTGTGTTTTCCACACCCACCAGCACTCCCATTTCATTTTAGTCTCCAAAATATGGACAGGAGGGCATCTCTAGAAAAATGGATTCCCTCTCTGGCACCGCACAGGGCACGGATCCAGGCAGCGCGGGGCTGGACCAGCTCCTCCGCCAAGGAGTGCCCTTCCTCCTCTCTCCGGACACCCTCACACCCAAGGGGATTCAGCAATCTTTTTCCACAAGGGGTTTGACCTTGCAAAGACCCTTCTTCCACTTTCTATGCAAGGAACGGTCCATTTTAACTCAAAACACAAAATGACCTTTTCTCCTTTAAAGAAGCCCGACCAAGGTAACCCTTCTGGCTTGGCAGTTTTCAGCCCTGCGTGCCGGAAGGCTGGAAGGCGAACCGGGAACGCCAAGACCAGTTTGGGTCTGACAGTCCCCACTCAGGGCTTCTGACTCTCAGACTGTGCTCAAAATCGATATTTTGATATCTTTCCTGTTTTTCCTCTTTCTTTTTTGCCCATTCACCATTGCGACGAAAAATAAAAACCGAAAGATTACTCATTTCTTACACTAGAAATGCACTTCATTTGCGCCTGGCTCCTCGGACTGTTGAGCAGTGACATTCCGCTAAGCACCACCCCGTGTCAGGCTCAGAACTGCCTGGGTTCCCCTCAGCACACACCTTGCGGCTGTTACCCGCGAGAAAAATGGTGCAGCAGCCCGGCTGGCAGGTTAGCCGTGGACTGCGGCCGCTCAGTAGTTTCATCTGCAACCCGGAAACTTCACTATGGGTCAATTAGCTACTTAAATCTGCAGCAGGAAACCCGCCTATTTATAGACCTACACTAAAGCACCCCAGTTTCGCATACCTTAAACCTGGCCTGAGACAATCCCAAACAAGCTGCAGACAAACGCCCGCCGCCCCTACCCGCTACTCCAGCTCCCGTGGACCGCGGCACATCCACCTCGCAGCACTGACAGGGCTCTGCCCACTGGTGTACACGTCTGCAAAGCAAAGTGTGCGGCCGTGGCCACGCATCTCCCTGCAACTGGCTGTGCTACACATGCAGACATGCAACGAAGATTGTATTTTCCACTTACAGTTAGAGCGCTGCGCACGGTCACTTTACGAAAATGATAAAACTCAATAGTTCTTTCTTTCTTTCTTTTTTTTTTTTTTTTTTGAAAAAAATGTATGTTTAATTCGGGGAGGCGGTGAGGCGGCCTCCGTGTGTGGCGCTCTCGCTTTTTCCCAGAGGTCTGGCTGCTTAAATCCCCCTCGGATCGCGCCTTGCAAGCCCAGCAGCCGTCCAGACACGCTCGGGTGAGGCTCTGCTGCAGCTCGGGAATCCCATAGAAAACCTGGGGTCCCTGGAGCTGGATGCGCAGGCGCGCCTGCCCCCCCGCCCCCAGCCCAGCATGGAGAGCGGGCCGGGCCCTAGAGCCGCGCCAGGGCGCATGCTCTGCTGGAGGAGCTCGCGTTTCCGCGGGTGGATCCGAGTCTCCAGATTTTAGCAGAAACTGAAAAGCAAAGCAATTGGAAGAGGAAGCCCAGCTCCGGGCTGCAGCCGGGACTGGCGCGAGGCTGGGCGCGGGCCCCCCCCCACCCCGGTGACCTCGCCGGGGCCTGGCCGAGCCCGGAGCCTCGGGCGCCTCCCGCCGGGGTCAGCCTGCCCGCGGGGACCTCGGAGGGCGAGCTGTGAGCACGTGCACCCGCCCGGGACCGCGCAGCGGCGGTTCACGGGGCCGCAGCCCCCCCCCCCCCCCCGTGTCCAGGTGCCCGGTGGAGGACCTGCGTGTGGAAGGGAGCTGACCTGAGGAGTCCGGCCCTGTGTACCAGGGCAAGTCGTGGTAACCACCGACGCGTACTCACTAGCGCCTTCTGCATACACAAAATAAATGTTGATCGAGGACGGTTTGCACAGGAATAGGGGAAAGGGAATGGATCACCCTGAAATCGAGAGCTGCAGGCCGCGCTGGGACTAGACGGCCTGCACCGCCCTTGTCCTCGGGTGGCTCCCACGCGCCCCAGTGCGTGCCAAGCCTGGAAGACTTGGCACGGAGAGGCGCCCAGTGAATGCCGGTCGCTTCCCTGCCTGGAAAGCAAACATTCCCAGATATTCCCAGCCCGATCACTTCCCCAAGAGTGTACGTTTGCACATCCACTCTCAGCCATCACTCACGGACCCACCCACTACACCACGGACACAGTCCTGTGCTTTGGAGACGAATGCAGTCAATAAACTCCCCTCCTGAGTCCTACATTCAGGTAGGAGTTTTACTTTCCAGGAAGATAAATCCTGGGAGCGGGGCGGGGTCAACCTCGTCCCGACGCAGGGGTTTACAAGTCGCACAGCGTCCGCCCACCCCGCCACCTGGGGAACCCGCAGGGCGCCCCGCGCGGCAGTCGGTCCCGCACCAGAGCTCGCTCCGCGCGGGGAGGAACGCAGGAGCACCTGGCACACGGGACCGCCTTGCCGCCGAGCTCGGGCTCGCGCCTGCCGGGCGGGCGGGGGAGTCTGCGCGGGGAGGCTCGCTCCGCCGCGGGCGCTGGTGACCGAGCAAACCCGGAGTGCGGAGCCGCCGGGCGGGTCCTGCGCGCTGCGGCAGCCAGCACGTTCCCGGCCCGGAGGCGCCAGCCCGCGCTGGGCCGCAGTGCGCAGCGCTCCGTGGCCCCCGCCGCCCGGGCGCCGTTTCCCGGGGCGGGCGGGGGCAGAACACCCTGGAAGTCGCTTTTGTTGGCCGAGAGACAACCTCCAAGGCTCTGGAAGTGGTTTCCCATCTTCTGTGCATTTCTCTCAGTAACAGGTTTTACGCAGAGCTCCGCGCCCTCTGGGGAGCAGACTGCGCCCCAAAATCCGCAGCGACCACGGTGGGACTCACCTGTTCGGTGCCTCCTGGAGGTCTCTTTGGTGCCCATATTTCGTTTTACATAACTTCCTTTCAAGCTGTGTTTGACACCTAAACACTGTCCTAGGGTAGATCTGACTTCCCTGCGTGTGCTGCTGTGAACAGCTGTGTCCCAGCGGGCAGGCAGACGTGTCTCATTCGCACTTGTGTCTGTCTGTACAGAGAGAGACGGATTCCCCTGTGCTTTGCAGCGTTGTTTGGCGTCCTGAATGCGGTATCTTAATTTCCAACCATTTTCTACCTTTGTCTTCTTAAGCTTCTAATATGGTGTTTAAACATTTCAATGCCCCTTAGGCGTGTCTCCTACGCAGCCCGAATGCTGCGAGGCACGGCAGATCTGTTCTGTCTCCTTACAGAAAGCAGCCCCTCTGGCAGCAGCGTGGTAGGTAGAACGGACTCTGAGACAGGACAGAGACTAAACGGTGAGGGACCCGCTGTCGCTTCCCTCCCCAGAGGTCGCAGGAAAGCAGAGGTTTTCTGGCCAGGCAGGGGCGGGATACTAACGGGAGCGGGGAGGACAGGCTCTGCTCCAGCAGTGTTACCTTCCTAAGGCCGCTTTCCCAGCGCCAAAGGCCGTGTCAGCGTTCACCCCCGGGAACTCTTTCCGAGGGGAGGGCGACTGGGTCAAGAGAGGAAGACTGGGGGGAGGTGGTTTTCCACCTGAAGTCCTAGGTAGAATCCTCGCTTGGGCAGAACCAACTGGGGGAGACGTTCGTTGTCTTTTCGTCAGTTGCAAATCACACTTTTTAACAACATTTGTACTGGATGGTGACAAATCATAGTTGTATTTGTTCACGGGCTACAGAATGATGCTATGATTGGTGCATAGTGTGGGATGATTTATACGGTCTAACGTATCCATCATACAGATACACATCATTTATTTCTACTGTCTAACTGAAACACTGTTATCTTTTCACGGACAGCAGATTATGTTCTTTACGTATGTTTCTATCCTTGATTCCACTTTCCAGGTTCTAACAGGCCAAAACAAAACACCCCATCAAAATAGCTTTAGATATCTACAACTCCATTAAGCATTTCCACCCGCTTTGATTGTGGCAAAATGAGTTAAACCAGAATGATGGTCGAAGTGGGGATGCCGGTAGTAGCCCCGGGCTTGTGGCCCTGCCAGCTCATGGTTAGACTTTTATTTGAAATGTTTGTGTATGAAATATATGAGCTAAGAAGGGTAGAATTTAAAGCATGAAAAAATTGAGGAAAGTAGAAGAAAAATAAAGTGTTTGAAGCTCATCATTAAAATGATGAGAAATAGGAATTTAATAAATGGATTTATGCTCATTTAAATTAATAAAGAATAGTAATGGTAATTTATTGTATAAGTATAGTTCTTGTATAGGCAAAGTTCTTTTATTTTAAAATCTAAGGATATTAATTCTTAGAGACAATGTTTTATGCAAGATGCTTAGTTTATCCTGATTTTTGTTCTATTTTAAATAAATGCATTGAACAACAAAGTGACCCCCAAGTTCAAATAGAAAGTTACCTTGTAGAATAATAAACCTTATAGCAATCTTTATGACACATAAAATGTTTCACTGTATGAGTTTGTACTCTGCACACGTTTTTCCAAAACATGTGGAAAAAGGCAAGACTGAAGCAGTGATTCTCATGCAAGCAGGAGAGTTCTGTGCCTGTCTTTGCAGAGAAAGGATGAAAAGTTCCAATCCTAATAGACCTAGTTAATACTTTCTCCCAATCCAGCCCTGATTTAGCTCTGTAGTCCATTACTGGATCCAAGTCCCATTAGAAACTTACTCTGGTTGTGGATACCAGTTTCCTTTACAATTGGAATAATCCACAGCAAAAGTGTCTTAAAGCCCGATTGGAGGAATTATTGCCAGCAGAGTCCCCTGGATCTTTCTTAGAACCTCAGAAATAGTCATAGGAAATGCAGGTGTTACAGCTGAAAGCACAGGAAAATGCTCCACTCTGTCATCTCTTCTCCATTTTGGCTTGACTGGTAGACTCATTGCAATGTTCTTAAACTGGAAATTTTTACCACTAATGTTAGAGCAACACACAAAAGATGATAATAACAGACCTGGGCTACATATGCATGATTCCTGCTTCTTTTCTTCAGTGACTTGTTGGGTAGTTTTCAATGTTAGACTGCGTTCTTTTTTTAATTGTGTAAATAAGTACTGCAGATAATATTATGGATGTTTCTTGGGACTCTTGAGCTTTGGACATGATCTGGTTCAAAGGGTCTTCAAAAACCCTCCTTGCCTAAAGTAGATCTTACTGGCCTTCTCCTTTCAATCTGTTTTCTTTAATAAATAATTTTTAATGAAACTTTTAATCTAGAAACTAGAGAATCTTGGCATACACTTCAGGGAAAATAAAAGTAGTGAATCCTGTACCACTCTCAGAGACAACCAATGGAAGCAAAACCTACATTGTTTTATTGTGACATGTTCACAGTCGAGTTTATTTTTTTACCTGCTGCCTAAGGAGGAAAGAAACACAGTGCACTCCTTTCTTTCTGTATTCCTTCTTTACAGTTCACTTTACTATCCAAGGAGGGGCTGTCCAAGAAGAGAAAAAGTGAGCAGTTAAGGGCTTTGATTTTCTTCCCTCTTCAGAATGTGGGCTCAGTGCCCGTATGCCAGTCTCTAGGAGAATGAGCTTTCCTTCTTTTTAAAACAGAAAAACCGTGCTTGAGGAACTACAGTGGCATTGAGTGGCCGCTCTCTCTTGGTTGCTGAGTGTCCCCCGAAGGTCCACACGATCCCACCTGGCTTCAGGGAGAGGCACGGTCCCCAGGGTGGCGCTGCCGGAGATGCCGTGGACTGGGGACAGGGGCTTGGCGCGCTGTCCTTAGGGAAGAAGAGGCTGTGGGATACTGGCCTTCCTCTTCCTCTTTGTTTTTGTCATGGGGTGAGCAGTTCCTCGGCCACGGCCATGTTTCCCTCATCACTTGCCTCCTTTGTTATCCATCTCCTGGCATCAGAGGCCCAAAGCCTCAGGTCTGCCAAGTCTGGTACCGAAACTTCCGTGATCCAGAATGAAACTTTTCTCTTTGTAAGTTACTTATCTCAGGCATTTTGTTTTCACGGTGGCAAAATGACTAATACAATGGTGCAGGTTGCATTCCTTTCAATCTTGTTGATTCTTCATTTGCCGAACACCTTTGAGGATCTACTGTGGGACCAGACCGTGCACTGAGCCTTTCACTCAGTATTCCGTTACAGCCCTGTTTACCTAGGAGGTAAGTGCTGTCCTCATCACCTTCACAGATAAAGAGGAAATGGCAAAGTAGCATGAGTGGCATCTCCCGAGGACTTTAGCAGTCAGCCTCAGTTTTTCCTGAAACCCATTCAAATTAATATTACGATTCTACCTCTATAAGTTGCCACTTTCTTGCCCACGTAGTATACTTCTATAACATAGTGTTCTAGCTGTAAGATAGTGTTCTATCTATCACATATATATATATATATATATATATATATATACTTTTTTTTTTTCTCTTTTTTTCTTTTTGGTACCAGGGATCGAACTCAGGACCTTGCACTTGAGTGTCAGGCAGCAGAACCACTGAGCTAAATCCCGGCCCCCTATCTATCTGACAGAAGTGAAAACATATTATTCTCTTCAATAGGCTTCCATTTTCTACTGAGAAGATTTTAACCCTAAGTTGCATATGTAGAACTTTCTGTCCTTCTTGGGTGAGGGGCATGGGGAGGAAAGACCCGGCTGCCCTTTCCCTGCACTGCTGTTTTCATCTGGCACCTAGAAGAGGAGAAAGCCCACTGCTACCTTAGTGTTTTTACCATATGCCTCCTCTAAAGTTGACTTTGCCAGTCCTAAGGGAGGGATGTTCAAAAGAGAAATAATACATTGATGTTCTTAAATTCATATATTTCTCTCGCACTCCAGTTTCTTATTTACAATCCCTTTAACAATTCATAGTCTAGACTGGGGATTTAGCTCAGTGGCACCGTGCCTGCCTTGCAAGAGCAAGGTCCTGAGTTGGATCCCCGGTGCAAAACAAAACAAAACAATTCGTTTGCCTGTCATCCCATCACTTGGGAGGCTGAGGCAGGAGGAACACCACAATTTCAAGGCCAGCCTGGGCTACACAGTGAGACCCTGTCACAGACGAGCAAACACAACAAACAAACAGAAAACTCATAGTGTAACACTGGAAAATTTTGCACTGAAATTGTAAACCGTACACTTTTTCAGGCATTAAAATTTTTATTTATGTTGTTTCAAGATGCAGAGGCATAGAAAAATCTATTTTTAGGCCAGGGATGTAGCTCGGTGGTTCTGCCACCTGCAAGGTCCCAAGTTCGATCCCCAGTACCAAAAAAAAAAAAAAAAAAGAAAGAAAAGAAAAATCTATTTTTGTGCCAGTTACTTAAAATATATAAAAAAAGAGGAAAGTATTTTTTATTGGTAAATTTTCTTCAGTGGTATTTCTGAGGTGGGTCCACTGATACTTGGACTACAGTAAGAGGCAAAACTCAAAGTAAAGAGAATTAGAAGAAAAGTTTTTATAATTACATTAGATTATGGACTTGAATCAGAAAAGTAACAGTAGAAATTGGTGGAGCCTGAATTTTATGTTGCTGGGGTAGAATCAAAAGACTTTGATTCTTGATTATGTATATGGGAGAAGGTAAAATCAAATATCATAGTAAGGAGCAAATTTGGAGAAAAGAGAAAGAAAATTAGCTTAACTTCTGGACATGTTTCTTGTATTTGAGAGGCTATTGGCAATTCAGGTGGAAAAGTCAGCAGACAGTCAAAACTAGCAAGTGCAGAATTTTGGTGAGACATCTGCATTAGAAATGAAGAATTGATGGTTATCCAGATACAGATAACAACTGAGCTCATGAGAATAGATATGATTGAGACAAGAGGAATAAGGAGAGGAGGGGACTTTAGAAATCATCTAAGTTTAGAAGTGGGAATTTAGAAGAGTTCACGTTGTACCTGTCTATATATTTGTTTGGAAATTCCTAGAAAGTAATGTTTTTGGTCAAGTAGCAGTTAGGATATTGTCTTTAAGAAAATGTGGGTTTAAAATAATAATGTGTGTCTAACCCAACCAATTTGACACATGGTCCACAGTTACTAAGAAAATAGTAATATGTGCTTCAAATACATGCCTGTGGCTTACTTTAGAAAATATTCATATTTAGCTAAATCTGTAATTATTAACTTATCCATACGCACACACATTACATACACAGTATCTATCATATCTTTATTTTTGTTTCCACATTTGGAGTCTGAATTAAATACTTTTGGAAGTATATACCTAGGCCGCAAAACAACAGCTCTGTTGTCCCTTATCCAGTCTAAAGAAATGTCCCTGGCTGCGATTTTCTGCGTGATCAGGCACCAGAGTGTAACTCCACCAATTAAATTTTTTCTTCTGGAAATTTGGCTTGGCACGAAGAGAGTTGTGTCAGTTTCTGTACATGCCACAAAATCTAATGTATAAAGCTTTCTTGGCATGTTTAGTTTTATTTCTTCTATATTCTATGAAGAGTATAACTTTGTTTTCCTTAACATTGATTTGTTTTTCTGAACAATGAATTTCATTCTGTTATGTCCAGTGCACATTCTAATTCTGATAATATATTTTGTATGTTTTCTTTCTCAGCTTTAGCACTGCTCCCTTCATTTAAGTTTATCTGCCTTTGTTCCATAGACCATTTCTCCTTTCATTTTTTTCTGAAGATGCAAAATAGCTGTCTTCTAGAATTTCCTCCCATGTCTTATAGACTGTTAGGTTTAGAAACATGCTTCCCTATGTGTTGGTAGAGCAGTGCCCGCTTTGTGTTTGAGTGGCCAAGTGCTGTTTTTTTTTCATCTATCCCTACTGGGAGGGACATTACTTGGTCCAAGCTTTTCCAATGAGGTTGAGTTTGCATTTTCTTTAGATTCTTTTACTGTTCATTTGGGTACTGGTAACTTCTCTCAAATCCACCTTGAAAAAGCAAGTTGACATGCCTAGCCATTAGTTCATTTTGAATTCCTACTAAGTATATATCTAATCTCATCTGCTGAGCTAAGGTGAATCGATTTTTTTCTATTTCAGGGTCTCTGACCAGGCTAAGGAGTTTGTATTTTTCCTTTATTCTTTCAAAAGGGTAATAAAAGGCATTGTTACATTCTAGATGACCAACAGTGGAGTTAAATGTGAGGCCATTTATACAAGTTTGTTTTGAAAGGTAGGCTATATGGTATTTGTTCCAAGAGAATTTCTATTAATCCAACCCGGTATAATCCAAGTTGAAATTATGTATTAAGTTCTCTTAGTTTTAGTTTACAATGCTGGTGACATTTTTGTCTATTGATGTATTTTCAAGAGTATTTTTATGGAAAATATAATGAACACTTTTTCTGTTTCTGTTTATCTCTAAGAAGCAGCCTATTATATGTTTTCAAAATACTAAATAGTGATAACAAATAAGTTTTCCTTAATATGTCATACAAATGGACCTACTACAGCAAACCATTACCACCATCCTTATCTAGCAAATATTTATTGAACACTTAATGTTATTCTGGATAGTAAGTTAATAGTGTTACTTTGCAACTAAGATAATGTTGAGCTGGTTTCTTCCAACTGAAAACTGAATTAAATTCATGATTTGGTTTTGAGTTCATTTAAATAATTTCCTTAGGGACTTTTCATATTGTTGCTCATAAAAATCATATTAGGTACATTAATCATAGTACCACTACTAGAAGAATACAAATTCTGTCTAAGATTTCCCAGGATAGTTGATAGATGTTTGACTAAAACTTAATTTTAATAACAAAGTAATGTTAAATGATATTTTAAAATTACATGCATAGCATACACACACACACACACACACACACACATATAATTACCCTAGTGATATATATGTTATTGTTTAAAAATAGCCTTCATTTTTAGAACATTTCAGGGTTTACAGCACATATTTATTTTTAGAAAGATTTATTGACTATAGATCTTACTAAATTCTGGGGTTTGTTTTTTTTTTTTTTTTTTGGGTACTGGGGATCGAACTCGGGTCCTTGCACTTGTGCAGCAGGCAGTAAAACCACTGAGCTAAATCCCTGGCCCCTAAATTCTGGTTCTGTAGATTGTAGCAGTAACAGAAGCTCCAACATGTTGATTATATATTGGTTAAAAAATAAAACTAAGGCCGGGGATTTATTTTTTTATTTTTATTTTTATTTTCTTTTCTTAAATTCTTTTATTAGTACATTTTAGATATACAACACAATTACATTTCTCATTGGGAACTTTTACCTGTACAGGATGCATCATGGTTCTTATTTTTTCCCCCTTCCCCTGCCCTCCCTTCAACCCCTCCATCCCTTCCTATTTACAAAGACTTTGCTTCCAGTTTTTCATTTTCTCATATTAATTCCATTCCCTTCTTTTCTTTCCCCTCCCCCTCCCACTTCCTTCCCCTTTGCCCCTTTTCTTCCTATTTCACATTACCTATTATACATTTAGTCCTTATTTACACTTTCAGTTTCTCACACCAGAGAAACTCTTCAGTATTTATATATGTGTGTTCTATTTATTTCACTTAAGAGTATTGTAAGGCCGGGGATTTTGCACAGTGGTTCCGCCACCTGCCTTGCAAGCAGAAGGACCCAAGTTCGATCCCTGGTACTAAAAAAAAAAAAAATTAAGTAATAAATTAATTGTATTGCTTTTTTTATTCCTTTATATTAATGAGGGATATGCTGTAATACTTCCCTGACTCCCAAATACATGAATATCTCTCTAAGATAACTGCTTTGTTGGCAAGATGGCCATACCACGTCCTGTTTTTAGGGTATTTAGTATAATAGATGATGATAGCAAAGCTACATTGAGCTGTGAATGCTGAACAGTCAGTTGACCAGACTCACTAATTTAGGGACTCAATTATCGGCACCAACTTCACAGTTGCACAAAATTTACATCTGAGCTTCACCAAAATGACCTATTACCATCATGATAAACTTAGGGTCATCTACAAATAGACACAGTTTAAGGGCTAAATCTATAAAACCATAGTCTTCTAAAACCTCACCACTGGAACATTACTGAAATTTTCCTACATTCTTACACTACTTGAAAAATAAGAATTGAAACGAGAGCATGATCATTTTGAAAGCAGCTTGAATCCATGGATTAAGGTCAGTTTTCTAAAAGCTAAAGTTTACTCTTTAGTCTTTATGGGTTCAACATGTGTTTTTAAAAAAAGCATTTCTAAAGACTTATAAATAGATTGATGTTCTTTCTCCAGTTATTGAACATAATAAATCTGTCAATCTAAGAAAATGAGCCATTAGTGTTATTATTTCTGCTGGTACTTGCTTTGTTTTAAAAGCTGTGTGAACAATTTGCCACTTTGGTCTAGAGGAAAAAATAGAGTAAAATTACTCTGCTTATGTCTCAGGGACTACCAGTACTCATCTGAGGAGTTGCTATCTCTTGAGCAGCTGCTAAAATAAGTTTAATTAAGAAAGCTTTGTCCAGAGGCAGTAACAGAGTTAAGACATGGTGTCCCTGATGCTGTTGGGTGATTATGCCTCTTATTTCCCTTCTGGATATTCCATTTTTGCCCCTTCCTATAGCAAGGATCATGTTGCTACTTGGAAGTGCACTTTATTCAAAGAGTAAGTGAATGGAAATGAATGGAGAGATGAATGGAAAGATGGCAAGGCTGAATCTCCTGGGAGACATCACAGCACCCTTTCCCTTAAAGAGAGGAGAGTACGCTCTTTGGTGGTCACGGCCATGCTCTTTGGGGGCTGAACTAGGAGGAAGGCGAGTGACAGGCTGTCCCCATCAGTGGCTTCTGACCAGCTCCTATGCCTGCAGCTGGAAGGGAGCAGGACACTTGAAATGAGGTTGAGCGAGGGAAGATCTTCTCGAAGGATCTACATTTGGATGAGGAAAATCTGGCTCATTCAGAGCCTCCACACCGAATGGCTCCTCAACCTCTTAGGCCATATTCCTTTGAGCTCTGAGGCAATGTCTGTCCCAAACAAGTAACTTTTCCATGGATTAACAGATTTCCACAGAAAGATTTGGATGAGAATGGATTGTTAAAGTTGTATGTCCGTAACATTTCAGCTTATTCTTCAAGATCTTTTTCAAATTTTGTAAGACTTATCATTATCTTCTCCAAGGTGACATTTCCTTTTTTTCCATTTCTAGTAGTTTTAATATGCATGGAATAATCAATGAAATATCACCACAGCACACAGTTCTCCTTGGCTTTAGTATCCAACTGTATCGTAAACTTACTTAGTTCAAAGCTATGATGGACAACTCTTAGGTCACCAATTCGTAGTAGAACTCACCAATTATTTGGTTGTTTAATTAATTGTTTTGTTTCTTTAGTTTTCAGTCTCAGTAGGTTATTTTCCTATCATTTTATTATCAGAATAACTGAAATGCCATTGAAAGTTCTGAAAGTTTCAAGTATTATTCTTATTAACTTAATAATTATTCTATTTCATAATTAATATAGTAATACATAGTAATACATAACTCTCCACTTACAGAACGTAAATTGTTGTAAAACAGTTGGTATTATATTGATTTTAAAGAGAAAAAGAAAATTTTAAGGTAGTTTATTTTTAAATTTTTATTGCTGAGAAATTATAATTGTATATATTAACAGTTTACACATATTTATATTTTTATGTAGTACAGTGTGATGTTATGATATATGTTTATAGATAAAATTTGCCATCTCAAATAGGTAATTATATTTCTTAATTTTGTGATACAGGTTTGTATGAGATATAGTGGAATATGTTATAAAAATATTGAAACAGAACATGACTTAGTGTCTGAGTTAATTTCCACATAATTATATTGATGGAAAAAAGAGATTTGACAGAGGGAATTTTTAGGTCTGTCTGACTGGGCAACAGTATTTACAGTTGGCAATAGACACTGGAACCTGGGACCTATCTTTTGGCAACCAGTGTAATTACTTGAAAGCCAAGAAATTTGTTTGTACTCTTCCTTATGTAGTCTTTTTTCTTTTTTTTTCTATTGACAAATGAGTGCTTTGCAAGATTTCATTTTTTTCTTTCACTGTTTCCTGGAACTAACTGCAGCTTTCTAAGGCCTGTTTTAAAAGTGTAAAGCATTTTCCCTTTTCTTCTTTGTAATGAAAATGTCATATTTTTACATTTTAGGAGTGATTGTCTGTATACAAGTTACACTGAAATATATGCTTTTGATTAAAAATTCTCTGCTACCTAGTTATTTTCCACACTTTAAGACCAAATTAAAATGCTATGATGTTTAATTTTAATGTTACTTATTTTGTATTTTGCCCACTTGGTGTATCCTTAAGCTAATTTCTTCTTTGTGGTCCTGAGATGGATGCACATGCTATGTAAGCACTCTGTCTCTGAGCCACATCCCAGCCCTGCTGATTTTGATTCAAGGTCTGCTGAGCTGCCATGGCTGGCCTTGAGTTTGTAGTCCCTCACCTTCATCTCCCTCCTAGCTGGGGTTACGGGTGTGTGACACTATGCCCATTTCAAGCCAATAATTTTTAAAAATACTGCCTTTTGTGGGAAAGGTCTCATGCTACATACTAGAAATGCAAAGGTAGGTAAGTTAATTATCCCAAGGCTCAAGGGGGTAGTGATTTAGTGGAGAGATAGTATATATACAAATAGCTATTATAGAATTCTATAAGTGTTACAATAGAGTTTAAAATACCCTGGAAATAGAGGTTAGTAATTGACTAGCATGGAGATGATGATAAATTTTATAGAAAATTAGAGGCGTTAGTGAATGAATGAATGTATCTTGTAAGAAAGTCCCCCCTAAGCTGCAGACTAGGTTTGGTGCCCTCTCAGGAGTGTCTGAGGATAACTTTCCTGTGATCCTGTGACACTTACTTTATTCTGTCGAAATAAATGTGATGTTTGTCTCCCTGTTATATTGCAAATTCCCGGAAAAAGGGATCATGTCTTACTTTTGAATCCCTAGTACTGACAAAGTGCTTGAAGCATATCTGAAGCCCAATAAACGTCTTCTGAATCCAACAACAGAGCAACAGAAAGTGGGATTTGGGTGAGTGGAAGAGCATTTGCTTAGCATGCTCAGGGCCCTAGCTTCACTCTCTAGCACTGCAAAACCAACAAACAGAACATAAAAAAACCAGAAAGCAAAATAAGCAAACAAGAAAGTGGGGAATTGAAGTAGTTTTGTGTTGCAGAGTGAGAAGCAGAAGAGAGGAGAATGAAGTGGCTGGAGGTTAGGCTAAATAATAGCTTCAGATAAAATTGTGAACAGCTTGATTAACCAGACCAAGTGTTGTTAATTACCTTCATGTGCGTATTTCTTGATAGAGCACATTCACAGGAACAAGGATTGTGTACATAAATCGACTTCAGACTCAGGCACATTTCCTTGCACAGAATAGGTGTTCAGCAAATCAAGGAGAGTTAAATCAAACATCAAATGGGACCATTCATTAAACGTAGCACCTGAAGACTATATTAGAATTCAATTAACAATTACTAAGTGATAATAAGTGATGACTCTTAACTCTGCTGTGGAAAAGGAAAGAATCATTCTTTTGATCCGTCTGAAACTATTTCCATTCTAAACTCATGAACTGTAAGCAAAGTTAAAACATTTACTGTGTTGTCTGTGGTAAATTTTGGATTCTTTACTCACAAAAAATGTCAAAGGAGAAGAAAACTAATACAAGTTTTTTTGTTTTTAAGTAAAGTTTCATATATGTCCTGTCATCAAATATAGTCAGTTGCATCACATAGCTTTGACCTATGCCAGAAAAACTATTAGGAGCTTCTTGGTTTGCTACAACAATAGCCTCCTAGTGAGAATTAATTTACATATAAATGCAATCAATTTACGTATAAATATTTTAGCCTGCCTCATAGGTAGTTGTGTGAATTAAATGAAATACATCAGGCAAAGCATTGAGAGAAGAATTTGATCTACTGGTTTTCTTCTGGTAACTGTTTAAAAACTGCCTTTCTAGAAAGAAAGAAAGAAAGAAATAATAATGTCTGAATTGTAGCTTTTTTTTTCTGATTTCTATGATGTTGTTTTTACCACAGCTCAACTCTAAATTGCTCACATGAAGTCACTGAAATGCTTGTGACGAGATGCTGACTGTCAGTCAGTTTAACTGAATTTGTGGGAGCCAGCTCAGCACACTGTGAGTTTAATAATAATTACTAACATAATTGAAAAAAAGTTTAATGAATGCAGACTTATATGCTCAGAACTTTTCTCAGTGCTTTATTTAGTATATATAATTTAATTCATATAACTGCTTGTGAGATAGCTTTTACTCTGTAATTTCTGCTTCTAGAAATCTGTACCTCAGAAAGGCTAAGCAATTTGCTTACATTATACATCCAGAAAAATGTAGACTATTGATTTAAGCCTAGTTTAATTCCAGACTCTACTCATCTACTATTCTATTTTACTTTCAGAATTAAAAAAAATACATTCAGCATAGTTTTCATGTTAGATATATTTTGTATTTTATGTGGACATAAGAAATTCCTTAAAATCTGAAGTAAATGAGTTATACAAATTTCCGATGTCTAACTAAATATTGATTGTGCAACAAACCAAAAAAAAGTGACTAATCTCAGCAAAAAACTATTATAGACAGCTAAGTCAGGTAAAAATATTACAGGTGGACAGGGGTATGCCCTTGTGGGAGTCAGTGCAGAAGATGAGAACACATTGCAAGTATGGCTAGAAGAACATCAGTCAAAGACCAGACCTCAGGATAAAGATAGAATGGCCAGACCTTCACACCTCCCGAAGGGATAAGCAGTAAATTAAAGATCATACTACAGCTGGTATCATCTGATCCAATAAAGTCTAGATAGGCATCAGTCGCCTGGCTGGGTGACCAGGCCATCCTTTCCTAAAGAGCTCCTTGTTCTTTTCATGCACACTTGCTACGTGACTCGCTTCCCTGTTGGATCGATATCACTTAAGTGGCGATACTTGTGATCTTATTGGTTGGTCATAGTGTTGACCCACCTTGCACCAGCCTCATGAGTTCACTCCGTGAAACGTCCTTTGAGAAGTGGGCTTCTTGGCAGCACGCTTTCAGGTCCCCTCCTGTCTCTCAGGAGCTCTCTCTCTCTCAAAACGTTTGCCCCACTCTTAACCTCCATTTTCCCTAGAAATTCACTCTTTGATTTTTGCGGAACATGAATTTGGCATATCTGACATCTTACAGGTTGGGAGTTATATTATTTCCCCTATATCAAAGCTATGAAAAAAGAAAGCAGTCTAAGTATGTTGGTGTGACTAAGAAGATAGACATTTTGCCATCTCAAAAATTTGAAAAGATTCTTGCAAAAGGTTAACTGAAGAGTTTATAATTAATTTTAAAAGAGGTAATATTTATAATTGCATGAATACTGATACAATTCAAACTCTTGCTTTTATTTCAGTGACAAAGAGCTTTTTAACCAATGCTGCAATTTATTAGAACTCAGATAGATGTTGTAATTATCTGAATATTCCTACCTGGTTTTCCAATACTGAAGGATCAGCAAAAAGATTATGTTTAACAAGCTAAACCCTAAAAAATATCATAGTCTATCCGTGTGTTAAGATTTAAAGGTGACAAAAGAAAGGGCAACCATGGAGCTACAGTTGTCTCAAGACACAGGGTGTGAGCTTTGGCATCTCTGCAGAAGACTGAGTAAAACCTGCCACTGCATTTTAGGCAGGTGTGAGAAAACAAGCCACCATAGGCTCAAGACTAAAACTGTGGAAAGGCCTTTACGTTTAGGGAATGAAAAGTTTAGTATTGCAGGAAAGCAGGTGATGTGGAAGTAAAGAGGGAACCTGAAAAACCAGTTTGGATCTGAACTATGGAGGAACTTGGTATACAACAACTTAGGGAGTTTTTACTTTATTCTGTAAGTATCAAAGAGTTAAAAGAAGTCCTTAAGGAAGTAACAAAGTAATACTCTATTAAGAAGAAAGCTTTGTGATAGTATTGGGCAGTTGAAGGGAAAATGGTAAAAGGAAAATCATCTTATTAAAAATTTGTCAGGAAGAGATGGTGAGTGCTTGAAATAAAGCTTAAACATCACGGGTAAAGGAGCAGGGGTTAATTCAGGGTCATACTCGGTGTAGAATCGGTATCTGATGAATGTCTACCTAGAGACTGGCTGCTGAGGAATGACAGCGAAAGAGAAAAAAATTAAAACCGACAATAGGAGTTTCCGGTTTAGGAGCGTGGGTAGACAGCAATTGATACAAAAACTGAAGAAAAGGAGGTGATTTACAGTTTAAAACAATTAAACACACATGGTTTCATTTAAAATGACTTTTAGGCTGATAATGACCATTATCATTCTGTTGAAAGGCTTGGAGACCAGAGGAGAATGAGGCCCGACTGGCCTCTTCCGTCAGTGGAAGGAGAAGGGCTGCCCTCAGGGGACTGCCTGTCATGTCGCAGGCTCTAGGGAAAGCTGGGACCCCGCAGGCCAAGCTGTTAGCAGAGATGTTCTAGTGGCTACTGGAAAGCGGATGAATCTTGCATTAACTGATTGCTTGTACCCCCGTTTGGGTGAATAAAGGCAAGAGGAGCCATGGGGGCACGGCCTGCTCAGCCTACCGAGAGGTGAGAGCCCTGGCCGCGCACAGGCTAAGCTGACTCCAGGTCTCTGCCGTTCATTCTCATTCGGCCTGGGTAGCGAGAGCAAAGCAGCAACGGGTCCGGGTCCAGAGCCAGGCCGGCCGGGTGGGTCAGCCCCAGGTGGCGCCCCAGCGAGGGACTCTGGACCGGGCTGGGCGGCACTTGGCGCCTAGACTGGGTCTTGAAAAGTCTGGATCCGGGAAAGATCGAACAGGAAGCCTGAGTGGGGAACCGGCACGAACAGGGAGTCGGGCACGGCTACAGAAAGACTCATCACATGTGCAGATACACACAGTATCAAGTTTTCTTATTTTCCCACATAACGCTTTTCACTGATTTCATTCCATAAACAGTGTTATTTAGGCGCCATTTATTTTACATTTTATTTTACTATTTTCTTTTAATTTTTGCAGTACTAGAGATTGAATCTTGGGCTTTTATACTGAGCCATAGCCCCAGCTCTTTTTTGTTTTTTGTTTTGAGATAGCGTCAGTAAATCACTAAATTGCCTAGGCTGTACTTGAATTTGTGTTCCTCCTTCCTCAGCCTCCTAGAATGTTGGCACTACAGGTGTGCACTACCATGCTAGGCTTTATTTTAAAATTTTTAAGAATCTTGTTTGGGCCGGGGATTTAGCTCAGTGGTTCCTGGACCTGCCTCAGAAGCGCAACGTCCCAAGTTCGATCCCCAGTACCAAAAAAAAGAATTTTTTTTCTCTAGCCAGTGTATTTTGTTGTAAATATTTTTGTTGATTATTATTTTAAATATATTTTATTATCTTTCATTCTGAAACAAAATTTTAGGTTTAGAAATGTGTCATGTCATATTTCTGGTCCTGCCATGAAACTTAAATGGTGTTAAAACTACTAATAGTCAATTTTGGGCTCTTACAGTAGGATATCTCAGCATAGATTTCATGTTAATTATCCAGGGATTAAACTCAGGACCTTGTGCTTTCGAGGCAGGTGGTGGAACCACTGAGCTAAATCCATGACCCATTAATTATATTTTAATGTTATTAATGAAAACAAGTCTCAAGCCAGGCATAGAGGAGGCTGAGTCAGGAGGATTGCCCTGAATTCAAGCCAGCCAGGGCTACCTACTGAATTCAAGATCAGCCTGAATTACATATCCAGACCTTGTCTCAGCAATTAATTAATAATTCCATGGCTCCTAGGGCAGAGGAGATGAGCCAATCCCAGCACCCAGGAGGAGGCTCCCCATCCACCATTCCACTGCTCCCAGGGCAGAAGAGGTGAGCCGCGCAGGAGCCAGCAGCACCCCCCCCCCGCCCCGCTCCATAGAAATGAGAACACACATAAACAAGCCTCAAAAATAGACTTTCAGATCACCTACAGCAAACCCAAAGGGAAATGAGATGCAACAATCTGATACTCAACCACCTGGACTCCCTGAACTGGCAACAAAAGAGGATCTGGAAAAAATGAAATCAGAAATAATTTCTCAGGTAACAACAGAGATTGTGCTCATAGTGCAAAACATGATTAATAAATCTAGAGAGGACACAGATAAAAAAATAGAGGAGCTGAGGAACATGATGGAATCCCAACATAGGAAACAAATAGAATCCATAAAACAGATGCAAATAGATTTCCAGGAGATTAAAAACTCCACTGAAAGGCTGCGAAGCAGAATAAACTAATGTGAGGACAGAATTTCAGATATAGAAGATAAGATTGCAATTAGTGAGGAGGAAAAGAAAAATTGCTTTAAAATTGTAAGGGATCATGAGAAATCAATCCAGCAGCTGCTAGATGATGCAAAGAAGAATAACATAAGACTGATTGGAGTCAATGAAGAGAGGAGAGAGTGCAGATGACGTAAAAAAACTGTTCACAGAAGTGATGGAAGAAAACTTCCCAAGCAGGGGGCAAGAACTTGACATACAGAGAAGTGAGACATATAGGACTCCAGCTAGCCTTGATCAAAAAAAAAAAAAATCTACACATAAGCATATAATAGTTAGGATTCAAAAACCCAACAGAAGAACAAAATTCTACAAGCAGTGAGAGAAAAGAAACAAATTACATACAAAGGACAGCCCATCAGAATCACAGCAGACTTCTCAACACAAACCCTCAAGGCAAGAAGAGCTTGGAGTGATGTATTCCAAGCCCTAAAGGAAAACGGCCTCCAACCCAGATTGATGTACCCTGCAAAACTATCTTTCAAAATCGATGGAGAAATAAAACAAAGAGCACTTTAGGGACTTCATGAATACCAAACCAGCACTCCAAAAAATTTTAGACAATATCTTAGGAAAAGACAAAGGATCACAACCCCAGGAAACCCAACAGAATGAATCCATTGGGTGTGACAAATTAAACACAAAGGGGGAGAAGCCAACAAAAAGAAAAGTCATGACAAGGCTTTTAAAACCTTTAACTTCATCTCCCTAATGAGTATAATTGTATAATGCAATCTTGTTATCGTTCTTATTAGTATTTTTCGGATTCTAGTGTTGCACACCTTTCCTTGTGCTGTACTGGCTATTTATTATCTTGTGTCTACTTTTTAATTGGGTTGTCTATTAATGAGCTGTAAGAGTTCTTTATATATTCTAGTCATAGGTTATATGCATTGAAAATATGGTCTGTTTAAGGACTACTTTTCATTTTAACAATGTCATTTAAAGTTCTAAATTTTGATGGAATCTCATTTATCATTTTTTTTCTTTTATACATCATGTTTTCTTGTATCCTAGGAAGTTCTTCCCTGCCCTAAATTCATAAACATTTTCACTTATAATTTCTTCTTAAAGTTTTATAGTTTTAGTCTTTCATATTTAGGTTCATAGATCCTTTCAAGTTATTTTTATGAATGGAAATAAAGGGTTGAGGTTAATTTTTTATATATGGATACCAGATCTTCTAGTGCCATTTGCTGAAAACACTATCTTTTCCTCTGCTCTTGAATTGTGTTTATCTTCTATAAAATGTTAATTTTTTTTTTAATTTTTGGTACCAGGGATTGAACTTGGGTCCTTCCACTTGCGAGGCAGATAGCAGAACCACTGAGCTAAATCCCCAGCTATAAACTGTTAATGTTAAATAATCTTTCAAAACTCAGTGGACCAGGGCTGGGGATTTAGCTCAGTGGTTCTACTGCCTGCCTTGAAAGCACAAGGACCAGAGTTCAATCCCCGGTACCAAAAAAAAAAAAAAAAAACAAAAACTCAGTGGACCATATATGTGTGGTTCTATTTCTAGATTCTCTGTTTTATTCAAATGATCTATATGTCTTTCCTTACACCAACACTGCCTTGATTACTGTAGCTTTAGAGGAAGTCTTAAAATTAGGTACTAAACATCTTCCAACACAGTTTTTTTTCTTTTTCTTTTTACTTTTCCAGATCCTTTGTACTCCTACATAACTTTTAAATTTCAATATCCAATTCTTCATTTATAGCACGTATACACAGACCTGAATTTTTATATATACCTTGTGTTTTCTAATCCTGCTAAATTCAAGTACAAGTTCTAGGGGCTCCTAGAGATTTCTTAGTATTTTCTCTGTAGATGATCATTTCATCTACATATAAAGATTTTGCTTCTGCCATGCCAATCCTATCCTAATTGTGTCATTTTATTGCCAGACTATTTTGGTTGGGCTTAGGTTTCAAAGTTTAATGGACAAAGAGTAAGCATATCTGCCCTTGTTCCCCACCTTAGGGAGAAAGCATTGTATCTCCTCCATTCATATAAGGCATTTTTGCTGGAAGTATGGAGTACATGTCTTTAATCTGTTGAGAAGGTTCTGTTCTACTTCTAGTCTCCTGATAGCTTTTACCATGAACAGTTGTGGAATTTAGTCCAGTACTTTTTCTCCAACCAGTGACAGGATCATATGGCTTTTTCCTTTCCTCTGTTAAAATGATGACTTTCGGGGGTGGATCTTTCAATGCTAAACCAGCACTGCCATCACTATAACAAAAGCACTTTCTACATCCTGCCAGATCTGACTTCCAATAGTTTGTTTTGTTAAATAAATTTCTATCTATGTTCATACTTTTTTCTTCTATTATCTTTATCCAGCTTTAGGATTAGCACAATGTTGAGTTCCTAAAATGAGGGGAGAAGGGTTCCTTCTTTTTTCTGCTTTAAATGTCTGATATAATTTATCAGTTAAAATGTATATGAGCCTGTTGTTAGATAGGTAGGTTTTCAAGCTAGGAATATACTTTAATAGGTGCTATTCAAATTTTATATTTCCTCCAGAGTTAGTTTCATTAGTTTGTCTTCCAAGGTACTTCTTAGAAGTTGTCAAATTTATTTCAAAACAGATTTTTGAAATATGCTTTCTATATTCTTTTAAATTCTGTGAAATCTGTGGTAATGTCTCCTAGATCTTGATATTGTAATTTTAAAAATGTATAATTGATATTGTGTAATAGGAAGAAAAGGTCTAAAGGAGCAGGGTAAGTGGGAGGGGTAGGGGAAAGGAAAGAAAGGAAAAGAAAAAAATATGAGAAAAGCAAAAAATGGAAACAAAATCTTTGTAAATAGGGAAGGGTGGAGGGGGTGAAGGGAGGGCAGGGGAAGGGGAAAAAAAATAAGAACCAAGAGACTCATGTAATGGTACAAGATCCCAATGATGAATGTAACTGTATTTTATACCTAAAATGTACCAATAAAGTTAATGGGGAAAAATAATTAATTAATAAATTAAAAGAAGCAAGTCTCCACTTTAACATAAACTAAAGCAAAATAAAGCAAACGAGAAACTTAAAATATTTTCAAGGCATTTCAAAATGGATTATGAAGTACCTTAATAAGTGTCATTTTATTTTTCCTTATTAACTGAGGCATTGAGGATATATAAAATTAAATAAATCACTGTGTTGGAGTTTAGTGGCCAAGACATATATAACTCAAGAAGGATATTCATAGTGTTCTACAATTAGAAATAAAGTGCTACGGGAACACAAATGAGGACGCAAGTGACCTGCCCAGGGATTGATACAGGAGGGAGGAAGTACAGGCGTCTTCACAGAGGAGGCAGCTCCTGGGTAGGACCTGGGAATTTGCCAGGTGGAGAAAGAGGCCTTGAGAATACTCATGGAAGAGCAAGAAAAGGAACATTTAGTGTAGGCTGCATGGGGAAAATTGTAATGTGGTAAATATGAAGCTGAAAAGGTTAAGAAGGACTTAACTGTGAGGATGTGGCATATCACACAAAAGACCTTGGGTGTTAGGCACCCCAACTTCTAAGAGTGAGCTTCTAACTTAACTATAATAGGAGCTTGCACCCCAGCTCTGCTATGGGGTAGACCCATCTCATGAACTCATTCGTTTTTCATTCAGGTCTTAAATGTAATAAGACACTAAGGATGGCATTATTAAGGGAGCTCAGTGCTTTCAAAAGAAAGGCATGTAAAATGATACAAAAATGTGACATTTGAGGTGGGTTTTGAAGTGTGGGTAAGATTTGAACAAGTCTCATTTATATTTTGATTAGGATGAGCTGAAGATACTTTCTGCATTTCTTTCTATAACTGGTCTGTTTTCATGGTAGCATTTGAAAAATAAGAGAAAACATAGAAATAGTAGTTTCAAGAGGTATTATTTGAAGAGGCAATGGCCATTAGAATCAGTAAGTATCAAAAAGATTTGTTGTTGTTGTTGTTGAAACAAGGTCTTGCTACATTGCCCAGGCTGGCCTCAAACTCATGATTCTCCTGCCTCGGAGTCACAGGTGCTGTACTACAGGCTTTTACCATCATGTCTGGTTCAAAAGACTCCTGTTTTGTTTTTTTGTTTTTTTTTTGGTCTTCATTAATATGTATTCCTGCAGGCTAGAGAGAAAATAAACACATACACAAACTCTATACATTTATGTGTTCCTAACAGTGCCTTGGACACAGTTCTCAATTGTTGAGTTGAGTTTAATTTGAATTCTAGGCCTTAAATGACACATAGTTTTTAAATAATGCTATGACAGAGAGCTAGAAAATAGTGTGTTCTAGGGCAAACTGGCAAGATGAAGAAAAAAACCCACATTGCAGATCAGCCTCGAAATCACAAAGCTATAGCACTTATGTTAGAGATAATCTTGCTCCTAATATCATCCTAATACACCCACCATATCTAATTAAGCTATAAAGGCCAGTCTACACGGGCCAATCACAAGCACGAAACAGATTGGAATTAGAATGGAATGTAGAGTTCCAGAAGAGTACTTGGGGTAAAAAGGCAGCGGAGCATCAGACACAGAACTAGCACTCTGAGGGCTAGCTGATACACAGTCTGCACCACTGCCAGATTCTTACAGAGCTGGTGAGGGGCTTATTTTGAAAGGCTCTGTGCAAGTTTACGTAAACATTTCTCTAGAACAATTTACACGTTAAAATAATACCAAATGACTAAAATTGGAATCATAATATATCTATAAGTATTTATAGGACAGGCAGTTGATGAAGATCTTATTACCTAAAGTGGTTTGATAATCATATATGCCCCCACGGTTCTAAAATGAAGATTCTTATTGCACATTATTGCTCTTATAAATTTTTAGGAAAATAAAACATACTAAGTTTGAATCAGCCACCAAGAAGTTTAAAGTTTTTGATTACTGAGCAGTGATTGCATGCTTCTTAGTAAACATGTATATATTAATAAATATTTTGAAAATCATTTTCTTTTCTGAGATTATGGAATTTACAAAAATCAGAATTGACTAAAAGTCATAAAGAAATGATTCTTAAAGCAGAGGAAAGAAGAAATAGCATCTAAGAATTTATTATTAGGTCTAAGTCAGAATTAGATTGTTACTTATGCTTGCATTACATGGAGAAATTCAAGGATGTAATTTTTATCTCAGTTTTATTCAAATTTTTGGGAAGAAAATTCTACAGTGCATGTGAAAACTGTTCTCCCTCAGTCCCATCTCGCTCTTCCCTTTTCCTTGCATTTTCTTTTTCTCTTAATCTCTCTCCCTCTCTTCTCCCTTTCCCTCCACCCCCCCACTTCTGTCCCTTTTTTTTTGAGACAGGGTCTCGCTACTCGAACTCGAAGCAGTTCTCCTGCCTCAGCCTCCCTAGTGCAGGGAATACAGGCATGCGCCACCACGTCAGGCCCTGTCCATCTTCAATGAAGAATAGAGCGGCGCTGAGGCAGGAGGATGCTAAGTCCCAGCCCAGCCTGGGCAAATTAACGATTTGGGGACTCTGTCTCCAAATAAGGAAGGGCTGGGGTTGCAGCTCTCTGTGAAAGCTCTGCCTCAATCCCCAGTACGAAAGGAAAAGCTATCCGCATAAATCCCACACACTTCCCTCAAATATTCACATTAAATACTGCCACCTTCTAGTCCACAACTACCCTGTTTTTCCATTTTTTATTGCTGCTAATTCAAGGAAAAACGTTGCATAGAATCCAATCTGTTCTAGAAATGTCAGTGGCCTTTCCAGTACATAACACGACAACGACGGTTTTTAGTGAAGTGGAACCCTGACTTTCTCTCTGGGATGATTAGCGAGAGATTTTCAGACGCACAGAGGTTTGGCCTGGCGGCTGCAGAGCTCGCGATTTTCCCGGAACGTCCCTGGAGAACTGAGGAGAAACGCTTCTGAGGAAAGCGTAGGATTTTAGAACTGTACGGCCACAGCCGTTTCCATTCCCAGCTCTCGGAGCAGCGAGACGCTGACTCCGTCTGTGGCTCCAGAAGGGAGGGAACAGCGGCCGCGGCGGCCAGCGTGGTGCGGACGCAGCTGGGCACCCCAGCGACGGCGCCGGGCGGGGGCGCGGGGGGCGGGGCCGGGCATCCGGGGGCGCGGCCGGGGCGGGGCCTGCGTGCGAGCCCGCCGGGCAGAGGCGGATTTCCACCTGCGGGGCGTGGCGTGGCGAGGCGGGCGGGGGCGTGGTCGGGCGGAGCGGCTTCGCGCCTCCTGAGAGGCTGAGGGCAGCCCGGACCCTGGAGCGCTCTCGGCGGGTCGCGGACATGTGGCTGTCGCGGGCCTCGCCGCCGGCCGCCCAGCGCAGGGTCCTCGCCTCGTCGCTTCCTCTGGAGGATCCCGAGCGCCCGCCCCCCGGCGGGCAGCGGCTGCGTCTGGGGGAGTCCGGAGGCGGCCCCGGGCCGGGGTGGTGGCTTCCCGCCCTGCGGCGCCCGTCAGAGGCGGAGCGCGCCTGGGCGTGGCCTTCGCGGCCCCGAGAGCCGCCGCTCGTCCCCGCGGCTGGGCAGAGCCCGGGGGCGGCGCGGGGCGCGCGGCCGAGGTGCGCGAGCGAGGGTGGCCTGGCGCCCTGTGCGCGGGCGGCCCCGAGCGGCGGCGTGTCCTCGGCCCACCTGAGGGAGCAGGCGGGGCCGAAGGACGGCGCGCTCCAGGCCCCCGCCGGGGGCTTCACAGACCCGCCCTGGTCCCCGAGTGGGCACAGCGCCCAGAAGCGGGAGCTGCAGGATGGCGAAAGAGCTGTAGACTCAGAAAGCTCTTGGCCTGAGTATGGAGAAAGTGACCACCAGTTGCTCAGCTCCCGAGACGCTGTGGAGAGAAGCAGCGACCTGTGGAGCTCACATTGCTGCGACCACAGTGGCGTGCAGTGCGATGTGAGGCGCTCTGAAGAGAGTCGCACGGCCGCACTAAGAGAGGCGCCCTGCAGGGGAGCAGAGACGGCCCGGGACAGGCGCACACCTGCCCGGCTGGGAAGGTCTCAGAGCAGGCACTGTCACGTTGGACGCAGTTTGAAAAGAAGTGGGCGAGTTTTTGGAGTTATGAGAAATTACAGGGCTAACAATGGAAGTGTGAAAAGACCTAGAGAAAAGCTGAATTTGCTACAGTTGCAAGTAGAACTTTTAGGCGAGAAAGATGATCACAACACAAAAGCCATGAATGTGCATGAACAGCAGTCAGCTCCTCTGATGATAGAAATGCCAGGTAACCCAAACTTTTTAATGAATACTGTTTGGTTAAATAGTGAAGGAGAAAATTATAGTAGTTTACAGTTGAGATACGACCCTGTACAAAAAGATTTTCATTTAAGTATCAGTTCTCAAAGTTTCATTACAGAAATTTTTTATTTCCATAAAAGCATTTCAGGAAACCAAAAGGGTAATGGTATTTTAAGCTGGTATCAAATTTTGCAGTGCAAAAATCAAATTGGTACTCAAAATCTAATAACCAGGAGTATCAATGTCAATATAAAGAGTGGCATTTTAAACAAATGTTTACAAACCACTGTTTCAGAACATTTAAATATCGTTTTCAAAATCAACATACCTTATCTGTTCGATAACTTTTATTCTTTAACCAGAATTGAAAATGATTCTGAATTGGGGGAGGGATACATTTTCAAATGGATAATGCATTTGAATTATCTGAAACTTATTGCAGTGAAAGGTCATACTGTATATCTAATGAGGGTTTTAACTTTCTCAAAACTTTTAGGAGATATTATGAAACCTATGTTAAAGGAAAGAAGGCCTATATTTAAAACTCAACAAATTTTTGAAGGGCCCAAGAAAGAAAACTTTGATTCTTTCAGTACAACAACTAAGAATCTATGCCTTACCATTTTTGAAACATCTGAAAAAATTCTCTTTTTAATGGACATTGATGACATGGAAGAACTTTCTCTGATAAAAGGATCTCATTATAAGAGTATAAGTCGTCTTGAACAACTCTCGAATGGAGAGACTTGGGGTCACTGTAGCTTCAGTATTGTTAAAACACATATGAAATCTGGTCCTCAGTTTACACGGAAAAAACATGGATATATTAGTGGAAAATATCATGAAATAAATATGCACAACCAAGATTTAGGGACTGAAAGAAAACAGGATCCTAAGAAGGTCAGTAGCTTCACTTTTAAGCACACATTTGAAGGTTCTTTTAATGTTAGACCACAGGCTATACTGGCAAACCAAAACACAATTCATGTTGTGATACAGATCAATAGGATGACTATAAGTCAGGTGCTAAATTTTGAGAACTTCCAAAATGAAATAGAAGGAATCAAATATGACTATGTTTTGAAGAAGGAAGTAAAACTCATAGCACAGAGTTCAAAATATAGTTGCCAAGTTTGTATTAAGATAGAAAAGGAAGAGGACAGGTTTTTTCCAAAGGATGGTATGCTTTCTGTGCAGTCAATTTCATTAATAAGTAAGAGAGTAAATGTGGAAGAAACTAAATCTGTTAGTCAAAACAGCACAACAGATAAAAATGAATATAAGAGTATTTTGCAAGAAAGTGAGTTAGCTAATTCAGAGCATTTTCATCGAAAGAATGAGGCTACGTTATATGTTAATCATCAATTTGAAACTGATTCAAATGAAGGGAACAATGAATGCTTTCAGAACTTAACCGAAGAATGTTTATCAACAGAAACTATGACAGTAGTAAAAGATTTTGAGATGAAGAGTAAATTTGATTTGGTACTTGAAGAGCTTCGTATGTTTCATGAAATTAGTAAGGAAAATGAAATTCCAACCACTGTGGAAACAAACAATGGGCAACAAAATTACTTTGAAGAAAGCAGTGATGCCAAGGAGGCAAAAATGGCTATAGAAAAAGATTTGAAAATGGTTACAGCTGACAGAAAATGTGCATCTCCTTTGCCCTGTGATACAATAGTAGGTCCTAGTATTCATAGAAGACACCAAAGTTTATTTAAGTGGAAAACAGTACCTAATAATGGAGAACAGGAAGTTCCCAATGTGTATTGCTGTCCTAGAACACCAGAGGAAGAAATACTCTATTTTACCTCTGAGCAAGGTACGCAATTCATTCTAAAATATCCTCTCTTGTGCTAAAATAATTACTGCTTTTCTTGTGTGTAGAGCAAATATATAATTTGGCAAAAAGATAAAGTATAAGACATGTTTATTGATGTATCCTTTTTTCTGTGAAGCTTATTTAAATGCTGAACTTATAGGAAACAAATCATTAATTTTTAAAGAGGAGCTCTAAAGAGTCTTACTTCACTAAATATTAGGAGACAAATGAAAGATGTAGTTCTGAAAAAGTAATTTGTTTATAATGCTAACATTTTTATATAAATAGTAGTTTTGCTAAAACATATTATCTTTATTTTCAGATGGTAAAAATACTTTACCTAAAAGACCTGCTCTATTTCCTGATGAGTGTATGGAAGAAAAACTTTATTATTTATTAAGAGGAGGTAAGATCTTTAGTTATTTTCTAAAATATCTTGTAAGGTTATTATTACATGTTTATATTTTTGGCATAATGCAAATATAGTTATATTATTAGAAAGTAAACTCATTTTTCAAAATAATAATTTACTGATGCAAATTCCAAAAGTTAGAGATTTTAAAAATTAAAATGCTATTTAGAATATTACTGGGAAGTACACTCTGCAACAACTATATTCAAATACTTGCACAGATCTATGGTAATAACTGTGCCAAGAAAGGTGTTGTGTATGTCCAATGCAAATATTTAACATACACCACATTATTGGCAAAACCAAAAGAAAAGGGTTTATCTCAGTTGGATATCTACTGACATTGAGATGTCACTCCCAGTTATACTTTGTATATAAAGTCCTGTTGGTATGGATATTTTATTTTGTGAATTAAAAAAAAAATTGCTATTAGGGCCGGGGATTTAGCTCTGTGGTTCCAGCACCTGCCTTGCAAGCTCAAAGTTCTGAGTTCAATCCCCGGTACCCAAAAAAAAAAAAAAAAAAAAAAAAAATTTGCTATTATTTAGGCATGTTGTGATTTTTGATAGTGGCAATTATATTTTTGATACCATTAAGTATAAAACTGAAGAAAAACAACTTTAGCCTTTAAGACTCCTACAATATCAGAATAAAACATAATATGTCTAATATGAGTTCTAATTTGTGGAACCAATGCATGTAGGTAGACATAAGGTTAAAATTAGGAAACTAGGTAAAGTTATAGTTGGGTCAGAAATTTCTGGTGTATTATACCACAAAATTAGATCTAAAAAAGAAGCATTGTGAGTGAAACATACTTGCTAAAACATCTCCAGTGGTGCATCATTTCTCAAAATGTTTCTCTTGGTTTATCATCATCAGTAAAATACTATCTTCAATACTTTTAATGTTATCCCATAACTTTCTTTTCCATCTTTTCTTAGCTTGTAATGAAATAATCTTAAAAATTAATTGATGCCTTTAGAAGGCTACAGGTAGTCTTTTCTCCTATGGTAAAAGAAGATGTTTAACAAACCAATATTTCATGAGTCTAAAAGGAAAGTTGAGAGAATTACCCCGGAAGCCCAGGCATGGTGGTGCACCCCTGTAATCCCAGCACTCTGAAAGGCTGAGCCAGGAAGATGGCAAATTTGAGTCCAGTCTGGGAAACTTGGCGATGTAAATACCCATTCTTAAAATAAAAAATAAAAGAATGCTGGAGCTATACCTCAGTGGTAGAATGCCCCCGGGTTCAATCCTGTGTGTGAATGACTGCTTGGGTGGGTGGGGGGGATTACCCTGAAAAGGATAGGGCTTCCTTTTTCTAGCATGAAAAAGGGAAGAAATTGGATTTAGAAACACTTCTTGATATAGAAGTAGATTAGAGAGCACATACCCATGTTGTCATCGTGATTATAATTGAGATAATGAAGTGAATATATGAAACGAATAAAGGGTAAGTATAAGTTGGAAAAGAAATGTTATCTTGGAAATACTAAAGTCCATAATAATGCGACTCTACCCTCACAAGAGAAAGTGACCAAATCATGTACAGGTACAAATTCTCAATGATGAATGTGATCATAATGTATACCTAAAACGTACAGTAAAATTAATTCTAAAAAAAAATAAAGTGACCAATCCTGAAGTAAGAAAAGTAATGTGTGAGGTCAGCCAGAATTGTGTATTACTCTGTAGAGTCACTTTCAAAGTGCATGCAAACTGAATGACCTTCCTAATGTTTATTGAAGTCCACAGTGTAAGGGAAAAGTTGAGAGATACCGGGATGCAGGGCTAATGATAAGAGACAATGCTCTGCTCAGGTGGAGGCTGCCTTCAACAGTGATTTTACAGGCCTCAGAAAGACTAGCTGTCTTGAAATCTTTTGATATTTCTCCACCTGTCATCATGATGCCTACTCTTATAGTTAAAGTTTCCACCGCTGTTTTCAGTGCACCCTCCCTCAATCTCTCTCTTTCAACGCCCCCTCCTGTCTCTCTGTGGCATAGAGAAGGGTATTTATAAATTATTTTGAACAGATGTTATATGCCTGTCAGCTAGTTCCCCAAGTGTTTTATGTATCATTTAGACCAATGCTTCCTAACTTTAATATATCCATTAATCACCTTAATTTACTGTTAAGAGACTCTTTCAGTGGTGGGATTCTACACTTTTACATGGTGAGTTGCAGCCATTTAGAAAACAATCAAGTTGTATTATTTCATATAATTGAGTTGTAGTTTCGTGACAGTTTTGTTTAATATTGACTTATAAAATGAGCAGTTTCTGGTAGAATGCTTAATATTTAGATTCATTAAATAATATAAAATACTAGATTAATCCAGCGCATAATAATAATAAAGGATCATTTAATAGAGGATACAAAGGGGCACATTCTTACAACCGTAATTTAATGACTAAAGTCATACACTTTGTAAAAGATTGGCTGTTGATGGAAATTAGTTCCATGATCTCCCATTTATTAAAAATGTATCAGAAGTATCTATCATATTTGACATAAAAGAAGAAAACCATACTTTAAAAAAGTAATCAAATACCATAGACTAAAAGTCCTGGCTTACTTCTGAAATAAGAATCACACAATGAGGAAGTATGCCTAGCACATGTTGCTGAAATTATCTAATTTGTAACCAAATCTAGTATGTCAGATATTATCTGAAAATTTTGTCTTATTTGGACAATCCCTTTTTGTGGTTTTTTTTTTTTGTTGTTACTGGGGATTGAACTCAGGACCTTGAGCTTGTGAGGCAGGCGACGGCACCACTGAGCTAAATCCCCAGCCCTGGACAATCCCTTTTTGTTTAAAAAATGTAGCAATATATTTTATAATTAGATTTATAATTTTAATGTTGAATCAAAAATAAAACATTTATAGCTATTTTGATGGTGTTAATTGCTTTTCTCCTTACTTGTAGCTTAATTTTGTATTCTGTTTAATAAATATTTACAAATACATGTACATAGATTCTGTTGTATTTCATTAACAGTAACCAACATATTTACCTGTTAACTGATTTAGTAACAAATATATCTCCATGAAATAATTTGAACCTATTTGACAATAATATATTGTGAAGTTAAATAAAAACTTCAAATTCAGAACTTCCTATTTACTATATAACAGGTAATACATTTGAGCCCTGTTATTGATACTAATCTCAGAGACTAAACATAAGCATTAACTAACAATATGACATAGTTACTTAGCTTCTAATTGTTGAAGCATTACATTAAGTTGGCTTTAAAACCTTTTTAGTTTTGTTGTTGTTGCTAAGTCAGACTACCTGACTGGACTGCTAATTTAATCTAGTTGTTATTTTATACTGGTCAAGTGACTTAACCTTTCTGTGGTTAGGTTTTTACATTTTAAAACTGGATTGGGATTAAATTGAAATAATGCATTTAAAGTGCCTGGCACATAAATCAAAAATGTTCAGTAAATGCTCAGCAAATGTGCTAGTATTATGGTTAGAAGTAAGCAAAGAGTCTTAAGAATACTGGTTATTTTACTCCTTTAGGTAACTTTTATTGTCTTATGTTTTTAGGTAGTCATTTTCCACGTGGCATTTCAAGAATTCAGCCTCTTAAGACATGCAACCGGCCAATCAGGATTGGTTTGTCAAGAAAAGCTAGATTTAAGCAACTCCATCCCTACCTGAAATAAATGTATTTCAAGAGCTTAAAAGAAGATTTTGGACTTTTGAAACATTTCACAGTATCCAGAAATATTTTATGTCTTTGGATAAATGCTTTCTTTCAGTTTGGGGGTGGGGTGGGGCTTTCTCTGTTATAAAATGTGGAGAGATTATTTTGTGTGTGAAATATTACCTTTAAAAGTTAGGAAATATTTTGTTAATGTTTTCATTTCATATAATCAATATTTATATTAAAGCCTTTTCATGATCTTGTAAAATGAATTGACTTTTTAAAATGATATATGCATATGATATTTCTGTGGAGACAATTGATAGCTTTTATAGATTTTTCAAAGGATTCATGGCTCAGAAGAAAGTAATAATTCATTACTGTTCTATGCGCTTAGGATATATTAACAGGAGAAAGAAAATAATCCTGCCTTTCAGGAGCTTGTACTCTAGCAAGGCATGATTTATAGTGTGAGAAGTACTGGTGTAGGGAGGATTTACAGTGGGGTATTAAAGTGAGAAAAATATGGTATTGAAGTAGAAATTAATAAAAAGAGCAATGAGTAGATGAAATTATAGATGAAATGATAGCAATGAAATTAATGGATAGAGAATTTGAAGTCATTTTTAGTAAGTCTGAAAACCTTTGCTTATAATAGAAAATTTTAATCCAGTCAATTAATACATTTAGACTTATTTCTGTCATTGAACGTCATTTTGTACACTTTCTTGATGCTTATTTTCTTCCTTTTTGATAAGTAGCTGAATATTTAATCTTCCCAGTGTTTTTTAAAGTATACTTTATTCTTTACCTTTAAATTGTGTATATTTTATATTTTCTACCAATCTGAAGTATAGAAGGTAAGCTCCATTAGGCAAGGTCTTGTATATACTTTCTCTGTTCTATCACTGAGCCTATCACTATGATAGCAGTATGGAAGTATACTTGTTCTACAAATAGGTTAATAGAAATTGTTAGTTATATAATCATAATTCTACTCTGGGGCCAAAGACAGACTTGGGGGGGAAGAAATAAAATTTAGAAAGTGAGCCTTGTGTGCTGCTACATGCCTGTAATCCCAATATTCTGGTAGGCTGAGGTAGAAGGATTACAAGTTTGAGCACAGCTTGGCCAATTTAGTAAAATCCTGTTTCAAAATAAAAAAGAATTTAAAAGCCTGTGATGTAGCTCTGTGTGACGGTCCTGGATTCAGTTTCTAGTACTAGGGGAGAAAATGCAAAAAAGTGAACGCTGAAAAAGGTGAGAAGGAATTCTGCAGATGAAAGCACCGCCACGCCAATCTTAGTACAACTCTGTGACCTGGAAAGCTCACTTGAAAAAGCTCCCTTCCATCTTTTCACCTGAAAAATGGAGAGAGTGTATTAGAACAGTATCTGATTCCTACTAAACATTCATAAGGTGCTATGTGACTATAAATGAATATATTTCTACACATGTCTCAAAATAGCTATGCATTATTCTTTTTTCCTTTTATTATTATTATTATTATTATTTATTTATTTATTTATTTTAGTACCAGGGATTGAACTTGGGACCTTGTGCTTGTGAGGCAGGTGCTGGAACCCTGAGCTAAATCCCCAGCTCCTTTTATTTTTTTAAATTGCCAGATAAAATTGTATTTTGACAGGTTAAATTTTATGTATTTAAATAAATTATATATAAATTGTGTATATGTTAAATTGTATATATATTAAATTGTATGTATGTATTTCCTTTTTGCAAGACAGTTACATCTAGCTAATTAACATGCATATTATTACAGCACACATTACCATTTTTGTGGTACACTGGAAAGCCCTGAAATGTTACCAGAAACCTCTACAGTAGGCTCCAGAGAGACAGAAAGTGGGGAGCCAGGATGGCCAGTGATGATCAATTAGCAAAGGCGCTGGTCCATCCAAGCCACTGATTTTTACTAGTAATTAATTGGGGTAAAGGCAAGCTATGTGTGAGGATGGGGCTATGCACAACAATGGATGCACAATTGTGCAGTTTCTATGGAAACTAATGGAGGCAAGGCTTGTAGAAGAGAAAGACAAAGCATTCTCAAATTAGGAACAGAATAGACAAAATATAGGGTTGTAATTAGAACATTGTCCTTGTAGTCAAGGTTTTGGTTGTGGGAACGGAATTGGGGTGCGAGTTACTCTGACGTCGGCACATAGGCTCCGGCCAGACTCACTGCTATAAGCAAGCTAATTGGCGGTTAAGCCTTCACAGCCTGCGCTGCTTACAGCCTGCAGTGCAATACTGAGGTCCCTGCGGTGGTGAAAACACTTGATATCCACTCTTAGCAATTTTTTTTTGCAATAATGGAGATTGAATCCAGGACTTTTGCACTAAGCTACATCCTCAGCCTTTTTTTTTTTTTTTTTTCTCAGCCTTTTAAAATAAAAATAATTTTTTTTAAAAGAATTTTGAGACAGGGTCTTACTAAATTGCTAAATTGCCTGGGCTGGGCTTACATTTGCAATTCTCCAGCCTCCAACAGTGCTGGGATTACAGATGTGAGTCACTATATATGGCTTCTTAATAGTCTTTTTTTTTTACTTAAATTCTTTTATTGGTACATTTTAGGTATACAATACATTTACATTCATCATTGGGTGCTTGTACCTGTACATGATGTATCTTGGTTCTTATTTTTTCCCCATTATCTGTGCACCCTTCACCCCTCCACCCTTCCCTATTTACATAGACTTCGTTTCCATTTGTTTTTCTTTTCTCGTAATTTTTCCTTTCCATTCTTTCCTTTCCCATCTCCTCCCACCACCTCTACCCCTTTGGACCTTTTCCTATTTCAAAGTATCAATTATTAGTTATTAATCCTTCTAGTCCTTATTTACATTCTCAGTTTCTCACACTAGAGAAACTATTCGGTATTTACACGTGTGTCCTATTTATTTCACTTAAGAGTATGGCCTCGATATGCATCCACTTAGCTATAAATGACTAGTTTCTCATTCTTTATGGCTGAGTAGTACTCCATTTTGTAAAAAAAAAACCCACATCTTAATCCAGTCTCCAGTTGATGGGCACTTGGCCCGTTCCCAAGTTTTAGCTATTACAAACTGTGCCGCAATAAACATGGGTGCACATATATCACTGTGGTATGATTCTTTTAATTCTTTGGGAAAGATACCCAGCAGGGGAATAGCTGGGTCAAATGGGACCTCCAGCCCTAGTTCTTTGAGGAATCTCCACACTGATTTCCACAGTGGTTGCACCAGTCTGCACTCCCACCAACAATGCAGAAGGGTTCCTTTCTCCCCACACCCCCGGCAGCATTTGTTATTGGTTGATTTCATGATAGTAGCCATTCTTTCTGGGGTGAGGTGGAATCTCAGCATAGTTTTCATCTGCATCTCTCGAATGACCAGTGATGTTGAGCATTTTTTAATATATTTGTTTGGTGCTTTTGCTTCCTTGTCTGAGAAATGTCTGTTCATTTCAGATGCCCATTTTTGAATTGGGTCTTTGAATTGGGGGGGAGTCTGATTTTTTTCAGTTCTTTATATATTCTAGATAGTAGCCCTTTGCTAATTTTTTTTCCCACATTGTAGGTTGTCTGTTAGCTCTGCTGGTGGTTTCTCTTGCAGTGCAGAAGCTTTTTTTTTTTTTTGGTACCGGGGATTGAACTCGGGTCCTTGTGCTTGTAAGGCAGGCAGCAGAACCACTGAGCTAAATCCCTGGCCCCTGCAGAAGCTTTTTAATAGGATGAAATCCCAGTTGTTGATTCTTTCTGCTAGTTCCTGTGCTACTGAGGTTGTGTTCATAAAGTCTTTTCCTATGCCAATCTCTTTAAGAGCTCTACCTAACTTATCTTCCAGCAAGTTTAGTGTTTCTGTCTTAATATTTAGATCTTTAATCCACTTAGATCTTAGTTTAGTGCATGGTGATAGGTATGGGTCTAGTTTTAATCTCTGACAGGTTGAAATCCAGTTTTTCCAACACCATTTATTAAAGAGGCTATCTTTCCTCCAATGAGGGTGGTTGGCTCCTTTGTCAAAGATGAGGTGGTTGAGTATGTCTGAAGTTGTTTCTGCATCTTCTAATCTATTCCACTGATCCTTGGGTCTGTTTCTTTGCCAGTGCCATGTTGTTTTTATCACAGTAGCTTTGTAGTACAGTTTCAAGTTGTGTATTGTGTATTGTGATACCCCCAGCCATGTCCCTGTTGCCCAGAATTGCTTTTGCTATTCTAGGTCTCTTCTGGTTCCAAATGAATTTTTGGATTGTTTTCTCTAGCTCTGTGAAGTATATTGTTGGAATTTCAATTGCCATTGCATTAAATCTATATAGCAGTTTTGGAAGTATGGCCATTTTCACTACATTGATTCTTCCTACCCAGGAACAAGGGATGTCTTTCCATTTTCTTATATCCTCCTTGATCTCATTTTTCAGAGTGCTATAGTTTTCAGTGTAGAGGTCTTTTGCTTCCTTTGTTAGATTGATTCCTAGATATTTCAGTTTTTGGGATGCTATTGTAAAGGGAATTGTTTCCCTAATTTCTCTCTCAATGAGTCTGCTATTTGTATATAAGAAGGCTATTGTTTTTTGAGTGTTGACCTTATATCCAGCTACTCTACTGAATCTGTCATTTAAGTCTAGAAGTCTTTTGGTAGAGTTTTTTGGGTCTTCTATGTAAAGTATCATACCATCAGCAAATAATGACAGTTTAACTTCTTCTTTTCCTATCTTTATTCCTTTTATTTCTTTCTCTTGTCTAATTGCTGTGGCTAATGTTTCCAGAACTATATTGAACAGGAGTGGTGATTAGTGGGCATCCTTGTCTTGTTCCTGATTTTAGCGTGAAAGTTTTCAGGTTTTTTTTTTTTTTTTTTTTGGTACCGGGGATCGAACTTGGGTCCTTGTGCTTGTGCAGCAGGCGGTGAAACCACTGAGCTAAATCCCCGGGCCTAAGTTTTCAGTTTTTGACCATTTAGTATGATGTTGGCTGTTGGTTTTTCATAGATAGCCTTAATCAGGTTGAGATAAAGACCTTCTATTCCAATTTTCTGTAGGGTTTTTTTTTTTTTTAATCATGAATGGGTGTTGGATTTTGTTGAATGCCTTTTTTCTGCATCTATTGAGATGATCATATGGTTTTTGTCCTTGACTCTGTTAATATAGTGTATTACATTTATTGATTTATGGATGTTGAACCATCCTTGCATCCCTGGGATAAATCTGACTTGGTCAGGGTGTTTGATCTTCTTGATGACCCTCTGTATTCTGTTTGTCAGTATCTTGTTGAGGATTTTTGCATCTATGTTCATTAGGAAGATTGGCCTGCAGTTCTCTTTTTGGGTTGGGTCTTTCCCTGGTTTTGGAATCAAAGTCACATTTGCTTCCAGGAATGAGTTTGGAAGGCTTGCTTCCCTTTCAATTTGCTTGATGAGTTTAAAGAGTAATGATGAGTTTAGAGAGTTAGTTCTTCTTTAAATGTCTTGTAGAATTCAGCAGTGAAGCCATCAGGACCTGGGCTTTTCTTTGTTGGTAAATTTTTTATTACATTTTCAATTTCACTCATTGTAATTGGGGTGTTTAGAATTTCTATATCTTCTTCATTTAACTTTGGCAATTCATATGTATCTAGGAATCTGTCCATTTCTTCTGTGTTTTCCATTTTATTAGAGTACAGGTTCTCAAAGTAGGTATTGATGGTCCTCTGGATTTCTGCTGGTTCTGTTGTGACTTCCCCTTTTTTGTTCTTAATTGTGTGGATTTGAGTCTTTTCTTTCCTTTTTTTGATAAGGTTGGCTAAAGGTTTATCGATTTTATTCTTTCAAAAAACCAACTCTTTGATTCATTAATTTTTTGTATTCTCTTAGTCTCCATTGCATTGATTTCTGCTCGGATCTTTATAATTTCTTCTCTTGTGCGGGCTTTGGGTTTGTTATTCTCTTCTTTTTCTAGGAGTTTGAGTTGTTGCATTAGGTTATTTATCTGAGTTCTCTCTGTTTTCCTAATATGAGCATTCACTGCTATGAATTTCCCTTGTAGAACTGCTTTCATTGTGTCCCATAGATTCCTAAATTTTGTACTGTCATCATCATTTACTTGTAGAAACTGTCTAATTTCTTCTTTAATTTTCTCTGTGACCCATTGGCTGTTCAGGAGGGTGTTATTCAATTTCCAGGTGTTTGTGGGAGTTTTGCAGTTTCTCATATTATTGATCTCCAATTTTATTGCACTATGGTGTGATAATATGCAGGGGGTAATTTCAATTCTTTTACATTTACTTAGACCTGTCCTGTGAGCTAGCATGTGGTCTATTTTGGAGAATGACCCATGTGAAGCTGAAAAGAATGTGTATTCTGATTTTGTGGGGTGGAATGCTCTGTAAATATCTATTAAGTCCATTTCTTCAATAGCTTACTTCTGTTCTAGAATTTCGTTGTTAATTTTTTGTCTAGTTGATCTGTCTATTTGTGATAGAGGGGTATTGAGGTCTCCCACTACAATTGTATTAGTGCTTATTTGGTTTTTCATGCCCATTAATATTTGTTTTGTACAGTTGGGGCCATTCATATTTGGTGCATATATATTTATGATTGTCATCTCTTCCTCTTGGATTGTTCCCTTCACAAGGATGTAGTGACCATCTTTGTCTCTCTTAATTAGTTTTGGTTTGAAATCTACTTTGCCTGCAAATAAGATTGCTATCCCTGCTTTCTTCTGGCTTCCTGTGGCATGGAGAACTGTTTTCCATCCTTTTACTTTCAGCCTATGAATTTCTTTTTTGATTTAGGTGTGTTTCTTGTATACAGCATATTGCTTCTTAATCCATTCTGTCAGTCTACTTCTTTTGATTGGTGAATTGAGGCCATTAACATTGATGGTTATAATTGAGAGATACTGACTCATCCTTGTCATGATGTTTTACTGTTGTTGGCTCTTACTTCTTTTTCCCTCTTTTCCTTTAATGTTTTACCTTGCTTGGTGGCTTCCCTCTGTTGAGCCTCATGGAGTTGTGACCTTCGTTGCCTTTTTCTAGGATATTGCTTAGAATTGTTTGGAGTACTGGTTTGGTGTTCATGAAATTTCTCAGGTGTTCTTTGTCATGGAAGTATCTAATTTCCCCATCAATTTTGAAAGATAATTTTGCAGGATACAACAGTCTAGATTGGAAGTTATTTTCTTTTAGGGCTTGAAATACTTCACTCCAGGCTTTCCTTGACTTGAGGGTTTGTATTGAGAAGTCTGCCGTGATTCTGATGGGCTTTCCTTTATAGCTGATTTGTTTCTTTTCTCTAACTGCCTGTAGGATTTTGTTCTTCTGTTGGGTTTCTGGGATCTTGACTATTATATGTCTAGATGTAGATTTATTTTGATCATGGCTAGTTGGAGTTCTATATGCTTCACTTAACTGTATGTCCAATTCTCTACCTCTGTCTGGTCAGTTTTCTCCTATTACTTCTGTGAATAGTTTTTTTATGTCAATTGTACTTTCTCCTGTTTTTTCATGGACTCCTATCAGTCTTATGTTATTCTTCTTTGCATCATCTAGCAGCTGTTGAATTGTTTTCTCATGGTCCCTTACTATTTTTAAGAAATCTCTGTTTTCATGGTCCTTCACCACAATCCTGTCTTCTATATCTGATATTCTATCTTCAAATTCTCTTAACCTGCTCTGCATGCTTTCAATGGAGTTTTTAATCTCCTGAATATCTGTTTGAATCTGTTTCATGTATTCCATTTCTTTCTTATGCTGGGCATTCCTGGCTTCCAGCATGTTTCTGAACTCATCTATTTTTTTTTTATCAGTTTCTGTTCAAGAGCCTCTAATCATGTCTTTCACTCTGCTCACCTTCTCTGTAGTTATCTGGGAGATTATTTCTGCTTTGAATTTTTCTAGAGCCTCATTCATCTGTTTTGTTACTTCCTGTGCTATCAGTTCAGGGTGCTCAGGTGGTTGATTATCAGACTTTTGCACCTCATTTCCCCCAGAAATTGCCTTTTGTGGCATGGAAGTCTGGGTTTGTGACTTGCTTAAATGCCTTCTCATTTTTGTTTTTGGTACTGTCCTTGGTTTAGTTCCTGGGTTGATATTATGAAGTTGTTTATTGTAAGTATCTTTGTTGATCTATTTAAAACCCTTATGGAATGATTGCTTCTCAGAGGTGTCTTCCACATATAGCTGGTCTTTAGATTTTGAGTCTCTAATGACTCTGAGGCTGTCTCATTTTCATTATACCAGGAAGGAAAACTGTGTAGATCCATCACGACTCCTTAGTCTAAGTCATACAATCAGCAACACCATAGCATCAAGTACCTCTTAAACAATGACAATTTATGGTAGTTATTAATCTATCACCTTTAAAAAATAAAGGGTCTCCTTCAAGGTGTGTCTCTGCTGTCACATAGACAACGTGGGCAGCAGTGTGCAGTTATAAGTCAATGAGTCTCAGCAAGCTAGTTCCAGACCCGTGAGATTCAGGCAGATTTCTGGTTGCAAGTCCCAAGTTGAGCTCCCTGTTCTCCTGCAGGGTTGCAATCTGCAAGTTTCTACTGCAGGTTTCAGCTGCTTTTCCCCTGAAGAAAGTCCAGTTTCTGATGGGAGCTGATGATCCCTCCAACTTGCCAATCATGGTGGTCTGGTGTGCCTTTATTGCAGAGATCCCCTTCACTTTTCCAGTGGGCTTGTTTTCATCAGGGAGCCTGAGACAGGTGCTCTCTCTGTTGTTCACTTCTGGAGCTCAGGATAATGGCTTTTGTCTCCCTGTGCCTCTGCAGTGTGTAATCAAGTAGCTTCACAGCCAAAAGGCCAGAGGTGGGGGGTAGGTATTGTTGGAGATGCCTGCGCGGCCCAGCCGTCAGCTGGTGGGCCTGCCCAGGGGGTTCCTCCTCACCCTGTCCTGGTGGCTGGTGGTAAGCTGGTGGAGCAAGCCGGAGCCGCTCTTTAATATTCTTAATAGCTTTATATCCTTGAGCATGGCTTCATTTCTAGAAAGGGAATACTATATCTCAGGATTGTTGTGAGGATCGAGGGGCCTGGTATATATTATGTGTGTATTTGAAATATCTCTCGTGTGTAGTAAATAGTAATGAATAGGTATTTACTGGTACATAGTAACTATTCAATAATTGGTAGCTAGAATGTTTGCCTTTTTGATTTCTCTTTGGATCCTGCATTGCATTATTGTCAAGAATATGCTGTTCCTTTGAATTTTGTGAAAATGTTTCTTTTATTTTTTTCTACAAATGTCCTCCTTTTCTGCCTCTTTTTTTGAATTATAAGCCCCTTTTTGGATTTTTCCTTTATATGTCTACAAGGTAAATCTCATCAGAATTAAAGTTTATCTGCACACACGTGATCCTTTTGCCTATTCCCTGTTGCTGTGTGCAAATATTCCATTCTGTTCTCGGTTCAGTTTCTTCAGGGCAGGTTTATATGGTCCCAGTCTTATTCCTAGTTCTCAGAAAACTTTGAAGGATGCAGTACTTTCATCTCTTTTCTATGAAAAGAATATTCACCTGTAACCACTCCTGGCTCTTTCCTGCTCTGAGCTGATTGGGTAGATGAAGAGTTTACCTCTGAGTACCACTGTTTATGGTGCATGGTTCCCTTTATGCTGTGCACTGGCTTTGCTCTGAAGAGCTTCCTGGTAGGGGTCACATGTCCCCAAAGACAGAGGTAGAGTTCATTCCTGCCGCTGTCATCGCTTGAGCACGGATTCCTGTCCTTCCTCCAACCACCATACACATGCACACACACACCCTTTCCCCTCTTGCCTAGTTCTGTAGTTTTTATTCTCTGGAATTACAAAGTCAGAGGGTTGAAGGGAGGTAGCATTTTATTTCTTACATTTTTGAGTCTTCATGGCCAGATCTGGAGAGGTTGCATGGGAACTATGGTAGAAGACATTTTAAATTGCAGTTAACAGCCCCCGATTATCTTTATACTTGTTCTTAAAATGTAAAAACGGACCTCTTTCAGATCAGAAGACAACTATTCAAAGGACAAAAAGCCAGTTCAAATAACACTTGCTTTTATTTAAACTTAGAATAAATCTGTGTTACTTCAATGCAAAGTAGCAAGTTTTTGGATGCGTACCTGTGATGTGAGAAGGGAAGCAGAGCTTTCACTTGGGAAAGGGAAGTTGATAGTACTTTACATATGCAAATCTGAGCAAATATCACCCATTTCACCTTACTGAGTTAGGCAGCATGGAAAATTAGATATGCAGTGAGTTTGATACTCAGTCCCATCAAAATTGCCAGATAAAAGAAAAAGTTTATAGAGTCAGCCAACAATCAGAGAAATTTTTCTAATAACGCAGACATTATATATTTTCATAGACATATAAATAGTCTGTGGTAGACTTTTGTACTACTAAAAACAATTTTTGGGCATAAATATATCAGAAGAGTAATAAATCATATTTCCCCACTTTGTTGGAAAACAAATTATTTTTTGAAGTTATCCTTGCTGGATATGTTTTATTTATTTATTTTTATTTTAGATATGTTGATGTAGTATTTTTAAAGCACAGGTAAAAGCTTCCTGGAGAAATAGTGGCTAAATTTTCCACCTATCCCATCTATGGCCAAAACAACAAACTCATAATCTAAAGAAGTCTGAGTTTCTACAATTTTGTAATTTGGGACATATTTACTTTAAAAAAGGAAGTCTTATGGACCTCTTTCTTGAACTTGAGATTTTTCTTTTTCATACACATTCATCATTGGAAATTTGCACCTTTACATATCTTCCTTGGTTCTTATTTTTCCCCCTTCCCCTGCCCTCCCTTCAACCCCTCCATCCTTCCCTATTTACAAAGACCTTTTTCCCATTTTTTCATTTTCTCATATTAATTCCTTTCCCTTCTTTCCTTTCCCCTACCCTCCCACTTCCCCTTCCCCTTTGCCCCTTTTCTTCCTATTTCACATTATCTATTATTCCTTTTAGTCCTTATTTACACTTTCAGTTTCTCACACGAGAGAAACTATTTGATATTTATACATGTGTGTCCTATTTATTTCACTTAAGAGTATCACCTCAATGTGCTCCATTTAGCTATAAATGTCTTTAATTTCTCATTCTTTGTGGCTGAGTAGTATTCCATTTTATAAAAAAATCACATCTTTATCCAGTCACAGTTGATGGGCAATTGGGCTATTCCCAAGTTTTAGCTATTATAAACTGTGCCACTATAAACATGGGTGCACATATATCACTGTGGTATGATTCTTTTAATTATTTGGAGAAGATACCCAGTAGGGGAATAGCTAGGTCAAATGGGACCTCCAGTCCTAGTTCTTTGAGGTATCTCCATACTGATTTCCACAGTACTTGCACCAGTCTGCACTCCCACCAGCAGTGGAGTAGGGTTCCTTTCTCCCCACAGCCCCACCAGCATTTGTTGGTGGTTGATTTCATGATAGCAGCCATTCTTTCTGGGGTGAGGTGGAATCTCAGCATTGTTTTCATTTGCATCTCGAACTTGAGATTCTTTTTTTTTTTGAACTTGAGATTCTTAATTGTTTATTTTGCCATCTCTAGTAGACATCTAATAGACATCTCCAACCTATTGTGGTCCACACTTAGCTCCTGTTTCTTTCTCTCAAACTCCTCATTCCCATGGTTTTTCTCGATTCCATGAATAGGAACTCCTTTCTTTTACTCAAAGCAGAAATCTCAAAGTCTTCCCTGAACCTTCTTTTTTTCTCTTAACGCACAGCTGGCCTACCAGCAAATTCTGTTAGCTAATTAACTTGCATGAATTATTGCAACTGAATTCTAATTGGTTTCTCTCCCTCAATCCTTGCCCTCCTTAGTCTACTTTGAACACAGTATCCAACATGATTCTTTAAGGGATGGCACACAAGTGTCCATATAAAATATATGAAATAATGTATAAAAGTAACAAAACTTCCTTTGTTTTTATATTTTTATTATAACATTAAAAGAGATGGTGGCATAAACAAAACTAGTGGGATATTCGATCTTGGTTTTTGGAAATTAATGCATCAATGTCTTGTTCAGTGGAAGTGATTGAAATTCTTAGTAAGTGCTCAAGGTGCTTGTCAGAAATCTTTTTATCTAATTTGACTCTTCCTGTGGTTCATACTTCAAAGTAGTTGTTCACAAGTGTACTTATTACAAAAAAGTGAAGACATACATTGGCACACTTGTGAAGCAAGGGATATGGTTTTGTCTGGGAAGGTAGGTCTTAGAAAAATCTAGTAAAGCAACATAATCAAGATTTCTTTGAGTGTCAGATTGAAACTCCATATGCCATTTGAAAATTTGTAGGGAATGTATTTATGTCCACTGGAAATTGAGTTGCAAATATACCAAAAATTTATGATTTTTTTCCAGAAATCTTAAAACCTACTCTCAAATTCCTATATCAAATAGAAAGAAAGCCTATGTATTTTTTGCTGATTTTAGGATTGTGTTTAGCCAACATACCAAAATGTATAAAATTTGCATGACATGAGCTTGCCATAACTTAAGTCTCATTTCAGACATTGTAACGGTTTGAAGCATAGCACAAGTAAGTTGATTTTCACCTTGAAGAGACAATATTGAACTTATTTAAATGAGAAGTAAAAATCCACCAAAAATGCTAATTCTAGGATCCATTTTTCACTTTGAAATTCTGGCACAAAATTTCCTTTTTATTTCACAAGCCACTTGACTTCATTTTACAAATCACAAAATATTTTCAGCATTTTCCCCTGACTTAGCCACTTTACTTCAGAAAAGTAAACAATCGTAGCCACCAGCCACAATTCTGTTATGTGCACTCGTTCACCTCGGCAGTACGTGACCGACCGAGCTCACTGTGGGCGTTTGCATGGCACACCTTCGTTCCTTTCGGTCCCCTTCCCTACACCTTCTTCTTTCCTCCTCCTGTTTCTTGGTCCCTTCCCATTTGAAAAGATTATCTTCCCTTTTCCTCTTCTATCTTTTATTTTGCTCTTTATTTTAAGTTTCTCAAGAAAAACCATGTGATATTTGAATTGTGTGTCTGATTTATTTCACTTCACGCTATGGTTCCAAGGTGCATCCATTTTCCTAAAAGTGCATCCATTATCCTTAACAGCAGAGTAGTACTCCACTGTGTGTAGATAGCGCATGTTCCTTATCATTCATCTGATGCACATGCAGGCTGCCTCCCAGGTTTAGCTACTGTGAGGTGTTCTGCTGGAGACCTTGGGTCCCCGCGGGCTCCCAGGTTGCACCGGGCGTGGGAAGCGCGTCAGTGGGAGGAAGCAGTCCCAAGTGCCCTTTTCCACCGCTGCTGGGGCTTCCCGGGGCTCCGAGAGCAGCGCGCTCCAGGCGGGGCCTCCTCGGAGGGATGACGGAGGGCAGTCGGGAGCCCGGCCTTCGGCCTTCGCCGCGCCTTCCCTCGGGCGGCCCCCAGGTCGCCAGCTCCCGGGAAGGCGCAGTGCGGGGGTGGCTGTGGTCCGGCCAGGCCCACCCCTCTCTCACAGCCAGGTATGGCTTTGCTGTGGACAGATCCCCTCTCAGGTGGGCCTCCGCTCCGGTGCCGCTGCCGCCCTGCTTCCGAGTGCCTCTTTATGGGTGACCTCTGCGTAACTCCAGCGCACCACCCTCGCTAATTAGCCCCGCTGCATCCGTATTTCCAAGGAACTCCTGGAGCTGGTAATAATTTAATCCTTGGATTTATGAGAGACAGCTTTGATGATGATTTGCATGTCATTATCCATTTTTAAAGCTCTTGAACATACATTTTTATTCTTATTTTTTTCTTCTTCTTCTTCATCCCTCCCCACTCCCTTCCTTTTTTTCCCTGTTTTTAAGGCACTGAGTATTGAATCCAGGGACTTTTCATGGAGCTACTTCAGCCTTTTTTTCTTCTTTTTGAAGTAAGTTGTCCAGGCTGTCTAGAATTTGTAATCCTCTTGAAGCTAGTATCTGTAGCTTCAGTATTTTATGTATTACCAAGGCATAACATTTTAAATTAGCAGCTTTAGTCTACAAATCCCTCATGACAGATTTCCCGTTTTATCAATTTACTTGGCTACAGTCTGGTGAGATTGATTTTAGAAGAATCTTTTTCTTTTTTTTGGTACCGGGGATCGAACTCTGGACCTTGTGCTTGTGAGGCAGGCGGCGGAATCACTGAGCTAAATCCCCGGCCCTAAAACTTGTTATTTATTTATTTATTATTTACATATTTATTTTTTATCCCTTGATAGTATTTATTTTCAACAAACTGTATAAAAATATTTGTGTACTTTCCTCAATAGTCAAATGAATATTTTACAAAATTATTTCTCTCCTTGTCTTTTTTTTTTTTGGTACTGGGGATTGAACTTGGGTCCTTTCTCCTTGTCTTTTAAAGATTACTCTATAAAATAATTTCTTATACTCATACTGTTATTCTAATGCTGTTTAGAATGATTAATTTATCATTATGGTTGTCACTATCATCAGTCATTAAGTGCTTTCTTGAGTAGGAAAATTTGCTAAAGGGATATATAGATTTAACATCAGTAATCAAAACTTGGAGACTGTTGCTTTGCAAGAACCAGTGGATCCTTTTTATTTACAAGAAGAACCAAAGGCCAAACCAAGGAATACTTTCACTGCCTTCTGGGTAAAATATTTGGCTGGTACTGAATTTTTTAATCACTTTAGTAGCATATTGCTCAAACATTTTAATATACTCTCACAGAAGTTTTCTGCCTCCATCTCAAATTATCTTTTTGGAGGAGAGGGAATGACAAATTTTTAATGGAAAATATTAAATTTCTTTGCGACACTATAGCATTGAAATTAACCTAACATATAGTTTTGAGACACATACTGATTTATTTCTCTAAAATCTGAGTTGATTTCTATGTATTTTTCAAAATTTTATTTAGCAGTAGAAATAGTTTTAACAGCACAGAGGTTTATTGCACTGTAGGAATTAAAGGTGTTTTGCAAAAGAAAGTTTTGGAGATAGTTACAAACAAAAAATGTAAGAATGTGAGTAATTCATAAATATTCAATATTATAAAGTATCATAGAGCTTGCATATATTTATCTGAAGAGATATACACTCTCATGCTACACCCAAAAAGTTAAAACCATTCATTATGAAGTTCACCTTTAAAGTAAGTTTAGAGGAAAATTGAATGGAAAGTGGAGCTCCCTTAGTACTGTTTCTCTGTTAATCATCTCCAGCACTGTGTGCTGTCTGGGTTGCAGTTCATGAACTGGCATTGATTTGTTATTATTAACTGAAGTTCATGGTGTATATTAAGGGTCACTCTTTGTATTGCACAATTCTGAGTTTTTCCCAATGCATGATTTCATGCATCCACCTCTGCAGTATCATGCAAAAATAGTTTCAATGACTGAACATGTCCCGTTTGATCAGGACTGATCATTAATCATGTCTGACTAATCGCGTCCTGCTAATCACCGGTCCATTCCTCCCCAATCCCCGCCATCCTGGCCGCCCCTGACATCTTTACTCTCTGATTTTCCCTTTCCCAGAGTATCATGCAGCGCAAGCAGTCGGTGTGTGTACAGCTTTGGCAGATTGCCTTCTTTCGCTTGGCAGTAGCCATGTAAGGCTTTTGTGATGCTAAATTTTCTAGTAATGGATCTCTACTTAGTAGTTTTAGATGAACCTTCTATCAGTGTGGTTTCTTTTAGGGAAAAAGACAACTAGTTCATTTTAAATTGTGACTGTGTCACCTTATCAACTTCTAAAAGTTTTTCTCATGAATTTTCTAGTGATTCTGAGCATCAAGGGAACTACAAACTCAACATTGACAAAAGCTTCTCTATGAACTGAAATGTTTCAAAAGCATATTACACCTTGACAAAATGCCTGCCACGGGAGTTTTTATCTTGCATTTTGTTACCAGGTGCTACATTTAGGAGCCAAACTGTGCCATAGGCTGAAATGATCAACATTAAAGTGGTGCTGTAAACGTCTATGCTAGGCTTGAAAATTCTAAAGTACTAAGCAATGTAAGGGGAAATGTGTTGTTCTGGTGATGTTTTGTATAATGAACAGCCTATGTTATGCTATATGAGCATCATTCTGTGACTACAGTAATGTTACTACGAGCCACTAAGTATTTACTTAAACATAGTCAATGTCCAGCTGTTTTCTAGGTATTGTGTAAGATATGGATGTGTATATCATGGTCACTGCTTTTAGAGAGTACACAAAATCTACAAAGAGTTGACAAAATCTATAAAAGAAAACTCATTAAATAGTTAAAAAATAGTTAGGAGATTTGTGATTTCCTCCTGATTCTCGCTGTATGGCCTTGAATGTGTCAGGAAGCCTCAGTTGTTGTTCAGCTGTTTCCTCAATTTGGCCTACTGTAATCATAAAAATAACTTCTTTGTTCTATTCTGCAAATAATATACCCTGTGGGTTACTACTTGGAAATAAAAAGAGAAAGACAGTGTAAAACAGCAAAAAATGTGTAATCCTGTTGGGTGTCTTAGCAACTATTATTTCCTATTGAAGGATTACAAAAACAAAGAAAGAATGAAGATTAGAGTAGTTTTAGTTTGTCCTTCACGTATTTCAATGAGAAAGCTACTGATCTCTTTCCTTAAATCATTCATTTACTTCTGCTGAGTCTGGAACAAAATGAATAACTTTATTCTTACAAATTCTCTCATTTGTAAAACTCAGATGAGAGTGTTGCTGGGCTGGGTCTGAGAGTCTCAAAGCTGAAATAAGGAACTTAATCCACCCCTTCTGTTGCAGACTCATCGACTTCCACCACGGAATGGGAATGTTTAGGACAGGCCAGTAAGAGGCATGGGAAGGGTTTATTAGAGATTTAAGATGCACTCAAGTGTGCAGTGTGCGTTCTCAGAGAAATGAGACACTTTACAGTTCGGGCCTGGGAGCATTTATCCCTTTCTTAAGGGGCTGAGAGCCTGGGAAAGGCAGCCCATCCTCCTCCCGAAAGGGCGTGTAGCAATTCCACAGGCATGAGCTTCTTTTTCTTTTGGATAGGTGATTCTCTGGGTTAGCTCAGCCTGCTGCTTCCTTTCTTAATCAGACCACTTTTGGCTGTGTGGCGATGGATCTAGTCAGAAAGCAGGGTAAATCTAACCAAGGGTGTGGACAGAGCTGCTTTACCCCACACCAGTCTCCTGATCTAACTGTCTTAATTGAGCCAATTTATGGCCTTGGGTAACTTGGCCGAGTCCTGAAAGGTGCAGTCTTCTTGAAAGCACAAGTTTTTAGTTGTGATTTCCTTATCTCCTTTCTGCCTATCTTTTATTTCTTCTATACTACCTCAAGAGTACTTATCATCTTTTCTGTGCAATGGCTTTTCAAAGGACTCTACCTTTGGAATGGGTTAGATCTGCCTAATAAGGAATTTGTTCTTAAAGGCATTCCTGTTCTCTATCAATAATATAAGGTAAACCCTAAAAATGATTGCTTGAACTTTCTGAAGTATCAAGTGTGATCTAGAAATAGAGAGAATGTTTAAATTTGTAAAAATTATTACAAAGAAGACACTTAATCCCCCTCAGAACTCACCCCTTTGCTTTGAACACATTTATTTTTATCATTCTCGCCCCTGTCCAGCAGTTCTGGAAGTCCTCTTTCAAGGGTGCCTTTTGTTGCACTGTCTTGCTGCCTCAATGTTCTGAATTAATTCAAAACATTCACCTTTCAGAGTCACTTCGACGTTAGAGAAGAGCCAGAAGCCACGTGGTGCCAGTCCCAGTGAACAGTTGGGACGAGGACGGGAGTCCTGTTCTGGCAAGCCTGGCTTTCCACTGGACGACACTCGGCAGCAGCGGTCACACTCAGCATGTTTTTGATCGAGACTCAGGAAGACCCTAAAGAAAGAGGACGTCCAGAACTGCTTCAGGAAGTGGCAAAGATGACAAAATAAGTGCATTTAAAGCAAGGTGAGTATTTTGAGGGTGGTTAAAGGCAATATGTTTTCTTTACTGTAAAACATTTTTTTAAAAAAATTTAAGCATTCACCATATATTTTGATCACACTTTACATGTTGTGAACACAGTCCTAATAATGTGACCGATTTTAACCACTTAAAAGAAAAAATAGTTTAAGTCACTCTAATGTTTGTGAGTATGGGGACTCAGAGTGGAGCTGCAATTACTTAGTTGATTTTCATGGACCAACGTCAGAGATATTATACATAAAATATCTAGTGCAGCTCCTGGCACATAGAGACTGTGTGATTACTTGTAGCTAATATTATATTTGATTGGACAGATTTTACCATCTTTTATAAGTTATAAATAAAAAGACTAACGTTACAGTTTCCTGCCTTTGAGCATCCCACCCATGAAGCATAGTCTGAGAAATACTTAATGTTAGCGTACAAGTCCCCATTACCTGTTTTGAATATTTACTTTTCAGAATACCTACTTTATTAAGCACTGTACATGTTTGGGCCAATTTATTTTAACAAGTTAAATGCACAGCGACAGGTCTGATGGAGGACACTTTGCTATCAACGAATGATGAGAAATAATACTTAGTTTTATATTATGGTAAAATGTACACAAAGTTTATCATTTTAACTATTTTAGCAGTGCAGTATAGTCAGCGGCCTTAATTACATTAACATTGTTACTTACAGGTTTTGAATTTTTCTATATTTCAAAATGTTTTGCTCAGTTTTCCTTTTTTAGTCACAAGAGTGACATCTTAACTTGATAACAGAAAGGAGAAAACTCTCACTTTTGCAATTCTAGTTTCTACTCAAACTGAGTCAAAGTTATGGCTAACAATTCCTATGTGTCATTGAGAACTGCTTAAGAATTTGTCGGAATTTGAATGTAAATTTCCTTTGCTTAACAGCTTTTCTTACAGAGAACACACTAAGGAAAAAAGTTTTAAGTTGGGATAGAATAATGAGGCGGTTGAAATTATACTTTAGCTATGATTAAATTACTTAATAGATACAGAAAAATACTGCATATGGGTAAATTTGAAAGAAAGTATGGAATATTATAAAGTTAATGTAGATAAAACACATTCTTCAGTTGAATAAACATTTTTACAAGAGTTGATATATACAAGGCACTTTGCTAAGTACTATGGGAGTTACAAAGATAGACAAGATGTGGATTTAATCTCATTGGAGAACCTAACGCAGATCAGGGTAAGGTTGCAGAAGATTGCACTTAGAACAGCACAAAGATGAACAATTTAATTTAACTGGAGATTTACAAATCTGTTAATGGTAAACTTTTTATTTAATTATCTTTTATATAAAATAATTCGAGATTATAGATTAAAAAGAAAATATGTTGAAACTCTTAATTCTCTTCTTTGTTGAAAAGCTATTCCTTGCTTTATATTTTGAAATTCCTTTTCATTTTGAGGATTTGATTTGTTTCAATAAATCAAAAGATTAAAATAAGCTTTCTGGGATAGGAAGTAGTACACTACAATTACAGAATTTAGAACAAATTATTTTTCAATACTTTGTACATTACAGTTCCAATAAAGAACAGTGACTGCTCTCATCATCTATTTATTTATGTTCCTTTGGAGAAATTCTTTCTCTGAGATTTCTGCACTGAAGTGTAATTTGTAATTTAAAAATAAGGCATGTTACTCAAACTGCATTCCTTCTTTCCTTGTATCTCTTCTCTTCTTTCCATCTTAATTCTGTTTTTCAAAGGCTTCCTCTGCTTATCTGTCATGTTCTCCTTTCCCAAATACTATTCTTTTTATAAAATACTCCATATAGCTACCATCTGCTTCCTCCTCTACTTTTTGTAATGTTCCTGACTGAAACTGCTTATGCACAGAATCATAAGCTTTTAGAACTCAAAGATATTTCATGGTAAATATCTTCATAATGGTATAAGATTTATTACTCTTAACTGTTACTATACATTTTTAGATTTTTCTCTCAGAATTGTCTTCTCCTGGAGGTCCCTACAATTATTTGAAGAATATAAGATTAATGTTTATTGAAATTATCTCTCTTTAGGATAACTTTTTCTATGTTGTACTGTTATAAGAACTAGGAATTTTTAACCTTACCTCTCAAGCTACTCCTAATTTTCTTTCATTATATTTGCTCTTGTGATCTATATTTTGCTTCAATGAATCCTCCCACCAGTCCATTACTGTTTTCCTTTTTATTCTCATAGCAAAACCTATGTTAAGTGATTTTTTTTTTGTACTGGGGATCGAACTCAGGTCCTTGCACTTGCACAGCAGGCGGCGAAACCACTGAGCTAAATCCCTGGCCCCTGTTAAGTGATTTTTTTCAAGGAAGCTGATTGTAAGATGTTGGATCTAATCCAGTCTCTAGCATTGGTAAATAGTGGTTAAACCGAAATGAAAGCCAATTAACTTCATAACTGTTGCCTGCTTTCATGTTGCTCTTCTTTGCTTTCCCTTCCCCTCTTTTCTTTTTTACTGAGCACTGCTGTATGCGACCACACGTCAGGCCAACTCCTGGACAGACAGTGGACGTAGCACACGGTCTCTGCTCCCATGAGCCCAACAGCTGGATTGCGGACATAGCAGGTATATATTAAAGAGTGAATAAAAATTAAAGTTAATTATTATTTAAAAAAATCTCTCAGGTGAGAGGTACAAAGGAAGAAATTGAAGAGTATGAAGATTTATCTATCCGTAGTGCACAGTTTCATAATTAACCTTTCAAATGCTAAAATATATATTCATGTTTACAATTACATTTATAAGAGGTGGTTTGAATTTTCATAATGTGGAGTATTGGCTTAAATAAAATATTAATAAAATTTAGTTTCCTCAATGAGAAATGTATATTTTAAAATATTAAACATGAAAGACAAAGGATAATACTAAGTGACGTAAAGTTTATGGTTCTTGGTGAGCACACTCTTGAAAGTTCACTCTACATCATCTGCTGTTTAGTTCTTGGCATTAGCCATGGTTGTGTTTTTGAAACATAGTAGACTGCAAATAAATTAGATGTTAATGAATATTTTAATGTATGAATATTCAAGTACCTAAGATTATGTAATAGTTGAGATGTTTCAGGAAGCAATTTATGCCTATGTCCACATTTCTTATCGCTTTTAAAACCTAGCTTTATTTATGCTGATGCTCACCTTGCTGAATTAATGAAGGAACTTCTAAATTTAATGCATGTAACATATTAAATACTTAAAATACCACCTTCCTCAGGTGTCACCAGGCAAGATTAGAATAATAAGACAATGTTAACAATACATGAGGATTTTATTGAGCATTTAGTTAATCATAATTAGTTCACATGAATTTTTTTTACCACATCTCATTCCTAAATGTAGGCTATTGCAGTAAAATGGAGTTAAAGGAATTTAACATTTTAAAATGATTATTTGGTACATATCTTAATTTTTTTTCAGTTTTTACTTTATTAGTATGTTCGCAGTGCATAATGATTACATTCCTCGTGGGGAGCTGGTGCACGTACATAATAAATCTGAAATATTTTTTCATCCACTTCCCCTCCTCTCTCTCCTCCCTCCGTGCATCTCTTGGTCTCTTTCCCTTCTGCATAAAATCTATCTCCCTTTTTCCTATTATCTGTCTTTTATTTTGCTCTTTATGTTTTGGATTTCTCATATCAGAGAAACCATGTAATACTTAAGCTTGTGTCTGATTTATTTTACTTAACATATGGTCACAAGGCATACATTTTCCTACAAATGACTCAAGCTTATCCTTCTTCGGGGCAGAGTAGTACTCCATCATCTATAAACACCGAATTTTCTTTATCCATTCATCTGCTGATGGGCGTATAGACCACTTCCAAGATTTAGCTATTATGAATTGTGCTGCTATAAACATAGGTATCCATGCGTCTCTGTAATATGATGTCTTTAACTCTCTGGGGACAATACCTAGAAGGGGAACAGCTGGGTTCAATAGAATTTCTAGTTTTAGTTTTTGAGAAATCTCCTTACTGATTTCCATAACGATAGCACCAGTTTACACTCCCACCAACAATGTCGAAGGGTTCCTTTTTCCTCTCAGCCTCACAGCATTTCTTATTATTTGATTTCTTGATGATCTGGATTAAGAGAGAATTTCAGTATTGTCTTAATTTGCATTTTTCTAATGGCCAGCAATGTTGAACATTTTTTTCCTGTATTTATTGGCCATTTGTACTTCTTCTGAAAAATGTTTATTCATTTCAGTGCTCATTTTTTGACTAGGTGTTTTATTTTGGAAACATCATAATCCCAGACTTCAAGTAATAATTCAAAGCTACAGTAATGAAAACAGAAAAGTATTGGCACAAAACAGGTATATGAATTAACAGAACAGAATGGAGGATATAGAAAAATGCCAGGGACATCCAGCTGTTTAATCTTTGACAAAAAGGCCAAAAATACACAGAAGGAAAGAGCCTCTATAACAAATGCTGCTGAGAAAATCCATGTGCAGAAGACTGAATCTAGATCATGTCTCTCACCATGTACTACACTAACGTAAAAATGGACTCAATTTAAATGTTAAAACAAAAACAATATATCTGCTAGAAGATGAAATAGGTAAAACTTTTGATGATATAGATTCAATATTCTTTGTCTTTAAATTTTGTAATTTTGCTGAGCCCTCATCCACAAAAGACTTCAATTTTGGAAATTATAGAATTTGAAAAAAATGTTCCTGCCTCATCTGGAGAAAAAAAAATCTTTATATCAATAAAGATGTGCCACATCTGAGCTTCACTGATGACAGTGTATATTAGATATTCATTTTTCTGACCTAATATTTCATTATTTACTATTTCCCTCTGACATGTGTTTTGTGGCAAAATATAGACTAATACTTTTTTCTTTGACCTAAAAGGACATATTCATGATTGCATTGTGGTTTTGTAATGGAAAAGGAGGCAAGCAAGAGATGAAAATAAATGTTTTTGAAAACATTTTCCCTCGGTCCTCCATAGACTTTCATCTGTTCTCTCACTACCAAGTACTGTGTTGAGATTTGTTCTGTCACTGCCCCACCCCCAAAGTGTGCACAATTGTCTCTTGCCTTAGTGTTCAAAAGTTTCCTTAGGGTGTATCTAGCTGTGCACCCTTTCCCAGCATTATCTTCTGCACTTGGATATTTCCTCAAAACCAAAACTGTATTCAGTGCAGTGTGACTGAGTCTTAATAGGTGCTAAATAAATTTTGAGGTATAAGTAAGAGATGAGTTTATCTTCAGCTTAGACAAATTTTCCTCAAGTATACATTTCTTTCTTCTTTTCTTTTTTTTCATGATGCTGAGGACCAAACCTAGCACCTTGCACCTGACAAACAAGTGCTCTCCCTACTACTAAGCCACACTACCAGCCTTATCTTTATTTTTTCAATTTTCTAATTTCTATTAAATAGATATTGAATTTTCTAACTATATCATGTTAAAAGTTAAAACTAACCTTTGTCAGAAGATTCTTTTTCTTTGATGTTTTGGAATATGCTCTGAAACTAGTCTTGGTTTTCTATGCCCCTGGTTGTGATTTAAATTGTGTCCATTTTGCTATTCTTCCTCGGTATCTGTCTCTGTCTGTCTGTCTGTCATCTACCTATCACCTATCTCTGTCTCCCTCTGGATCATCTATTTTGCTGGGACAAAATACATTCACAATTTAAAGGAGTAAAGGGTTATTTTGTGTATGTTTTCAGCTCATGCTTGGCTGATTCCAAGGCAGAAACACCCTGGCAAAAGGGCGTGACGGGGGAACGCTCCTAAACCCATGTGAGCCAGGAAGCACAGAGAGCTTGAGAGAGAGGAAAAGGCTGGGGACAAGAATATACCTTTCAGATTTGACCAACACCCTCCAACTCGGCTCCACCTCCTAAAAGTACACTCAGCTTAACCCCACTGATGAGGCCAGTGCCCATATGGTGTAATCACTTTCCAAAAGGCCACCAAACCCTATTCTGTTTCATTCCTATATGTTCTTTTTTTAAACAAATCACATGGTTGTAGAATTCTTCAGAGGATACTATTTTTTTTCAAAGTTTCCTTATATATCTTCTCTGTTTTTTTGCTGGTTAATTTTTCTGCTTCACTAAGCCAGAAGTTAACATGACTTTTCCTTTTCAGGCTGTTGTTTTTCTCCAAATTACTGATCATTCTCATGATATGATCATATGTATAAGTGAAAGACTGGTTTGGTGGTACTGGTAGCCTCCGTGGTTTGGCTTTTTGTTGTTGTTTTGTTAATAAGAAAGGCGCTTCGTATTTTCTTAGCAAGCCTCCTCACTGATCCTGACTCTCAGATGTGAAGCTTCTGCCGGCACTCAGCCTTCCACTGAGGTTGTGCAGAGGAAGTCATTTGGCAAGCTGCTGAATCCCCCAATAGGGCACAGAGGAAATGCTATAACTTGAAAGTAACTTGCTTTAAGGGTTTTCACTGCTATCCTGAGACAATTCTGCTGGGTTTTGTTTATTTGATCATTTTGTTTAGTGTTTATTGAGGAGATCTAGAGTTCCTAAGAGCATTGCTCTATTTCTTCATTTGGTCCAATTCTCAAGTTAGAAGCACGCTCTCCTTTAGTCTCACATTTCTCCAATTTATTTTGAAATGTTTTCTATCACTTTTTCAGGGCATAAATAGCAGGAAATGTGTCTATTCCATCTTTTTATTATCTTTGCTGAATTATCAAGAGAAGAAGAATTAAAGAGTGTGTACATAGCCACTATATTGAATTGGAAATTGTATATGGTAACATTCTTTATTTTATTATTTATAATGTTTGTTTCTACTTCATGTAACATAGAAAATAAACTAGCCAAGTAAGTAATTTAGCTTTCACACAGGTAGTAAGTTACACTTCTTTTTCAAGAATGTAGAATATCTGGCTGGGGATTTAGCTCAGTGGTGCTGCCACCTGCCTTGGAAGTGCAAAGTCCCAAGTTCAATCCCCGGTACCAAAAAAAAAAGAATGCAGAATATCTGTGTCTGCCATTGAAACTACTGTTTCCTTCAGTAAGCAATACTGCTAATAATATTGATGATATTGGGACAGAACTAAAAGGGGTCCTTTAAATTTAGATAGCATGAAATTTAGAGTAAAATCTAGTTTTAAGTGTTCTTGTCAAAATGTAGAAGCCCACTGGCTACTGCCAGGAAAATGACACTGTGGACCTGTTCCATATGTCTTTATGGACTCCAGACAATTCTGCTCTGTTATTTCTGAACTTAGACAAGAACCTTATCTTCAACTTTCCTGAGGCCACCTTTTATTTTCTTAGAGTTTAAAGGATTTATGTCTTTGCTCAGTAATGAGTTCAGACTTTCTAAAGAAAATCTGACTTCGCAGCTGAGTATGGTGACTCATGTCTGGAATTCTAGCACCTAAGGAAGATTGAATCAGGAGAATTGCTACTTTAAGCCCCCAGCCTGGGAAGAGAGTGACTTACTTAGATCATGGCTCCAAAAGGGAGGGGGGTGCTAGGGATGTAGCTCAGTACAAAGGCCCTGGGCTTAATATCCTGTATTGCAAAAAATAAAACAAAGAACATCTCAACTATTCTGCCTAATTTATCATAGCTTCTTGGAGATAGAGGAATATTTTTGTCTTTATCTGTGTTATGGCTGTGTCTAGATGTCCCCCTAAAGCCTCATGTGGTCATAGGTGGGGCTTTTTGGAGGTAGCTGGATCTAGAGTGTGTGATTCTGGGATTAAGTGTGTGTAATAACTAAATTAGTCCACTGATTGGTTTGGCATAGTTCTGGGTAGGATTAAGAATGCCTTACCCTGGATATGAGTGCTATTGCCCTTAGGGTGAGTAGCCTGGATAAAATATAAGGCATACAAAGAAGATCACTGCTCCTTGCTTGTAGCTTGCTGCCTTCTGCCTTCTGTCTGCCATGAGCTGTTTCTCCACTGCGATGCCTCTCTACCATGCCACCCTGCCTTGGAGCCAGTCAACTATGAACTGAAATCTCTACAAACTGGGAGCTAAATAAACCTTTCCTCCTTTAACTTTGGGTGTTGGGTGTTTTGTCTCAGCAACAAGAAAAATAACAAAGACCATCTGTTAGATGGGATGAATATTATAGTAGACATTTTTGATGAGGCACCCAAGTGTGCTTTCCAACTTCATTTTCATTTATTATCTTAATAATAGAAGCTGCAAAAGTTACATGGACATGCCCCTTAGCCTCGTTGCAGATGGGGGTAGGGGAGCATTTATTTTTCTTCTACTTAAATAAAAATTCTATTGGTGTGATGTAAGAAAAATTTTGATTTCCTGGTGAAATAAATAATGTCCCTGACATTGTCTTTTCCTGTGTTTTCTCCCGTAGGCATAGCCTAGAGCTACAGCTCTGAGCCCATGGGACAATAAAATCACAGAGGGATGGAGGCTTAGGAAGACATTGTTGAGGAGCTGTGCCACATTTGGTGATAATTATTAGAATGTATTTGGCAAATGTGTTTTTAAGCCAAGCATTGTGCTTGCTAATTTTCCTGTCTTTAAAAAAAATCAGTACATGTTTGCAGTACATAATGATTACGTTCATTGTGGGGAATTTGTGCACGTATGTAACACATCTTAGTTCTTTTTACTCCCCTTTTCCTCCTCCCTCCACCCATCCATCTCTAGATCTCCTTCCTATTTGTAAAAGATTTATCTCCCTGTTGCTTATTGTCTATCTTTTATTTTGCTATTTAATTTTTATGTTTTTCTCTTGTGTAATTGCTGTGGCTAATGTTTCCAAAACTATATTGAACAGGAGTGATGATATCCAAAGTGGACATCTTTGTCTTGTTCCTGATTTTAGTGTGAAGGATTTCAGTTTTTGATCATTTAGTATGATATTGGCTGTTGGTTTTTCATAGATGGCTTCTATCAGTTTGAGGTAGAGACCATCTATTCCAATTTTTTGTAGGGTTTTTATCATAAATGCATGTTGGATTTTGTCAAATGCTTTTTTGGTATCTATGGAGATAATCATATGGTTTTTGTCCTTGGCTCTATTGATATAGTGTATTACATTCATTGATTTTCGTATATTGAACCATCCTTGCATGCCTGGGATGAATCCCACTTCATTAGGGTGTATGATCTTCTTGATGATCTTCTGCATTCTGTTTGCCAGTATCTTATTAAGGATTTTTGCATCTATGTTCATTAGTGAGATTGGCCTATAGTTCTGTTTTTCAGTTGGGTCTTTCTCTGCTTTGGGGATCAAGGTGATGCTTGCTTCCAGGAATGAATTTGGGAGTATTGCTTCCCTTTCAATTTCATTGAAGAGTTTAAACAGTAGTGGCAGTAGTTCCTCTCTCAATGTCTTGTAGAATTCAGCAGTGAAGCTATCAGGACCTGGGCTTTTCTTAGTTGGTAAGTTTTTAATTACATTTTCAATTTCATTGGTTGATATTGGGATGTTTAGAATTTTTAGGTCTTCTTTGTTCAACTTTGGTAATTCATATGTGTCTAGGAATCTGTCCATTTCTTCTGTGTTTTCCATCTTATTGGCCTATAGGTTCTGGAAGTAGGTATTGATGATCCTCTGGATTTCTGCTGGGTCCGTTGTAATTTCACCCTTTTCATTCTTAATTGCATGGATTTGGGCCTTTTCTTTCCTTTTTCTGAGAAGGTTGGCTAAGGGTTTGTCAATTTTATTGATTCTTTTGAAGAACCAACTCTTGGCTTTATTGATTTTTTTGTACCATTCTCTTAGTCTCCATCACGTTAATTTCTGCTCTCATCTTTAAAATTTCCCCCTTTGTATGAGCTTTGGGTTTGTCCTGCTCTTCTCTTTCTAGAAGCTTGAGGTTTAGCATCAGGTTGTTTATATGGGCTCGCTCTGTTTTCCTAATATGAGTATTCACTGCTATGAATTTCCCTCATAAGACTGCTTTCATTGTGTCCCATAGATTCCGATATGTTGTATTGTCATTGTCATTTAATTGTAGGAAATGTCTGATTTCTTCTTTAATTTCCTCTGTGGCCCAGTGGTTATTCAGAAGTGTGTTGTTCAATTTCCATGTGTTTATAAAAATTCTTTTGGTTTCTTTTGCTATTGATCTCCAATTTCATCACACTATGGTCTGATAATATATAGGGGATAACATCAATTTCTTTGCACTTAAACATGTTTTGTGAGTGAGTATGTGGTCTGTTTTGGATAATGACCTGTGTGCAGCTGAAAAGAATGTGTATTCTGATTTTGTGGGGTGGAACAATCTATAAACATCTGTTAAGTTCATTTGTTCAAGGCTTTGATTGAGTTCTAGTATTTCATTACTTATTTTTTGTCTGGTTGATCTATCTATTTGTGACAGTGGGGTATTGAGGTCCCCCACTACTATTGTATTAGTGCATATATGACTTTTCACACCTGTTAGCATTTGTTTTATATAGTTGGGTGCACTAGTGTTTGGTGCATATATATTTATGATTGTCATCTCTTCCTCTTGGATTCTTCCCTTTACAAGGATGTAGTGTCTTTCTTAGTCAGTGTTGGTTTGAAATCCTCTTGATCTGCAAAGAGGATAGCTACTCCTGCTTTTGTTTGGGTTCCTGTTACATGGAGTATTGTTTTCCACCTTTTAACTTTCAGTCTGAGTTTCTTTTTGAATTAGGTGTGTTTCTTATATGTAGCATATTGTTGGATCTTGCTTTTTGACCCATTTGGCCAGTCTATTTCTTTTGATTGGCGAATTGAGACCATTAACTTCGATGGTTATAAATGGTATGTATTGAGTTATCATTGTCATGACTTTTTCTTTTTGTTGGATTTTCCCCCTTTGCATTTAATTTTTTGTTGCAACTGACAGATTCGTTCTGCTCTGCTTCCTGGGGTTTTGATCCTTGTTGTCTTTTCCTAGGGTATTGTCTAAATTTTTTTGGAGTGCTGATTTGGTATTCATGAAGTTCCTAAGGTGCTCTTTGTCATGAATGTATCTTATTTCACCATCAATTCTGAAAGATAGTTTTGCAGGGTACATCAGTCTGGGTTGGAGACTGTTTTCTTTTAGGGCTTGAAATATGTCACTCCAAGCTCTTCTTGCCTTGAAGGTTTGTGTTGAGAAGTGTGCTGTGATTCTGATGGGTTTTCCTTTGTATGTGATTTGTTTCTTTTCTCTAACTGCTTGTAGAACTTTGTTCTTCTGTTGGGTTTCTGGAATCTTAACAATTACATGCCTATGTGTAGATTTTTTTTGATCAAGGCTAATTGGAGTCCTATTGCCTCACTTATCTGTATGTCAAGTTCTTTTTCCCTGCTTGGGAAGTTTTCTGCCATTACTTCTGTGAACAATTTTTTTTATATTATCTTCACTCTCTCCTGTTTCTTCATTGACTCCATTCACTCTTATATTATTCTTCTTTGAATCATCTAGCATCTGCTGGATTCATTTCTTGTGGTCCCTTACAATTTTAAAGCAATTTTTCTTTTCCTGGTCACTAATTGCAATCTTATCTTCTATATCTGAAATTCTGTCCTCACATTGGCTCATTCTGTTGTGTAGACTTTCAATGGAGTTTTTAATCTCTTGTAAATCTGTTTGCATCTGTTTTATGGATTCTATTTGTTTCCTATGTTGGCATTCCATCATGTTTCTCAGCTCCTCTATTTTTTTATCTGTGTCCTCTCTAGATTTTTAATCATGTCTTCTACTATGGGCACAATCTGTACTGTTGTCTGAGAAATTATTTCTGATTCCACTTTCTCCAGATCCTTTTTTGTTGCTGGGGGCAGTTGTACAGTCACCTGGAAGGTTCACTTCCTCTGTGCTGGGGGCAGCTCTGCTCCTTAGCACTGAGGGCAGTAGTATGGTGGCCCAGAAAGCTCATGCTGTTTTATTTTTAAAAGGAGAGAAAGTTTATTTTGCTCCTTTATTAATATATGTTTACCATACATACTGTTTACATTCCTTGAGTGAAGTTGGTACTTGTGCATAACACATCTTCATTCTTTTTTTCATCCTTTTCCTCCTCTCTCTCCCCACCTTCATCTCTTGATCTCTTTTACATTTGAGAAAGATCTATATCTCTACTTCCTATGATCTTGTGTGTTGCTCTTTAAATTTTTATATTTTTAAAATTTTTATTTTTTTATTTTTAAATTTTTATATTTTTGGTTTCTCATATAAGAGAAGCTATGTAATATTTAAACTTTTATATCTAATTTATTTCATTTAACATTATGGTCTCAAAGTACATTCATTTTTCTCCAAATGACTCAAATTTATCCTTCTTTATGGCAGAGTAATACTTCATTATTGATGGACCTGTAGGCCACTTCCAATATTTAGCTATTATCAGTTGTGCTGCTATAAACATAGGTATGCATGTGTCACTACGATATAATGTCTTTAACTCTTTTAGGAAGTTTCCTTGAAGGGGCATAGCTGGGTCAATGGAATTTCTAGTTTTAGTTTGTTGAGGAATCTCCATGCTGATTTACATAGTGATTGTCCTCATTTACATTCCCACTAGGAATGTAGAAGAGTGCCTTTTTCTTCCAGCCTCTGACCACCATTTGTTATTATTCAGTTTCTTAATGGTAGCCATTCTTTTTGGAGTAAGATAGAATCTCAGTGTTATTTTAATTTGCATTTCTCTCTTGGCCAGAGATGCTGAACATTTTTTCATGTATTTATTTGGCATCTGTACTTCTGAGAAGGGTCTACTTCACTTGCCCACTTTTTGATTGGGTCTTTAATTTTGGGATCTGATTTTTTTAGTTCTTAATATATTCCAGATATTAATGTCCTTTGTCCAGAGAGTAGTTAGCAAATTTTTTCTGATTCTGTAAGTTGTCTCTTTTCCCTGTTATTTGTCTCCTTTGATGTGTAGAGGCTTTCTATTTTGATATAATCCCATTTGCTGAGTCTTGATGTTATTTCTTAGAGTTCTGTTTGGAATATTCTTAACTGTGCCTATGAATTCAAGAGGTTTTTTTTTTTTTTTTACTAATTTTATCCTCCAGCTGATTAAGTGTTTTGATATTATTATTTAGGTTTCTGTTCTATTTTTATTTTGGTACACAGTGATAGATATAGGTCCAGATTCAATCTTTTGCAGGTGTGTAACTAGTTTTCCTGGCACCTTTTTTCAAAGAGGGTAGCTTTCCTCCAGTATATATTTTTGGCTCCTTTGTCAAAATCAGATAGCTGAATATGCCTTGGGTTCTTTCTGTGTTCTCTATTCTGTTCCATTGATCCACATATTTATTTTTTATACCAGTTCTAAGCTGCTCTTTTTTTTTATTACTGTAGCTTTGTATTATAACTTGAAATAAAGGATTGTCATGATTCGTGCTTTGCTCTTGTTGCTTAGGATTGCTTTTGCTATTCTATCTTCTTGTTCCATATGAATTTTAGGATTTTTTTTCTATTTTGGTGAGGAATGCTGTTACATTTTGATTGGTATTGCATTAAATTTTTACATCAGTTTGGGTAATATGGCCATTTTAACAATATCATTCTGCCTATCCAGACAATTTTTGTGTATTTATAAAATTTAATTATACTTAAAATGAATAGCTTACAAATGATGAATTCAACCATCATGTAGATGGTTTAATTTAATTAAAAATCCATGTGAATAACTGTTTTTGGATTATATTTTATCTCAATTCTTACTTACTATATTTTAACCCATTAACTGCAAGTATGTAATTGGTCTAGTTTCATACTTTTGGTCTAGACTTTACTCTTCTGAACATAGTTAAATTTGATTCTTTGTATGTCAATTGGTGACTTTATTTATTTATTTATATTTGGTACCGGGGATCAAACTCGGGTCTTTGCACTTGCAGGACAGGTGGTAGAACACTGAGCTAAATCCCCAGGCCCAATTGCTGACTTTAAATGTGTACATATGGAATATAAAACTTTTTAAGTTCAAAACAGTAGTCACATATGGCTGATGGAAAGTATTTCTGATGCGGAATTCAACTATGGGTCTAAATTAGAGATTATTCATTATGATATGCTGTTCTGTGTAAGTGACTTCAAATACTTGAGCCTGAGATTTTCTCAACTGTAAAACTCAGAAAATAGTTATGTGACACTGTTGGTATGAGAATTAATTTAAACAATATAAGCATATGTTTATATCGCAGTGCTTGGCAGATAAGAACTTAGACTTCGTTTTTTTTTTAAATGAGTACCTATTAGAGAGGCGCTGAAACATCTTTCTTTATAAATTGTTTCCTTTTCAGGAGATAAATGTGAGAATGTTGCAACTCAATAACATGATATATAAAACAAATTAATATGATAGGAATTGTGATGTGCTTTATTTTCTCAAGCAGTACTCAGAAATGACCTACAAATTCTCTTCACTGCTAACAAAGTAGGCTTTCTTAGCCACCGGCTCATTACTCAAGAATTGAGTGCAGAAACTCTTGGGCTATATTGTGTCATCTATAAGCAACGGCCTACTTGTTCTGTTTTACTTGAAATACTGAATCAAATCCTTATTAGTTAAAATAACATTGACATAGAATCTCCATGATATCAGGTATTTGATAATTATAAAAACAAAACAGAAAAGAAAATGTTCTATTTGTTTTAATTGCTTTAAATATATTTAGCTGAGTGACTCTTAAATTTTTTTCTTTTATTTTTCTTTGTAGTTTAAAAAAGATTTTAGAAATGCCAACAGTAAACAATGGAAGAAAAAATGAGATGAAAAATGGTGGTTTCTTAAGAGAAAATATGGAATAACTTGGTTGCAACAAGGTTAACACAACCATGGCCAGGTGTCTACTCTTGAATTTGAAATAGTTTATTGTAGAAAAAGTGAGCAAATTTGAAAAATTAAAGGTAGTAATTGACTGTGTTTGCATTGCAAGGTTCTGACTTTCTTTAGGTACCATATACAACCCTATGGAAATAGTTTTATATGAGACTGCAAGAGCTAGTTGAGGCCCTGATTCTGGTTATAAAATAAAAGACTGCAATTATAAAGCAAGATAAATACATTATTTTGCCTTTAAAACCACACCTTCATCTCCTTTAATCTAGAATAGCATGTTCCTCTTTTGCCTACTCTTTATATTCCCATCACTTTCCATGAGAGTAGACCCTCTTAGTGCATAGTCTCGGGGCTAAGGTGGCTGAATTTGAATCCTGCCTCCACTGTAAACTTCTTATGTGAGTTTGGTCCTATGACTGAAGCTTTCTGTAGTTTGGTTGTCCCATCCATAAACTATAAATAAGAGAATTTGTTGTAAAGATTACATTGATTATGTTTACAAAGTTCCTAGTATATTGGAAGAATGTTTCAGTAAATAATTGATTTGCATAGCAGCTAAATGTCATCCCTTGGTGGAGTGTGGAAGACCCTTCCAGGTTCCTTTTCTCCCTCTACTTTATATTCCAGTGAGTTCCATAAATAGTGACAAGAGGACCCAGATGGACACCAGTGAGCAATTTGGAGCCAGTGTCTTTTATAGATGAAATGCAAACCTAAAATTAAGAAACATTGGTTCCAATTACATTTTCAACATTCTATCATGGTTGGAATTTTGCTATGTAAGGTGCATACAAGAGCAATGCAATTATAAGAATTAGAAACTTCTTTGTTTTAAAAAAATAAAATTTGTTTTATTCTTGAATTTAGGTTTGTCTGATATTTCTGAGATAGTTGTGCCCTCAAATGTATCACTGCTGACAGTAAATAAGCTGACTCAGGATTTGGTTATTTAATGATACCAACATGAGCTGTGAAATATAATAGTTTTTAAAATCCTAATCACATCACAAGATAACGCCCTTGAATGCTCACTTTTGTGGAGGAAAACTGTTCATTCAGGTCTATCTACTCCATGTCATTGGGAGAGTTAATGGCAGAACGTGGACACCGTGGGAATTGTCTGATCTTCTACGGGCTATACCTTGGAGTCCCAAGATTATAGCAAAGCAGTTCATGGGCTCTGAGTTCTTCTTTCATATATAATACTCTAAATTTTGCATAGTTTTCTCAACCACTGAATTTGGTCTGTGAAAAACTAGAAAGGCAGGAGAGAGTGAACCCTGTTCAGTGCTCATCCCTTGTCCTGCTTGTTGGCTGGCTTGGCAGTCAGCCAAAGTGAAAGCAGTCTTGGACAGTTTCTGAGTCACCATCCTCTTCATTACTGCAATCACCGCAGCCCTCTGCGGTTTGGCCTAGCTTAGCCTTTTAACGAAACTGCAGCAAGTTAGTGCCTAGCTAGCACACGCTAAATCGCTGTATCAGAAAATCAATTCCAATCTATGAAACTAGCCCAAAAGAGAGCTACTCAAAATAAAGAGAAATTGATGTCGAGTAGGAAGGAACAGCCACTGTTCTGACCATGGCACTGAAACAAGGCTGCCAAACTGACCTTGCCCTGGCCACAAAAACACTTAGGACGCAGAATGCCAGTGTGCGTCATCTCAGGTTCACCCACATCCTGAGATGTGTGGGGCATTTCTGTTTTCCCTCTTGTTTTCACTCCTCACTGCCAAACCCTTCAACAAATCATATTGGTTCTATCTTCAAACGCTTTCCACTCTCCCGCCACTACTGTCTCTCCCGGATTAAGGCAGTGCCTAATGGTGCTCTAAAGACACACTGAAATGCAGCTGCTCACGTCCCTGCAGGGACGCCCACCTCCTGCACATGGTTCCTGGCTTCTGGCCTCTGGAAGACCGACGTCACTGCCCGTTGGCACCCCCTGCCTTTTGCTCACTCTGGTCTCTTACTTCTGCTCACACAATTTAGCAGTGTCCCACTGCATGTGTTCTTGCTGATCCCTGGGATGGAAAGATTTTCCCAGTTAGCCTCAGGACTTGTTCCCTCCATTTCTTCAGGTCTTTCTTCAGTGATCACTGTCTCATTGAGGTTTGTCTTCTTCCTTTCATTTAGAATTAAAATCCTGGCCCATTTTCCTTATTCTTTTCCAAAAACTTACTGCTATCTAAAATATTTCATTTATTTATTTATTATGTTTGTTGTCTGACCTTCCTCACTAGAGTGTAAGTTGTATGACAGCAGGATTTTTGTCTATTTTAACTGCTATGTAGTCTCCACATCTAACATAAATACCTGGCATAGAACTGCTCAACTGTTTCAACACATACATCATGAACTCACTTTGTACTCTAGTTCTATATCTTAAATAGTTTGATGCATATGAACATGCTTGAATTAACTGAAAAAGAAATTATGTGCCATTCTTATCTATTTAGTCCAAACATTTGGTTTGTGTTTTTGTAAAGATCCAAGTCAAAGAAACTTTCTATAAATTATTATTGCATTTTTGGCTAAATAGGAAAGTCAAATGCCAATGCCTGCAGAGGACAAACCAAATTAACATCACATATAACAGATTTTTGTTTTGACTTTTCTACTTGGCTATAACTGAAATAGGTTCACTTTTTTTTTGTAGTACTAAGGTAATTTAAAATAAGTATTTTCTAAGCCTATATTCAGGTGTTGGTTTTCTAACACCTTTAGAAGTCCATTATAAGTTTGTTACATATGTTTTTGTATTTCAGGATTTCAGAATTTGACTCAATATTTGAGTATCTGTTGTTATATATAAGAGAAGACTTGATGATGATGATGATGATGATGATTGTGGTACTGGGGATTGAACTAAGTTCTTCACACTAAGTTATATCCCCAGCCATTAAATTTTTTTTTAAATTTTGAGACAGGGTCCTGCTAAATTACCAAGTTGCCCATATTGGGCTCCATCTTCTGATCCTTCTGTCATAGTCACCCAGAGTGCTGGGATTAGACAGGCACACCCACTCGTGGCTGCAAAGGTTATTTTATATGTCTTAAATCTTACACCTTAGTTATGAATTTCATTTGTGCCTGCTTTAAAAACAACTGATATCTTGTTGATTCTTACTCAGCTTTTATCTTTCGCAGTTTCTTGGTTTTAATCTGTTATAGTCCCTAAAGCCTATTCTCCCCTGTGTTATTAGCCTCCAACCAAAAGTGACACTTAATGGTTTCTGCTCCTTCAACACTGGCTGAGCACTTTGAAAGCAGGGAAGAAGTGCATTATTGATAGTTCTATACGTCCTAGAGTGTGCAGTGAAAATTTGAGAGTGGGAAGTATGGTGAGTCCCCTTTTGGTTTTGTTTTAAAGAATACTACTGTAATAAAGAAAAATGATGTTTTAAATGAAGCCAAATCTGATTCCATTCAGCTTTGATAGCTGAATTCATTTGTAAAATATTGCTGATCTGAAGTGTTTCATGCCATTGATGAAATTATTCCATTAAACTTGGGCTTTGAGAAAGCTATAGCGAAGAATGGGAAGCAGGGCACTTGGACTTCAATTGTTTTTTTCTAGTTACTGAATGAAAGAACTATTCTGAAGCAACAGGATGGCTCAACATTCCTTGGATGAGCTTCTGTAGCATCAGGCTTGTTTACTGTCAGTTCAGACAGGTGATTTCCAGGGTTACGTGTATGTAAGAATGATCTGAGTTGTTGAAAACATATAACTCTAAACCTAACTTCAGAGATTCTTTATTCTTGTGCTTGTATTTGACAAAAATCTGAAGTGGTTCTTTTTTTTTTCTTTTATTGGTACATTTTAGGTCTACAATATAATGACTTCATCATTGGAGATATGCACCTTTAGATACTCTCTTGGTTTTTATTTTTCCTCCTTCCCCTGCCCTCCCTTCAACCCCTCCATTCCTCCCTATTTACAAAGACTCTGTTTCCATTTTCTCATATTAATTCCACTCCCTTCTTTCCTGTCCCCTTCCCCTTTGCCCCTTTTCTTCCTATTTCACATTATCTGTTATACCTTTTAATCCTTATTTACACTTTCGTTTTCTCACACTAGAGAAACTACTCAGTATTTACACGTGTCCTATTTATTTCACTTAAGAGTACCGCCTCAATGTGCATCCATTTAGCAATAAATGTTTCTAATTTCTCATTTTTGATGGCTGAGTAGTACTCCATTTTATAAAAAAACCACATTTTCTTTATCCAGTCTCCAGTTGATGGGCATTTGGGCTGTTTCCAAGTTCTGGATATTACAAATTGTGCTGCTATGAACATGGGTGCACATATATCACTGTGGTATGATTCTTTTAATTCTTTGGGGAAGATTCCCAGCAGTGGAATAGTGGGGTCAAATGGGACTTCCAGTCCTAGTTCTTTGAGGTATCTCCATACTGATTTCCACAGTGCTTGTACCAGTCTGCACTCCCACCAGCAGCGGAGCAGGGTTCCTCTTTCCCCACAGCCCCACCAGCATTTGTTATTGGTTGATTTCTTGATAGCAGCCATTCTTTCTGGAGTGAGGTGGAATGTCGGCATTGTTTTCATTTGCATCTCTCGAATGACCAGTGATGTTGAACATTTTTTCATATGTTTATTTTTCATGTCTACTTCTTTGTCTGAGAAATGTCTGTTCATTTCAGATGCCCATTTTTGGATTGGGTCTTTAAATTTGGGAGGTCTGATTTTTTAAAGTCCTTTATAGATTTGAGATAGTAGACCTTTGTCTGAGGAAAAGGAGGTGAAGATATTTTTCCCACATTGTGGGTTGTCTCTTCACACTGCTGGTGGTTTCTCTTGCTGTGCAGAAGCTTTTTAGTAAAAAGAGCTCCCACTTCTTGATTGTTTGTGCTAGTTCATGGGCAGCAGAGGTTTTGTTCATAAAGTCTTTTCCTACACTGATGTCTTCAAGAGTTCTACCTAACCTCTGTTCCAGCTGGTTCAGCATTTCTCTTTTTATATTTAGATCTTTAATCCATTTTGATTTTAGTTTAGTGCATGGTGAGAGATATAGGTCTAGTTTTAATGTTTGGCAAGTTGAAGCCCAATTTCTCCAGCACCATTTATTAAAGAGGCTATCTTTCCTCCAGTGAGGGTGTTTGGCTCCTTTATTGAAGATGAGATGGCTGAGTGTGTCTGGAGTTGTTTCTGCATCTTCTAATCTGTTCCACTGGTCCTCAGGTCTGTTTCTTTGCCAGTACCGTGCTGTTTTTATCACAGTAGCTTTGTAGTACAGTTTCAAGTTGGGAATTGTAATGCCACCACCTTGTCTGTGTTGTCTAGAATTGCATTTGCTATTCTAGGTCACTTCTTGTTCCAAATGAATTTTTGGATTGTTTTTTCAAGGCCTGTGAAGTATGCTGCTGGAATTTGAACTGGAATTGCATTAAATCTATATAGCAATTTTGGAAGTATGGCCATTTTCACTATGTTGATCCTTCCTACCCAGGAGCAAGGGCTATCTTTCCATTTTCTGATATCCCCTTCAATATCTTTTTTCAGAGTGCCATAGTTTTCAGAAAAGAGGTCTTTGATTTCTCTCATTAGGTTGATTCCTAAGTATTTCAGTTTTTTGGATGCTATTGTGAAAGGAATCATTTGCCCCATTTCTCTCTCAGTGAGTCTGTTCGTGTAGAGGAAAGCTATTGATTTTTGTGTGTTGACCTTGTATCCGCTACTTTACTGAATTTGGTTATTAAGTCTAGAAGCCTTTTGGTGGAGTTTTTGGGGTCTTCTATGTAGAGTCTCATGTCATCTGCAAATAATGACAATTTGACTTCTTCATTTCCTATCTTTATTCCTTTTATTTCTTTCTCTTGTCTAATTGCTGTGGCTAATGTTTCCAAAACTATATCGAATAGGAGTGGTGATTGTGGACATCCTTGTCTTGTTCCTGATTTTAGTGTAAAGGATTTCAGTTTTTGACCATATAGTATGATATTGGCTGTTGGTTTTTCATAGATGGCTTCTATCAGTTTGAGGTAGAGACCATCTATTCTGATTTTTTGTAGGGTTTTCATCATAAATGCATGTTGGATTTTGTCAAATGCTTTTTCTGCATCTATCGAGGTGATCATATGGTTTTTGTCCTTGGCTCTATTGATATACTGTATTATGTTTATTGATTTGCATATGTTGAACCATCCCTGCATTCCTGGGATGAATCCCACTTGATCAGGGTGTATGATCTTCTTGATGATCTTCTGCATTCTGTTTGCCAGTATCTTATTAAGGATTTTTGCATCTATGTTCATTAGTGAGATTGGTCTATAGTTCTCTTTTTCGGTTGGGTCTTCCTCTGCTTTGGGGATCAAGGTGATGCTTGCTTCCAGGAATGAATTTGGGAGTATTGCTTCCCTTTCAATTTCATTGAAGAGTTTAAACAGTAGTGGCAGTAGTTCCTCTCTAAATGTCTTGTGTAATTCAGCAGTGAAACCATCAGCACCCAGACTTTTCTTGATTGGTAAGTTTTTAATTAGGTTTTCAATTTCATTGATTGATATTGGGTTGTTTAGAATTTTTAGGTCTTCTTAATTCAACTTTGGTAATTCATATGTGTCTAGGAATCTGTCCATTTCTTCTGTGTTTTCCATCTTACTGGCATATAGATTCTTGAAGTAGGTATTGATGATCCTCTGGATTTCTGCTGGGTCTGCTGTAATTTCACCTTTTTCATTCTTAATTGCATGGATTTGGGCCTTTTCTTTCCTATTTTTGATAAGGTTGGCTAAGGGTTTGTCAATTTTGTTTATTCTTTAGAAGAACCAGCTCTTGGCTTCATTGATTTTTTTTTTGTATCATTCTCTTAGTCTCCACTGCATTGATTTTTCCTCTGATCTTCATAATTTCCTCCCTTTTATGAGCTTTGGGTTTGTCCTGCTCTTCTTTTTCCAGAAGCTTGAGGTCCAGCATCAGGTTATTTTATTGGGCTACCTCTGTTTTCCTAATATGAGTATTCACTGCTATGAATTTCCCTCATAAGACTGCTTTCATTGTGTCCCATAGATTCCAATATGTTGTATTGTCATTGTCATTTAATTGTAGGAACTGTCTGATTTCTCCTTTAATTTCCTCTGTGACCCATTGCTTATTCAGAAGTGTGTTGTCCTATTTCCATGTGTTTATGAAGTTTATGCAGTTTCTTTTGCTGTTGCTCTCCACTTTCATTGCACTGTGGTCTGATAATATATAGGGGATAACTTCAATTCCTCTGCACTTAGTTAAACATGTTCTATGCATGAGTATGTGGTCTATTTTGGAGAATGACCTGTGTGCAGCTGAAAAGAATGTGTATTTTGATTTTGTGGGGTGGAACAATCTGTAAATATCTGTTAAGTTCACATGTTCAAGAGTTTGATTGAGTTCTAGTCTTTCATTGTTGTTTTTTGTCTAGTTGATCTATCTATATGTGACAGTGGGGTATTGAGGTCCCCCACTACTGTTGTATTAGTGCGTATATTACTTTTCATGTCCATTAGTATTCATTTTATATAGTTGGGTGCACTAGCGTTTGGTGCATATATATTTATGATTGTCATCTTTTCCTCTTGGATTGTTCCCTTTACAAGGATGTAGTGTCCTTCTTTGTCTTTCTTAATCAGTGTTGGTTTGAAATCCACTTGGTCTGCAAAAAGAATAGCTACTCATGCTTTTTTTTGGATTCCTGTCACATGGAGTACTGTTTTCCACCCTTTAACTTTCAGTCTATGAGTTTCTTTTTGAATTAAGTGTGTTTCTTATATGCAGCATATTGTTGGATCTTGCTTCTTGACCCATTCAGTCAGTCTATTTCTTTTGATTGGTGAATTGAGACCATTAACATTGATGGTTATAACTGAATCGTATTGACTTGTCATTGCCATGACTTTTTCTTTTTGTTGGGTTCTCCCCTTTTACATTTAATTTCCTGTCATGCCAGATGGGTTTATTCTGCTTTGCTTCCTGGGGTTGTGATCCTCAATGTCTGTTCCTAGGATATTGTGTAAAATCCTTTGGAGTGCTGGTTTGGTATTCACGAAGTTCCTAAGGTGCTCTTTGTCATGAAAGTATCTTATCTCTCCATCAATTTTGACAGATAGTTTTTCAGGGTACATCAATCTGGGTTGGAGGCTGTTTTCCTTTAGGGCTTGAAACACATCACTCCAAGATCTTCTTGCCTTGAGGGTTTGCATTGAGAAGTGTGCTGTGATTCTGATGGGCTTTCCTATGTATGTGATTTGTTTCTTTTCTCTAACTGCTTGTAGAACTTTGTTCTTCTGTTGGGTTTCTGGAATCTTAACAATTATATGCCTATGTGTAGATTTGTTTTGATCAAGGCTATTTGGAGTCCTATATGCCTCACTTCTCTGTATGTCAAGTTCTTTTCCCCTGCTTAGGATGTTTTCTGCTATCACTTGTGTGAACAGATTTTTTATGTCATCTGCACTCTCTCCTGTTTCTTCATTGACTCCATTCAGTCTTATGTTATTTTTCTTTGCATCATCTAGCATCTGCTGGATTGATTTCTCATAGTCCCTTACAATTTTAAAGAATTTTTTCTTTTCCTGGTCACTAATTGCAATCTTATCTTCTATATCTGAAATTCTGTCTTCACATTGGTTCATTCTGCTGCATAGACTTTCAATGGAGCTTTTAATCTCCTGGAAATCTGTTTGCATCTGTTTTATGGATTTAATTTGTTTCCTATGTTGGGATTCCATCATGATCCTCAGCTCCTCTATTTTTTTATCTGTATCCTCTCTAGATTTATTAATCATGTCTTGCACTGTGGGTCCAATCTCTGCTGTTATCTGAGAAATTATTTCTGATTTCATTTTTTCCAGATCCTCTTTCATTGCTAGTTCAGGGAGTCCAGGTGGTTGAGTATCAGAGTGTTCTATCTCCTTTCCCTTTGGGATTACTGTAGGTGATCTGGAAGTCTGGTTCTAAGGCTTGTTTACCTGTCTTCTCATTTTGACTGGGGTGGGGGGGTTCCTGGTGCCCGCACAGCTCACCTCCTCTGTCTGGGAGCCACAGCATGCCCACCCAGAAGTGTCTGCTAAGCTGGGAGCCATGGCATGCCTACCTTGGAGTCTCTTCTGGGCTGGGAGCCATGGCACGCCTACCCAGAAGTGTCCTCTGGGCTGCTAGCCATGGCTTGCGGACCTGGAGGCCTCCTCTAGGCTGGGAGCCACAGCACGCCAAAGTGGTTCTGATACTTTCTAAAAGCCTACAGTTTGAGCCCTTGATTAGATGTTAGCACCAAATAGATTTTCCCATGTATCACAAAGAAACCCCACCTGCCTAGAATAATATTAAACACTGGCTGGTACTTAAGGCAGTCTGAACTCTATTAGCTTCCATCTGTTGACATTTTACCACTAACCTTAATTCTTATATCTGACACCTCTCTAGTGTTGATGTTCACATGAGTTTTTCTAAGTTTTTCACATGTGGACTTTTGCCTCCACTGTAGCCACTGTGTTTGATTTATCCAGTAAAATCTATTAGTGTCTTTGGTTACTTCAGGTAGGTACTTTGTGCTTCACACCAAATACCATCCTGGACCTCTAAGGCTTGGTTTCCCTTAGAGACTTTCAATGGTTTGTGTTTAGATGCCCCCACCCCGAAGCCTCTTGCAGTCATAGGTGGGGGTTTTTCAGAGGTGGTTGGATCTAGAGTATGCGACACTGAAACTGATTCATGGTGCAATACTAGGCTCAAGGGTACTAGGATTAAGGCTGTGTGTGCCACTTGCCCTAAGTAATCTGTTTAAGTTTAAAGGAGCAGAAAGCTGCTGCTGTGGTTCCTTGCTTGTTTCTTTGTTACCTTCTGCCTGCCATGAACTGTTTCTCCTCTGCCACGCCACCCTGCCTTGGAGCCAGTCGGTTATGGACTGAAACCTCTACAAACTGTGAAATAAACCTTTCCTTCTTTAACTTTGGGAGTCGGGTGTTTAGTCCCAGAAAGGAGAAAAGGAACTAATACATGACTGGTGAGTCAGAGTGTGATATCTTTATAAAGTCAGGTCAGATTATGGATGACTTATAATTAATCATGTGTCTTTTTGCATTTTTACTTTCTGAATGAACATATATTAACTTTATGTGAATTTTAGAAACAAAAAAATAAGAAAGACAAAAAAGGGAAAAGAAAACTCTGTGTCCCTAAACATCACAGGAAAACCTCGTGAGAAGATATGTAAGTAACATCCTTGCTGTGGTTGGTTAATATATCTCTTAATACATTTCCGTCCTTTTATGCTGCTTAATATTTCTTGGGGCACATAATTAACTAATTACAGTAGTTTATCATTGTTTACTTAATTTCTTTTGATTTTAAAAGTCAGATTTATGGGGGAAAGCAGGGTTTGGGGAGGGAAGATATGGTATTAGCAACGGTGGATTTGCATGAAGCATGACATATGTATGTGTATAAAAGTCACAAAACCAGTTATTCTGTAAAATTAATGTGAGTAATAATCAACATGTAAAAGGGAATTATTAGCCCTTCTCTGAAATCCTAGAACTGTATCATTGACTTTGCAATCTTATGTTACACTTTCCGAGGTGTCACTTTGCTCATGCCGCTTCTTTCATAGTTTAGATCTACAATGAGCCCCAAATGTAAAGGTGACTAGATCATGGAGGCGCTGTACTCATTAGTGGCTTCACCATGGATGAGTTCATAGCTAAATGTGCTGTTAGGAAATGGACCCGGTTGGAAGAGGTGGGTCACTGGGGACATGACTTGAGGGTGTATTCTTATCCCTAGAGCCTCCTCCCTCTCCCCTGATTTCAGCCACCTTGGAGGGAGCAGCTGTCCTCCACCACACTCCCTTGACTTGCTTGTCTGCCACAGAGCTGGCCAGTCATGGACTACACCCCCGAAACTGGGAGTAAATAATCCTCTCCTTTAATATGCAGGCTTTGGATATTTTGTTTCAGCAACATAAAAGTGACAGTACAGAAAACTGATACCAGAGAAGTGGGGCTGGCCATGGCTGTGACTCTACCTGACCATGTGGTTCAGAAGTATTTGAAAGTGGTTTGTGGGAGGAGTTTGGAAAGGCCTGCAGATGCTGGCTAGCAAAGCCGGAGAATGCAGTCAGGAGAGCTGATGGGTGATTCCAGTTGGAACTCAGAAGACCAGAATGCTGAAAGGAATGTGGACAATAGATGCCAGATTTAGGAGGTTTCAGTTAGGAATGAGAACTGTTTGAAACTGGACTAGAGGTCATGCATATTTCATTCTGGTAAAGAATTTGTGTTTTGTCCATGTTCTACAACTTTGTATAACCCTGAATTTAAAGGCAGACTAATCTGGTAGATGAAATGTCAAGGCAGCCCATGTGTAGGCTGTGGTATGGCTGTATGACTGTGAGTGCTCTAGGCCAGTGACAGCTTGGCCACATTCCTGTCTTTTCACAATGAATGGCCATACATTCACGAGGCCCACCGATTCGCTCAGCCTCATCAGGCCAACTAACCAAGGTTCATTCAGTAGCCAGTGAACCTGACAATCACAGGTTCTTTTTTTGTTTCTTTGTTTTTTTTGGTACTAGGGATTGAACTCGGGACCTTGTGCTTGTGAGGCAGGCGCTGGAACCTCTGAGCTAAATCCCTGGCCCAATCACAGGTTCTTTTATTCCAATCTTAATTATTAATATCTAAAATACTCAGTCACGCGTGACATTTCACACAATAATACACTGTACAGATTAGAGAATGGCTAAGCGAATGTTAACAGTTGGCTGCAGGATTCCAGGAGAAAGGACTAAGAGCCAAGACAGAGTACTGGAGATGCCTGCAGTCAGGTTCCAGTCCCCACCTGCCCAGTGTATGACTCAGGCCTGAGAACAAAACACACTAAAAGACAGAACTAGGAGAGAGAAAGCGGTTGCCAGGACGACCAATGCTGGTGCAACCAACAAAGGCGCTGGCCAGGCCCAGCCACTCATTTTTGTTGGTAATCAACTTGGGTAAAGGCGAGTTACGTGCAAGGGCCGGCTATGTGCGAGAGATTACTCAGTCATGTGGATTCTGTGGAAATTAATGGAAGCCAGGCTCATGAAGGGCAAAAGCATTCTCGAAATAGGAACAGAATAGGCAAAAATATGTGGTTGTAATTAGAACATTGTCCTCCTAGTCAGAAGGTTTTAGTTGTGGGAATGGAATTTCGGTGGGAGTTATTCTGACCTCAGCACGTATGCTCCTGCAGGACTCACTTCTCAAAACAAGCCAATTGTGGGGTTAACTCTTTACAGCCTATGCTGCTTACAGCCTGCTTTGGGGGCATAATCATATTATGGTCCCCTGACTCAGAGTCTGCAGAGATGTGAAAAGCCACCATGGGTGTTTAGGTATGATTGCAGAGCAGGCAGAGCTTTTCTGAGGAGGTGTGGGCCTTGTTGAGAGCCCAGAGCTGGTTCAAAGCCTGTATCATGGCAGGCAGGCAGTTCAGGTGGGCAGCATGAAGCACTGAGATTGCGATAAGGTGAAGCCAGGTAACACAGAGCTGGAGTTCTAAGCCTGTCTACCTCATGATGTGTTCATTCACCAGGTGGTCTGACGAGATGGCAGGTCAGGGTAGCACTCCCGCAGTCCAGTGTTGGGTACCCCTCCTTTCATATGCACCAAAGGAGGGGTTCCATCATATGGTGGTCGGATGTGTCTTATAAACACACAGGCCTGGTTTTGTCTGATCTAACTCAGATACATGATGTGTCTGTGTGTCCTTGATTTAAATTGATAAGGTTACAGGTGGTGGTTTTTTATCAGCAAGATTAATTTATCAGCTTATACCTTATGATTGTGCTATTTTGTTGTGTCGAACATCAGTGGTTATCTGTTTGTACACACAAGTTACCTGAGTCCTTCAGCCTCAGCATTTGTATTCCACATGGAGCAAAGTGTTGTTTTATGAAATGGAGTCACTTGAGGTTAAGCACAGCCTGAACGTTATTATTCCTATGCAACATGGAGACTCTCACAGCAGGACACAGCCTGGTTCACACAGTAGTGTTGGCTGCTTTTAGCTAGATATACAGTGAGAATCAGGAGCAAAAAGCAAGGCTGAAAGATGCAAAAAACTTGCAGTTTCCCAGAAAAATGTGCCTGTGATGCTGGGTCCAAAGCAAGTGTGGCTGCTTAAAAGGCTAACATCAATAAAAAGTCAAGTGGTGTGCACAGCTATAATCCTAGTACCCTGAGAAGCTGAGGCAGGAGCATTGCAAATTCAAGCCTAGCATGGGTAATTATGTAAAGAAAAGGTGATTTTTAATTGGAGGGTGATTTTGTGTGGTGGGTGACATTGGCAGGTATCTTTGATTCTTATGACTGTTGTGTGGGGGTACTGCCATCTAAGTGGGTAGAGCCCAACGAAGCTGCTAAATGTCCTACAATACATAGGACAGCTCCCACATTCCCAGCAAAGAATTATCTGGCCCTTAATATGGAACATGAGAAGGGTAAGGACTTGTACCGTAGGCAAATTGCTTAACCTTTCTGGTCTTATTTTCCTTATCTATGAATGGAGATAATATTTACTTGTAGGGATGTTTTGCAGCATTGCGTGGAATGTAAAGGCCTAACCATTTAAAGAGAATGATCCAATTATTAAAATGAAATAGATGATAGTTATAAGCGTCATTAAATGATATTAGGGATGGAAGGTTTTTGAGAGCATGTTCACCAACTGTCTTGTATCATGCATCTGCTAGGCTTCCTTCTTCACCCACTAGGTTTTCCTCTAGTAACTGCTAAGGTGACCACTTCTGCGCACATTTTGTCCTGCTTCCCTTTAGCACAGTCCAAGGGCCTTTTATTTCAATTTTCTCTCTGTAACTGTCCCTCGATGACCCAGGGTATGCTCACAACTTTGACTGGATACCTGTGGCACCCTGTCCTGCACTTAGGTCAGAGCAAATGTAAATGTGAGGGCTTTGGCACCCTGGGGTCCCCCTGGATGCCTGAGGCACAGACGAATCACTGTCTCCTCTTTCTTTCTCCAGGTGGACTGCTCAGAGACACATTTCATGAGGCTCCTCAGAAGTACTGAGCAACGTAGGTCCAAGACTGTGGCCAATACATACCCTTCTGTCAACTTCTCTCCCTTCCTTGCCTCATTTCTCTTATGTTTCTTTCACTTCTGAGCTTTGAGACCATTTCCTAAAAAACTGCTTATAAGTAGGGCTTTTTTCTAAGTTTTACTTCAGGAAACATTCACAGTGACACCTCTCAACTGAAAGATTGGTTATAGAGGCCAGAAAGATGAGGAAATTCGTCAAGGAGCTACAGTGAAGACTAGAAACAATACATCCTGACATATTTTTAGTGCATTTGCCACCGCACCATAAATTCTCTCCACATTATTGTTTGGCTCAGCTTATAATGTTATTTATGTACTAAGTGTTTTGGTTATTATTAGGGACTGTTAAAATATGACAGGGAAGGCATATGTTAGTAAAATTCGTGGGTTTCTGGAATGCCAGAAAAAACTGTTTCTGCCATGGTTAAAAGATTATTTAAAGAATTTTAGATGTTTTACCATCTGGAATGTCTATGAAAATATAAAACTATATTTCAAGTTTGCATGAGACTTAAATATGCTTATGCATATAATTGCACATCTATAAGGTTTGTATAACAAGAAGTACTATGGAACACTTTTACCAAATTTCTACACCATTTGATATTTCACGAAATCTGTGGGTCGTTTTAAGACATGAGAAAGATATCGAATGGCCAAAGTAAAATTACAATTAATAGTGATCAAAATAATTCATCAATATCTTGTGAAAAAGGGATTTAAAGGTTGTTTTAAAAGCATCTGTAATAAACCTGACAATTTAAGAGTGGGCAGGAGTGCCCTGCTGCATTATGTAGTGTTTACATCAGCCTATCTGTAGCATTACACTGTCCAGAAGTTGTAGAGAGCATGGTGTTCTGCACATACAGATCTTCTGACACAATCTAATTTGCAACTGCTCTTAACAAATTGTAAACTCATGCCACGCAGGAGGTGATGCATTAATCTGCTTTAATATTTGTGAAAATGTATGTGAATCCAGTGCATGACTTATCCTAGAGTCTAGATTATCTTTCTCCAAAACAAAATTATCAGTAGAGTTTCTGCATCTGTGAGCTGAGGAGCCACAATAAAGCCCAGCTTATTCCCCTCAGAAAGTCTTGAACTCTGCCTAGGGCTGCTGGATCAGTTTATTTTCCATCCAAGTGGTGGATCTGTTCTAAGGAGAGAAGAGAAGTAGGGATTGTTTTGGAGGTAGACAATAGGATAACCAATTCTGGAGTATGGGAACTGGACTATGGAATGTTAGGAAGTGTTCATATTTTCCACATAAACAGCCTAAACAAGGAGCAATTACCTAAATATTGTTTCCCCTGATCTCCCCACCTCCTACTCCTCAGGGCTGAAAAAGGGCTTGTAAATCCAGGATTACATCAGTGTAAAGTTTAAGCAGTGCTATTTGCTGGGTTGAAAACTTGCCTCAGAAAAGGGATTTTCTTTTAGTGCCAGTGAGCAGGTGTTGGAGGAAACTGGCATCAGGAAATCAGAGTTGATGCTGTTGATATAATACAGTTAAGATATAACAGATGATTTCACTTGAAAAAAAGTGGGAACTCAAGTACACTTTCAATTTAGGAATAAGAGGAAATGATTCATTTCACCTGTTGATTGAGAGACTGTAGAATAATTCTGCATATTTTGTATAAGACCCCTGAACTGTTGGCTTTTTCTCAAATATTATACTTTAACGTTTATCTACATTCATTAAATTTATTCATTTATTCAGATATTCACAGAGCTCCAAGCATATGCTAAGTTCTATCCATAGCAAGGGTAAAGAATGATTAAAGGAAAATTTCTCAGTGTGGTGATAGATACAGAAATTGATTACCACTTAGAAGAGGTTATCATCTACTAGGGGGCATCATCTAACCCTCCTTTATGTTTATAAATTTTGCTTCCTAGAGAAAAGCATTAGATAAAGAGACAAAAGGTATGTATTTTATTTTTAGCCACTATATTTCTGAATCACTATTGTGTATTACATCTGGATGGCCCCCTAAATTCTCTGTGCTCATAGGTGGGGCTTCTTGGATGTGATTGGATCATGGGGGTGTGATACTTATCAGTGGATTAGTCAGAGCAGGTGGGTCACTGATGCTGCAGCCTGGAAGGGTATATTTCCCTTCCTCCTCCCTTGAACTATCTCAGCTTCTTGCCTGCCATGCCGTAATCAAGTCTCCTCCATCATGTCCCTTTGCCATGATGCTGCCCTGCTTTGGAGCTGGCTGACTATGGACTGACACCTCTACCAACAGTAAGCCAAAATAAACCTCTCCTCCTTACAGTTGTGGGTGTTGGGTATTGTGTCTCAGTGATAAGGAAAGTAACTAAGACAATCACCACGGATAAATTACTTTTCTGGTTGCTTGCCTAGTAATTTGTAAAGTGCAAAGCTTTCAAACTTTAAGATGCTCTGAGCTGCTCAGTGTCTTCAGTAGTTAGGGAGCTGCAAATGCAGTCACAGTGAAATTGCATTCCACACAATGGAGTGACTATAACAAGCCTCCAATTTTAGGAAACATATGGGCCTTCTCCTCTTTTCTCTTTTGAATTGAGTTAAATGTTCTCCTTTTTTTCTCTAACAGAAACTCAGGTACAAAGGAACAGCCAGTAAATGTCAATTCAATTGGTGATGAGTATGGAAAAGTCAAGCCATCCTTGTATTTAGTACTTTTTAAGGCCTTTAAAAGGTTTTATTTTTAAAAAGTGGTTTCTTATCTCTACTGCTTTAAAAAAAGTACCAAAGTTTTTATTACTGAAGTAAATGCAAGGGATATTGCTTCCCAAGAGGCTAAAGGAATCCCCAGGGCAGGGGCTCTACCTGAGGTTTTGGGAGTTTTTAAGGGATTCCTTGGCTGGGCTCTAACCTTCTATCTATGGAATCAATAGGACAACACACCATGGGAAACACCCTGCATATCCCAGCCACCTTGCTATAAGGCTGCATTCTTAGAAATTGGGAAGAATTTGACCTTGAAGGTAGATGGTTGGAGCCCTGGGGGTCCACTTCTGTCTTTTTTGTTTGGGCATAGTATGCACTAGGAAATGGTGGGAGATGGCTACAAAGTGGCAGTTACCATTCTTCAGTTACATCTTTTCTGCAAAAGGCAAGGAAAGTGGTCTGAAATCCCTTGTTTTGGGGCTTTTATGTCTATTTCTGTAAAGGTCCAAGAACCACAGTACTTAAAAGAGGCCTCCAAAGAAAACTATTGATGTCATTGATGATCCTGTCCTCCAAGGCCTACCTGTCTTCCAGGGGAATGTGGGTCTCTCCCAGCTGTCTCCACTAGAGACTAGTATTGTAGAATAGGTGAAATAATTAGGTATTTTGTAGGCTGACAGGGCTGGCTCTCGAGAAGCCAACATGAAGGACAGTCAAAGAGCCAACATGAAGGACAATAAAGACACATTCACCGAAGGCCAGTGTTGTAACAGGAGAAAAACTTCCACACCCACGTAGGATAAATAGCAGTGACTGATTTTCTAAATAGGTGTCAATCACCTAGGGGACCAAGATCTTCTAGGAAAGATCCCTGACCCACCCCTTTCAGAAAATCCTTGCTCAGTTCCTTGTACCCATGCTATATGACTTGCTTCCCAATTGGATCCCCATTTAATATTAGCTAGGCAACAATTCTTGTTGTAATCTTATTGGTTGACCATAGTTTTGCCCACCTTGTGATTTCTCATTGGATCAATATTACCTAAGCAACTATACTTGCAATCTTTTTTTTGGGGGGGAGGGCGGGGATCCTGCCGTGTTCCCTGGGCTAGCCTCAAAGTCCAGGGCTCAAGCCCAGGATTCTCCTACCTCAGCCTCTCCCATAGTTGGGACTATAGCTATGCGCCTGTAGACTTCTTTGAGGAAATGAGATATTCAAGTAATTTACCCATTTTTTTCCAGCTGACTTGTCTTTATTATTATTATTTTTTTTGTTAAATTCTTTTATTGGTACATTGTAAGTATACAACACAATTACATTTCTCATTGGGAATTGTACCTTTACATGATGCATCTTGGTTCTTATTTTTTCCCCATTCCTAGCCCTCCCTTCAGCCCCTCCACCCTTCCCTATTTACGTAGACATCATTTCCATTTTTTCCCTTTCTCAGCATTTTTCCTTTCCCTTCTTTCCTTTCCCCTGCCCCTCCCACTACCCCTACCCCTTTGGACCTTTTCTTCCTATTTTGCATTATTGATTATTCATTCTAATCATTGGTACATCTTAGGTATACAATATAATGACATTCATCATTGGAAATTTGCACCTTTACATAATCTCTCTTGGTTCTTATTTTTCACCCTTCCCCAGACCTCCCTTCAACCCCTCCCTGTTTACAAAGATTTTGTTCCTATTTTTCCATTTTCTCATATTAAACCCATTCCCTTCTATCCTTTCCCCAATCCCTCCCACTTCTTTCCCCTTTGCCCCTTTTCTTCCTATTTCACATTACCTATTATACATTTTAGTCCTTATTTACACTTTCAGGTTCTCACACTAAAGAAACTATTCAGTATTTACACATGTGTGTCCTATTGATTTCACTTAAGAGTATCACCTCAATATGCATCCACTTAGCTATAAATGTCTCTAATATCTCATTTTTTATGGCTGAGTAGTACTCTATTTTATAAAAAACCCCACATTTTCTTTATCCAGTCTCCAGTTGATGGGCATTTGGGCTGTTTCCAAGTTTTAGCTATTACAAACTGTGCTGCTATGAACATGGGCACACATATATCACTGTGGTATTATTCTTTTAATTCTTTGGGGAATATCCCCAGCAGTGAAATAGTGGGGTCAAATGGAACTTCCAGTCCTAGTTCTTTGAAGTATCTCCCTACTGATTTCCACAGTGCTTGCACCAGTCTACACTCCCACCAGCAGAGGAGCAGGGTTCCTCTTTCCCCACAGCCCCACCAGCATTTGTTATTGGTTGATTTCTTGATGGCAGCCATTCTTTCTGGATGAGGTGGAATCTCAGCATTGTTTTCATTTGCATCTCTCGAATGACCAGTGATGTTGAACATTTTTTCATGTATTTGCTGTTTCTACTTCTTTGTCTGAGAAATGTTTGTTCATTTCAGATGCCCATTTTTGGATTGGGTCTTTAAATTTGGGAGGTCTGATCTTTTTAAGTTCTTTATAGATTTGAGATAGTAGACATTTGTCTGAGGAAAAGGAGGTGAAGATTTTTTCCCACATTGTGGGTTGTCTCTTCACACTGCTGGTGGTTTCTCTTGCTGTGCAGAAGCCTTTTAATAGGAAGAGATCCCACTTGTTGATTGTTTGTGCTAGTTCACGAGCAACTGAGGTTTTGTTCATAAAATCTTTTCCTACACCGATGTCTTCAAGGGTTCTACCTAACCTCTGTTCCAACTGGTTCAGAGTTTCTATTTTAATATTTAGATCTTTAATCCATTTCAATTTTAAATTAGTGCATGGTGAGAGATATAGGTCTAGTTTTAATGTTTGGCAAGTTGAAGCCCAATTTTTCCAGCACCATTTATTAAAGAGGCTATCTTTCCTCCAGTGAGGGTGTTTGGCTCCTTTATTGAAGATGAGATGGCTGAGTGTGTCTGGCATTGTTTCTGCATCTTCTATTCTGTTCCACTGGTCCTCAGGTCTGTTTCTTTGCCAGTACCATGCTGTTTTTATCACAGTAGCTTTGTAGTAGAGTTGTAGGTTGGGAATTGTGATACCCCCTGCCATGTCTCTGTTACCTAGAATTGCTTTTGCTATTCTGGGTCTCTTCTTGTTCCAAATGAATTTTTGTATTGTTTTCTCAAGGTCCATGAAGTATGCTTTTGGGATCTCAATTGGAATTGCATTGAATCTATATAGCAGTTTTGGAAGTATGGCCATTTTCACTATATTAATCCTTCCTACCCAGGAACAGGGGATGTCTGTCCATTTTCTGATATCATCTTCAATCTCTCTTTTCAGAGTGCCATAATTTTCAGAGAAGAGGTCTTTGATTTCTTTCATTAGGTTGATTCCTAGGTATTTCAGTTTTTTGGATGCTATTGTGAAAGGAATTATTTGCCCTATTTCTCTCTCAGTGAGTCTGTCATTGGTGTAGAGGAAAGCTATTGATTTTTGTGTGTTGACCTTGTAACCAGCTACTTGACTGAATTTGTTTATTAAGTCTAGAAGACTTTTGGTGGAGTTTTTGGGGTCTTCTATATAGAGTATCATGTCATCTGCAAATAATGACAATTTGACTTCTTCATTACCTATCTTTATTCCTTTTATTTCTTTCTCTTGTCTAATTGCCATGGCTAATGTTTCCAGAACTATATTGAACAAGAGTGGTGATAGTGGACATCCTTGTCTTGTTCCTGATTTTAGTGTGAAGGATTTCAGTTTTTGAACATATAGTATGATATTGGCTGTTGGTTTTTCATAGATGGCTTCTATCAGTTTGAGGTAGACCATCTATTTCAATTTTTTGTAGGGTTTTTATCATAAATGCATGTTGGATTTTATCAAATGCTTTTTCTGCATCTATGGAGATAATCATATGGTTTTTGTCCTTGGCTCTATTGATATGGTGTATTATATTGATTGATTTTCATATATTGAACCATCTCTGCATCCCTAGGATGAATCCCACTTGATCAGGGTGTATGATCTTGATGATCTTCTGCATTCTGTTTGCCAGTATCTTATTAAGGATTTTTGCATCTATGTTCATTAGTGAGATTGGCCTATAGTTCTCTTTTTCAGTTGGGTCTTCCTCTGCTTTGGGGATCAAGGTGATGCTTGCTTCCAGGAATGAATTTGGAAGTATTGCTTCCCTTTCAATTTCATTGAAGAGTTTAAACAGTAGTGGCAGCAGTTCCTCTCTAAATGTCGTGTAGAATTCAGCAGTGAAGCCATCAAGGCCTGGGCTTTTCTTAGTCGATAAGTTTTTAATTACATTTTCAATTTCATTGGTTGATATTGGGATGTTTAGAATTTTTAGGTCTTCTTTGTTCAACTTTGGTAATTCATATGTATCTAGGAATCTGTCCATTTCTTCTGTGTTGTCCATCTTATTGGCATATAGATTCTTGAAGTAGGTATTGATGATTCTCTGGATTTCTGCTGGGTCTGTTGTAATTTCACCCTTTTCATTCCTAATTGCATGGATTTGGGCCTTTCCTTTTTCTGAGAAGGTTGGCTAAGGGTTTGTCAATTTTGTTGATTCTTTTGAAGAACCAACTCTTGACTTCATTGATTTTTTTGTATCATTCTCTTAGTCTCCATTGCATTGATTTCTCTTCTGATCTTTATAATTTCCTCCCTTTTATGAGCTTTGGGGTTGTCCTGCTCTTCTTTTTCTAGAAGGTTGAGGTTCAGCATCAGGTTGTTTAATTAGGCTTGTTCTATTTTCCTAATATGCCTATTCACTGCTATGAATTTCCCTCATAAGACTGCTTTCGTTGTGTTCCATAGATTTTGATATGTTGTATTGTCATTGTCATTTAATTGAAGGAACTGTCTGATTTCTTCTTTAATTTCCTCTGTGACCCATTGGTTATTCAGAAGTGTGTTGTTCAATTTCCACGTGTTTATGAAATTTTTCGAGTTTCTTTTGCTGTGGATCTCCAATTTCATCACACTATGGTCTGATTATATACAGGGGATAACTTCAATTCCTTTGCGCTTACTTAAACATGTTCTCTGTGTGACTATGTGGTCTATTTTTGAGAATGACCCATGTGTAGCTGACAAGAATGTGTATTCTGATTTTGTGGGGTGGAAGACTCTGTAAACATCTGTTAAGTTCATTTGTTCAAGAGTTCGATTGAGTTCTAGTATTTCATTACTTATTTTTGTCTAGTTGATCTATTTGTGACAGTGGAGTGTTGAGGTCCCCCACTACAATTGTATTAGTGGATATATGACTTTTCATGTCTGTTAGTATTTGTTTTATATAGTTGGGCGCATTAGTGTTTGGTGCATAGATATTTATGATTGTCATCTCTTCCTCTTGGATTCTTCCCTTTACAAGGATGTAGTGTCCTTCTTTGTCTTTCTTAATCAGTGTTGGTTTGAAATCTACTTGATCTGCAAAGAGGATAGCTACTCCTGCTTTTTTTCGGGTTCCTGTCACATGGAGTATTGTTTTCCACCCTTTAACTTTCAGTCTATGAGTTTCCTTTTGAATTAAGTGTGTTTCTTGTATGCAGCATATTGTTGGAATTTGCCTCTTGACCCACTCTGTCAGTCTATTTCTTTTGATTGGTGAATTGAGATCATTAACATTCATGGTTATAACTGAATCGTATTGACTTGTCATTGCCATGACTTTTTCTTTTTGTTGGGTTCTCCCCTTTTACATTTAATTTCCTGTCGTGCCAGATGGGTTTATTCTGCTTTGCTTCCTGGGGTTGTGATCCTCAATGTCTGTTCCTAGGATATTGTGTAAAATCCTTTGGAGTGCTGATTTGGTATTCACGAAGTTCCTACGGTGCTCTTTGTCACGAAAGTATCTTATTTCTCCATCAATTTTGACAGATAGTTTTGCAGGATACATCAATCTGGGTTGGAGGCTGTTTTCTTTTAGATCTTGGAATATGTCACTCCAAGCTCTTCTTGCCTTGATGGTTTGTGTTGAGAAGTCTGCTGTGATTCTGATGGGCTTTCCTTTGTATGTGATTTGTTTCTTTTCTCTAACTGCTTGTAGAACTTTGTTCTTCTATTGAGTTTCTGGAATCTTAACAATTATATGCCTATGTGTAGATTTTTTTTGATCAAGGCTATTTGGAGTCCTATATGCCTCACTTATCTGCATGTCAACTATGCCACTATAAACATGGGTGTACATATATTACTGTGGTATGATTCTTTTAATTCTTTTGGGAAGATACCCAAGAGGGGAATAGCTGGGTCAAATGGGACATCTAGCCCTAGTTCTTTGAGGTATCTCCATACTGATTTCCACAGTGGTTGCACCAGTCCACACTCCCACCAGCAGTGGAGCAGGGTTCCTCTTTCCCCACAGCCCCTCCAGCATCTGTTGTTGGTTGATTTCATGATAGCAGCCATTCTTTCTGGAGTGAGGTGGAATCTCAGCGTTGCTTTCATTTGCATCTCTCGAATGACCAGTGAATGAATTCTGGGTCCCTGACTAGGACCTGCCTGCAACCACGCCACTCTGGCCCACACATTCTTCTCACTGAGATCTTTGCACACTTATGGATGGAATATGGGTGGGCCTCTGGCTGATACCACATTTCCTTTATTCTTTCATATTTTGATGGATATACAGTGGTACCTTGGTTCACAAACACTTTTGTTTGCAAACAATTTTATTCACAAACAGTAGTGCTTGGCAAAATTGTTTTTGTTTGCAAACTCTGAGATGGGTAACAGACATGACCACAGCCATCTTTCCCACACAACACAAATATGGCTATCTTTTTCAAAATTACAGAACAAATTAACTTCGTGAACCAAGGTACCACTGTATAGGCTGCTTCCAAGATTTAGTTATTATGTGTTGTACTGTTATAAACATGGGTATGCATGTATCACTGTAATATAATTTTAACTCTTCTAGGAAGATACCTAGAAAGGAATAGCTAAGTCCAATGGAATTTCTATTTTTAGTTTTTTGAGGAATCTCTATACTGATTTCTATAGTGGTTGTACCAGTTTAGGAATGTAAAATAGTCTGAGAAGAGTATTGTTATTTCTCAAAAAGTTAAACATAAAATTCCCAAATGATCCAGCAACTTTACATATTTACCCAAGGATGAGACATATGACCACACAAAGACTTGTGAGTGCTGGATGTGTGACCACATGCTTATAATCCTAACACTCTGGGAGGATGATGCAGGAGGATAGCAAGTTTCATCTGCCTGGGCCACTTAGCTATTTAGTGAGCCCTATCTGAAAAAGAAAAATATGTAAAAAAGAGGTAGGAATGTAGCTTAGTGGAAAGGCCCTGGGTTCAATTCCAGTCTGGAAAAAAAGAAAGACATGTCTGAATATTTATAGCAGGATTATTCCTAAAGTCAGAAACTGGAAATAACCTAAGGGTTCATCAACTTGTGAACAGGCAGACAAATTGGGAGAGGTCTGTATAATGGAATGTTAAGTAGCAACAAAAAGGAATGAACTGCTGACATGCCACTTCATGGCATGTAAAGTGAAAAATCTAGACATAAAACTACATAGATGATGTCTTATCAAAAATGTTCATATATTAATCATATATTCATCACATAATATGATTTACAGAGATAGAAAGTAGATGAAAGATTGTCTCAGACTAGGGTTAGTATAAAAGTCTAACTCTAAATGAACAAGAGAGATCTTATTAGAAAGGTAAAAATGTTCTAAAACTGACTTATAGTCATGTATTGATAATTAAGAACCACTAAATTTTCAACTCAAACTGAGTGAATTTTATAATATGTAAAGTGTATCTCAATAAAATTGTTTGACACATGCTATGAGCAATAGAGGACAGGTCCAGTCTGAGAGGCACATATCTAGGCTAGCCTGGAAGGCTCTATGTAGTGCACACTGGCCTCTAACACAATATTCCTGACTCAGCTTCCCCTCGCTGAGATTACAGGCTTGTGCCACCACACTTGGCAAACCCTTCTTTTTAATGTATTTCTAATTACTTTTTCCCATTTTCTTTCACATTTTATCTGTCTACTTTTTAATTTCCTTCCCATTTTGAGATTCTTGGTTTTTTCTTTTTGGCAGTAATATCTGGCTATAAAAATCATTGAAAATAGTAAACTCTAATAGTGAAAAAAATATGATGAAGAAAAACAGAATCTTAGGAAATTAATTTGCTTTTATTTCTCATGTTTTATTGATATAAGACTCAAATGAAGTGACAAAGCTGCAAAGATCTTAGCAAATCACTTCTTGAATACATTCCTATAAAGATTTAAAGCATGTTTTGCTTTTCCGCTGAGTATTCTTGTTTGCTAGAGTTAGTGACAAAAGAATATCATGGCACTTATTACGTTAGAGTAGCCAACATACAGGTTTTCTTCAGAACCAATCGTAATTTGTCTTGGTTTCTTCAAGGAAAGTGATGAGAATCCTGTGATTATACGGAGCGTGGTGGGGAATCCCCAACTCCTCGTGACAGGTTTCTACACAGACTGGTGTGAGATGTCCTCACCACTGATCTTGGCATTACACTTGTCCAGACTAGATTGTAATTTTAGTGGACAGCTTATTATTCCTTGCAGGTGACTTAGTATTTTTGATATTAAATAAGCATTAAGTAGGTACTTGTCCTTGATTTTACAGCACATTACCATGAAAAATTAATCTTGTAGTTTTGCATTCACCTGAAATTATTATGAAGCCCTACTTAGTAACTGGCTAGTTAACTGGATGTGTAGGGCCTCTAAAGAATTAATTTTCTTGGAGCTACCAAAATAACAAACATCTGGTGCATAGTATATGCCAGTTTTTCAAGGTCTAAGTCATTAATCTCAGATGTGATCTCATTTATAGGTGAGGAAGCTAAAGCAGAGAGGTAAAGTAATGAGCAAGTTCACATGCTGGAAAGGGTCAAAGTGAGGATTTGAAAACCTTGTGTTACTAAATCCAATGTGTAATTTCTAAATTGCATGCTCATTCAATGGTTAATTAACACATGAACATTCATTTCACAAATGTCCATACCCTGCGGATCACTTCTTGGGATAGTTTAAAATCCAGCGGGAAAAGCACTTTAGAACCTGCATCCCAATATATTCTTTTCTCTGGGTTTGCATAGAAAGTGCCTTTTGAGAAAAGTGTCTTTTGTTGGACTTGGGAACAATGAGAATGACAAAGAGGATCTTAAGTAGGAGCCACACAATGGCTTTGTTCTTTGCTCCTCAGGTCAGAAGTAGAGATGATCTTTTAGGAAGAAACACCTAACTGGCAGATGTAAAGCTGGAGTTTTCATGAGAGTACACTGTTGGGAGCAATGCTACATAATTCTAGGGATACTGATATTAACAGCTAAAGACACTTCCAAGGATGAGTGTTTTCAGGAATTGGGTGAATAGTATTTTTAAAACTGTGAAACAACACAGGTAGATGTCTAGATTAGATGTCTTAATGGCTTCTCATCACACTTATGATAAAGGCAAACTCTGTGATGATGTTGGACTCTATTAATAATCTTTGCCTTGCCCCCATGTCGTTTTGACCTCTGCATTCTCTGGTAAGATCGACCTCCTTTTTCTCCCTTGAACATGAGACACTCTTTCCCACCTCAGGGTCTTTCATTACCAGTTCTACACTTTCTTCAGGTTTCCCATTGTTAGGTCTTTCTCCTTTCAAGATTCAGATGAAATGTCACCTCTTTAGAAAAATCTTCCTCGGACGCTTCTCAAGTAGCCAACTTCTTCTGCATCTTTCTTCCCCCCTTGCTATTATAGCTGCTCTTTGCCATATCACCTTATTGATTTCCTGATACTTAACAGAATCTGAAATTATCATAGAACTGCAGAACTGCAGGGACCCTGAACATCCTATACTCTAATAGGGGAGATATACATTTATATTCCAACAATATAGTGAAGTAGAATGTGCAACATAGTTCAGGGAAGGAAGGAGGTAGTTTGGATTAGGACGGAGTTCACTTCAGGGAAGGGGTTTTGTTGCAACCCTGGTAGTGTTCATTTCAAAATAATTCCTTAGGTCAAATAATTAGTTTATGTGGTTTTTCTGGATCTGTGTGTAATTATTCAACAAGAATATTATTAAAAGTGCTTGGAAGAAGAAATACAGTGCAGCAAATGGAAAAAGGGAGCACTTCCAGTGATGGTTGCTAGGAAGGAGGGGAACGTGGAGGTGCAATCAGATTTATGGAACTACTTTGAGATGAGATGTTGAGAAGATCTTCTGGGTAGGGGAGAGTGTAGCTGACCCTGGGTCCCTGGCCCCAGGCTGGGGTGCTACCTGTGGCTGACAGCTCACCCAGCTGGCCCTGCTCTGGGTCCTAGGGCTGATACTTTGTTCTTCCCTGGATGAATAATAAAGAAAGTCAGCTCAACATGCAGGCAGCCAGGGGGCCCATATCTCTAGCAGGCAGAGGTGCCCTGAGTCTTTGACTCACCTCACTTTAATTCACCCAAACGTGGGCACAAGCAATCAACATAACACAAGATTCATCTGGGTTCCAATATCCATTAGTGCATTCTCTGGTAAACAACTTAACCCCAGCTGTCTTAACTTTTCCCTAATATGCAATCACTCTTGAGTGCAGCCTTTCTCCTTTGTGCTCACAGAGGAGGCCAATTAGGCCTGAATTCTCCTCTGGTCCTCAACAGGAGAGGAATAAGTAAAATCTCGGAAGAAGGAAAACCTACAGTGTGTTTTGAAAATGGCAGTGGTCCAAATGCAGTTAATTGCAATTGCTTTTGATGGAGGAGTTGAGAGAAGATACTGTAGATTGGGATCATGGAAACATAAGGGAAAATTTGGGCTAAGCACTGCATGTTCTTGGCTCAAGCAGTCATCTTGTAAATGCTGTTTTGAACTCTGTATTAGGTGTTCTACAATTGGTTTAGTGTCTGGGTTGATATGAATTTCCTTCTTGAATGGATAGATTTGTCATATATTTCAGCCCATCACAGTTGCACAAACAAGCACAAGAATGAGAAAGAGGATATTAAAATCCATCAGCAGTTGTTACACAAAGGGCAGTACAGAATGGGAAGGTTTCAAAGGCATGATAAGTGATACATGCTACCTCCATCAGTGAAATTTTTTTTAAAAAAGTTTGCTTATTGCATTGTAAATCAGGAATTGGGATAACTTGGAAATGGTAAAGAAAATCAATGAATATTAAAATTGGAAACATTTGGGAAAATAGAATAAAGATAGGTGTTGGTTAAAAGTTGGGTAGTATAAGTTGGAACTGAAGAACAGTGGTACCTTGGTTCATGATTGCTTTTTGTTTGTGAACAATTTGGTAAACAAACAGAAGTGTTTGGCAAAATGAACTCTGCATGGAATGAGGGACATGACTGTGGCCATCTTTTCCAGAATCATGGAAGGAGTTAAGCTTGTGAACTGAGGCACCGTTGAATTAAAAGTGAAATGGTAATTAGTAAAGGTTGAGTGCTTGAGCAAGAAAGTGCTTTTGAGGAAGACAGGCTAGGTCAGAATCTTGGTCATTTGATGATTGAATCTTGGTTATAGATGATGGAATAACACTGGTCATCCAATGACTTGGGCCACACACTTACCTTAGCCTCAGTTCTGTTAAGGGCATACATTTTTGGGTTTAAAGGAGACATTGAATATATTCAAAAAATCTGGCCCTATGTCTGGAAACTTGTAGTTCCCAGTAAATAATGGAACCCTTCTACCTTCCTTCCATTTTCCCTTTCCTGTCCCATAGTAAGTAGTTTAACAGTTGTGCTTCAACACTAAATTTCTGTTAGCAAAATGCAGTAAACTTCATTTCACAAAATCAAAATTGGCTTGCTATATATCCACCCTGGTGCCTGGATGTCTTTTCAAATTTTATCTGAGTAAAGACCAAATTCCATCTGGAGTTTATAAAACATCTTTCACTTGTCATTTTCGAGCAGATTTTTTCTGCATGTGTCTACTAGATGGTTTGAAAGCTGTAAAGAGGAGTAAAATAGTGTGAAAAATCTTCAAGGTGTACCTAAGAAATGTAGATTTCTTCATTATACCAAAGAGTTTTTTATTATTAAAATCACCAAAGTTTATTATCAAAATTACTAAATGGACCTTCCTTAAAGAAAAGGTAGTACAACTTTGTTTTAAATATACTGAGTTACCACACTATTACTAACAGAATAAATTCAAAGTTCTTTGTATGACAGTAATGTTCTCCATCCCTGAGCCTAGGCTTCTGTCACATTTTTATTATGTGTTTTTTCAACTTTATTATTTGCAAACTCCATTTAATGTTCTCTTTCAAGCTGCAGATTACCTATCTGTTAAGTGGTAAGGTTAGTGATTTAACGTGGTCTCTGTGACACAAACTCTTGTTGTTTTTCCATAATAGAATGCTCTCTCTTTTTTGCTCTATATTGAATGTACCTGTTCTGATAGTTTTTGTACATTCCCATCTCTGTGATTTGCTCACAATATTTCCTCAGTTTAGAGTACCTTTTTCCTCATTTTTTGTTCTATTTATCTTTCAAGACCTGGCTCCATTCTAGTTAGAGTTATAGTTCCTTTTCCTATTTTCCCCAAGCAGTAGAGACCTTTATTATAGCCTAGCATGTAAGTTAGGTAGCTTTGAGTTAATTATTATAACAGAGATAGTAAGTCATTCTGCTCGATATACATTTTCTCCCATCTCTTTGATAATATATACAACTCTCAATTTTCACCACACATAAGTAGCATTGTTAGCCTCTCAAGTAGAGAGAAATGCCGTAGCACCAAACTCTGGCCATTGGGATACAAATGAGTGTGTCATGAGCGTTAAGTGTACTGAATGGGAGTATAATTGCTCCTTGTTACTCCCGCCTACTGTCTAGAAATTGCTTGTCATCTCTGGAACCCAGGAAGCCATATTGGGCCATGAATTATGGCTGTAGGCTGAGCGAGGGGAAGGAATAAGAAGGAAGCTCAGGCTATGATAACTTTAGTACTAATTTACGAATTCTGGTCTACCAAGATACTTCTTTGGATTTTTTTGTTGTTGTTACAGGGGATCGAATGCTGGTCCTTGTGCTTGCACAGCAGGTGGTGGAACGACTGAGCTAAATCCCCGGTCCCCTTTTTTTTAATGTGTGAAGAAACTCCTTGTGCAAACAATTGTTAGAGTGTCTGTTATTTCAGCTGAAAGTAATTCTACTTGATGTAATTGTTATCATTCCTAAACAGGCTCTCTTCTCTACCCCAACCTGCCTTCACTCGCTCTTACCATGACTTGAGGGGAGAAGCTGTGTTACATTCATGTTTTATATTTCAATACATATGTATTAGAGGGTTAGGTACTCATTCATTTATTCAAAACTACATTACTATATGCTAGGCAACGCATTAGGTAGGACCAATTCACACATGGTTTTGGTCTTAGTAGAGCTGAGAATCACATGGGGTACGTAGGTTATGAATCATCAACGTTAGCAGCAATGTCAGTATTTGCCCTGTATTATTTTTACATGGGATTTAAAAAGTCTACTCAGACTCATGACTCCTTTAGCCAGATACTCAGGAGTGGGACCTGGGGACCCATGTTCCAAGAGCTTCCCAAGAGATTTTAATGTGTACTGAAGATTAGTGGTCCCTGCCTTTGCCCAACAAGAAGCCACGACAGTGACTTTGACCTAATTATGAATAATTACTAATCATGTGAAAACTATATTAGTTTCCTGTGGCTGCCAAACAAACGGCCACAAACTGGCAGCTTCCTTTGCAGTTCTGAGGCCACATATCCTATGCGATGATGCTCAGAGGGCTGCACCCCCTGGAGGTTCTGGGGAGAGTCTTGCCTTGCTTCTTGGAGCTTCTGATGTCTCTAGGAATTCCTTGGTGCCCTTGGTTTATGGCCACATCACTCTGGTCTCTGGCCTCATATTCACTTTGACTCCTCTTCTGCTAATTATCAAAAATTTCCATTTCTTATAAAACCACATCACTAGGTTTAGGGCCCAACCAGATAATCCAGTATAATCTCTTTATTTTAAGATCTTTAATTTAAATCTGCAAAGACCTTTTGTTTCAAATATGGTAACATTCACAAATTTTAGGAACTAAGATATGAACATATCTTTTGCAGTGCCCACTACAAGAACGTGTCAGGCATTAAAACAGTCTTCACAGGCTGATTCTTATTTAATTCTGTTGTGATTTTTCTCTGATTTGGTCTGGAAGTCTCCCTCTAGGTAGTGACCATAAATTGTAGTCTGGCATTGACAGGACTCCAGGGGAGGTGACTGTGGATGTTTACGGTATTTTTTTTATTCATTAAGTTTATTGCTACATTTTAGGTATTCAATATGATGACATTCATCATTGGGAATTTGCACCTTTACATGATATTTCTTGGTTCTTATTTTTTTCCCCATTCCCCTTCCCTCCCTTCAACCCATCCCTATTTACAAAGACTTTGTTTTCATTTTTCCATTTTCTTATATTCCTTTCCCTTCTTATCTTTCTCCTACCCCTCCCACTTCCCCTTTGGCCCTTTAAAATTTTTTTCACATTATCTTTTATACATTTTGATCCTTATTTATACTTTCAGTTTCTCACACTAGAGAAACTATTCGGTATTTATATATGTATCCTATTTATTTCACTTAAGAGTATGGCCTCAATGTGCATCCATTTGCTATAGATGTCTCTAGTTTCTCATTCTTTATGGCTGAGTATTACTCCATTCTATAAAAATACCACATCTTCTTTATCCAGTCTCCAGTTGATGGGCAATTGGGCTGTTTCCAAGCATTAGCTATTACAAACTGCTGCTATAAACATGGGTGCACATATATCACTGTGGTATGATTCTTTTAATTCTTTTGGGAAGATACCCAAGAGGGGAATAGCTGGGTCAAATGGGACTTCCAGTCCTAGTTCTTTGAGGTATCTCCATACTGACTTCCACAGTGGTTGCACCAGTCTGCACTCCCCTCAACAATGGAGAAGGGTTCCTTTCTCCCCACACCCCTGCCAGCATTTGTTATTGGTTGATTTCTTGATAGCAGCCATTCTTTCTGGGGTGAGGTGTAATCTCAGCATTGTTTTCATTTGCATCTCTTGAATGACCAGTGATGTTGAACATTTTTTCATATGCTCATTTACTATTTATACCTTTTGTCTGAGAAATTTCTGTTTCAGATGCCCATTTTTGGATTGGGTCTTTAAATTTGGGAGGTCTGATTTTTTAAAGTTCTTTATATATTCTAGATGGTAGACCTTTGTCTGAGGAACAGCTGGTAAAATTTTTTCCCACATTGTGGGTTGTCTCTTCACACTGTTAGTGGTTTCTCTTGCTGTGCAGAAGCTTTTTAATAAGAAGAGATTCCAGTTGTTGATTCTTTGTGCTAGTTCATGGCCAACTGAGGTTTTGTTCATGAAATCTTTTCCTATGCCAATATTTTCAAGAGTTCTACCTAATCTGTCTTCCAGCTCGTTTAGTGTTTCTGTTTTAATATTTAGATCTTTGATCCATTTCAATTTTAGTTTAGTGCATGGTGAGAGATATAGGTCTAGTTTTAATCTTTGGCAAGTTGAAACCCAGTTTCTCCAGCACCATTTATTAAAGAGGCTATCTTTCCTCCAGTGAGGGTGTTTGGCTCCTTTGTTGAAGATGAGGTGGCTGAGTGTGTCTGGAGTTGTTTCTGCATCTTCTAATCTGTTCCACTGGTCTTCTGGTCTGTTTCTTTGCCAGTACCGTGCTGTTTTTATCACAGTAGCTTTGTAGTACAGTTTCAAGTTGGGAATTGTAATGCCGCCACCTTGTCTGTGTTGTCTAGAATTGCATTTGCTATTCGAGGTCACTTCTTCTTCCAAATGAATTTTTGGATTGTTTTCTGAAGGTCTGTGAAGTATGCTGTTGAAATTTCAATTGGGATTGCGTTGACTCTATATAGCATTTTTGGAAGTATGGCCATTTTCACTATATTTGTTCTTCCTACCCAGGAGAAAGAGATGTCTTTCTATTTTCTAATATCCTCTTTGATCTCTTTCTTTTAGCATGTTTTTCTTTTTTTGGTACATTTTTAGATATACAAAACTTTAACATCATAGGGAATTTGTACCTGTACTTGATATATCTTGCTGCTGCTTCTTTTTTCTCCATTCCCCTCTCCCTTCAAGCTCTCTTCCCTTATTTACAAAAGCTTAGTTTCCATTTTTTCCCTTCTCTCTTTTTTTTCTTGTCCTTTCTTTCCTTTCTCCCTGCCTTTTCCCCTTCTCATTTTCTTCCCATTTTCCAATATCCATTATATATTTTGGTTCTCATTTACACTTTCAGTTTCTCACACTACAGAAACAATGGAGTCTTTAAACATGTGTGTCTGATTTATTTCACTTAAGAGTATGATCTCAAGGTACATCCATTTATCTAGAAATGTCTCACACTTATCCTTTATGTCAGAGAAGTAGCCCATAGCCCATTGTATAAAAAAATGACATCTTCTTTATCCATTCATCAGTTGATAGGCATTTGGGTTGTTTCCAAGATTTAAGTATTATAAATTGTACTGCTATAAACATGGGCGTGTATTCATCACTTTGGTTTAATGCTTTTAATTCTTTCAGGAAGGTACCAGGAAGGGGAATAGCTGGGTCAAATGGAACTCTATTTCTAGTTCTTTGAGGTAACTCCACACTGATTTCCACAGTGGTTGTACCAGTCTATACTCCCACCAATGGCAGAGAAGGATTCCTTTTTCCTCACAGATCTGCCAGCATTTTTTATTGATGTTTACAGTATTGATTTCATGGGGCACTTCTTTATCTGGCAGATGGCCTCATGTCTAAGCCTAAGACCCAAGACCAGGTGTCCTCACAAGGAAACCTGTTTCTACTGTAGATGCCTTGTGGTCCTTGTCTGACCTAGGTTCAGTTATTCTTATCCATGTAGCCACACTCCAGGAATGCTCTAAATGGCAGGATAGTTGGAGTCAGATGTGTGGGACAGGTGTGACAGAGAGGACTGTACAATAGGACCCATGGAGTAATAGGCACACTTTATCATAGATCTCAGAGAGATAGGAGGTCCCTAGTTGGAAGTCCAGAAATCTCAGATGTTCAACCACTTGGTGTGGTCAGAGGGAGACAGAGCAGGACACAGGAGTGGGGATGGGCAGAGGTGAGACTGAGCTCCTACGGGACCATGCCTTTATGATCCATAGGTGTGATTCCTGTGGGAGTTGTGGATTCACTAGAAAGGAGGCATAGGAAGGGAGGACTTATTCAAATGACTCTGACATTGATTATTAGGCCTTTTTGGGGTCGGAAGTTGTAGTGTTTTTGGGTTTGGGGTTAGTGGGATAAGGAACAAGTTGGGTCAGCTAAATTAAGTACAATCTTGTTATTGCAGCTACACACAGGGGAGGGGACATCTTTAACTAGACCAAATGTGACATGATATGAGATTTCAAACAACTTATATACGAAAATAGTAAGTATAATAAAGAAATTCACGACAAATCCCAATGGTAGGTAGATTCATGTGTTCACAAATATCCAAATCGTACAGATTTCAAAATAGAAATGAAACTTTGAATTTTTGACAGAAGACAACTATTTTGATATTGTTTTTTAGTTCACAATTGGGCTTTAAAAATAACACCTATAGGCCAGGAATTTAGCTCGGTTGTTCCGCTGCTTGCCTCGCAAGCGCAAGGACCCGAGTTCAATCCCTGGTACCAAAAAAAAAAAAACAACAAAAAACACCTATGCATGGAGTGTAATGTCACATGATGGTGAAAATCAGAGACCAAGGGTGAGGGGGGAGAGGGAGGGAAAGGGAAATAAGTAGAATACGAATATACCATGTACAGGAACCTAATGACCTCAACGAATGTAAACATTATGTATTATAAACGTGAGTGAAGATTAATAATATCAACAATAAAGAAATGTGGAAAGGAGAATTGGAGGGGGAGGAAGGGAGGGAGGATGGAAGGGAAAGAGCTTTAAAAAAAGAAACAAGAGGTATCATCTGTCATAAAGAATCTACATGTCAAAACAGGCTTTTGAAAGGAAAGTTTATTCCAGTTAACAGGGACTAGAAATCAGGAGATTCTAGAAGCTAGCTGGGAAAAGCTGAGTTTATTGCATCCATGTGTGGATGGGCTGACAGTAAGAGAGAGATATTAACAACTAACTAGGGAAGTAATTAGGCTTATATAGGTATTGAAGGAGCTAAGGAATCTGGGGTGAAAGATTTATGACTTGGATGCACAAGGACAATCTGCTCAGGTGTGTAGACAGTTACTGGACTTCTCAGCACCAGGGGGGTTGTATGCTACATTTTGAATTCATTTGCCCTGTTTGCTGAGAAGATGATGTTTGCTGAAAGCAGCCTGTTTGCTTTGTCCTGCTTGTTTGTGAAGGACTCCCTTAAGTCAGGCCTGACAGTATATACAGGTACCCACTCCTCGAGGTGACTGTAAATTGCATGTACTGAAAATATGTACTAATAACAATAAAATAATTAAAAGATGATTGTTTCAGCAGGGTGTAGTGGCACACATCTGTAATCCCAGCACTCTGGAAGGCTAAGGCAAAAGATCACAAGTTTGAGCTGAGCCTGGACAATTTAAGAGGGTTAGTGAGATCCTGTCTCAAAAAAAAAAAAAAAAAAATCTGGAGACGTAACTCAGTGTGAAGGTCTGGGGTTCACGTAGAACTGACAATGAGGATGGTTTCCGGGTTACTGCTGGGACCACTATTTAATGCAGGAAATCTTGATACACTTTATTTTTTTCAGAGGAGGTCATGGTTATGTTGGAAATGATGATCCAATTAATGTCCCTTTAGTTATTGACATGTTGTAGACCTTTGTATTTTGATTGAACAATCGTGTGTATTTTCAATAGGGATTGTTTTTATCTTTGAAAAGCAAAGGAAAAGATTACTGTTATTCTTACAGTTTAAGAGAATGAGACAACACTATTGTAGTTTCAGTGCCTAGTCTTTTAAATATTTAAGACAGACTAGAAAATGTCTGTCTTGATTCTTTAATTTGTCTAATTATGGTTTTTTTTTACCATCAATAAAAACGATTTCCTTCATATTATATGCACACAAATATGAAGTTACTTGTAGATGAGGTATATTATCATTTTAAATTTTAATTTCTAATGATGGCAAGAACATAGGTTTTTAAATCAGAGAGGCCTTATATGTATTTTAATATGAGTCTAAGGTCTTTCTTAACAGAGAAAAATTATTTCTACCTGGTAGGGCTGTCACAAGAATTAAGTGAGGTCTGAACATGAAAGGACCCAGTACATAGTTGCCATTCAAGACTTGTTAATCCTCTCTCCCTTTACCTCTTGAGACAGCCAAAAGCTGATTAATGCCATTGGCTTGATTTGGATAGCCAATAGAGACAATGCTTTTTGCTCCTTAGATAATAAGACTGTGGTTATTTGCATTAAAATCTATAATTCAATTTAGAAAGTATGTTTATGCTAAGAAAATATAATTTTAAAGAAACATTTATTATTAAATATGAAGAAGACTAAAATATTTTGATATGCTCTCAATAAACTCCATTGGGTCTTATTAATTCAAATAATTCTTAGACATTTATAATAATGGTAAAGATTATTAGCCCAAGCATCTGTCCATAGGTTACAAAAGAAACCTATATAAAATTGCTATTTTATTAACTTCACCAATTAATTTCCGTAGAACATCTTTGTCTCTTAGAAAATTGTACATACTTGGATGTATGCAATAGACGATTCAGGTTGCTATTTCAGAGAAAGATCAGAATGAGTGGAAAGCATTTAAGGAAGAATCAGGTTTTAAAAATCATAAACACCTATACACACCCAACAGTATACAAAGGAATGAAAATAAAAGCTGTGTGCCTAGTTAAAACTCATACTTTCTAATTATACTTTAAACAGTACATAAAGCATGCATACCGTATCCATTCTCTTGAAGTGACATGTGTTTCAAATAGTAAGTAAACACTTGCATAATTTTGTGCTGTTTTAGCAAAGACACTTTACTAAGTCTAAAAATTTTTACTAAAGTGCATTTTATTGTTTTTAGTTTTTCTTTGCACTGCTGAAGGTTGAACTTAGGACCTTCACACTGGGCTACATCCCCAGTGCATTTTTCTTTTTTTGGTACCGGGGATCAAACTCAGGACCTTGCTCTTGCGAGGCATGCGCAGTGCCACTGAGCTACATCCCCGGCCCAGTGCTCTTTAATTTTTATTTTGAGGCAGGGTCTTGCTGAGTCAGTAAGTTGTTCAGGGTAGGTTTGACCTTTCAGCTCTCCTGCCTCAGCCTCCCAGAGTGCTGAAGTTACAGGCGAGGCAACCACGTGAAGATGACTTCCCTCTGCATCTGTTTGAGAGAGGGCACTGTGGCTCACACTTGGTGGTGGGACTGCTGATTTGAGACATGGCTCCTGGTGACTGGGGGTCTCTTTCTCTAAGGTTTGGTCTCTGCCTGTTGTCAGTGAAAATTTACCTAAGTTCCCCAAAACACCCTAGGAGAGGACTGGTCCTGCTAAGAATGTGAAATCCATGTGAAGCGGCCTCTTGCCTCCCTTCCTTTCTGAAGCCCTCTTCTCAGTGTGAGCCTGTCTCCTTTTCCTCAGGTTCGGACACTGCCACCAGCCCTCCCTTCACCATGAAGAACTGAACAATTCGCTAACCAATAGCCGCTCCTCCCTCCCCAGCACAGGGGACTGAGTCCAAGGCCTTGGCCATGAGCTATTTTCCCCACGCTTTTGATGACTCTATCATGAGTAAGGGTCGCAAGAGGGCTTTAACTATGAGTTCCTCCTAAAGCTCCAGGAGCTGCTGCAGTGGGTGTGGGAATCGCTAACAGGGAGGACATTTAAAAAACTTTATTAGTACCTGTTTGCAATACATAACGTTTCCATTCCTCATGAGGACTCTCAATCACCCTCTTATCCCAGAACAATCTGGCTGTTGTCCGCTTTATTTCCTGTGCTTCCTTGGAAAGTTTTGTTTGAAGAATAGTTTCAGTGTCTACAGAGAAAATGAGCTCTAAGTATAAGACTTTGACTTCCCGTATAAAAATTTTCTGACACACCAAGAAGTTGAAAGAATTGTATGATGAACATCCAGGTACTCTGTAGAATTCAAAAGTTACTAACATTTTATCCTATTTGCAGAATCATTTCAGAGAAGGCTGCACACCTACAATTTGGCACACATCTTCTAATAATGAAGACATTCTTTCACTTAGGCAAAATGCTATTATTACACCTAGAAAATTCACAGCAATTCTCATACATTTTCTAGTACATATTTTGAGTAGAAATTTTGAATTATGTCTGCATTTTGAGTTTGTCTGCTTGCTTTTAATGGTGTCTTTTAATTCATTTCTTCACCTCTTCTATTTCCCATAAACTGTAGCATAGCTTTAAAGGCTCAGTTAAAATCAGTTAATCATTTTTTTGCAAAGAGGTTTTCACAAGCTGCTGTATCACATCCGTAGATATAAAGTGTCACTGTTACTGATGCTCTTGCCTGATGGCCTCCATCAGGTCTGAATCTAGCCCTGGCTGTCTAGGTTTCTGAGTTTTTTACCCACCCAGCAGCCAAATAGGAGAAAAACCCATGAAAATGGGAAAATGAGTTGATTCACAATTTAGCCAGATTGGGAGGGTAGCCATTCTGCCCCTCCTTCCCTTCCAGGAAGCACTCCAGTTTATGAAAGGGGAAAATAAACACCAGGAGATGTCATTATGTATGTTTAGCCATGCTTTGGCCCAGAGGGCTGGAAGTATTGAATCCCCCTGGCCAGGCCTGGGGCTGGCAGTTTACATTCGCAATAGAAGGAAGCTTGGAGAAACAGTTTCTCTTATTTTTTTTTTTAATTCTAGTTTTTAAAGATCCATTTTAACCTCTCCTTTACAATGCAAGATCTGAGCTCTCAGTTGAGGGATCACAAGATCTCTTTATTGTGAATGCACGTTTTCCCTTTTGCAGTTAACAGTCATCTGGGACTCGAGGTCAGTAGGATGGGAATACCCTGTCCAGCAGCCTTGCGTCTGATGAGGGCAGTATGCTTTGATGGTCCTTGACTGAATTACTTCAAAAGGTTACATTGTAATTTCTTCTACCTTTCTCACATGTTCTTCCATAAAAAGAGATCTCACTCATCCAGTGGCAGTAAATTATAGTTATGTTTTAAAAAGCAGAGCAAATGGTTAAATCTTTTCCTTGGATCACCAATTTTCATGGTTAAAGCGTTTGAATAATTGCTGCCTTAATGGCAGCAAGTGCTCCTTTTCCTCCTCCTCTTCTCCTTTCTTCTCTGCTTTCTCTCCTCCCTCTCCTACCATATCTCCTCCTTCTCCTCCTCTTTCGTTCTTTCCTTCCTGCTTCCCTTCCTCTTTCCTCTCACATTTTCATTATGAATATGATAATGTTTTGTGGGTTTTTTGTTCCAATCAATGCAGTTATTAATTTTGATGTCCAAGCCATCCCAATTGTGGCCTGCAGGAGCATCCCTATGCTGGCTTTTCCTTCTGTTTGCTACATTCCTAGTCATCTTTGAGCTCTGACACCCACAGGCCTGGTTCACTGCCCCAGGCCTAGAATCAGCCCTTTCTCCACAAACTGATCCTCTCCTGACTTAAAGCAGCACACATGGACGGTGTCATGCAGAACAGGTTCCTTTGTATGTGGAGCAGGACAGACCTCATCGATGTGTGGCATGGCTCATGAGTCATAGAGTACCACGTGCATGGAGTTAATGGTCTATATTTCCTACCTTGAAATTCATTATCATTTGTTTTGTAAGTGGAGTCTGTTAGGACACAGAGTGTCCTGGGGTTTGGAGCCTTGGCTCCTATTCCATCTCACTGCTCCTGGCTCTCTGGAGTCAGATCCCAGCTTTTTACTCCCCAGAGCCCTGTAGTGCTGGCAGTAGAACCTCCTATAGCTCCTCTGGAGAGCCGGTGTGGTGCCTTCTGCCCTGTGAGAGCCTGGTGTATACATGTGGACAATCAGTCCAGTGTGCATGACTTGCAGCATCCTGTGGCCAGAGCACGGTGGCCACCTTCCCTGCTTCCTGATGGTGGTGCTGTGATGTGCTGCATCTCTGAAGGGACAGGCCTCCCATTCAGGGCTATCCAGGTATGAAGGATGTTCTGGCTTGGAGCTTAGAAGGTTTAGGGGATGTTCCTCTGTCTGGGCTTAGAGCATGAGTCCATGGGAAGGAGAGACTGACTTCCTCATAGTCCACTCCTGGCTAGGATGCGGTGTGTCTGATTTGGGTCTCAGACCGGGACTCAGAAAAGAGCAAGGAATGCTGTATGTTGGGGCCAATTGGCACCTGAGATCTCCATACATACTGTGGTAGGAATGCTTTCTAGACAGGCTTTTTGCTGTGGGTCTCCTCTCTTCCTCTTTCCAGTCTTCCTGAGTGTTGTTTGGGTTTTTCTTTTCTGTCTTGCTAGAAGCACACTCTGGGTATGAGCCACAAAGAAGAAATTATATAATTCTGGTGAGTTTGCATTCAAGTTAGATAATCTGACATTTGCTCTTAAGACCGGCATTGCACAATATAAAGATCAACTGTAAATTGTGTGCCAATAATTTAAAATTCTAATTTTAGAATAACATTAAGTAGCAAATAAAACCCACATGTTACATCAGAAGAAACAGTGAGGAAAGGGAGCAGGTTCATATGCCTCTTTAAAGGCATTTTCCCTGCTTTTGAATAGAAATCTTCCATATTTTCATTCTGAACAGAGACTTTCCAGCTGGGCAGATTTTCTTGTATTTATTGGCTATTTGAGGGCATTCTTTCTGTGACATGTGTTAGGTCTTTTTCTGAATATGAATTGTTTGGTTCTAAATGTTGCAAAAATCATTTCTCGCTCTGTGTTTTGCCTGTTTTGGGCCCCTACAGTATCTTTTGAGGCATAGAAGTTTGTATATAGTCATGCATTCTGAGTTACAAGATGTGTTTTCTCGTAAAGATATTTTCATATTATTTTCTAAAAAAGCTATTGCTTTACCTTTCGCATTTAGATTCAAAATGTTATTAGGATTGATTTTTGAGTGTGATGTGAAATAAGAGTCAGACTTCTTTTTCTTCTCTATCAGAAAAAAAATGGATACAGAAGACCATTCTTTTTCCCATTGGTCTGCATTCCACCTTAGTCATAAATCAGGCATTCCTATGTGTGTAGTTCTGTTTCAGGGTCTGTTTGATACCATTTATCTGTCTTTGCTCCAGTAAAATATGGTCATTATTAATGAACCTTTGTACAGGCCTTTATATCCAATAGGATAAGTCTTCCACCTCTGCCCTTCCAACATGTCTTATATATTCTCAGCCCTAATAATTTTGAAGCAGGTTGTCAGTTTTCATAAGAAGCATTACCAAACTTTGATTAGGATTAGATTTAATCTATGGGGCAACTTGGGGAATTAATAAATTTATTACTTGTATCTTTATATTTTCTGAAGGCAATCTATTATTCAGTATGACATCTTTATCTCAATAACTGTTAATAGGTTTTGGCTTTTTGTACTCTTATAAATGAAAATTTAAAAACTTTTTTTCATGTACATTGCCACTGCTGTATGAGAAGACATGCAGCCAACAATCCTAAATTCATAAATTTTCATTATTTCACTATAGATTCCTTCAGGTTTTCTAGGTCCAGTTCTGTTTTTCCTACATGATGACAGCTTTCCTGTAGTCCTCTCTTTCCCTCCCTTCCCTTCTTGGATCCTCCCTCCTCCTTCGTGCATTGAGTGGCTAAAACCTCCAATACAATGTTCAATAGAAGTGTCAATAGTGAAATAGGACCAATACCTTTCTGGGGTAGGAAATGGGGGATTCTGGAATCCTACTCCATGATTTGTTCCCACTGAAGGTAAAGCTATGGCCTTTTCCTGTATCTTCCTTTGCTAATGATGTGTGGAATGCACTCTCGCCTTGTTATCAAGGGCCCTGTGCGGTATAATAGCAGGGGGGTTCCATGATGTGACCAAAGATGACAATAGCTGCTGATTCATATCTTTCACTAGGAGTAGATCCCCTAGAAAACATGAGAAAGAAGTCTCAAAACTTGCTGTACTCACGATCCAATGGAAAGTTACCTGCCCCAAACCCATCCCAGTGCTGCCCTAAAATCTAGTCCCATCCCTGGCCAGCTGACCACATCAGCTGGGTCCTTTACAGCTTCCCGTTTTTCTTCCTTCTCAATTAAGCTCTTGCTTGTAAATTTGTTTTACTCCATCAGTTTTAATTTCCATTTTTACAAGCAAGTCCCTTGGAGTTTCCTGCATCAATAGTAGATGTTCTTGTCTCTTTCCAAGCATAATATAAAAAAAGTTAAATATTTTGTTATTAAATATGTGTCCTGAAGACATTTGTCTTTGTTTTCTGGAATGACATTACTCGACTAGTAAATTTTTTTTCCTACTTTTGCAAGAGTTTTATTTTAATCATAGACTTATGTTTCTCCCTGCAACTACTGAGAAAGAAAATTGTGACTTTTTTTCGTTGTGCTGATATAATGAGCTCTACTGATTGACTTTCAAATGAAATATCAATTTTACATTCCTGGAATAAACTGAAAAAGATTTGTGATGAACTACCTTTTAGAATATTATGAGTCTATTTGATAATTCTTCACACCATTTTTGCATATATTTCATTAACAACTTGTGCCTACCACTGTTCCTTCTTTTAAGGTCTCTATTAGGTTGTCCTATCAGTCCTAAGCTGCTGATCTCATATTGAGAATTGGGAGGACTCTCCTCTTTTTCTGTCATCTGTAGGAAATTAAGGTTTAAGGGCTAGCATTTTCCTTAAAGGTTAGATGGAAATCACCAGTGAAACATAGCCCACAGTTTCTTTTATGAAGCTATTAAATTCAATAGTTAGTTAACTGATTCAGGATTTTCATGACTTTCTTCCTTTTTCTTGTTAGGTTGATTTCCATATAAAATGTGTTAATTTAATCACAAATTTTGGTATTATTTGTATAAATTTTCTCACAATATTTCCTTATATCTTCTCTTAACAATTCTATAATATTTATTGGGTTAGTTACTTTCCTTTCATTGCTGACACAAAATACCCGACACCCAAAATTAGAGGGGAAAGGGTTTATTTGGCTTACAGTTCATTGAGGTTTTAGTCCATAGTCTGGCTCCAAAACAGGGATGGCAAACAGGCCTCATAGAGGAGAAACAACATGGGATGCACGAGGTAACAAGGGCAGCAAGAGAGCCTTAGCAGCTTCTCCCTGTCCTTTTTATCTTATTCAGGCTTCTTAGGGTGGGCAGCACTCACACCCTTAATCCTAGTGCCCTTGAGCTCAGCACTGCATCGTGAACCAATTCCAGCTTCACACACTCCGGATCAAGCCTGTGACCGCACGAGGCTTTGAGGGGACCTCTAGGCCCAAACCATAACATTTATATTTGCCCTTTTTTATTAATCTTGCTAATTTTATTCCCTTCTTCTGATTATTCCCATGTATTTATTAATTTTATTAGCTTTTTCAAAAGAGTAAATTTGGTTTTGCTGATACTTTATATGGCATATTAACTTTATTTTGCATATTTCCTTATCTTTAACTTACTGTCACTTTTCTAATTTATTAAGGTGAATGTTTATACATTTTCTATTTCTATAAAGTACCCTGAAATCATGGCTTTAATTGCGTCTCATAAGTTTTAATATGCAGCATTTTCATTACCATTCAGTAAAAACTATTTCTTAATATGCATCGTAAGCTTCGTTCAACTAATGATTTACTTAGATATCATTGCCAATTTTCAAACATACGAGGTTTCTCTATGTCTTTTAAAGTTATCTTCTAAGCTTTATTTCAGTGTGATTAGAGAATATGCTCTGTATAAATCCAATTCTTTTAAATGTGCCGAAACTTAGTCTATTGTCCAGGATATAGTCAATTTTAGTAAATATTCTATTTATACCTACAAGGCATGTAAATTTTGCATTTGTTGAATTCATTTATTTGTGTTCAATTGGTTAATTATTGAGAAAAACTCTAAAAATTCCTCCTCTATAGTTATTAATTACATTTTCTCTTTTAGTTCAGCCAAATTTTTCTTTATACATTTTGAATCTGTCATTGACTTTATTGTTCTTAAGTTTTAAAAAATTTTATTAGTACATGTTTGCAGTAATTCAGTTCACAATCATCTTGAGACATGGATATATATACATATTACATCTTATTTCTGTTTTTAATCCCCTTTCCTCCTTTCTCTCTCCCTCCCTCCTCTAATTCCTTGTCCTACTTTTTATTATTGTTGATATTATGAATCTTAATTCATGTTATGGGAAACAATGTTTACATTCATTGAGGTTATTAGGTTCCTGTACATGACATATCTTTATTCTACTTATTTTGCCTTCCCGTCTTCTTCACCCCTTGCCTTTGTTCCCTTGAACACTTTCCTTATTACAAGAGGTCTGTTCCCTTCTATCCATGCTTTAGTATTCTGTTTTTACTTTGCCTCACTCAAAGGAGAGAAACCCTATAGTATTTAAGCTTGTGTGTCTGGTTTATTTCACTCAACATTATATTTTTCCAGGTGCATCCATTTTTCTGCAAATGTCTCAAATTTGTCATTCTCCATAGCCAAGTAGTATTCCATTATATAAATAGATACCACATTTTTCTTTATCCAGTTGTCTGTTGATGGGTATACAGACTGTTTGCGGGGTTCAGCTGTTATGAGCTGTGCTGCTATAAACATTGGTGTGCGTGTATTACTGTAGTCCATTATCTTAAGCTCTTTGGGGATGATACCTAGCAAGATGATTGCTTGGTCATATGGAATTTCTAATTTCAGTTCTCTGAGAAATCTCCATTCTGCTTTCCATAATGATTATACTAATTTATATTCCCATCAACAATATATGAGGGTTCCTTTTTCACTTTAGCCTTGCCAGCATTTCTTATTGTTTGATTTATTTTTCTTTTCTTTTTTTTTTTTCTTTCTTGTTTTGGTGCTGGGGATTGAACTCGGGTCCTTGCGGTTGCAAAGCAGGCAGCGGAAACACTGAGCTAAATCCCCAGCCCTATTGTTTGATTTCTTAATGATTGCCATTCTTTCTGGAGTAAGACAGAATCTTAGTTTGCATTTCTCTAGTGGCCAGAGATGTTTAACAGTTTTTCATATATTTGTTGACCATTTATACTTTTTCCTCTGTGATCTATCTGTTGTTTCTCTTGCGTATTTTTCACTGGGTCTCTAATTTTAGGTGGTTTATTTATTTATATTTTTTGAATTTTTTATGTACTCTAGATACTAGTCCTCTGTCTGAGGAGTAGCTGGCAAAACTTCTGTTCCCATTTTGTAGGTCTTCACTCTCCTAATTGCTTTTCTCTTTTTGCTACACAGAAGCTTTTTAGTCTGATATAATGCTATTTGTTTATATGATGCTGTTACTTCCTGTGGGATTGAGGTTCTGTTTAGAAAATCCTTTCCTACACCTATGTCTTCAAATGTTTTACCTATTGTATCTTCAAATAGGTTTAATATTTGTTTTAATGTTTAGATATCTGATCCATTTTGGTTTTAACTTGGTGAAGTGGGAGGTACGGCTCCAGTTTCAATCCCCTCCGAGCAGATAACGAGTTTCCCAGCACCACTTGTTGAATAGACTGTCTTTGCTCCAACGCATGCTTCTGGCTCCTTTGTCAGAGATCTAATAGTTGCATATTACTTCTGTATTCTTTCTTCTGTTCCACTGACCCATGTATGTGTTTTTATTCCAGTACCATGTTGCTTTTTTTATTCTTTTGCATTTTAATATGTATTAAGTATTTATTTAAAAAGCATTAAAGTTTTCAACATCGACTCATTTTTGGTGTATAAAATCTAAAACTCATCCTAAATGAAAACCTATGTGAACTACAATGAAAATTCCAATAGCACCCTACAAAAAACCTTTACTTCCATTATCACACCTAAGGCAGTCTTCACACATGACAACAGCACATTCCATACACACGTATCGCTTACACTGACAGCAGTGTTTTGCTTTCCTGACCTTTTTGTAGGACACACTTGACATCTCACTGATCTTACTATTTCATCAGGAGGTTCTTATTATATGATACAATGTACAGTTAACAAGAACATAAACTATCAAGAAAATAAAGTATTAAATTCTTAATATGTATTATGCATTTAGAATAAACGTCCACATTTTCACATCAGCTGTGTACTTGCTTACAAAACCTAAACGATAACATCAGAAATAAAAACCTATGTGAACCAATGAAAATATCAATAGAGCTCTACAATAAAATAATCTTTGCTTAAATTGTCACACCCGAGGCAGTCTTCATACATGAAAATTGCATGTTCTATACACCAGAATCGCTTGCACTGAAAGCATGTGTGTTTTGTTTTCCTGTCCGTTCTTGTAAGCCACAGTTGACATCTTGGTTTCCCTGTTGTCATAGTAGGTCTTTGGGATGCTGGACTTGCCTGTTCACCTGTCAGCTCACCAGTGTGATTCACAATTTTTTGCATAGTCCCCTAGGCAAAAACATTTTGTTTTTCCTCCATGGTATTTTGCACTTGTTATTTTCTTTTTAAACTATCAAACTATTTATACCACACATGTTTAGGATCGAGTAAAACATAACCATCAGCCAATGCTTTGTGTCATCATTGTTGCTGCATAACTCATCAACAACATCTACTCCTCTTCAGTATTGTTGTGGAAAGTTTCTGTCTAAGTCTTCCATTTTGTCGAGGTTTCCTTATCAATATTTTCATCATGGCACAATGCTGACATCAGCAGTGATATAGGGCATATGATATAGGACCTTCAAATAATCCAAATAATGTAAGGGAAGTATAATTCCCACCTTGCTAGATATCCAAAATGCCGAGTCGTGTTCTCTAAAATTGAAGAATAAATTATAGGAACAATGGAGGTAGTGAGCAGCGAATATTTATTGAGGGAAAGACAGCTCCTGCTAAGAGGGACAGCAGGGGACACCCAGAAAGTGAGTAACCCCCTATGCTATTTTTATCACTATTGCTTTGTAGTATAGCTTAAAGTCAGGTATTGGTATGCCTCCTGTGTTGCTCTTGTTGCCCAAAATTGGTTTTGCTATTCTGGGTCTCTTCTGGATCCATATGAACTTTAGGATTATTTTCTCTGGCCCTGTAAATTATGCTATTGGTATTTTGATTGGGACTGCATTGAATCTGCATAACAGTTTTGGGAATATGGCCATTTGGACAATATTGTTTCTGCCTATTCAAGAGCAGGGGACATCTTTGCGTTTTCTGATGTCCTCTTCAATTTCCATTTTCAGAGTACTGTTGTTTTCTTTATAGAAGTGTTTTATTTCCTTGGTTAAATTAATTCCTAGATATTTCATTTTTCTTGAAGTTACTCTGAATGGTATTGTTTTCATAATTTCCTTCTCATCAAGTTCATTATTGGTGTACACAAATGCTAATGATTTTTCCATGTTGATCTTGCATCCTGTTACATTGCTAAAGTTGGTTATTAATTCTAAGAGTTTTTTGGTGTTCTTTGGGTTTTCTATGTAGAGTATCATGTCATCTGAAAATAATAATTTGAGTTCTTCATTTCTTGTATGTATTCCTTTTATTTCTCTCCCTTGCTTGTTTGCACTGGCTCATGTTTGAAGTACTATATTGAATAGAAGTGGTGATTGTGGGCATCCTTGTCTGGTTCCTAATTTTAGAGGGAATGCTTTAATTTTTTCTCCATTTAGTATGATGCTCACTGTTGGTTTGCCATAAATAACTTTTATCAAATTCAGCTATCTTTCTACACCTGTTTTCTTCAGAGTTTTTTTTATTATCATGAAAAGGTCTTGGATTTTAATGAAAGACTTTTCTTGTGTCTATTAATATGATCATGTGGGTTTTGACCTTGCTTTTGTTTATGTAATGTAATACATTTATTGACTTATTTATGTTGAACTATCTTTGCATCTCTGGGATGAAATTTACTTGATCATAATGTATGATATTTTTTATGACATGCTGCATTCTATTTGCTAATATTTTGTTGAGGACTTTTGCATCTATGCTCATTAAGGAGATTGTACTACAGGTTTGTTTTTTTAGTTGAGTCTTAGTCTGGTTTTGGGATCAGAGTGATAGTGGCTTCTATAAATGCATTGAGGAGCACTCCATTCCTTTCAATTTCTTTGAAGAGCTTCAGGAGTCTTGGTGATATAACATCCTAAAAGCTTTTGCAGAATTCAGCAGTGAATCCGTCAAGTCCTGAGCTTTTTAAAGTTGGTAGATTATTTATTATTGTGTCAATTTCATTGCTTGTTATTAGGCTGTTAATCATATTTATGTCTTCTTGGTTTAGCTTTGGTAATTTGTATGAGTCTAGGAATCTGTTTATTTCTTCAAAATTTTCTAATCTGTTAGAATACAATTTTCAAAGTAGTTACTATCTTCTGGATTTTGACAGTGTCTGTTGTGATTTCAACTTTTATATTTCTAATTGCATTGAAGTAAGTCTTTTTTCTTGGTAAATCTGGCTAAGGGATTATCTATTTTATTTATTCTTTCAAAGAACCAGCTGTTCAATTCAATTCAATGATTTTTTGAACTTTAAAATTTCAATTTCATTGATTTCCATTCTCATCTTTTTAATTTCCCTCCTTAACTTCAGTTTGGGGCTGGTTTGTGGTTGTTTCTGAAGTATTTTAAGATTATTTCATAAGGTTTTTTAAATTTGGACTTGCTCTGTTTTCCTAATGTGAGCACTGATTGCAATGAATTTTCTTCTTAGAATTGCTTTCATAGTGTTCCAGAGCTGTTGATGAGTTGTACCATCATTGCCATTAACTTCCAGAAAATTTTGAATTTCTTTGCTTTCTTTTGTAATCCATTGGTTAAGGGTTATATTGTTAATTTTTCCAGGAATGTTTGCCTTTTCCAAAATTTCTTCCATTGTTGATTTCTGTTTTTATTGCACAGTAGTCTGAAAGCATGCATGGGGTAATTTCAATTCTTTTATATTTACTTAAGCAGGCTTTGTGGACTAGTATGTAATCTCTTTTTTAAAAAGTTTCAAGTGCTGCTTAAAAGAATATACACTCTGTTGGAGAGGGATGGAATACTCTGTAAATATTTATTAAGTCTATATGTTTGAGGGAGTGGTTCAGCTCTGATATTTCTTTATTGATTATTTGTTTTGTTGACCTATCTCTTTGCAAAACTGGGGTATTAATATCCATTAGTATTGTTGAATTAGTGTTATTGGATCTTTTAAATTCAGCAGTTTTTGTTTTATGAATATGGGGCTGCAGTATTCTGTACATATATATTTATCGATGTAATCTCTTCCATTAACTAATGTGTAATGACTTTCTTTGTGTCTTCTAATCAGTTTTAGCTTGGAGTTTACCATTTCTGATATTATAGTTGCTACCCTTGCTTTTTTGGGGGGTCCTGATGCATGAACTATTGTATTCCATCCTTTAATTTTTAGTTTATGGATCTCTTTTTGGATTAGATGAGTTTCTTGTATGCAGCACATTGTATGCAGACTGTTGGTTTCCGGTTTTTGATCCAGTTTGCTAATCTGCATCTTTTAATTGGAGAGCTGAGGCCATTAACATTGAGAAATATGACTGAGTTATGTCAATTATTTACTAGCATTTCCTTCTTTATGTGTTGGTGAATCTTTTGTTTTTCCTTTCCTGGAATTTTTTGTTGCCATTTACCCTGTGACCTTCCTTGGAATTTTTGTTTCCTCTGTGTTTTCAGCTGTGTTGGTGGTTTTGTTGTTTTTATCAAGAATATTCTGAAGTATTTTCTCAAAGGCTGGTTTAGCACTCATACATGTTTTGAGCTGGTCTTTTTCATGGAAATATCTTATTTCTCCATCTATTTTGAGAGACAGGTTTGTAAGGCTTAAAATAACTTCACTCCAAGATCTTCTGTCCTTTAAAGTTTGTGTTGAGAAGTCTACTGTGATCCTAATTGGTTTACCCTTATAGATGATTTTTTTTGTTTTTCTCTGACTGCTTTTAATATTTTGTGGTTTTTTTCTGGATATCCAATAATTTAATAAGGCTCTGCCTTGGTGAGCTTCATTTTTTTGGTCATATTTGCCTGGTAAGTAAGTATCACTTACTTATATTTTAAACTCTTTTCTTATATTTAGGAAATTTTTTCTATGATTTCTGTAAACATGCTAATAAATCCATCTGTGCTATCTTCTAGTTTTTCTTTAACTCCAATTAGCCTTATATTGACCTTCATGCTGTCATCTTGTAGCTGCTGGATAATCTTCTCTTTTTCTCTTATTTTCTTTGTGGCTTCTTTGAATACTTCATTATAATTACTATGTTGTCCTAAATTCAAATACTCTCTTCACGTTGGTCATTTCCGAAATTTATGAATTCTATACAGTTTTTTATTTCATGTATTTTTCTGATACTTTTTTGAGAATTCTATGTCTTTGTTGAATCTGTAACTTGAGTTTTGAATAGTTTTTGTTAGCTCATTCAGTTTTTTACTCATTTTCCCTGTGTTCATAGTGAGTGTATTGAGTGAAATTGCTGTAAAGTTTTGGCTCATTTCCTCTTTGAACTTTTTTTGTTTCTTCTCTT